>NC_139551.1:7157925-7757925 GCF_965153285.1 Podarcis tiliguerta | reverse complement strand
TCACATTATTTCCCAAGAGATCTCTTTCGAATTTTGATATCTCCGTTTTAAGACATATTTCTTAATCCAGTTTGAAAACATCATTTAAGTGATAATACTGTAACCAATCTGTTAGTAAATCTCTGATATATTCAAACTTTTTCAAATTTAACTGATCTTCTGCTTCTGTTAACAGCTCTTTACAGGTTGCCTCCTCCGTCTGCCACGTCCCTCCTTGAGGTCTACGGAGTCCCAGAAGGTGTCGCTCTCTTTGGCATCGTGGTCTAAGCTCAGGGAGCTGTCTGAGCCGATATCCATTTCGGGGAACTGCGGAGGAAGAGGGAGAAGACAAGGGTCTCTCTGGCCACTCTGGCTTCCCTCCTCCTCTGTCACTTTGTCATGGGATATTTCATCCTCAGGATGGAGGAACCAGCCCAGAAGTGGTGGCGGGGGCGGGGGGGGGGGAGAGGGGAGAAAGAGAGCAGCCCAAAATGAGACAGGCAGGAACCCAGAAGCCAAACTCTCCTGCCCGCATTGAGTCAATATCTGACTTTTAGAAGACATCTGAAGGCAGCCCTGTTCAGGGAAGCTTTTCGTATGTCATGAATGAGTGTATGTTTCGTCTGACCTCGATTACGCTTGCCTCCAGGTGTTCTCCAGGTGGGGGGCACGGCAAATCAAGGGCCTCCTTGTCCTCCCCGTCCTCCTCTGGGGGGGCTCTCTGGTTCTTCTTGTGGCACTTCCTCCTTGATAGCCACATCAGAGGCTGACTGCCAGCAGAGACAGGACCCCAGAGGTGGTGGCAGTGGTGGTGGGGAGAGGGGAGAAAGAGAGCAGCCCAAAAGGAGAGAGGAACCCACATTGAGTCGCTAGCCAGGGAAGCCCTACAGCCCTGGCGCCATGGGGGGGCTGGTCCATCAGGACAAGTGGGGCAGCAAGCACAGCCTGCCCCCAGCAGCCCCCTGCCTGCCTGCCCCCTTGCTCACAACCGTCCAGAAGGTGGCCTGGCCGGCCAGCCAGCTTCCTCCTCCTCCCCAGCCTCAGGGTTGTCCAGCTCAGCAGGGCTTCCCTCCTGCTCTGTCTGCTACGTACCTCATTGAGGGAGTCCCAAAGGGAATCCAGGGAGGACACCGAGGACAGGGAGGAAACGCTAGAAAATGGGGACAGATTTGGAACCTGCAAGGAAAAGATGAAAAAGGGCGAGCAATTAAATAACGCAACCAAACATTAAAACTCAAGGCACCCATAACTGAAACAACAGTCTCATCCTACGGTTGATATGCCCCCCTCCCCTTCTGCCAATCACCGCTTAGGCCACGGCCACCTACCCGGTCAGGGCTGAGGAGATCCAGCCGTCTTGCGGTCTCCTTCTCGCCTTTTCCTTCCTCATCCTTCATATCGAAAATGTCCTCCTCGATGGCTGACTGCTGGCAGAGACAGAACCCCAGAGGTGGTGGCGGGGAGAACGGAGAAACAGAGCAGCCCAAAATGAGGCAGGAACCCAGAAGGCAAACTCTCCTGCCCACATTGAGTCGCTAGCCAGGGAAGCCCTACAGCCCTGGCGCCAGGGGGGGCTGGTCCATCAGGACGAGTGTGGCAGCAAGCACAGCACATTAACTCTGAAGGCACCCATAATTCAAACAACAGAACAGCGGCATAGCCAGCCGCTCTGGTGCCCGGTTCAAAGCAGGGGTCCTGCGGGCGGGGGGCGCTGCCTGGAGCCTCTCCGCCGCCTCCCCCTCAGCTGTAGGGGGCCGAGGGAGAGGCAGGGGGCAGACGCAAGCCCCATGCTGCCGTTTCAGGCAGCACCCAGCCTTCAGGGTCCTAAACTACCACGTCACTCCCAGGAGAGATGCCTGGATCAGGCACTCTGCAGCCCCCCCCCCCAGTAAGTGCCAGCCCCCGCGGTGTGGCGCCCAGCGCCAGCCGCTTTTTTTGACTCAACTAAAAGGTTTGGTGAGCCCAATTTTTATTTTAAACTCTGCTTTTTGTCCTTTTGCCACCCCCCTCAGTGATGACACCTGGGGCGGCCCCCCACCCCACCCTCCTTTCTCTGCAGCTGCAACAGAATAAAAGGACTCAGACTCCCTTAGCAGTTTCCTGCTGGTCCCCTCACCATTTCCCCAAACATCAATCTTCAGACTTTTCAGCTTTTTCGGTGTCTAATACAAGATAAGGCACCCAAAGGCTGCTGCGCAAGGCAGGGCTTGGCCTCAGCTGCCAAGTGAGGTTGGGAATCTGAGCCGATGTCACAGCCAGGTTCCGATCAGTCCATTTCATCTAAGGGGGGGGGGGCTGTTTCCCCTGAGGGTGACCGCTGAACACACCACCCAAGGGAAAAAGAAGGAGAAAAGCGAAGAAATCTTTTAATTCTGTAGCAAGAAAGAATGAGTGCCAGGAGTTTTCTTTTCCCTGCACTCCTCCATCGCAACACCTTTTCATTATTATCATTAAACTAGATTTAATGAACACTCATATCAGAGTGCTCTGTAAATTGATAGCCATAGTCTTTTATATAGTAACCTTTTATGCTCTTCCACATCTGTTTAATGCTCCTAAACCCTTCTTTTAGCGTCTTTTAGACTTTTATATATACTTTGTGTTAAATACTTTTTTGCTTTCCAAAACGTTTTACAGAATGAAAATGATTGTACCCCACTCTACTGATGCTGGTCTACTACTGTAATAAAGATTTGATTGATTGAAATGAAGTATCCTATAGTAATGCAGTGACTGGACACTGTTGCAATGTATTCCCCTCCCCCCAAATTCATACTTTATTACTTATTAATATTAGTAAGAATAATGAAATAAGTCAAGCCAGAGGCTCCTCCCAGCTTAAATTTATATAGCACCCTTCATTGGAATGCTACAGATTGAATCGTAATAAGAATGAGAGTTTCCACCAATCTGAAGTGATGAAAGTTTAAGTAGGATGCAATCTTGACTAATTAATATAAATGCTTCGTCAGTGGCTGTTCTGTAAATTATTTTTACTTGCCTGTCTGATCTTGGTTGTGCTCTATAAATGGGGACCTGACTGGGAGGAACCTGAGTTGGAGGAGGAGGCCTCTCGCTCTTCCTTCCTGACTGAGCATAAGATGCCTCCTCTTAAAAGGTTAGGAAGGCAGGGAATCCAACTATCTGACATCATCTCATTGCTTCCCTCCAATGCTAAACTTGTTGCTGGCTCACTCGTAATCTGGTGATCCACTCAACATCAGTGCACAATGTGTCATATCCTGGACAACGCAAGAAAATCCATTCTACTCCAGTCAAGGCTTGGCTAAGGTCAGTTGCTACTCTTTGGAACAGGGAGCAGAGCTTACACAATACAGAAATTAAACCAGGAGACTACGGAAGAGAACTTAAATGAATTTCTCAATTTATTAATATACAAAGTTTAGGAGAATGAAATGATGTGAAGTGAACTTCTGAATGATTCAGCATACCGGTAGAAAATGGAGCACAGGTATTTGAATATCTAGAAATGACATAACTAGAAAGTATTGTTGAATATCAGAATATATATGGTTAATAGCAAAGCAAAAAGACTAAAAAACCTAACTCCTATCTCCCTCTAGACTATCTTGTCGTGAGATAAATATAAGTTCCCGAAAGACAAAATTTTTAAAAGATAATAGTTTACAAATTACGGGCAGTAGACCAGGACTCATTGTAATCCTTGGCAAAGCAAGGTAGCAAAACATTTCCTCCCATCTTACGGTTCATGTGAACAGGACTACATAAAAGTTGGGCTAAGAATGAACATAATCTCTTTCAGAGGAGGAGAAGGAGCAACATGGATGAGCAGGTGGGTTTCCTTTAGGCCCTTCTGGACATCAGGAACATGGAATGTTTTAAGAATCAGATGTCCCCTTAATTTCTGGTTGTCAGGTGCTCCTTTGTGTTCAGATCAGGCCTCAGCACGATAATGTAGCACTTGGGAAGGAAGATGCAGCCCAGAAGCCCAGCACTGGAGGCCAACATAGAGAAGATCTGCACGGCCACCATGTACTTGCCCTTGGTGCTCAGGTAGGTGGGCACAAAAGACACCCAAACACTGCAGAAGACCAGCATGCTGAAGGTGATCAGCTTGGCTTCGTTGAAGGAGCCAGGCAGCTTCCTGGCTAGGAAAGCCACCGTGAAGCAGGTGGCAGCCAAGAAGCCCAGGTAGCCGAGGGCAACGTAAAACATGGCCACAGACCCTTCGTTGCATTGCAGGATGATCTCTCCCACCTGGGAGTGCATGTCCGGCTCTGGGAATGGGGGAGAAGAGCCCAGCCAGATGGTGCAGATGAGAACTTGCCCCCCAGAACAGGAGATGACAATGGAGTTGGCCAGACTCTTGCCCAGCCATCTCCTCACTCTGTTCCCGGGCTTTGTGGCCAGGAAGGCCAGCACCACTGTGATGGTCTTTGCCAAGACAGAAGAAACAGCAACTGAGAAGATGATGCTGAAGGCCGTTTGTCGAAGAAGGCAGGTCTCTTTCCTTGGGTGCCCGATGAAGAGGAAGGAGGACAGAAAGGAAAGCAGGAGGGAGACGAGCAGGATGTAGGAGAGGTCCCGGTTGTTGGCTTTGACTATGGGAGTTTCCTTGTATTTAATGAAGATTCCCAACACAATGCCTGCTGTTAAGGACAAGAAGAGGGCAACAGAAGCTAAAACCATTCCCAAACATTCTCCATAAGTCAGGAAGGTGGTAATCTTGGGGACACATTGATCTCTGTCCTTGTTTGAATGGTGATCTTCTGGGCATTTGGTGCAATGTTCTGCATCTGAGGAAGAGAAAAAGAGTGGCTGCAACATCACTTACATCCCTAATGATCTGTGCTCTTTTACATTTTGAAAAACTCTGTGGTGGACCTCAGGAAATAAGAATGTTATAATAGGTAAAGCAACATTGTGATCTAGGATAAACTGAGTAGCAATGAGCACTCCACTTCTGTTAACTGCATTTTTTTGGATCCTGCCTAATCCTGAAGAAACAGCTCTTTAACTGGACATTTTAAATGCAGTTTTCTGTTGCTTCCATGCAATGTTCATAGTAGTGAGATCAAAACCGTCCATTGATTATATTGTAATAATTTTCATCTGAAGTATTCTTTATATTTTTTCGTGCTTTTGCTATTAAAAATTTGCTGGTTTGCATCACCTGTCCATTCTTTTTTATAAATATCAAAATTATTTCCTTTTTGGTGTGACTTGGTATAAAAAATAAAAAAGGGCTGTTTGTGGGAATTCCTCTCACAGCTGCCCACTTTCCACCCCAGAGATTTCTTCCTTATGGCCACTCCTTTCAATGCCCTTCCTGGATTTAATAAAGTTGATTAATCCTATGGATGTCGAGGAAGAATCCACATCCCCCAATGTCTGCAGAAATCTCACAAAAAGTGTTTGAGACTGGATTTCTGCCCTGTGTTTACTCTCTCCAAAATACCTTCCCCCTTGGCGTCACCCACCTTCCTGGGCGGAGAAGGTCCCTTCCGCACACCGAGCACAAGCATAGCAGCAAACGGGCTTTCCTTCCAGAACCACCTTGGCATATCCAGGTCGACATCTTTCTGTACACCTGGAACGAGGTACAGTCTAACCAGAAAGACAAGAAGGTGCAACAAAGAGGAACAGTTAGGAGTATTTGTGGGTATGTAATTCACTCATAGAGTGAATTCAAACGGTTCTCTGGACTGCAGCCTTTGACCCCTCATCAGGGTCCTTTCAACCCCCCACTGACCATTGGGGCGACCAGAATATCTTCATAATTCATTCAGGACAACTGAGGTTTGCGCCACAGAAATCTGATTCCTCTTCTCCGTTTACCTGCTTCCCTGCTTAATAAATCTTCAAATAAATGGAGGCTGAAATGTGATTTCCCCAAAGTTCAGGATTCGGATAATCTCTCAATCACCAATTAAGACAAATTTACTATGACTTTTCCAAATATTGGTTTCCCTCACTCTGTTCTTGAGGCATGCAAGGTTTCCTCTTGTCGCTGATCTATTTCCCTAGTTATTTCTAGTTCATGTGCCATTCCTTAACATTAACCTTATCTTACAATAGGGTTGTTGTTTTTTTAACTTCTCATCCTTCACCAACAGCTGTGCACTTCTCAATTCCTGCACGTACAATAGTTTAACATTTGCAACATCTACAAGTGGGCTTACTCCATAAATTTAAAATATCCACAATAAATCAGTAATTATCATTTCTAAAATAAATTACTTTCCATCCTTCTGCATGTACGAAAACCCAATAGTTCACTTTTACTAGGGGCTTTCCCTTTTCTTCTTATCTACGTAGTCCTTTCTGTCGAAGATTCTGGTGTCTTCTCTGAGGACCTCTGGGCTCTATCCTTTCTTTGAGCACCCCAAATTCACCTCCTATCTCAGCTACTGTGAAAAGAAAGAGTGGTGTTTGCAGCTGTTATTGACGGTCAAGACACCATTGGTCAACCTGATATCCTGATATGGTCATTTTTCAGCGGTTGTTTAAGGAAAAACATAGTAATCATCTCCTAGCCTTCTCCCTTTGTGATTTACCCTACCTTATTGAATTTCTTGTTCCACTCAATGGCTTCTGGGTTAATGGTGAACTTTATGCCAGCAGACGTCTCTCTCCTTATATTCCCAATTTTCACAATGTCAGGAGACTTATTGGGAGACATTGCCCAGTTCACAATATCGAAGTCCGCTGGCAGCTCCCAGTTCTCATCCAAGCACAGCCTGCCCCTGGAAGTATTCAGACACCGGATTTCTCTTAAGGATGGGTGAAGCTGGAATGGCAGGGGAAAACACCAGCATTAAGAAAACGGGAAGCCAAGATGGATATCTCAGTCCTACTCACTTCAACCTCTCATGATTTGGGGCTGCGTGTATCTCATGTAGACTGGAATTCCTATTCAGCCATTTCTATTACTACAGACCCTGCAAGTGCCCCAATTTTCCAGGGATGTCCCTGAATTAGAGACAGTTTTTCATTTGATCCCGGAATTTCCCAGCTTTGCTTAGAATGTCCCTATTTTCATTGGAGAAATGTTGGCAGATGTGGAGTTATCCAACCCACAAGGCGTCCAATCCTATATCAGGAATTTTTATTATGTTTAATATTTTAGTATGAATTTCTTTATGTTGGGAGCTGCCCAGAGTGCTGAGGCAACCCAAAAAGACGTGTGGGGTATAAACAGTGCTATTTCTTGTCTGCGTTTTTACAGTTGATTTAGAACAAATCTGATGCACTGAACCCAAAAATCACATTGGTTTTGCTCAATCAGGTCAAGTTTTTGAGCTATGGCCACATGCCATTTTTTTAACGTTTTTGTTCACATGTACGCTTGTGTGGAGCATTTTACAAGAAGTTGGTGGGGGTAAAATGCCATGTCAAATAATTGTTTTGATTGGAAATGATTATTTTAATGACAAGAAGTATTCAGGTCCAATAGTTCTGGGTGATTAATAAGAAGTGGTTCTTGAAGATGATGCTCCACATCCATTTTTCCAAAAGGAGTTGAATGATCTAATACTCTTCCCACCGCTGCACATCAAGCTTGGCTTAATCAAGCAGTTCACCAAGGCTCTGGACAAGGATGGTGACTGATTCACTTACTTGTGCCAGGCTTTTCCAGGATTGACCATGGAGAAGTTGAAAGCTGGCATCTTTGACGGTCCTCAGATCCATCAGCTCATCAGAGATCCAGAGTTTGGAAACTCAATGAACGAAGTGGAACTGGAAGCGTGGAAGACATTTGTTCTGGTAGTGAAGAACTTTCTTGGCAACAATAAGGCAAGAAACTACGCAGAACTTGTCAACAACATGCTGACTGCTTTCAGAAACCTGGGCTGCAACATGAGCGTCAAGATGCACTACCTATTTTCACATATGGACCGGTTTCCTGAGAACCTGGGTTCAATGAGTGACGAGCAGGGGGAGAGATTCCATCAGGACATGAAAGAGATGGAGATCAGGTATCAGGGTCGCTGGGACGCAGTCATGATGGCTGACTACTGTTGGACTCTGAAGAGAGACCTCCCTGCCGCTGAGCATTCCAGGAGTTCCAAGAAGTTCAAGCCCTGAAGTTTGAAAAATGGTGAAGCAACATGCAATTTACCTGTACTTACCTTTATCAATGCCCACCATTCAGTTTACAGTAATCGATGTTTCTATCAGGTAATCAATATATGTTGTTGGAAAAACTTTTTTCTCTTAAAAACATATTTAGGATGATATGTGTTGACAAAAATCAGCCGATAATGCCACAAAAATGTAATCGATTTTGTCACAAGATCTGATTTTTTTTTCAAATCAACATAGCACAAAAACCTGACCAGATGGAGATAAACGGGTGCCATTTCCTGATTCAGCAGTGCAAAAATACCCTAAAGCAGTTGTAGAAATCTAGACAACATTCAAAAAGTAAAAAATTGTTGCCCAGTGATTATTGTTATGGAATGGGACGTCTCTATTTTCATCAGAGAAATGTTGGGCGGTATGCTACTATTACTAGTACTAATAGTAACTATGATATTTTACAGGTCTATCCCCAGTCAAGATCAGCATCTGTGTGGACTGCAGGTTGCAAAAAGGGGAAGGAAATACCTGCCACGGCTGTAGCCTTTGGGGTCCCCATTGCTCTCCTTCCTCCACCATCAGCCTCCTCTGGGATCTAGATGAAAGCGAAGCATGCAAGGCCTGAGCCACAGCCTGAACATGGATGTAAGTGTCATATTTGTCTAGAGACTGGACTCTCTCACGCTCTTCTTGGGACAATGGCTGCAGTTTCTCCTCCTCTCTGCATCTTACCCTGCCTTTCACGGACAACAGATGCTTTGAATATGAACACTGAAATACTTGATTGAAATAATCCCCAAGATCGGTCTGCCATTTATATTTGTCACCTTTGCTGCTCATTATTCCAGTCTGAATCGCAAAGGACAGAGAACCATGGAGGTGCCGGAATAAATTTGGAGGGAGGAAAATTTCAGTTCTGATTTCTAGCAAAGCTGTTGTGATCCAGACTTTTGCCCCTATTTCCTTCTCATAGAAATGATGTATTACCATGATTATTATGAGACTCACTGTATTGGTTATATAGGAAACAAATACCCCAGCTTGTCTCCATAGGAAAAAAGGTTCCCCAGGCCTGATAAATTGATCCAAATCACTTTCTGGTACTCTTTTTGATAAAGCAATGCAGATCCCTTTGCTGAGCATCAGAGGTTTCACAGCGCTCACAAATCTTTCTCCATCTTCATTGTCTGGAGTGAAGAGGCCAATCCACGTCCATCCAAAATGCAGGAGCAATTCAACAATCCCCTGATAGTGACTTTCCTCTTTGGGAGTCATCCGGTAGACAAAAGGGAACAGGGTTTTATCTTCGAGAACCTGGGCAGTGAAGCCATAACTGATCTAGCAAGTAAAGCAAAGATCAGCAATTTATTTTACTTTCAGCATAAGATTTTTAATTATCTGAAATGACTGATATCTATCTAAATCTCTGCTGGCTGAGGCTGATGGGAGTTTTAGTCAGAAACATCTGGAGGTGTCAAGTTGGTGAAGGCTCAGTTTTGAAAAAGGGATGTTGAATATACAGCTCAGGATTATCCCATTTTTAAAAATATCCCTGCTTGACCTATCCAAAGAGAAAGTAGAATTTTACACAGTTGAAATTCTCTGTGCTTCCATGCTCTCCCACTACTTACCTGTGGGATTTTGTAGATGCCTGACAAGGCTGCAATCACTCTTGAGAAGACAGTATTGCCTCCTTCAAGAACAGCCAGCAGATGATTCTGTTCTCCACAGTGATAATTGGGAATATTGCATCCACTGCCTGCAAGCAGCTCTAGTATGGCGTCCGAAGTCGTCCTTGCATCGAAATGGTTCTCATAGAGGTTGTAGCCCATGGTGATGTTGGGTAAGAGCCTGAGATCCTGGTTGATCTCTCGGATGGTGAACTGGAAAGGCAACACGCGCCAGTAGAGCCTAGGTGCCTCGCTGCAATAGATTAACTCTTTAAAAAGAGTGAAACTGGTATTCATATTAATGGGATGGAGGAAACATTATATAATCCACACAGATTAGTATTTATTTATCCTTTTGCATTAATAGCAAACCTTTTCCTGTCTAGCATAGAACAAAAATTTGGAAATCTCTGCTCCATGACAGGAGCTTTGATACAAACAGCACACAGAGCTGTTCAACAGTGGAAGAGACTCCCTCCGAAGGTGACCATGTGTCATGGATGCTTCAGGTGAGATTCCTCCGGGTTCCTTCCATCTCTCCAACTCGATGATTCTATTCTACTGTGGTTCTATGAGTAAGAAATGAAGGCGCCCCTCAAAATGTGTGATATACGGGGAAGTTGCTGCAAGGGCTGCTTTTCCTGCATTGGTCTTTGACTTCTTCCAATGGGCTAGACTATAGGAGAGAATATTATTGAAGGAGGGGAAGCACCAAATACCTCAGTCCCCTTTTACTTAGAAATGAGGCCTGGTGGCTTGCAGCTTTGAGTGCGTGGTAAAACCTATAATTTTGTACCTATTTTCATCAGTGACTCCACCAATGAGGACACCCCCTGGTCTGTATTATTTTATATAATCATTTTAGTTGAAGCATATCATTCCTGCTCTTCTCCCATAAAAAACCACCCATTTTCAAGAGAGATTTTTTTCATTCTGAGATATAGGTGTCCTGTTGTGTTGTATAAAGAGAACTGTGATCGAAATAGAATAAACGTAAAATAATTAATCTCATTTGCTTGGAAATTGCTTGAGTTTCATGCCACCCTCTGGGTTAGGAAACAGGTACCTACTGTGTCAACCATTGCAATAGTTAAAAATGAGACCAGTTGTGTGTGTGTGAAGAAAAGGAATAATTCCTTTTCACATTTTAGACTCCACTAACAAGGAAGTCTTCTGACTCATATTATTTTATTTATCATTTCAATTAAAGCACATATTTCCTGCTCTCCAGCCACCAAATGTTAAGCTGTAGGATTTTAAAAATCCATTTTTAAAACTATAGCATTCTTTAACGACATTTTGTTGATGGTCATTTATAATATTATATCATTATAAGGATATAATAGAAGAATGCTAGAATGCCAATGAATCTGGTCAGGGTTCAAAAGTTTGCACTGAATTTCCCCACCTGCAGGAAGCCATGAAACTCAGACAATTTCCAGAGCTCAAAGGTTGAATTGCCTGAGTTTCATGGCGTCCTGCAGGTGGGGAAATTCAGTGCATCCATAGGTAGGAGAGTGTTTCACTAAGGAAGACCCAGGGAACAAGGAAATGGGAGAGGTTTGGGTGGAATCTTTTAGTGGACCCCCAGCTCCCATCAGCCCAGCCAGCAAGACCAATGGTCAGGGCAGGGTAGAACTGCAACATGAGGACAGCCTTGGCTCCGCAGCCCTGTGAAAGGCGCTCTTTCCTTGATAAATAGGAACCATTACAAGGACTGGAGGACCATGAAACCCACCCACATATGATTTTATATACCTCTCACTCCTGGCGAAGGGTGTCTGAGAAAAGACATATGGAGTTTCCTTATGTAAGCATTTTGGAGAGATGATCCCACTGATGAGAAAGTGTCCAGGCTGGTAGTAATTGCGAGCATCCATTAAATCCCTGACCAGATTCAAGGGGCATTTCGCCTTGTGGTTCCCGCAGACTCCAAAGGGCATCATGAGCAGCAGAAGCTGCAACAGAAGGAGCAGGGATCTCATTCTGGCTCTGCCTCCTCCTCCTCTTACCTGCCAAGGAGGCAAAGCAGAAAAACCCAAAGACTCTTGAAAGACCAAACTGCCTGTGCTTTCCCAATCTGGAAAATCTTTTCAACTCTACCTTCAGAGCTTGGAAGCACAAGGCAGGCACACCCCTCTGTCGCCAGCTCTGCATCTTGTCTCAGTCTGTCTCCAACATAGGAAATATTCTCTGCACCAACTTTTTCTTTCCCAGACACAGCGCAATTAATATTGTCATGTTGCTTTCTGTGGCTCATGCAATCTCCCGAAATATCTCCTGAGCTTTCAGAAGATGAGATGACTATAATTTTGATTATTCCAAGTGGAATAAGTTTCATCACAAAAACTTTCTGGAGTCCTGAATGGCTCAAGCGGCAGGTGCAGAGCTGGAGAAAAACATGTTTGATTCTAGCCGATCCCTTCTGATGAAACTGGTGGAATATGATGAAATGCCTAAACTCAGAGGACAAAATGATGGATGGTTTTTTTAAGATCTTTATTTACTCATTAAGAAATACACAAATCAAACATATTGTTTATAATGAAATAAACACTTTACACAAAAAGAAAAAAGAAAATAGAAAAGAAAGGGGAAAAAGAAGAGAAAGAATATCGAGAAATAGAAAAAATAGAAAGAAAGTTAAATGAAGAATATTACCAAAGTTTTTTAAGAACTACAAACCATCAGCGACATTATTATAAACATATATTTCCATCAAGAAGTCCTTTTATCTTCACCTTATCAATTTCCTCTCGCTTCTCTTACTTTTCTTATTTATGTCTAATCTCTGGTTTTATTCCCAGATTTGTTAATGACTGCCTTCTACCTCTATACGGTTCCTAATTCCTCATTTCTTAACATTTTTGTGTTTGTTCTTATTCTACAAAAGACCATTCTCTTAACTCTGTGAAATTTAGTCTATGCTCCACCAAGAGTAATCATGGGAAATATATTTCATCTTTTAAGAAACATCCCATTCTTTTTCCTGAATGATGTCTTATTCTCTTAGTTTGGCTAATTCCAGATATTCACATAGCTTTAAATGCCATTCTTCTTTTGTCGGTATTACATTACTCTTCCAATATTTTGCTACAAGAATCCAGGCAGCTGTAGTAGCATAAAGAAAAACAGGCCTATGGGATGTTTGTTGTGAAAATACCCAATAAAAATAATTCTTTTTTTTCAAGGAAATGTGTATTTTAACATTTTCTTGTATTCGTCATATATCGTGTCCCAAAAATTTTTGGACACATCCACCACATGTGGAAAAGGTTTCCATTTTCATGCTGGCACCTCCAACATCTACTGCTTTTTTAATTATTCTTTGCTAATTTTGATGGAGTAAAATACCACCTGTATACCATCTTCATAAAATTTTCCTTAATCAGGTAGCATGCTGTGAATTTCATATCATTTTTCCACAGGCTTTCCCATTTCTCCAATTCTGTAGGGTAGCCGAAATCCTGGGCCCATTTACCATCACATCTTTAACTTGTTCGTCTTAAATTCCAATCCAATAATAACCTGTACATTTTAGAGAGGTTTTCTTTTTAATATTTAGTAGAAGTTCACTTTCGAAATCTGATAATTTAGCGTCAAATCCATTCCTATTTTTATCTGCCTTAAAAAAAATTTAAATTTTGTTGATGGTATTGTATCCAGGTCATACCCGTTTGCTTATGTATACAGTGGTGCCTCGCAAGACGAAATTAATCCGTTCCGCGAGTCTCTTCGTCTTGCGGTTTTTTCGTCTTGCGAAGCACGGCTATTAGCGGCTTAGCGGCTATTAACGGCTTAGCGGCTTAGCGGCTATTAACGGCTTAGCGGCTTTAAGAAAGAGGAAACAAACTCGCAAGAACTCGCAAGACGTTTCGTCTTGCGAAGCAAGCCCATAGGGAAATTCGTCTTGTGGAACGACTCAAAAAACAGAAAACTCTTTCGTCTAGCGAGTTTTTCGTCTTGCGAGACATTCGTCTTGCGGGGCACTGTATCATCTTTTTTTCAGTTTAAGTTGATTACAGTGGTACCTTGGGTTACATACGCTTCAGGTTACATACGCTTCAGGTTATCCGGCCAGATAAAAAGGCAGTTCTGACTTTGATAGTGTATCTTGGAAATCTGTGCAAAAAACTATAGAAAAAATGAATCTAGGAGGAAAAATGAGTTGTGGAATTCAAGCAATATATAAAACACAAAAAGCAAGGTTGATTATAAATAACAAAGTATCAGAATCCTTTAACATCTCAAAGGGCACGACAAGGTTGCCCATTATCGCCACTATTATTTATCACAGTCCTAGAAATACATCTAAAAGCAATAAGGGATGATCCAAAAATAGAAGGAATAAAATTGGGGGAAAGAGTATATAAAGTGAAGGCCTTTGCTGATGATCTGATAATTACAACAGAAAATCCACTAAAAAGCATATTAGAAACCTTATCTAAAATGAATGAATTCGGACAGCTATCAGGGTTTAAATTAAATAAGGAAAAAACAAAATTACTAGTGAAAAATTTGTAAGAAAAGGAGAAGGTAGAGTTAGAAGAGAGGACAGGGTTAAAAATAACAAATAAAGCCAAATATTTAGTGTCAGGGAACTGCCATCAGTGTCTGATGGAGAGAGCAAGCTCCAAAGGGATCCCAGAGAGCGTCCCGGGAGTGGGAGAGGCAGCCTGTCTTCTGGGGAAGAGAATCAACGTAGCTCCAGTGGAGAAGGGGGGCAGATGGGGGAATCGGCGAGGCGGTCCCATGATTCCTTGCCGGGAACCAGCGGGGAGAGGAAGGGTCCTCCGCTGCCTACACCCTCGTTGCACAGAAGGCTTCCGCGCAGGGAGAGTAGGCGAAGACTTGGCGTCAAAGAGCTTCTTTGCTGGAAGAAGTTTAAGAAACGCCCACTGACGGATTCTGCCAGCGATTGAGACAGTCACGGGCGAGTGGCTGCCCGGAAAGGAAAGGTTCACTCAGGCAACCCAGCCAGAGGTTGGGACAAGCTTACGCAGGAGCAACCCCTAGAACCATTACAGAATTGAACTAGCATATCATTATTGAAGTAACCTACGTTTCTCCACTTGTATCATACTACCTGGTTTTAAAATAAATCTTTATTGTTATTTTAAAAACATCTACTTGAGACTCCAGCTCACTGGTTATTCCCCACACCTAGGTCCCCCACAGAATACTCTGGGATAGTTAGCATTGGTTTTAAGGGTGGTTCAGTGAGGTGGGGGCAATATATGTAAGAAAAAGCAGGCACATTGAGGCGCCAAGCCCGTTGCACCAGGCTAGCATTCTAGCAGTTTTATTATTCTTTATCCATTTATTTATTAATATTTACTTCTTACTTACTTACTCATTTCATCTGTTTCATAAAATCCATGTACCACAGGGTTAGGCCAATAACTCCCAAAGCGCTTTACGTAAAGATAAGGCAGGACAATCATAAAAAAGTTTACATACAAAAAGTTAAAATAATAAAACAGACTCAAATTAGCTCAACTTCCTAAGAATCTGGATGGTTCCTTAATAAAAAGATATTTAAAAAAATTAAATTTAATAAAGTCTCCACAGATATTCCAAAACACTTTTCTTATACAATTTGTAAAAATAAATACATAATTTCTTCTTGACTCCCCACCTCTCCTTTCTTGATGTTTGTTTTTATTACTCCTTTTTATCAGATGTTTTAAAATATATATGCTTTTATTATGTAAGCCCCGATGTCGTATTTCAATAATCCTCTGCCTTTGACTTCATGTATGGATGATGGTTTGACAGATAGTATATCCATGATCTCCATTCTTCCTTAAACAATCCATCATTTTGGATGGTAATTTTAGATGGTAATTTCACCATTTCAGCATATTCCCCCAGTTTCATAAGCCATTCCTCCTCGGTGGGGAACTCTTTCCATTTCTGTGCATATAAAGTTCTAGCTGCTGTGGTTGCATACATACATAAACTAGTCAGCTTTCTTAGGACCTTTATTTATTAATTTTATATTGCACCCTTCATTGGAATTCTACAGGTTGAATTGCAATAAGACTGAGAGCTTAGTGAGCTTACCACCAATTTGAAGTGTTGAAAGTTTAAGCAGGATGCAATCTTGGCTAATTAACCTATTCTAAATACTTCATCAGTGGCTGTTCTGTCAATTATTTTTACTTGCCCATCTGATCTTGGTTTTGCTCTATTAATGGGGACCTGAATGGGAGGAACCTGAGTTGGAGGAGGAGGCCTCTCGCTCTTCCTTCCTGACTGAGCATAAGATGCCTCCTCTTAAAAGGTTTGGCAGGCAGGGAATCCAACTATCTGGCATCATCTCATTGATTCCCTCCAATGCTAAATTTGTGGCTGGCTCACTCGTAATCTGGACATCCACTCAACATCAGTGCGCAATGTGTCATATCCTGGACAACGCAATAAAATCCATTCTACTCCAGTCAAGGCTTGGCTAAGGTCACTTGCTACTCTTTGGAACAGGGAGCAGAGCTTACACAATACAGAAATTAAACCAGCAGACTACGGAAGAGAACTTAAAGGAATTTCTCAATTTATTAATATACAAAGTTTAGGAGAATTAAATGATGTGAAGTGAACTTCTGAATGATCCAGCATACCTGTAGAAAATGGAACACATGGTATTTGAATATCTAGAAAAGACAGAACTAGAATATTGTTGAATATCAGAATTGATATGGTTAATAGGTAGTCATAACAAAGCAAACAGACTAAAAAAATCTAACTCCCATCTCCCTCTAGACGATCTTGTTGTGAGATAAATATAAGTTCCCCAAACACAAAATTATTAAAAGATAATAGTTTACAAACTACGGGCAGTACATCAAGACTCATTGTAATCCTTGGCAAAGCAAGGTAGCAAAACATTTCCTCCCATCTTTCTGTTTATGTGAACAGGACTATATAAAAGTTGGGCTAAGAATGAACATAATCTCTTTCAGAGGTGGAGAAGGAGCAACATGAATGAGCAGGTGTGTTTCCTTTATGCACTTCTGGACATCAGGAACATGGAATGTTTTAAGAATCAGATGTCCCCTTAATTTCTGGTTGTCAGGTGCTCCTTTGTGTTCAGATCAGGCCTCAGCACAATAATGTAGCACTTGGGAAGGAAGATGCAGCCCAGAAGCCCAGCACTGGAGGCCAACATAGAGAAGATCTGCACGGCCACCATGTACTTGCCCTTGGTGCTCAGGTAGGTGGGCACAAAAGACACCCAAACACTGCAGAAGACCAGCATGCTGAAGGTGATCAGCTTGGCTTCGTTGAAGGAGCCGGGCAGCTTCCTGGCTAGGAAAGCCACCGTGAAGCAGGTGGCAGCCAAGAAGCCCATGTAGCCGAGGGCAACGTAAAACATGGACACAGATCCTTCGTTGCATTGCAGGATGATCTCTCCCAGCTGGGAGCGCATGTCCGGCTCTGGGAATGGGGGAGAAGAGCCCAGCCATATGGTGCAGATGAGAACTTGCCCCCCAGAACAGGAGATGACAATGGAGTTGGCCAGACTCTTGCCCAGCCATCTCCTCACCCTGTTCCCGGGCTTTGTGGCCAGGAAGGCCAGCACCACTGTGATGGTCTTTGCCAAGACAGAAGAAACAGCAACTGAGAAGATGATGCTGAAGGCCGTTTGTCGGAGAAGGCAGGTCTCTTTCCTTGGGCGCCCGATGAAGAGGAAGGAGGACAAAAAGGAAAGCAGGAGGGAGACGAGCAGGATGTAGGAGAGGTCCCGGTTGTTGGCTTTGACTATGGGAGTTTCCTTGTATTTAATGAAGATTTCCAACACAATGCCAGCTGTTAAGGACAAGAAGAGGGCAACGGAAGCTAAAAACATTCCCAAATATTCTTCATAAGCCAGGAAGGTGGTAATCTTGGGGACACATTGATCTGTGTCCTTGTTTGAATGGTGATCTTCTGGGCATTTGGTGCAATGTTCTGCATCTTGGGAAGAGAAAAAGAGTGGCTGCAACATCACTTACATCCCTAATGATCTGAACTTGATTTCATTTTGAAGAAATCCTAGAGATTTCTTCCTTATGGTCATTCCTTTCAACTCTCTTCCAGGATGTAATGAAGGTGATTGTAAAGAAGTTGAGGAAGGAGCCACATTCCCCAATGTCTGCAGAAATCTCACAAAAAGTGTTTGAGACTGGATTTCTGCCCTGTGTTTACTCTCTCCAGAAATCCCTTCCCCCTTGGCGTCACCCACCTTCCTGGGCGGAGAAGGTCCCTTCCGCACACCGAGCACAAGCATAGCAGCAAATGGGCTTTTCTTCTAGAACCACCTTGGCATATCCAGGTCGACATCTTTCTGTACACCTGGAACGAGGTACAGTCTAACCAGAAAGTCAAGAAGGTGCAACAAAGAGGAACTGTTAGGAGTATTTGTGGGTATGTAATTCACTCATAGAGTGAATTCAAACGGTTCTCTGGACTGCAGCCTTTGACCCCTCATCAGGGTCCTTTCAACCCCCCACTGACTATTGGGGTGACCAGAATATCTTGTTCTTCATAATTCGTTCAGGACGACTGAGGTTTGCGCCACAGAACTCTGTTTCCTCTTCTCCGTTTACCTCCTTCCCTGCTTAATAAATCTTCAAAGAAAATGGCAATGGAGTCTGAAATGTGATTTCCCCAATATTCAGGATTCGGATAATGTCTCAATCACTAATTAAGACAAATTTAATATGACTTTTCCAAATATTGGTTTCCCTCACTCTGTTCTTGAGGAATGCAAGGTTTCCTCTTATGCTGATGAATGTCCTAGTTATTTCTAGTTCATATGCCATTCCTTAACATTAACCTTCTATTACAATAGGGTTGTTGTTTTTTTAACTTCTCATCCTTCACCAACAGCTGTGCACTTCTCAATTTCTGCACATACAATAGTTTAACATTTGCAACATCTACAAGTGGGCTTACTCCATAAATTTAAAAACGGTGAGGTCCCTCCCATTGTTTTCCTAACCTGTTGCTGTATCTTCTTTCCTGAATGGTGGGGGTTTTTGGGTAGTCTCCTTGCTGGGATAGCATGGCATGAATTTTAGCTTACTTTTATAATCTTATTGTTATCTTTTAATAATGTTTTATGGTATTTTGTGTAAAGGCATGGACCTCACAAATTTAATAATAAACAAACAAACAAACAAAATTTAAAATATCCACAATAAATCAGTAATTATCATTTCTAAAATAAATTACTTTCCATCCTTCTGCATGTACGAAAACCCAATAGTTCACTTTTACTAGGGGCTTTCCCTTTTCTTCTTATCTACGTAGTCCTTTCTGTCGAAGATTCTGGTGTCTTCTCTGAGGACCTCTGGGCTCTATCCTTTCTTTGAGCACCCCAAATTCACCTCCTATCTCAGCTACTGTGAAAAGAAAGAGTGGTGTTTGCAGCTGTTATTGACGGTCAAGACACCATTGGTCAACCTGATATCCTGATATAGTCATTTTGCAGCAGTTGTTCAAGGAAAAACATATTCAGGATCTCCTAGCCTCCCCTCTCTGTGATTCCCCTTACCTTGTTGAATTTCTTGTTCCACTCAATGGCTTCTGGGTTAATGGTGAACTTTATGCCAGCAGACGTCTCTCTCCTTATATTCCCAATTTTCACAAGGTCAGGAGACTTATTGGGAGACATCGCCCAGTTCACAATATCAAAGTCCGCTGGCAGCTCCCAGTTCTCATCCAAGCACAGCCTGCCCCTGGAAGTATTCAGACACCGGATTTCTCTTAAGAAAGAGTGAAGCTGGAATGGCAGGGGAAAACACTAGCATTAAGAAACCTGGAAGCCAAGATGGATATCTCAGTCCTACTCACTTCAACCTCTTCTGATTTGGGGCTGCGTGTATCTCATGTAGACTGGAATTCCTATTCAGCCATTTCTATTACTACAGACCCTGCAAGTGCCCCAATTTTCCAGGGATGTCCCTGAATTAGAGACAGTTTTTCATTTGATCCCGGAATTTCCCAGCTTTGCTTAGAATGTCCCTATTTTCATTGGAGAAATGTTGGCAGATGTGGAGTTATCCAACCCACAAGGCGTCCAATCCTATATCAGGAATTTTTATTATGTTTAATATTTTAGTATGAATTTCTTTATGTTGGGAGCTGCCCAGAGTGCTGAGGCAACCCAAAAAGACGTGTGGGGTATAAACAGTGCTATTTCTTGTCTGCGTTTTTTCAGTTGATTTAGAACGATTCTGATGCACTGAACCCAAAAATCACATTGGTTTTGCTCAATCAGGTCAAGTTTTTGAGCTATGGCCACATGCCATTTTTTTAACGTTTTTGTTCACATGTACGCTTGTGTGGAGCATTTTACAAGAAGTTGGTGGGGGTAAAATGCCATGTCAAATAATTGTTTTGATTGGAAATGATTATTTTAATGACAAGAAGTATTCAGGTCCAATAGTTCTGGGTGATTAATAAGAAGTGGTTCTTGAAGATGATGCTCCACATCCATTTTTCCAAAAGGAGTTGAATGATCTAATACTCTTCCCACCGCTGCACATCAAGCTTGGCTTAATCAAGCAGTTCACCAAGGCTCTGGACAAGGATGGTGACTGATTCACTTACTTGTGCCAGGCTTTTCCAGGATTGACCATGGAGAAGTTGAAAGCTGGCATCTTTGACGGTCCTCAGATCCATCAGCTCATCAGAGATCCAGAGTTTGGAAACTCAATGAACGAAGTGGAACTGGAAGCGTGGAAGACATTTGTTCTGGTAGTGAAGAACTTTCTTGGCAACAATAAGGCAAGAAACTACGCAGAACTTGTCAACAACATGCTGACTGCTTTCAGAAACCTGGGCTGCAACATGAGCGTCAAGATGCACTACCTATTTTCACATATGGACCGGTTTCCTGAGAACCTGGGTTCAATGAGTGACGAGCAGGGGGAGAGATTCCATCAGGACATGAAAGAGATGGAGATCAGGTATCAGGGTCGCTGGGACGCAGTCATGATGGCTGACTACTGTTGGACTCTGAAGAGAGACCTCCCTGCCGCTGAGCATTCCAGGAGTTCCAAGAAGTTCAAGCCCTGAAGTTTGAAAAATGGTGAAGCAACATGCAATTTACCTGTACTTACCTTTATCAATGCCCACCATTCAGTTTACAGTAATCGATGTTTCTATCAGGTAATCAATATATGTTGTTGGAAAAACTTTTTTCTCTTAAAAACATATTTAGGATGATATGTGTTGACAAAAATCAGCCGATAATGCCACAAAAATGTAATCGATTTTGTCACAAGATCTGATTTTTTTTTCAAATCAACATAGCACAAAAACCTGACCAGATGGAGATAAACGGGTGCCATTTCCTGATTCAGCAGTGCAAAAATACCCTAAAGCAGTTGTAGAAATCTAGACAACATTCAAAAAGTAAAAAATTGTTGCCCAGTGATTATCGTTATGGAATGGGATGTCTCTATTTTCATCAGAGAAATGTTGGGCGGTATGCTACTATTACTAGTACTAATAGTAACTATGATATTTTACAGGTCTATCCCCAGTCAAGATCAGCATCTGTGTGGACTGCAGGTTGCAAAAAGGGGAAGGAAATACCTGCCACGGCTGTAGCCTTGCGTGTCCCCATTGCTCTCCTTCCTCCACCATCAGCCTCCTCTGGGATCTAGATGAAAGCGAAGCATGCAAGGCCTGAGCCACAGCTTGAACATGGATGTAAGTGTCATATTTGTCTAGAGACTGGACTCTCTCACGCTCTTCTTGGGACAATGGCTCCAGTTTCTCCTCCTCTCTGCATCTTACCCTGCCTTTCACGGACAACAGATGCTTTGAAAATGAACACTGAAATACTTGATTGAAATAATCCCCAAGATCGGTCTGCCATTTATATTTGTCACCTTTGCTGCTCATTATTCCAGTCTGAATCGCAAAGGACAGAGAACCATGGAGGTGCCGGAATAAATTTGGAGGGAGGAAAATTTCAGTTCTGATTTCTAGCAAAGCTGTTGTGATCCAGACTTTTGCCCCTATTTCCTTCTCATAGAAATGATGTATTACCATGATTATTATGAGACTCACTGTATTGGTTATATAGGAAACAAATACCCCAGCTTGTCTCCATAGGAAAAAAGGTTCCCCAGGCCTGATAAATTGATCCAAATCACTTTCTGGTACTCTTTTTGATAAAGCAATGCAGATCCCTTTGCTGAGCATCAGAGGTTTCACAGCGCTCACAAATCTTTCTCCATCTTCATTGTCTGGAGTGAAGAGGCCAATCCACGTCCATCCAAAATGCAGGAGCAATTCAACAATCCCCTGGTACTGACTTTCCTCTTTGGGAGTCATCCGGTAGACAAAAGGGAACAGGGTTTTATCTTCGAGAACCTGGGCAGTGAAGCCATAACTGATCTAGCAAGTAAAGCAAAGATCAGCAATTTATTTTACTTTCAGCATAAGATTTTTAATTATCTGAAATGACTGATATCTATCTAAATCTCTGCTGGCTGAGGCTGATGGGAGTTTTAGTCAGAAACATCTGGAGGTGTCAAGTTGGTGAAGGCTCAGTTTTGAAAAAGGGATGTTGAATATACAGCTCAGGATTATCCCATTTTTAAAAATATCCCTGCTTGACCTATCCAAAGAGAAAGTAGAATTTTACACAGTTGAAATTCTCTGTGCTTCCATGCTCTCCCACTACTTACCTGTGGGATTTTGTAGATGCCTGACAAGGCTGCAATCACTCTTGAGAAGACAGTATTGCCTCCTTCAAGAACAGCCAGCAGATGATTCTGTTCTCCACAGTGATAATTGGGAATATTGCATCCACTGCCTGCAAGCAGCTCTAGTATGGCGTCCGAAGTCGTCCTTGCATCAAAATGGTTCTCATAGAGGTTGTAGCCCAGGGTGATGTTGGGTAAGAGCCTGAGATCCTGGTTGATCTCTCGGATGGTGAACTGGAAAGGCAACACGCGCCAGTAGAGCCTAGGTGCCTCGCTGCAATAGATTAATTCTTTAAAAAGAGTGAAACTGGTATTCATATTAATGGGACGGAGGAAACATTATATAATCCACACAGATTAGTATTTATTTATCCTTTTGCATTAATAGCAAACCTTTTCCTGTCTAGCATAGAACAAAAATTTGGAAATCTCTGCTCCATGACAGGAGCTTTGATACAAACAGCAACAGAGCTGTTCAACAGTGGAAGAGACTCCCTCCGAAGGTGACCATGTGTCATGGATGCTTCAGGTGAGATTCCTCCGGGTTCCTTCCATCTCTCCAACTCGATGATTCTATTCTACTGTGGTTCTATGAGTAAGAAATGAAGGCGCCCCTCAAAATGTGTGATATACTGGGAAGTTGCTGCAAGGGCTGCTTTTCCTGCATTGGTCTTTGACTTCTTCCAATGGGCTAGACTATAGGAGAGAATATTATTGAAGGAGGGGAAGCACCAAATACCTCAGTCCCCTTTTACTTAGAAATGAGGCCTGGTGGCTTGCAGCTTTGAGTGCGTGGTAAAACCTATAATTTTGTACCTATTTTCATCAGTGACTCCACCAATGAGGACACCCCCTGGTCTGTATTATTTTATATAATCATTTTAGTTGAAGCATATCATTCCTGCTCTTCTCCCATAAAAAACCACCCATTTTCAAGAGAGATTTTTTTCATTCTGAGATATAGGTGTCCTGTTGTGTTGTATAAAGAGAACTGTGATCGAAATAGAATAAACGTAAAATAATTAATCTCATTTGCTTGGAAATTGCTTGAGTTTCATGCCACCCTCTGGGTTAGGAAACAGGTACCTACTGTGTCAACCATTGCAATAGTTAAAAATGAGACCAGTTGTGTGTGTGTGAAGAAAAGGAATAATTCCTTTTCACATTTTAGACTCCACTAACAAGGAAGTCTTCTGACTCATATTATTTTATTTATCATTTCAATTAAAGCACATATTTCCTGCTCTCCAGCCACCAAATGTTAAGCTGTAGGATTTTAAAAATCCATTTTTAAAACTATAGCATTCTTTAACGACATTTTGTTGATGGTCATTTATAATATTATATCATTATAAGGATATAATAGAAGAATGCTAGAATGCCAATGAATCTGGTCAGGGTTCAAAAGTTTGCACTGAATTTCCCCACCTGCAGGAAGCCATGAAACTCAGACAATTTCCAGAGCTCAAAGGTTGAATTGCCTGAGTTTCATGGCGTCCTGCAGGTGGGGAAATTCAGTGCATCCATAGGTAGGAGAGTGTTTCACTAAGGAAGACCCAGGGAACAAGGAAATGGGAGAGGTTTGGGTGGAATCTTTTAGTGGACCCCCAGCTCCCATCAGCCCAGCCAGCAAGACCAATGGTCAGGGCAGGGTAGACCTGCAACATGAGGACAGCCTTGGCTCCGCAGCCCTGTGAAAGGCGCTCTTTCCTTGATAAATAGGAACCATTACAAGGACTGGAGGACCATGAAACCCACCCACATATGATTTTATATACCTCTCACTCCTGGCGAAGGGTGTCTGAGAAAAGACATATGGAGTTTCCTTATGTAAGCATTTTGGAGAGATGATCCCACTGATGAGAAAGTGTCCAGGCTGGTAGTAATTGCGAGCATCCATTAAATCCCTGACCAGATTCAAGGGGCATTTCGCCTTGTGGTTCCCGCAGACTCCAAAGGGCATCATGAGCAGCAGAAGCTGCAACAGAAGGAGCAGGGATCTCATTCTGGCTCTGCCTCCTCCTCCTCTTACCTGCCAAGGAGGCAAAGCAGAAAAACCCAAAGACTCTTGAAAGACCAAACTGCCTGTGCTTTCCCAATCTGGAAAATCTTTTCAACTCTACCTTCAGAGCTTGGAAGCACAAGGCAGGCACACCCCTCTGTCGCCAGCTCTGCATCTTGTCTCAGTCTGTCTCCAACATAGGAAATATTCTCTGCACCAACTTTTTCTTTCCCAGACACAGCGCAATTAATATTGTCATGTTGCTTTCTGTGGCTCATGCAATCTCCCGAAATATCTCCTGAGCTTTCAGAAGATGAGATGACTATAATTTTGATTATTCCAAGTGGAATAAGTTTCATCACAAAAACTTTCTGGAGTCCTGAATGGCTCAAGCGGCAGGTGCAGAGCTGGAGAAAAACATGTTTGATTCTAGCCGATCCCTTCTGATGAAACTGGTGGAATATGATGAAATGTCTAAACTCAGAGGACAAAATGATGGATTGTTTTTTTACGATCTTTATTTACTCATTAAGAAATACACAAATCAAACATATTGTTTATAATGAAATAAACACTTTACACAAAAAGAAAAAAGAAAATAGAAAAGAAAGGGGAAAAAGAAGAGAAAGAATATCGAGAAATAGAAAAAATAGAAAGAAAGTTAAATGAAGAATATTACCAAAGTTTTTTAAGAACTACAAACCATCAGCGACATTATTATAAACATATATTTCCATCAAGAAGTCCTTTTATCTTCACCTTATCAATTTCCTCTCGCTTCTCTTACTTTTCTTATTTATGTCTAATCTCTGGTTTTATTCCCTGATTTGTTAATGACTTCCTTCTATTTCTATACGGTTCCTAATTCCTCATTTCTTAAAATTTCTGTGTCTGTTCTTATTCTACAAAAGACCATTCTCTTAACTCTCTGGAATTTAATCTATGCTCCACCAAGAGTAATCATGGGAAATATATTTCATCTTTTAAGAAACATCCCATTCTTTTTCCTGAATGATTTCTTATTCTCTTAGTTTGGCTAATTCCAGATATTCACATAGCTTTAAATGCCATTCTTCTTTTGTCGGTATTACATTACTCTTCCAATATTTTGCTACAAGAATCCAGGCAGCTGTAGTAGCATAAAGAAAAACAGGCCTATGGGATGTTTGTTGTGAAAATACCCAATAAAAATAATTCTTTTTTTTCAAGGAAATGTGTATTTTAACATTTTCTTGTATTCGTCATATATCGTGTCCCAAAATTTTTTGGACACATCCACCACATGTGGAAAAGGTTTCCATTTTCATGCTGGCACCTCCAACATCTACTGCTTTTTTAATTATTCTTTGCTAATTTTGATGGAGTAAAATACCACCTGTATACCATCTTCATAAAATTTTCCTTAATCAGGTAGCATGCTGTGAATTTCATATCATTTTTCCACAGGCTTTCCCATTTCTCCAATTCTGTAGGGTAGCCGAAATCCTGGGCCCATTTACCATCACATCTTTAACTTGTTCGTCTTAAATTCCAATCCAATAATAACCTGTACATTTTAGAGAGGTTTTCTTTTTAATATTTAGTAGAAGTTCACTTTCGAAATCTGATAATTTAGCGTCAAATCCATTCCTATTTTTATCTGCCTTAAAAAAAATTTAAATTTTGTTGATGGTATTGTATCCAGGTCATACCCGTTTGCTTATGTATACAGTGGTGCCTCGCAAGACGAAATTAATCCGTTCCGCGAGTCTCTTCGTCTTGCGGTTTTTTCGTCTTGCGAAGCACGGCTATTAGCGGCTTAGCGGCTATTAGCGGCTATTAACGGCTTAGCAGCTATTAACAGCTTAGCGGCTTTAAGAAAGAGGAAACAAACTCGCAAGAACTCGCAAGACGTTTCGTCTTGCGAAGCAAGCCCATAGGGAAATTCGTCTTGTGGAACGACTCAAAAAACAGAAAACTCTTTCGTCTAGCGAGTTTTTCGTCTTGCGAGACATTCGTCTTGCGGGGCACTGTATCATCTTTTTTTCAGTTTAAGTTGATTACAGTGGTACCTTGGGTTACATACGCTTCAGGTTACATACGCTTCAGGTTATCCGGCCAGATAAAAAGGCAGTTCTGACTTTGATAGTGTATCTTGGAAATCTGTGCAAAAAACTATAGAAAAAATGAATCTAGGAGGAAAAATGAGTTGTGGAATTCAAGCAATATATAAAACACAAAAAGCAAGGTTGATTATAAATAACAAAGTATCAGAATCCTTTAACATCTGAAAGGGCACGACAAGGTTGCCCATTATCGCCACTATTATTTATCACAGTCCTAGAAATACATCTAAAAGCAATAAGGGATGATCCAAAAATAGAAGGAATAAAATTGGGGGAAAGAGTATATAAAGTGAAGGCCTTTGCTGATGATCTGATAATTACAACAGAAAATCCACTAAAAAGCATATTAGAAACCTTATCTAAAATGAATGAATTCGGACAGCTATCAGGGTTTAAATTAAATAAGGAAAAAACAAAATTACTAGTGAAAAATTTGTAAGAAAAGGAGAAGGTAGAGTTAGAAGAGAGGACAGGGTTAAAAATAACAAATAAAGCCAAATATTTAGTGTCAGGGAACTGCCATCAGTGTCTGATGGAGAGAGCAAGCTCCAAAGGGATCCCAGAGAGCGTCCCGGGAGTGGGAGAGGCAGCCTGTCTTCTGGGGAAGAGAATCAACGTAGCTCCAGTGGAGAAGGGGGGCAGATGGGGGAATCGGCGAGGCTGTCCCATGATTCCTTGCCGGGAACCAGCGGGGAGAGGAAGGGTCCTCCGCTGCCTACACCCTCGTTGCACAGAAGGCTTCCGCGCAGGGAGAGTAGGCGGAGACTTGGCGTCAAAGAGCTTCTTTGCTGGAAGAAGTTTAAGAAACGCCCACTGACGGATTCTGCCAGCGATTGAGACAGTCACGGGCGAGTGGCTGCCCGGAAAGGAAAGGTTCACTCAGGCAACCCAGCCAGAGGTTGGGACAAGCTTACGCAGGAGCAACCCCTAGAACCATTACAGAATTGAACTAGCATATCATTATTGAAGTAACCTACGTTTCTCCACTTGTATCATACTACCTGGTTTTAAAATAAATCTTTATTGTTATTTTAAAAACATCTGCTTGAGACTCCAGCTCACTGGTTATCCCCCACACCTAGGTCCCCCACAGAATACTCTGGGATAGTTAGCATTGGTTTTAAGGGTGGTTCAGTGAGGTGAGGGCAATATATGTAAGAAAGAGCAGGCACATTGAGGCGCCAAGCCCGTTGCACCAGGCTAGCATTCTAGCAGTTTTATTATTCTTTATCCATTTATTTATTAATATTTACTTCTTACTTACTTACTCATTTCATCTGTTTCATAAAATCCACGCACCACAGGGTTAGGCCAATAACTCCCAAAGCGCTTTACGTAAAGATAAGGCAGGACAATCATTAAAAAGTTTTCAAACTTACTTCAGAACATACAAAAAGTTAAAATAATAAAACAAACTCAAATTATCTCAACCTCCTAAGAATCTGGGTGGATCCTTAATGAAAATATATTTCTTAAAACAATTTTTAAAATAAACTCTCCATAGATATTCCAATACACCTTTCTTCTTATACAACTTGTAAAAATAAATACATAATTTCTTCTTGACTCCCCACCTCTCCTTTCTCGATGTTTGTTTTTATTACTCCTTTTTATCAGATGTTTTAAAATATATGTGCTTTTATTATGTAAGCCCCGATGTCGTATTTCAATAATCCTCTGCCTTTGACTTCATGTATGGATGATGGTTTGACAGATAATATATCCATGATCTCCATTCTTCCTTAAACAATCCATCATTTTGGATGGTCATTTTAGCAGGTAATTTCACCATTTCAGCCTATTCCCCCAGTTTCATAAGCCATTCCTCCTTGGTGGGGAACTTTTCCCATTTCTGTGCATATAAAGTTCTAGCTGCTGTGGTTGCATACATACATAAACTAGTCAGCTTTCTTAGGACCTTTATTTATTAATTTTATATTGCACCCTTCATTGGAATTCTACAGGTTGAATTGCAATAAGACTGAGAACTTAATGAGCTTACCACCAATTTCGTGTTGAAAGTTTAAGTAGGATGCAATCTTGGCTTATTAACCTATTCTAAATTCTTCATCAGTGGCTGTTCTGTCAATTAATTTTACTTGCGCATCTGATCTTGGTTTTGTTCTATAAATGGGGACCTGAATGGGAGGAACCTGAGTTGGAGGAGGAGGCCTCTCGCTCTTCCTTCCTGACTGAGCATAAGATGACTCCTCTTAAAAGGTTTGGCAGGCAGGGAATCCAACTATCTGGCATCATCTCATTGATTCCCTCCAATGCTAAATTTGTGGCTGGCTCACTCGTAATCTGGTGATCCACTCAACATCAGTGCGCAATGTGTCATATCCTGGACAACACAATAAAATCCATTGTACTCCAATCAAGGCTTGGCTAAGGTCAGTTGCTACTCTTTGGAACAGGGAACAGAGCTTACACAATACAGAAATTAAACAGGAGACTACGTGAGATAATTTAAATGATTTTCTCAATTTATTAAGATACAAAGTTTAGGAGAACGAATTTATGTGAAGTGAACTTCTGAATGATACAGCATACCTGTAGAAAATGGAGCACAGGTATTTGAATATCTAGAAATGACATAACTAGAAAGTATTGTTGAATATCAGAATTGATATGGTTAATAGCAAAACAAAAAGACTAAAAAACCTAACTCCTATCTCCCTCTAGACTATCTTGTTGTGAGATAAATATAAGTTCCAAAAACAAAAAATTGTTAAAAGATAATAGTTTACAAACTAAGGGCAGTAGACCAGGACGCAAAGCAAGGTAGCAAAACATTTCCTCCCATCTTACTGTTCATGTGAACAGGACTACATAAAAGTTGGGCTAAGAATGAACATAATCTCTTTCAGAGGAGGAGAAGGAGCAACATGGATGAGCAGGTGTGTTTCCTTTATGCACTTCTGGACATCAGGAACATGGACTATTTTAAGAATCAGATGCCCCTTAATTTCTGGTTGTCAGGTGCTCCTTTGTGTTCAGATGAGGCCTCAGCACAATAATGTAGCACTTGGGAAGGAAGATGCAGCCCAGAAGCCCAGCACTGGAGGCCAACATAGAGAAGATCTGCACGGCCACCATGTACTTGCCCTTGGTGCTCAGGTAGGTGGGCACAAAAGACACCCAAACACTGCAGAAGACCAGCATGCTGAAGGTGATCAGCTTGGCTTCGTTGAAGGAGCCGGGCAGCTTCCTGGCTAGGAAAGCCACCGTGAAGCAGGTGGCAGCCAAGAAGCCCAGGTAGCCGAGGGCAACGTAAAACATGGCCACAGACCCTTCGTTGCATTGCAGGATGATCTCTCCCAGCTGGGAGCGCATGTTCGGCTCTGGGAATGGGGGAGAAGAGCCCAGCCAGATGGTGCAGATGAGAACTTGCCCCCCAGAACAGGAGATGACAATGGAGTTGGCCAGACTCTTGCCCAGCCATCTCCTCACTCTGTTCCCGGGCTTTGTGGCCAGGAAGGCCAGCACCACGGTGATGGTCTTTGACAAGACAGAAGAAACAGCAACTGAGAAGATGATGCTGAAGGCCGTTTGTCGGAGAAGGCAGGTCTCTTTCCTTGGGCGCCCGATGAAGAGGAAGGAGGACAGAAAGGAAAGCAGGAGGGAGACGAGCAGGATGTAGGAGAGGTCCCGGTTGTTGGCTTTGACTATGGGAGTTTCCTTGTATTTAATGAAGATTCCCAACACAATGCCTGCTGTTAAGGACAAGAAGAGGGCAACAGAAGCTAAAACCATTCCCAAATATTCTCCATAAGTCAGGAAGGTGGTAATCTTGGGGACACATTGATCTCTGTCCTTGTTTGAATGGTGATCTTCTGGGCATTTGGTGCAATGTTCTGCATCTGAGGAAGAGAAAAAGAGTGGCTGCAACATCACTTACATCCCTAATGATCTGAACTCGATTACATTTTGAAGAAATCCTAGAGATTTCTTCCTTATGGTCATTCCATTCAACTCTCTTCCAGGATGTAATGAAGGTGATTGTAAAGAAGTTGAGGAAGGAGCCACATTCCCCAATGTCTGCAGAAATCTCACAAAAAGTGTTTGAGACTGGATTACTGCCCTGTGTTTACTCTCTCCAGAAATACCTTCCCCCTTGGAGTCACCCACCTTCCTGGGCGGAGAAGGTCCCTTCCGCACACCTAGCACAAGCATAGCAGCAAACGGGCTTTCTTTCTAGAACCACCTTGGCATATCCAGGTCGACATCTTTCTGTACACCTGGAACGAGGCACGGCCTAACCAGAAAGACAAGAAGGTGCAAGAAAGAGGAACAGTTAGAAGTATTTGTGGGTATGTAATTCACTCATAGAGTGAATTGAAACGGATCTCTGGACTGCAGCCTTTGACCCCTCATCAGGGTCCTTTCAACCCCCCCACTGACCATTGGGGTGACCAGAATATCTTGTTCTTCATAATTCGTTCAGGACAACTGAGGTTTGTGCCACAGAACTCTGTTTCCTCTTCTCCGTTTACCTGCTTCCCTGCTTAATAAATCTTCAAAGAAAATGGCAATGGAGTCTGAAATGTGATTTCCCCAAATTTCAGGATTCGGATAATCTCTCAATCACTAATTAAGACAAATTTAAGATGACTTTTCCAAATATTGGTTTCCCTCACTCTGTTCTTGAGGCATGCAAGGTTTCCTCTTATTGCTGATGAATGACTAGTTATTTCTAGTTCATATGCCATTCCTTAACATTAACCTTCTATTACAATAGGGGTATTTTTTTTAACTTCTCATCCTTCGCCAACATCCGTGCACTTCTCAATTTCTGCACATACAATAGTTTAACATTTGCAACATCTACAAGTGAGCTTACTCCATAAATTTAAAATGTCCACAATAAATCGTAATTATCATTTCTAAAATAAATTACTTTCCATCCTTCTGCATGTATGAAAACCCAATAGTTCACTTTTACTAGGGGCTTTCCCTTTTCTTCTTATCTACGTAGTCCTTTCTGTCAAAGATTCTGGTGTCTAATCTGAGGACCTCTGTGCTCTATCCTTTCTTTGAGCACCCAAAATTCACCTCCTATCTCACCTGCTGTGAAAAGAAAGAGTGGTGTTTGCAGCTGTTATTGACGGTCAAGACACCATTGGTCAACCTGATATCCTGATATGGTCATTTTTCAGCGGTTGTTTAAGGAAAAACATAGTAATCATCTCCTAGCCTTCTCCCTTTGTGATTTACCCTACCTTATTGAATTTCTTGTTCCACTCAATGGCTTCTGGGTTAATGGTGAACTTTATGCCAGCAGACGTCTCTCTCCTTATATTCCCAATTTTCACAATGTCACGAGACTTATTGGGAGACATCACCCAGTTCACAATATCGAAGTCCGCTGGCAGCTCCCAGTTCTCATCCAAGCACAGCCTGCCCCTGGAAGTATTCAGACACCGGATTTCTCTTAAGAAAGGGTGAAGCTGGAATGGCAGGGGAAAACACCAGCATTAAGAAAACGGGAAGCCAAGATGGATATCTCAGTCCTACTCACTTCAACCTCTTAGGATTTGGGGCCTGCGTGTATCTCATGTAGACTGGAATTCCTATTCAGCCATTTCTATTACTACAGACCCTGCAAGTGCCCCAATTTTCCAGGGATGTCCCTGGATTAGAGACAGTTTTTCATTTGATCCTGGAATTTCCCACTTTTCCTTAGAATGTGCCTATGTATATTGGAGAAACTGTTCATTGACAGCAGCAAGCAATCACTGAAATGTGTTCTGCTAAACAATGGCAACCATTACCGATGTTGTTGGAAAAACATTTTTTTCTCTTAAAAACATATTTAGGATGATAAGTGTTGACAAAAATCAGCTGATAATGCCACAAAAATGTAATCGATTTTGTCACAAGATCTGATTTTTTTCAAATCAACATAGCACAAAAACCTGACCTGATGGAGATAAACGGATGCCATTTCCTGATTCAGCAGTGCAAAAATACCCTAAAGCAGTTGTAGAAATCTAGACAACATTCAAAAAGTAAAAAATTGTTGCCCAGTGATTATTGTTATGGAATGGGACGTCTCTATTTTCATCAGAGAAATGTTGGGCTGTATGCTACTATTACTAGTACTAATAGTAACTATGTTATTTTACAGGTCTATCCCCAGTCAAGTTCAGCATCTGTGTGGACTGCAGGTTGCAAAAAGGGGAAGGAAATACCTGCCACGGCTGTAGCCTTTGGGGTCCCCATTGCTCTCCTTCCTCCACCCTCAGCCTCCTCTGGGATCTAGATGAAAGCGAAGCATGCAAGGCCTGAGCCACAGCTTGAACATGGATGTAAATGCTATAACTCTCTAGAAACAGGGCTCTCTCATACTCCTCTTGGGGCAACGACTCCAGTTTCTCCTCCTCTCTGCATCTTATCCTGCCTTTCACGGACAACAGATGCTTTGAATATGAACACTGAAATGCTTGATTGAAATAATCCACAAGATTGGTCTGCCATTTATATTGGTCACCTTTGCTGCTCCTTATTCCAGTCTGAATTGCAAAGGACAGAGAACCATGGAGATGCTGGAATAAATTTGGAGGGAGGTAAATGCCAGTTCTGATTTCTAGCAAAGCTGTTGTGATCCAGACTTTTGCCCCTATTTCCTTCTCATAGAAATGATGTATTGCCATGAGTATTATGATACTCATTGTATTGGTTGTATAGGAAAGAAATACCCCAACTTGTCTCCATAGGAAAACAGGTTCCCCAGGCCTGAAAAATTGATTTAGATCATTTTCTGGTATAATTTTTGATAAAGCAATGCAGATCCCTTTGCTGAGCATCAGAGGTTGCACAGCGCTCACAAATCTTTCTCCACTGTCATTGTCTGGAGTGAAGAGGCCAATCCACGTCCATCCAAAATGCAGGAGCAATTCAACAATCCCCTGGTACTGACTTTCCTCTTTGGGAGTCATCCGGTAGACAAAAGGGAACAGGGTTGTACCTTCGAGAACCTGGGCAGTGAAGCCATAACTGATCTAGCAAGGAAAGCAAAAGATCAGCAATTTATTTTACTTTCATCATAACGGGTATTTAATCATATGAAATGCCAGATATCTATCTAAATCTGTGCTGGCTGAGGCTGATGTGAGTTTTAGTCGGAAACATCTGGAGGTGTCAAGTTGGTGAAGGCTCAGTTTTGAAAAAGGGATGTTGGATCCATAGCTCAGGATTTTCCTATTTTGAAAAATATCCCCACTTGACCCCTCCAAAGAGAAAATAGAATTTTACGCAGTTGAAATTTTCTGTGCTTCCATGCTCTCCCACTACTTACCTGTGGGATTTTGTAGATGCCTGACAAGGCTGAAATCACTCTTGAGATGAAAGTGTTGCTTCTTTCAAGAACAGCCAGCAGGTGATTCTGTTCTCCACAGTGATAATTGGGAATATTGCATCCACTGCCTGCAAGCAGCTCTAGCATGGCGTCCGAAGTCATCCTTGCATTGAAATGGTTCTCATAGATGTTGTAGCCCAGGGTGATGTTTGGTAAGAGCCTGAGATCCTGGTTGATCTCTTGAATGGTGAACAGGAAAGACAACATGTACCAGTGGATCCTAGGTGTGTTTCTGCAAGAAATGAATCGTTTAAAAAGAGTGAAACTGGTATTCATATTAATGGGGGTGGGGACATTATATATACGAGCCAAAAAGATTAGTATGTGTTGATTAATCCTATTGCATTAATATCAAACCCTTTACAGCCTAGTATAGAATAAAAATTTGGAGATCTCTGCTCCATGACCGGAGCTTTGATGCAAACAGCACACAGAGCTGTTCAACAGTGGAAGAGACTCCCTCCGAAGGTGACCATGTGTCATGGATGCTTCAGGTGAGATTCCTCCGGGTTCCTTCCATCTCTGCAATCTATGATTCTATTATATAGTGGTTCTATGAGTAAGAAATGAAGGCGCCCCTCAAAATGTGTGCTATACTGGGAAGTTGCTGCAAGGGCTGCTTTTGCTGCAGTGGTCTTTGGCTTCTTCCAAGGGGCTAGACTATAGGTAGATAAGAGACAAATTTTATTGAAGGAGGGGAAGCACCAAATACCTCAGTCCCCTTTTTCTTAGAAATGAGGCCTGGTGGCTTGCAGCTTTGAGTGCGTGGTAAAACCTATAATTTTGCACAACAATGAGGACACCCCCTGGTCTGTATTATTTTATATAATCATTTTATTTGAAGCATATCATTCCTGCTCTTCTCCCATAAAAATCCACCCATTTTCAAGAGAGATTTTTTCATTCTGAGATGTAGGTGTCCTGTTGTGTTGTATAAAGAGAACTGTGATCGAAATAGAATAAACGTAAAATAATTAATCTTAGTTGCTTGGAAATTGCTTGAGTTTCATGCCACCCTCTGGGTTAGGAAACAGGTACCTACTGTGTCAACCATTGCAATCGTTAGAAATGAGACCAGTTGTGTGTGTGTAAAGAAAAGGAATAATTCCTTTTCACATTTTAGACTCCACTAACAAGCAAGTCTTCTGACTCATGTTATTTTATTTATCATTTCAATTAAAGCACATATTTCCTGCTCTCCAGCCACCAAACGTTAAGCTGTAGGATTTTAAAAATCCATTTTTAAAACTATAGCATTCTTTAATGACATTTTGTTGATGGTCATTTATAATATTATATCATTAAAAGGATATAATAGAAGAATGCAAGAATGCCAATGAATCTGGTCAGGGTTCAAAAGTTTGCACTGAATTTCCCCACCTGCAGGAAGCCATGAAACTCAGACAATTTCCAGAGCTCAAAGGTGGAATTCCCTGAGTTTCATGGCATCCTGCAGGTGGGGTAATTCAGTGCATCCATAGGTAGGAGAGTGTTTCAATAAGGAAGACCCAGGGAACAAGGAAATGGGAGAGGTTTGGGTGGAATCTTTTAGTGGACCCCCAGCTCCCATCAGCCCAGCCAGCAAGACCAATGGTCAGGGCAGGGTAGACCTGCAACATGAGGACAGCCTTGTCTCCCCAGCCCTGAGAAAGGCGCTCTTTCCTTGATAAATAGGAACCATTACAAGGACTGGAGGACCATGAAACCTATCCACATATGATTTTACATACCCCTCATTCCGGGCCAAGGGTGTCTGAGAAAAGATGTATGGAGTTTCCTTATGTAAGCGTTTTGGAGAGATGATCCCACTGATGAGAAAGTGTCCAGGCCGGTAGTAATTGCGAGCATCCATTTCATCCCTGACCAGATTCAAGGGGCATTTCGCCTTGTGGTTCCCGCAGACTCCAAAGGGCATCATGAGCAGCAGAAGCTGCAACAGAAGGAACAGGGATCTCATTCTGGCTCTGCCTCCTCCTCCTCTTACTGCCAAGGAGGCGGAGCAGAAGAACCCAAAGACTCTTGCAAGACCAGACTGGGTGGGCTTTCCCAATCTGGGTGGGCTTTCCCAATCTGGGTGGTTTTCAACTCTACCTTCAGAGCTTGGAAGCACAAGGCAGGCACACCCCTCTTTCGCCAGCTCTGCATCTTGACTCAGTCTGTCTCCAACACAGGAAATATTCTCGGCACCAACTTTTTCTTTCTCAGACACAGCGCAATTAATATTGTCATGTTGCTTTCCGTGGCTCATGCAATCTCCCGAAATATCTCCTGAGCTTTCAGAAGATGAGATGACTATAATTTTGATTATTCCAAGTGGAATAAGTTTCATCACAAAAACTTTCTGGAGTCTTGAATGGCTCAAGCGGCAGGTGCAGAGCTGGAGAAAAACATGCTTGATTCTAGCCGATCCCTTCTGATGAAACTGGTGGAATATGATGAAATGTCTAAACTCAGAGGACAAAATGATGGATTGTTTTTTTACGATCTTTCTTTACACATTAAAAAATACGCAAATCAAACATATTGTTCTGTAATTAAATAAACACTTTATACAAAAAGAAAATAGAAAAGGGGGAAAAGAAGAGAAAGAATATCAAGAAATAGAAAAAATAGAAAGAAAGTTAAATGAAGAATCTTACCAAAGACATACAGTTCTTTAAGAAATACAAACCATCAGCGATATTACTATAAACATATGTTTCCATCAAGAAGTACTTTTATCTTCACCTTATCTATTTCCTCTCACTTCTCTTACTTTTCTTATTTATGTCTAATCACTGGTTTTATTCCCAGATTTGTTAATAACTTCCTTCTACCTGTATACGGTTCCTTATTCCTCATTTCTTAAAATTTCTGTGTCTGTTCTTATTCTACAAAAGACCATTCTCTTACCTCTGTGGAATTTAATCTATGCTCCACCAAGAGTAATCATGGGAAACATATTTCATCATGTAGTTTTAATAAACATCCCATTCTTTTTCCTGAATGATTTCTTATTGATTCTCTTAGTTTGGCTAATTCCAGATATAAGTTTCTTCACACTAACTTTCTGGATTCTTGACTGGCTCAAGCAGCAGGTGCAGAGCGGAAGAAAAACATGATGGACAGAAGTCAAGGGGTGTGTTTGGGAGTTGGAAGTTTGGTTTGAACTTTGCCCACAAGGACCAAAGAAGAGACTTGAAGCTGGATCCGACCATGGACTCTCCTTCCTTGGAGGTTTTGAAGCAGAGGTCGGACAGTCATCTTTTTTGGGGGGTTGGGGGGGTGGAGATTGTTATTGGCTTGGTGTTTTTATTTTGATTCTATATATTGTGGCTTTAAATTTTGATTTTGTTCTGTGAACCACCCTGAGGCCTCTGGGATAGGGCAGTATATAGATTCAAGAAATGAAGAAATAAAAATCAATCAGTGGAGAATGCGGAGAAATACCATCCTCATTACTGTGAACGGGACACATGGTGGTGGGATCTTGTTTCCTAGAGGCTGCTAGAGACAGAGACTTGTAGAGCCTGCGATGGGGAGGGTTTTCTCAAGCCCATCCTCTGGCACTTTGGGTGGGTCTGGGCTGCTTGATTCCTGCCGCTCCCTTCTGGTTCTCCCCCTGAAGGGAAGAAGCGCCTTGGTGGCTTCAAAGCCACTTCAAGTGAATTTCCACCCCATCTTCGAAAGGCTTCTCCAACAGTGGAAAGTTCTCAGGGGTTGGTTGAGGGGAGAAAGGTTGCTCTGAACTTTCGACTCTCCCTTCCCCTTTGACATGTTCTGCGGAAGGAGAGCTTCTGTTGCACATGGAGCCAACTTCCTCCTCGTCTTTGAGCAGAAACTTCTCTACTCATAAACAAATTGTCTGTGCAGAAACCAGGCTAGCATTCTAGCAGCTTTATTATTCTTTACGAATTTATTTATTAATATTTTTTTACTTTCTTACTTAATTATTTAATCTTTCATAAAATCCATGCACTGTTTTGGCCAGTCACTTTACCTCAAGATAAGTCAGGATGATCATAACAAAGTTTACAGTCTTACTTTAGAACATTCCAAAAGTTAAAATAAAAAACAGAATCAAATTACCTCAACTTCCTAAGAATCTGGGTGGATGCTTTCTTTATTACATTAAAAAAATAAAAAAAAATTATTAAGTCTCCACAGAAATTCCAATCACTTGTCTTTGCATATAGTTTAAAACAAGAAAACAAAAAACCCACACAATTTCTTCTTGACCCCCCCCTTCTCTATGTTTGTTTTTATTACTTCTTTGTATCAGATGTTTTAAAAAACATGTTTTTATTATGAAAGCACCAATGTCGTATTTCAGTAATCCGCTGCTTATATTTCAAATCCTGCCTTTGACTTCATGTATGTATGATAGTTTGACAAATAAGATATCAATGGTCTCCATTCTTCCTGAAAAGATTCATCCTCATGTCCTCTTAGTTTAGCAGGTAATTTCACCATTTCAGCATATTCCCCCAGTTTCATAAACGAATCCTCCCTCTTTCCACTTCTGTGCATATAAAGTTCTAGCTGCTGTGGTTGCATACATAACCAGTCAGCTTTCTCGGGACCTTAATTCTTAAATTTATATAGGAGCCTTCATAGGATTGCTACAGGATGAATTGCTATAAGAATAAGTGTTTAGTAAACTTTCCACTAGTCTGGAGAGATGAAAGTCTAAGTAGGATGCAATCTTAGCTAATGAATCTAAATGCTTTACCAGTGGCTGTTCTGTCAATTATTTTCACTTCCCATCTGATCTTGGTTTTGCTCTATAAATGGGGACCTGACTGGGAGGAACCTGAGTTGGAGGAGGAGGCCTCTCGCTCTTCCTTCCTGACTGAGCATAAGATGCCTCCTCTTAAAAGGTTTGGCAGGCAGGGAATCCAACTATCTGGCTTCGTCTCATTGATTCCCTCCAATGCTAAACTTGTTGCTGGCTCACTCGTAATCTGGTGATCCACTCAACATCAGTGCACAATGTGTCATATCCTGGACAACGCAATAAAATCCATTCTACTCCAGTCAAGGCTTGGCTAAGGTCAGTTGCTACTCTTTGGAACAGGGAGCAGAGCTTACACAATACAGAAATTAAACCAGCAGACTACGGAAGAGAACTTAAATGAATTTCTCAATTTATTAATATACAAAGTTTAGGAGAATGAAATGATGTGAAGTGAACTTCTGAATGATTCAGCATATCTAGAAATGACTTAACTAGAATATCAGAATTGTTGAATATCAGAATTGATATGGTTAATAGCAAAGCAAAAAGACTAAAAAACCTAACTCCTATCTCCCTCTAGACTATCTTGTTGGGAGATAAAGATTAGTTCCCCAAACACAAAATTATTAAAAGATAATAGTTTACAAACTACGGGCAGTACATCAAGACTCATTGTAGTCATTGGCAAAGCAAGGTAGCAAAACATTTCCTCCCATCTTCCTGTTTATGTGAACAGAACTACATAAAAGTTGGGCTAAGAATGAACATAATCTCTTTTAGAGGAGGAGAAGGAGCAACATGGATGAGCAGGTGTGTTTCCTTTATGCACTTCTGGACATCAGGAAAATGGAATGTTTTAAGAATCAGATGTCCCCTTAATTTCTGGTTGTCAGGTGCTCCTTTGTGTTCAGATCAGGCCTCAGCACAATAATGTAGCACTTGGGAAGGAAGATGCAGCCCAGAAGCCCAGCACTGGAGGCCAACATAGAGAAGATCTGCACGGCCACCATGTACTTGCCCTTGGTGCTCAGGTAGGTGGGCACAAAAGACACCCAAACACTGCAGAAGACCAGCATGCTGAAGGTGATCAACTTGGCTTCGTTGAAGGAGCCGGGCAGCTTCCTGGCTAGGAAAGCCACCGTGAAGCAGGTGGCAGCCAAGAAGCCCAGGTAGCCGAGGGCAACGTAAAACATGGCCACAGACCCTTCGTTGCATTGCAGGATGATCTCTTCCACCTGGGAGAGCATGTCAGGCTCTGGGAATGGGGGAGAAGAGCCCAGCCAGGTGGTGCAGATGAGAACTTGCCCCCCAGAACAGGAGATGACAATGGAGTTGGCCAGACTCTTGCCCAGCCATCTCCTCACTCTGTTCCCGGGCTTTGTGGCCAGGAAGGCCAGCACCACCGTGATGGTCTTTGCCAAGACAGAAGAAACAGCAACTGAGAAGATGATGCTGAAGGCTGTTTGTCGGAGAAGGCAGGTCTCTTTCCTTGGGCGCCCGATGAAGAGGAGGGAGGACAAAAAGGAAAGCAGGAGGGAGACGAGCAGGATGTAGGAGAGGTCCCGGTTGTTGGCTTTGACTATGGGAGTTTCCTTGTATTTAATGAAGATTCCCAACACAATGCCTGCTGTTAAGGACAAGAAGAGGGCAACGGAAGCTAAAAATATTCCTAAATATTCTCCATAAGTCAGGAAGGTGGTAATCTTGGGGACACATTGATCTCTGTCCTTGTTTGAATGGTGATCTTCTGAGCATTTGGTGCAATGTTCTGCATCTGGGGAAGAGAAAAAGAGTAGCTGCAGCATCACTTACATCCCTAATGATCTGTGCTCTATTAGGTTTTGAAGAACTCTACTACGTTTTGAAGAAATCCTAGAGATTTCTTCCTTATGATCATTCCTTTCAACTCTCTTCCACGACGTAATAACTGTGATTAATCCTAAAGAAGTTGAGGAAGGAGCCACATTCCCTAATGTCTGCAGAAATCTCACAAAAAGTGTTTGATACTGGATTACTGCCCTGTTTTTCCTCTCTCCAGAAATACCTTCCCCCTTGGCGTCACCCACCTTCCTGGGCGGAGAAGGTCCCTTCCGCACACCGAGCACAAGCATAGCAGCAAACGGGCTTTCCTTCTAGAACCACCTTGGCATATCCAGGTCGACATCTTTCTGTACACCTGGAACGAGGCACGGCCTAAGCAGAAAGACAAGAAGGTGCAAGAAAGAGGAACAGTTAGAAGTATTTGTGGGTATGTAATTCACTCATAGAGTGAATTGAAACGGATCTCTGGACTGCAGCCTTTGACCCCTCATCAGGGTCCTTTCAACCCCCCACTGACCATTGGGGTGACCAGAATATCTTGTTCTTCATAATTCGTTCAGGACAACTGAGGTTTGTGCCACAGAACTCTCTTTCCTCTTCTCCGTTTACCTGCTTCCCTGCTTAATAAATCTTCAAAGAAAATGGCAATGGAGTCTGAAATGTGATTTCCCCAAATTTCAGGATTCGGATAATCTCTCAATCACTAATTAAGACAAATTTAATATGACTTTTCCAAATATTGGTTTCCCTCACTCTGTTCTTGAGGCATGCAAGGTTTCCTCTTATTGCTGATGAATGTCCTAGTTATTTCTAGTTCATATGCCATTCCTTAACATTAACCTTCTATTACAATAGGGTTGTTGTTGTTTTTTAACTTCTCATCCTTCACCAACAGCCGTGCACTTCTCAATTTCTGCACATACAATAGTTTAACATTTGCAGCATCTACAAGTGAGCTTACTCCATAAATTTAAAATATCCACAATAAATCAGTAATTATCATTTCTAAAATAAATTACTTTCCATCCTTCTGCATGTATGAAAACCCAATAGTTCACTTTTACTAGGGGCTTTCCCTTTTCTTCCTATCTACGTAGTCCTTTCTGTTGAAGATTCTGGTGTCTTCTCTGAGGACCTCTGGGCTCTATCCTTTCTTTGAGCACCCCAAATTCACCTCCTATCTCAGCTGCTGTGAAAAGAAAGAGTGGTGGTTGCAGCTGTTATTGACGGTCAAGACACCATTGGTCAACCTGATATCCTGATATGGTCATTTTTCAGCGGTTGTTTAAGGAAAAACATAGTAATCATCTCCTAGCCTTCTCCCTTTGTGATTTACCCTACCTTATTGAATTTCTTGTTCCACTCAATGGCTTCTGGTTTAATGGTGAACTTTATGCCAGCAGACGTCTCTCTCCTTATATTCCCAATTTTCACAAGGTCACGGGACTTATTGGGAGACATCGCCCAGTTCACAATATCGAAGTCCGCTGGCAGCTCCCAGTTCTCATCCAAGCACAGCCTGCCTCTGGAAGTATTCAGACACCGGATTTCTCTTAACAAAGGGTGAAGCTGGAATGACAGAGGAAAGCACCAGCACTGAGAAAACGGGAAGCCAAGATGGATATCTCAGTCCAACTCACTTCAACCTCTTAGGATTTGGGGCCTGCGTGTATCTCATGTAGACTGGAATTCCTATTCAGCCATTTCTATTACTACAGACCCTGCAAGTGCCCCAATTTTCCAGGGATGTCCCTGGATTAGAGACAGTTTTTCATTTGATCCCGGAATTTCCCACTTTTCCTTAGAATGTGCCTATGTACATTGGAGAAATGTTGGCAGATGTGGAGTTATCCAACCCACAAGGCGTCCAATCCTATATTGGGAATTTTTATTATATTTAATATTTTAGTATGAATTTCTTTATGTTGGGAGCTGCCCAGAGTGCTGAGGCAACCCAAAAAGACGTGTGGGGTATAAACAGTGCTATTTCTTGTCTGCGTTTTTTCAGTTGATTTAGAACAAATCTGATGCACTGAATCCAAAAATCACATTGGTTTTGCTCAATCAGGTCAAGTTTTTGAGCCATGGCTGCATGTCATTTTTTTACGTTTTTGTTCACATGTACGCTTGTGTGGAGCATTTTAGAAGAAGTTGGTGGGGGTAAAATGCCATGTCAAATAATTGTTTTGATTGGAAATGATTATTTTAATGACAAGAAGTATTCAGGTCCAATAGTTCTGGGTGATTTTGTCGAAAAGGGATCAGATTGAAGTCATAAAACCTTGAAATCTTCCATAAATTGGTGCGGCAAAGCATAAAGTTATTTTGGTATTAAACTTGGTGACCAGGATAAAGCTTGGGCACCACACATGGTGTGCAAGGCACGCACCGAGACTCTATGTTGGTGGACCAATGGCAAGAGGAGTCTGAACTTTGGAATTTCAATGGTTTGGAGGGAGCCGACAAACCATGTCACTGACTGCTACTTCTGCACTGTTGATGTGACTGGGATCAACAGAAAGAACCGGAGCAGCCTCAAGTATCCTGATCTTTAATCAGCACGTCGTCCTGTAGCTCATTGTGATGAAATTCCAGTGCCTATCTTTGGAGAACTTCCTGACATTAGTGACGAAGATGCCTCCAGTGTTGAAGGACATGAAGAAGAAGAAGAAGTGGTTCTTGAAGATGATGCTCCAAATCCATTATCCCAAAAGGAGTTGAATGATCTAGTTTGTGACCTCAGCTTGTCAAAGGACTCTGCCGAACTGTTGGCATCCAGACTGAAGGAAAAAAACCTCTCTGACAGTGCTCGCATCAGCTTCTTCCGCAACAGGCATCAAGAGTACCTCCGTTTTTTCTCGGAAGAGAAGGACTTAGTGTACTGTGCAGATATTGCGCAGCTTCTGCTCAAGCTTGGAGTGCCACAGTACAAACCCAAAGATTGGAGACTGTTCATTGACAGCAGCAAGCAATCACTGAAATGTGTTCTGCTAAACAACAGCAACCAGTACCGATGTTGTTGGAAAAACATTTTTTTCTCTTAAAAACATATTTAGGATGATAAGTCTTGACAAAAATCAGCTGATAATGCCACAAAAATGTATTCGATTTTGTCACAGGATCTGATTTTTTTCAAATCAACATAGCACAAAAACCTGACCTGATGGAGATAAACGGATGCCATTACCTGATTCAGCAGTGCAAAAAAACCCCTAAAGCAGTTGTAGAAATCTAGACAACATTCAAAAAGTAAAAAAATTGTTGCCCAGTGATTATTGTTATGGAATGGGACGTCTCTATTTTCATCAGAGAAATGTTGGGCGGTATGCTACTATTACTAGTACTAATAGTAACTATGTTATTTTACAGGTCTATCCCCAGTCAAGTTCAGCATCTGTGTGGACTGCAGGTTGCAAAAAGGGGAAGGAAATACCTGCCACGGCTGTAGCCTTTGGGGTCCCCATTGCTCTCCTTCCTCCACCCTCAGCCTCCTCTGGGATCTAGATGAAAGCGAAGCATGCAAGGCCTGAGCCACAGCTTGAACATGGATGTAAATGCTATAACTCTCTAGAAACAGGGCTCTCTCACGCTCCTCTTGGGGCAACGACTCCAGTTTCTCCTCCTCTCTGCATCTTATCCTGCCTTTCACGGACAACAGATGCTTTGAATATGAACACTGAAATGCTTGATTGAAATAATCCACAAGATTGGTCTGCCATTTATATTGGTCACCTTTGCTGCTCCTTATTCCAGTCTGAATTGCAAAGGACAGAGAACCATGGAGATGCTGGAATAAATTTGGAGGGAGGTAAATGCCAGTTCTGATTTCTAGCAAAGCTGTTGTGATCCAGACTTTTGCCCCTATTTCCTTCTCATAGAAATGATGTATTGCCATGAGTATTATGATACTCATTGTATTGGTTGTATAGGAAAGAAATACCCCAACTTGTCTCCATAGGAAAACAGGTTCCCCAGGCCTGAAAAATTGATTTAGATCATTTTCTGGTATAATTTTTGATAAAGCAATGCAGATCCCTTTGCTGAGCATCAGAGGTTGCACAGCGCTCACAAATCTTTCTCCACTGTCATTGTCTGGAGTGAAGAGGCCAATCCACGTCCATCCAAAATGCAGGAGCAATTCAACAATCCCCTGGTACTGACTTTCCTCTTTGGGAGTCATCCGGTAGACAAAAGGGAACAGGGTTTTACCTTCGAGAACCTGGGCAGTGAAGCCATAACTGATCTAGCAAGGAAGGAAAAGATCAGCAATTTATTTTACTTTCAGCATTTCAGGTATTTAATCATATGAAATGCCAGATATCTATCTAAATCTGTGCTGGCTGAGGCTGATGTGAGTTTTAGTCGGAAACATCTGGAGGTGTCAAGTTGGTGAAGGCTCAGTTTTGAAAAAGGGATGTTGGATCCATAGCTCAGGATTTTCCTATTTTGAAAAATATCCCCACTTGACCCCTCCAAAGAGAAAATAGAATTTTACGCAGTTGAAATTTTCTGTGCTTCCATGCTCTCCCACTACTTACCTGTGGGATTTTGTAGATGCCTGACAAGGCTGAAATCACTCTTGAGATGAAAGTGTTGCTTCTTTCAAGAACAGCCAGCAGGTGATTCTGTTCTCCACAGTGATAATTGGGAATATTGCATCCACTGCCTGCAAGCAGCTCTAGCATGGCGTCCGAAGTCATCCTTGCATTGAAATGGTTCTCATAGATGTTGTAGCCCAGGGTGATGTTGGGTAAGAGCCTGAGATCCTGGTTGATCTCTTGAATGGTGAACAGGAAAGACAACATGTACCAGTGGATCCTAGGTGTGTTTCTGCAAGAAATGAATCGTTTAAAAAGAGTGAAACTGGTATTCATATTAATGGGGGTGGGGACATATATATATACGAGCCAAAAAGATTAGTATGTGTTGATTAATCCTATTGCATTAATATCAAACCTTTTCCTGTCTAGTATAGAATAAAAATTTGGAGATCTCTGCTCCATGACCGGAGCTTTGATGCAAACAGCACACAGAGCTGTTCAACAGTGGAAGAGACTCCCTCCGAAGGTGACCATGTGTCATGGATGTTTCAGGTGAGATTCCTCCGGGTTCCTTCCATCTCTGCAATCTATGATTCTATTATATAGTGGTACTATGAGTAAGAAATGAAGGCGCCCCTCAAAATGTGTGCTATACTGGGAAGTTGCTGCAAAGCTGCTTTCCTGCATTGGTCTTTGGCTTCTTCCAATGGGCTAGACTATAGGTAGATAAGAGACAAATTTTATTGAAGGAGGGGAAGCACCAAATACCTCAGTCCCCTTTTTCTTAGAAATGAGGCCTGGTGGCTTGCAGCTTTGAGTGCGTGGTAAAACCTATTATTTTGCACAACAATGAGGACACCCCCTGGTCTGTATTATTTTATATAATCATTTTATTTGAAGCATATCATTCCTGCTCTTCTCCCATAAAAATCCACCCATTTTCAAGAGAGATTTTTTCATTCTGAGATGTAGGTGTCCTGTTGTGTTGTATAAAGAGAACTGTGATCGAAATGGAATAAACGTAAAATAATTAATCTTAGTTGCTTGGAAATTGCTTGAGTTTCATGCCACCCTCTGGGTTAGGAAACAGGTACCTACTGTGTCAACCATTGCAATCGTTAGAAATGAGACCAGTTGTGTGTGTGTAAAGAAAAGGAATAATTCCTTTTCACATTTTAGACTCCACTAACAAGCAAGTCTTCTGACTCATGTTATTTTATTTATCATTTCAATTAAAGCACATATTTCCTGCTCTCCAGCCACCAAACGTTAACCTGTAGGATTTTAAAAATCCATTTTTAAAACTATAGCATTCTTTAATGACATTTTGTTGATGGTCATTTATAATATTATATCATTAAAAGGATATAATAGAAGAATGCAAGAATGCCAATGAATCTGGTCAGGGTTCAAAAGTTTGCACTGAATTTCCCCACCTGCAGGAAGCCATGAAACTCAGACAATTTCCAGAGCTCAAAGGTGGAATTCCCTGAGTTTCATGGCGTCCTGCAGGTGGGGTAATTCAGTGCATCCATAGGTAGGAGAGTGTTTCAATAAGAAAGACCCAGGGAACAAGGAAATGGGAGAGGTTTGGGTGGAATCTTTTAGTGGACCCCCAGCTCCCATCAGCCCAGCCAGCAGGACCAATGGTCAGGGCAGGGTAGACCTGCAACATGAGGACAGCCTTGTCTCCCCAGCCCTGAGAAAGGCGCTCTTTCCTTGATAAATAGGAACCATTACAAGGACTGGAGGACCATGAAACCTATCCACATATGATTTTACATACCCCTCATTCCTGGCCAAGGGTGTCTGAGAAAAGATGTATGGAGTTTCCTTATGCAAGCGTTTTGGAGAGATGATCCCACTGATGAGAAAGTGTCCAGGCCGGTAGTAATTGCGAGCATCCATTTCATCCCTGACCAGATTCAAGGGGCATTTTGCCTTGTGGTTCCCGCAGACTCCAAAGGGCATCATGAGCAGCAGAAGCTGCAACAGAAGGAGCAGGGATCTCATTCTGGCTCTGCCTCCACCTCCTCTTACTGCCAAGGAGGCAAAGCAGAAGAACCCAAAGACCCTTGCAAGACCAGACTGGGTGGGCTTTCCCAATCTGGGTGGGCTTTCCCAATCTGGGTGGTTTTCAACTCTACCTTCAGAGCTTGGAAGCACAAGGCAGGCACACCCCTCTGTCTTGACTCAGTCTGTCTCCAACACAGGAAATATTCTCGGCACCAACTTTTTCTTTCTCAGACACAGCGCAATTAATATTGTCATGTTGCTTTCCGTGGCTCATGCAATCTCCCAAATATCTCCTGGGCTTTCAGACAATGAGATGAGTATAATTTTGATTATTCCAAGTGGAATAAGTTTCATCACTAAAACTTTCTGGAGTCTTGAATGGCTCAAGCGGCAGGTGCAGAGCTGGAGAAAAACATGCTTGATTCTAGCCGATCCCTTCTGATGAAACTGGTGGAATATGATGAAATGTCTAAACTCAGAGGACAAAATGATGGATTTTATTTTACGATCTTTCTTTACACATTAAAAAATACGCAAATCAAACATATTGTTCTGTAATGAAATAAACACTTTACACAAAAAGAAAATAGAAAATAGAAAAGGGGGAAAAGAAGAGAAAGAAGAACGAGAAATAGAAAAAATAGAAAGAAAGTTAAATGAAGAATCTTATCAAATACATACAGTTTTTTAAGAAATACAAACCATCAGCAACATTACTATAAACATATATTTCCATCAAGAAGTCCTTTTATCTTCACCTTATCAATTTCTCCTTGCTACTCTTACTTTTCTTATTTATGTCTAATCTCTGGTTTTATTCCCACGGAGCAATGGATCCAAACTACAAGAAAGAAGATTCCACCTAAACATTAGGAAGAACTTCCTGAGAGTAAGAGCTGTTTGACAGTGGAATTTGCTGCCAAGGAGTGTGGTGGAGTCTCCTTCTTTGGAGGTCTTTAAGCAGAGGCTTGACAACCATATGTCAGGAGTGCTCTGATGGTGTTTCCTGCTTGGCAGGGGGTTGGACTCGATGGCCCTTGTGGTCTCTTCCAACTCTATGATTCTATGATTCTGTAATATCAAGAAATAAAAAAAATAGAAAGAAAGAAATGAAGAATCTTATCAAATACATACAGTTTTGTAAGAAATACAAACCATCAGCGACATTACAATAAACATATATTTCCATCAAGAAGTCCTTTTATCTTCACCTTATCAATTTCCTCTCACTTCTCTTACTTTTCTTATTTATGTCTAATCTCTGGTTTTATCCCCAGATTTGTTAATAACTTCCTTCTACCTCTATACGGTTCCTGATTCCTCATTTCTTAAAATTTCTGTGTCTGTTCTTATTCTACAAAAGACCATTCTCTTAACTCTCTGGAATTTAATCTATCCTCCACCAAGAGTAATCATGGGAAACATATTTCATCATGTAATTTTAATAAACATCCCAATCTTTTTCCTGAATGATTTCTTATTGATTCTCTTAGTTTGGCTAATTCCAGATATAAGTTTCACCACACTAACTTTCTGGATTCTTGACTGGCTCAAGCAGCAGGTGCAGAGCGGGAGAAAATCATGATGGACAGAAGTCAAGGGGTGTGTTTGGGAGTTGGAAGTTTGGCCTGAAATTTGCTCACAAGGACCAAAGAAGTGACTTGAAGCTGGATCCGACCATGGACTCTCCTTCCTTGGAGGTTTTGAAGGAGAGGATATACAGTCATCTTTTTGGGGGGTGGGGGTGGAGCGTGTTATTGGGTTGGTGTTTTTATTTTGCTTATATATATTGTGACTTTATATTTTGATTTTGTTCTGTGAACAACCATGAGGCCTCTGGGATAGGGCAGTATATAGATTCAAGAAATGAAGAAATAAAAATCAATCAATGGAGAATGCGGAGAAATACCATCTTCATTACTGTGAACGGGACACATGGCGGTGGGATCTTGTTTCCTAGAGGCTGCTAGAGAGAGAGAGAGACTGGTGGAGCCTGCGATGGGGAGGGTTTTCTCAAGCCCACCCTCTAGCCACTTTGCGTGGGTCTGGGCTGCTTGATTCCTGCCGCTCCCTTCTGGTTCTCCCCCTGAAGGGAAGTAGCGTGTTGGTGGTTTTGAAGCAACTTCAAGAGAATTTCCACCCCCTCTTTGAAAGGCTTCTCCAACAGAGGGGAGCTCTCAGGGGTTGGTTGAGGGGAGAAAGGTTGCTCTGAACTTTCGACTCTCTCTTCCCCTTCAACATGTTCTGCGGAAGGAGAGCTTCTGTTGCACATGGAGCCAACTTGCTCCTCGTCTTTGAGCAGAAACTTCTCTACTTGTAAACAATTGCGTGTGCAGAAGCCAGGTGTGACGGAAAAGTTGGTTCCATAAGTATTTCTTTTTTACTTTTATCTTCTGCCAGCAAATGGTGAAAGAACGGCAGCCTCTGATTGGCTGTGGTTCCAGGAGGGAGAGTTTGAAAAGAGAGGCGTTGGAGGGAGACAGGGAGTTGGGCTGTTGAGGGTGGTGTGGTTGGTTGAGTTGAGCTGGTTGAGGAAGGAGGTTGGGAGTTAGGTAGGGAGATAGGATAGGAGTCAGGTTGAAACACAAAGAGTGTTGAGGAGGCCGAGTTGGTTCTGGAGAAAACGTCCACTCCACTGTACAGTGAAGGACTGAGTGTAGTGTCTGAGTGTAGTGTCCTGCGGGAGTAATAGGACCAGATCTTGCTGGGAGACTGAGGCTGAGACAGAAGTAGGAGCTGAGGTCTACTTAGGTCTCAAACTAGTCTGGAGGGGAGAGACTCTTGTGAGGAAAGAAGAGACTTCCAAAACCCAGTGAAGGAAGGGTGTGTGGTGAACCCTTAAGACTGTTACTGAAAGTCCCTCAGGAGCTGGATTTGTTAAAGGGGTGGGTAACTGAAGGAAAAGAGGGACGTGGGTGGTGCTGTGGTCTATACCAAAGAGCCTAGGGCTTGCCTAGGTCGGTGGTTTGAATCCCCGCGACAGGGTGAGCTCCCATTGCTCGGTCCCTGCTCCTGCCAACCTAGCAGTTTGAAAGAACATCAAAGTGCAAGTAGATAAATAGGTACTTCTCCAGTTGGAAGGTAAGCGGCATTTCCGTGCGCTGCTCTGGTTCGCCAGAAGCGGCTTAGTCATGCTGGCCACATGACCCAGACATGCTGGCCACATGACCTGCGGACAAACGCTGGCTCCCTCGGCCAAGCGAGATGAGCGCCGCAACCCCTGTGTCGTCCGCGACTGGACTTAACTGTTAGGGGTCCCTTTACCTTTAACTGAAGTAAAGTACCGCCTTAGAAAGGAACCAAAGTATAAAGCTGAAACCTCTGAAAACGTATTGAAGTGAACTAGCGTATTATTATTGAAGTAACATACGTTTCTCCACTTGTCTTATACTACCTGGTTTTAAAATAAATCTTTATTGTTATTTTAAAAACATCTGCTTGAGACTCCAGCTCACTGGTTATCCCCCACACCTAGGTCCCCCACAGAATACTCTGGGATAGTTAGCATTGGTTTTAAGGGTTGTTCAGTGAGGTGGGGGCATTATATGTAAGAAAGAGCAGGCGCATTGAGGCGCCAAGCCCGTTGCACCAGGCTAGCATTCTAGCAGTTTTATTATTCTTTATCCATTTATTTATTAATATTTACTTCTTACTTACTTACTCATTTCATCCGTTTCATAAAATCCACGTACCACAAGGTTAGGCCAATAACCCCCAAAGCGCTTTACGTAAAGCTAAGGCAGGACAATCATAAAAAAGTTTACAAACTTACTTCAGAACATACAAAAAGTTAAAATAATAAAACAGACTCAAATTACCTCAACTTCCTAAGAATCTGGGTGGATCCTTAATAAAAAGATATTTTTAAAAACAATTTTTAAAATAAACTGTCCATAGATATTCCAATACACCTTTCTTCTTATACAATTTGCAAAAATAAATACATAATTTCTTCTTGACTCCCCACCTTTCCTTTCTCGATGTTTGTTTTTATTACTCCTTTTTATCAGATGTTTTAAAATATATGTGCTTTTATTATGTAAGCCCCGATGTTGTATTTCCACAATCCTCTGCCTTTGACTTCATGTATGCATGATGGTTTGACAGATAATATATCCATGATCTCCATTCTTCCTTAAACAATCCATCATTTTGGATGGTAAGTTTGGATGGTAATTTTAGCAGGTAATTTCAGTATTTCAGCATATTCCCCCAGTTTCATAAGCCATTCCTCCTGGTGGGGAACTCTGTCCATTTCTGTGCATATAAAGTTCTAGCTGCTGTGGTTGCATACATACATAAACTAGTCAGCTTTCTCAGGACCTTTATTTATTAATTTTCCACCAATTTGAAGTGTTGAAAGTTTAAGTAGGATGCAATCTTGGCTAATTAACCTATTCTAAATGCTTCATCAGTGGCTGTTCTGTCAATTATTTTCACTTGCCCATCTGATCTTGGTTTTGCTCTATAAATGGGGACCTGAATGGGAGGAACCTGAGTTGGAGGAGGAGGCCTCTCGCTCTTCCTTCCTGACTGAGCATAAGATGCCTCCTCTTAAAAGATTTGGCAGGCAGGGAATCCAACTATCTGGCATCATCTCATTGATTCCCTCCAATGCTAAACTTGTTGCTGGCTCACTCGTAATCTGGTGATCCACTCAACATCAGTGCACAATGTGTCATATCCTGGACAACGCAATAAAATCCATTGGACTCCAGTCAAGGCTTGGCTAAGGTCAGTTGCTACTCTTTGGAACAGGGAGCAGAGCTTACACAATACAGAAATTAAACCAGGAGACTACGGAAGAGAACTTAAATGAATTTCTCAATTTATTAATATACAATGTTTAGGAGAATGAAATGATGTGAAGTGAACTTCTGAATGATTCAGCATACCGGTAGAAAATGGAGCACAGGCATTTGATAATCTAGAAATGACATAACTAGAAAGTATTGTTTAATATCAGAATTAATATGGTTAATAGCAAAGCAAACAGACTAAAAAACCTAACTCCTATCTCCCTCTAGACTATCTTGTTGTGTGATATATATAAGTTCCTCAAACACAAAATTAATAAAAGATAATAGTTTACAAACTACGGGCAGTAAACCAGGACTCATTGTAGTCATTGGCAAAGCAGGGTAGCAAAACATTTCCTCCCATCTTACGGTTCATGTGAACAGGACTACATAAAAGTTGGGCTAAGAATGAACATAATCTCTTTCAGAGGAGGAGAAGGAGCAACATGGATGAGCAGGTGTGTTTCCTTTATGCACTTCTGGACATCAGGAACATGGAATGTTTTAAGAATCAGATGTCCCCTTAATTTCTGGTTGTCAGGTGCTCCTTTGTGTTCAGATCAGGCCTCAGCACAATAATGTAGCACTTGGGAAGGAAGATGCAGCCCAGAAGCCCAGCGCTGGAGGCCAACATAGAGAAGATCTGCACGGCCACCATGTACTTGCCCTTGGTGCTCAGGTAGGTGGGCACAAAAGACACCCAAACACTGCAGAAGACCAGCATGCTGAAGGTGATCAGCTTGGCTTCGTTGAAGGAGCCAGGCAGCTTCCTGGCTAGGAAAGCCACCGTGAAGCAGGTGGCAGCCAAGAAGCCCATGTAGGCAAGGGCAACGTAAAACATGGACACAGATCCTTCGTTGCATTGCAGGATGATCTCTCCCAGCTGGGAGCGCATGTCCAGCTCTGGGAATGGGGGAGAAGAGCCCAGCCAGATGGTGCAGATGAGAACTTGCCCCCCAGAACAGGAGATGACAATGGAGTTGGCCAGACTCTTGCCCAGCCATCTCCTCACTCTGTTCCCGGGCTTTGTGGCCAGGAAGGCCAGCACCACTGTGATGGTCTTTGCCAAGACAGAAGAAACAGCAACTGAGAAGATGATGCTGAAGGCCGTTTGTCGGAGAAGGCAGGTCTCTTTCCTTGGGCGCCCGATGAAGAGGAAGGAGGACAAAAAGGAAAGCAGGAGGGAGACGAGCAGGATATAGGAGAGGTCCCGGTTGTTGGCTTTGACTATGGGAGTTTCCTTGTATTTAATGAAGATTCCCAACACAATGCCTGCTGTTAAGGACAAGAAGAGGGCAACGGAAGCTAAAAACATTCCTAAATATTCTCCATAAGTCAGGAAGGTAGTAATCTTGGGGACACATTGATCTCTGTCCTTGTTTGAATGGTGATCTTCTGGGCATTTGGTGCAATGTTCTGCATCTGAGGAAGAGAAAAAGAGTGGCTGCAACATCACTTACATCCCTAATGATCTGTGCTCTTTTACGTTTTGAAAAACTCTGTGGTGGACCTCAGGAAATAAGAATGTTATAATAGGTAAAGCAACATTGTGATCTAGGATAAACTGAGTAGCAATGAGCACCCCACTTCTGTTAACTGCATTTTTTTGGATCCTGCCTAATCCTGAAGAAACAGCTCTTTAACTTGACATTTTAAATGCAGTTTTCTGTTGCTTCCATGTAATGTTCATAGTAGTGAAATCAAAACAGTCCATTGATTATATTGTAATAATTTTCATCTGAAGTATTCTTTATATTTTTTGTTCTTTTGCTATTAAAAATTTGCTGGTTTGCATCACCTGTCCATTCTTTTTTATAAATATCAAAATTATTTCCATTTTGGTGTGACTTGGTATACAAAATAAAAAAAGGACTCTTTGTGGGAATTCCTCTCACAGCTGCCCACTTTCCACCCCAGAGATTTCTTCCTTATGGCCACTCCTTTCAACGCCCGTCCTGGATGTAATAAAGTTGATCAATCCTATGAATGTCGAGGATGAATCCACATTCCCCAATGTCTGCAGAAATCTCACAAAAAGTGTTTGAGACTGGATTTCTGCCCTGTGTTTACTCTCTCCAGAAATACCTTCCACCTTGGAGTCACCCACCTTCCTGGGCAGAGAAGGTCCCTTCCGCACACCGAGCACAAGCATAGCAGCAAACGGGCTTTCCTTCCAGAACCACCTTGGCATATCCAGGTCGACATCTTTCTGTACACCTGGAACGAGGCACGGCCTAACCAGAAAGACAAGAAGGTGCAACAAAGAGGAACAGTTAGGAGTATTTGTGGGTATGTAATTCACTCATCGAGTGAATTGAAACGGATCTCTGGACTGCAGCCTTTGACCCCTCATCAGGGTCCTTTCAACCCCCCACTGACCATTGGGGTGACCAGAATATCTTGTTCTTCATAATTCGTTCAGGACAACTGAGGTTTGTGCCACAGAACTCTGTTTCCTCTTCTCCGGTTTCTTCTTGTCGCTGATCTATTTCCCTAGTTATTTCTAGTTCATGCGCCATTCCTTAACATTAACCTTATTTTACAATAGGGTTTGTTTGTTTTTAACTTCTCATCCTTCACCAACAGCCGTGCACTTCTCAATTCCTGCACATACAATAGTTTAAAATTTGCAACATCTACAAGTGAGCTTACTACACAAATTAAAAAATCCACAATAACTCAGTAATTATCATTTCTAAAATAAATTACTTTCCATCTTTCTGCATGTATGAAAACCCAATAGTTCACTTTTACTAGGGGCTTTCCCTTTTCTTCTTATCTACGTAGTCCATTCGGTTAAAGATTCTGTCCAGAATCCTTAAATTCTCAGTCTGGCTCGGAAATAGATGGTGTCTTCTCTGAGGACCTCTGGGCTCTATCTTTTCTCTGAGCACCACAAATGCTCCTCCTATCTCAGCTGCTGTGGAAAGAAGGAGTGGTGGTTGCAGCTGTTATTGACGGTCAAGACACCATTGGGCAAACTGATATGGTCATTTTTCAGTGGTTGTTTAAGGAAAAACATATTCAGGATCTCCTAGCCTCCCCTCTCTGTGATTCCCCTTAAAAGCTAAAGGTACCCCTGCCCGTACGGGCCAGTCTTGACAGACTCTAGGGTTGTGCGCCCATCTCACTCAAGAGGCCGGGGGCCAGCGCTGTCCGGAGACACTTCCGGGACATGTGGCCAGCGTGACATCGCTGCTCTGGTGAGCCAGAGCCGCACACGGAAACGCCCTTTACCTTCCCGCTAGTAAGCGGTCCCTATTTATCTACTTGCACCTGGGAGTGCTTTCGAACTGCTAGGTTGGCAGGCGCTGGGACCGAAGAACGGGAGCGCAGCCCGCCGCGGGGATTCGAACCGCCGAACTTTCGATCGGCAAGCCCTAGGTGCTGAGGCTTTTACGCACAGCGCCACCCGCGTCCCGATTCTCCTTACCTTGTTGAATTTCTTGTTCCACTCAATGGCTTCTGGGTTAATGGTGAACTTTATGCCAGCAGACGTCTCTCTCCTTACATTCCCAATTTTCACAAGGTCACGAGACTTATTCGGAGACATTACCCAGTTCATAATATCAAAGTCTGCTGGTAGCTCCCAGTTCTCATCCAAGCACAGGCTGCCCCTGGAAGTATTCAGACACCGGATTTCTCTTAAGAAAGGGTGAAGCTGTAATGGCAGGGGAAAACACCAGCACTGAGAAAGCTTGAGGCCAAGATGGATATCTCAGTCCTACTCACTTCAACCTCTTAGGATTTGGGGCCTGTGTGTATCTCATGTAGACTGGAATTCCTATTCAGCCATTTTTATTACTACAGACCCTGCAACTGCTCCAATTTTCCAGGGATGTCCCTGGATTAGAGACAGTTTTTCATTTGATCCCGGAATGTCCCCCTTTTCCTTAGAATGTCCCTATTTTCATTGGAGAAATGTTGGCAGATGTGGAGTTATCCAACCCACAAGGCGTCCAATCCTATATCGGGAATTTTTAAATGTTTAATATTTTAGTATGAATATCCTTATTTTGGGAGCTGCCCAGAGTGCTGAGGCAACTGAAGAAGATGTATAAACAGTGCTATTATTCTAGAAAATAACTCACCATGAGCACCTCCCTCTGAGAATGGCAATGGCACCCACCTGAGAGGTGCCAAAACTGAGGTCCAGCGAGTTCCCCTCTGAAAAAAAGCCCTGGGTATAAGCAGTAAGATTATCATTATGGAATGGGCCGTCTCTATTTTCATCAGAGAAATGTTGGGCGGTATGCTACTATTACTAATACTAATAGTAACTATGATATTTTGCAGGTCTATCCACAGTCAAGATCAGCATCTGTGTGGACTGCAGGTTGCAAAAAGGGGAAGGAAATACCTGCCATGGCTGTAGCCTTGCGTGTCCCCATTGCTCTCCTTCCTCCACCATCAGCCTCCTCTGGGATCTAGATGAAAGCGAAGCATGCAAGGCCAGAGCCACAGACTGAACATTGATGTAAGTGCCATAGCTGTCTATAGACTGGGCTCTCTCGTACTCCTCTTGGGGCAACAGCTCTAGTTTCTCCTCCTCTCTGCATCTTATCCTGCCTTTCACAGACAACAAATGCTTTGAATATGAACACTGAAATGCTTGATTGAAATAATCCACAAGATTGGTCTGCCCTTTATATTTGTCACCTTTGCTGCTCCTTATTCCAGTCTGAATTGCAAAGGACAGAGAACCATGGAGGTGCTGGAAGTAATTTGGAGGGAAGTAATAGCCAGTTCTGATTTCTAACAAAGCTGTTGTGATCCAGACTTTTGCCCCTATTTCATTCTCATATACCATGTTTATTGTCAGGAGTAGAAGGATGCCCATTGAATTGGTTACATAGTAAAAAAATACCCCAACTTGTCTCCATAGGAAAAAAGGTTCCCCAGGCCTGATAAATTGACCCATATCATTTTCTGGTATAATTTTTGATAAAGCAATGCAGATCCCTTTGCTGAGCATCAGAGGTTTCACAGCGCTCACAAATCTTTCTCCACTGTCATTGTCTGGAGTGCAGAGGCCAATCCACGTCCATCCAAAATACAGGAGCAATTCAACAATCCCCTGATACTGACCTTCCTCTTTGGGAGTCATCCGGTAGACAAAAGGGAACAGGGTTTTACCTTCGAGAACCTGGGCAGTGAAACCATAACTGATCTAGCAAGGAAAGCAAAATATCAACAATTTATTTTACTTTCATCATAATGGGTATTTAATTATATGAAATGCCTGATATCTATCTAAATCGCTGCTGGCTGAGGCTGATGGGAGTTTTAGTCGAAAACATCTGGAGGTGTCAAGTTGGTGAAGGCTCAGTTTTGAATAAGGGGTGTTGGATTCATAGCTCAGGATTTTCCCTTTTTAAAAAATATCCATGTTTGACCCCTCCAAAGAGAAAATAGAATTTTACGCAGTTGAAATTCTATGTCCTTCCATGCTCTCCCACTACTTACCTGTGGGATTTTGTAGATGCCTGACAAGGCTGAAATCACTCTTGAGATGAAAGTGTTGCTTCTTTCAAGAACAGCCAGCAGGTGATTCTGTTCTCCACAGTGATAATTGGGAATATTGCATCCACTGCCTGCAAGCAGCTCTAGCATGGCGTCTGAAGTCATCCTTGCATTGAAATAGTTCTCATAGATGTTGTAGCCCAGGGTGATGTTGGGTAAGAGCCTGAGATCCTGGTTGATCTCTTGGATGGTGAACAGGAAAGACAACATGTACCAGTAGATCCTAGGTGCCTCCCTGCAATAAATGAATCGTTTAAAAAGAGTGAAACTGGCATTCATATTAATGGGGGTGTGGACATTATACAAGCCAAAAAGATTAGTGTGTAATGATTAATCCTATTGCATTAATATCAAACCATTTACAGTCTAGTATAGAATAAAAATTTGGAGATCTCTGCTCCATGACCGGAGCTTTGATGCAAACAGCACACAGAGCTGTTAAACAGTGGAAGAGACTCCCTCCAAAGGTGACCATGTGTCATGGATGCTTCAGGTGAGATTCTTCCGGGTTCCTTCCATCTCTGCAATCTATGATTCTATTCTACTGTGGTTCTATGAGTAAGAAATGAAGGCGCCCCTCAAAATGTGTGCTATACTGGGAAGTTGCTGCAAAGGCTGCTTTGCCTGCATTGGTCGTTGACTTCTTCCAATGGGCTAGACTATAGGAGACAATATTATTGAAGGAGGGGAAGCACCAAATACCTCAGTCCCCTTTTACTTAGAAATGAGGCCTGGTGGCTTGCAGCTTTGAGTGCGTGGTAAAACCTATAATTTTGCACATGTTTTTCATCAGTGACTCCACCAATGAGGACACCCCCTGGTCTGTATTCTTTTATATAATCATTTTATTTGAAGCATATCATTCCTGCTCTTCTCCCATAAAAAACCACCCATTTTCAAGAGAGATTTTTTCATTCTGAGATGTAGGTGTCCTGTTGTGTTGTATAAAGAGAACTGTGATCGAAATAGAATAAACGTAAAATAATTAATCTCATTTGCTTGGAAATGGCTTGAGTTTCATGCCACCCTCTGGGTTAGGAAACAGCTACCTACTGTGTCAACCATTGCAATCGTGAGAAATAAGACCAGTTGTGTGTGTGTGAAGAAAAGGAATATTTCCTTTTCACATTTTAGACTCCACTAACAAGGAAGTCTTCTGACTCATATTATTTTATTTATCATTTCAATTAAAGCACATATTTCCTGCTCTCCAGCCACCAAACGTTAACCTGTAGGATTTTAAAAATCCAATTTCCTGAGCTCAAAGGTGGAATTGCCTGAGTTTCATGGCATCCTGCAGGTGGGGAAATTCAGTGCATCCATAGGTAGGAGAGTGTTTCAGTGAGGAAGACCCAGGGAACAAGGAAATGGGAGAGGTTTGGGTGGAATCTTTTAGTGGACCCCCCAGCTCCCATCAGCCCAGCCAGCAAGACCAATGGTCAGGGCAGGGTAGACCTGCAACATGAGGACAGCCTTGGCTCCCCAGCCCTGATCAAGGTGCTCTTTCCTTGATAAATAGGAACCGTTACAAGGACTGGAGGACCATGAAACCCACCCACATATGATTTTACATACCCCTCACTCCTGGCGAAGGGTGTCTGAGAAAAGTCGTATGGAGTTTCCTTATAAAAGGTTTTTGGAGAGATGATCCCACTGATGAGAAAGTGTCCAGGCCGGTAGTAATTGCGAGCATCCATTTCATCCCTGACCAGATTCAAGGGGCATTTCGCCTTGTGGTTCCCGCAGACTCCAAAGGGCATCATGAGCAGCAGAAGCTGCAACAGAAGGAGCAGGGATCTCATTCTGGCTCTGCCTCGTCCTCCTCTTACTGCCAAGGAGGCAAAGCAGAAAAACCCAAAGACTCTTGCAAGACCGGACTGGGTGGGCTTTCCCAATCTGGGTGGTTTTCAACTCTACCTTCGGAATTGGGAAGCACAAGGCAGGCACACCCCTCTGTCGCCAGCTCTGCATCTTGACTCAGTCTGTCTCCAACACAGGAAATATTCTCGGCACCAACTTTTTCTTTCCCAGACACAGCGCAATTAATATTGTCATGTTGCTTTCCGAGGCTCATGCAATCTCCCGAAATATCTCCTGAGCTTTCAGAAGATGAGATGACTATAATTTTGATTATTCCAAGTGGAATAAGTTTCATCACAAAAACTTTCTGGAGTCCTGAATGGCTCAAGCGGCAGGTGCAGAGCTGGAGAAAAACATGCTTGATTCTAGCCGATCCCTTCTGATGAAACTGGTGGAATATGATGAAATGTCTAAACTCAGAGGACAAAATGATGGATTGTTTTTTTACGATCTTTCTGTACACATTAAAAAATACGCAGATCAAACATATTGTTCTGTAATGAAAGAAACACTTTACACAAAGAGAAAATAGAAAATAGAAAAGAAAGGGGGGAAAGAAGAGAAGGAATATTAAGAATTAGAAAAAATAGAAAGAAAGTTAAATGAAGAATCTTATCAAATACATACAGTTTTTTAAGAAATACAAACCACCAGCGACATTACTATAAACATATATTTCCATCAAGAAGTCCTTTTATCTTCACCTTATCAATTTCCTCTCGCTTCTCTTACTTTTCTTATTTATGTCTTATCTCTGGTTTTATTCCCAGATTTGTTAATAACTTCCTTCTACCTCTATACGGTTCCTAATTCCTCATTTCTTAAAATTTCTGTGTCTTTTCTACAAAAGACCATTCTCTTAACTCTGTGGAATTTAATCTATGCTCCACCAAGAGTAATCATGGGAAACATATTTCATCATTTAATTTTAATAAACATCCCATTCTTTTTCCTGAATGATTTCTTATAGATTCTCTTAGTTTGGCTAATTCCAGATATAAGTTTCATCACACTAACTTTCTGGATTCTTGACTGGCTCAAGCAGCAGGTGCAGAGCGGGAGAAAAACATGATGGACAGAAGTCAAGGGGTGTGTTTGGGAGTTGGAAGTTTGGTTTGAATTTTGCTCACAAGGACCAAAGAAGAGACTTGAAGCTGGATCCGACCACGGACTCTCCTTCCTTGGAGGTTTTGAAGGAGAGGTTGGACAGTCATCTTTTTTGGGGGTGGGGGTGGGGCGTGTTATTGGGTTGGTGTTTTTATTTTGATTATATATATTGTGACTTTATATTTTGATTTTGTTCTGTGAACAACCATGAGGCCTCTGGGATAGGGCAGTATATAGATTCAAGAAATGAAGAAACAAAAATCAATCAATGGAGAATGCGGAGAAATACCATTACTGTGAACGGGACACATGGTGGTGGCATTTTGTTTCCTAGAGGCTGCTAGAGTCAGAGACTGGTGGAGCCTGCGATGGGGAGGGTTTTCTCAAGCCCACCCTCCGGCCACTTTGGGTGGGTCTGGGCTGCTTGATTCCTGCCGCTCCCTTCTGGTTCTCCCCCGGAAGGGAAGTAGCGCCTTGGTGGCTTCAAAGCCACTTCAAGTGAATTTCCACCCCATCTTTGAAAGGCTTCTCCAACAGAGGGGAGCTCTCTGGGGTTGGTTGAGGGGAGAAAGGTTGCTCTGAACTTTCGACTCTCCCTTCCCCTTCGACATGTTCTGCGGAAGGAGAGCTTCTGTTGCACATGGAGCCAACTTGCTCCTCGTCTTTGAGCAGAAACTTCTCTACTTGTAAACAATTGCGTGTGCAGAAGCCAGGTGTGACGGAAAAGTTGGTTCCATAAGTATTCATTTTTTACTTTTATCTCCTGCCAGCAAATGGTGAAAGAACGGCAGCCTCTCATTGGCTGTGGTTCCAGGAGGGAGAGTTTAAAAAGAGAGGCATTGGAGGAAGACAGGGAGTTGGGCTGTTGAGGGTGGTGTGGTTGGTTGAGTTGAGCTGGTTGAGGAAGGAGGTTGGGAGTTAGGTAGGGAGATAGGATAGGAGTCAGGTTGAAATACAAAGAGTATTGAGGAGGCCGAGTTGGTTCTGGAGAAAACGTCCACTCCACTCTACAGTGAAGGACTGAGTGTAGTGTCTGAGTGTAGTGTCCTGCGGGAGTAATAGGACCAGATCTTGCCGGGAGACTGAGGCTGAGACAGAAGTAGGAGCTGAGGTCTACTTAGGTCTCAAACTAGTCTGGAGGGGAGAGACTCTTCTGAGGAAAGAAGAGACTTTCAAAACCCAGTGAAGGAAGGGTGTGTGTGGTGAACCCTTAAGACTGTTACTGAAAGTCCCTCAGGAGCTGGATTTGTTAAAGGGGTGGGTAACTGAAGGAAAAGAGGAACGTGGGTGGTGCTGTGGTCTAAACCAAAGAGCCTAGGGCTTGCCTAGGTCGGTGGTTTAATCCCCGCGACAGGGTGAGCTCCTGTTGCTCGGTCCTAGCAGTTTGAAAGAACATCAAAGTGCAAGTAGATAAATAGGTACTTCTCCAGTGGGAAGGTAAGCGGCATTTCCGTGCGCTGCTCTGGTTCGCCAGAAGCAGCTTAGTCATGCTGGCCACATGACGCAGACATGCTGGCCACATGACCTGCGGACAAACGCTGGCTCCCTCGGCCAAGCGAGATGAGCGCCGCAACCCCAGAGTCATCCGCGACTGGACTTCACTGTTAGGGGTCCCTTTACCTTCAACTGAAGGAAAGCACCGCCTTAGATAAGAACCAAACTATAAAGCTGAAACCTGTGAAAATGAATTGAACTAGCGTATTATTATTGGAGTAACCTAAGTTACTCCACTTGTATTATACTACCTTGTTTTAAAACAAATCTTTATTGTTATTTTAAAAACATCTGCTTGAGACTCCAGCTCACTGGTTATCCCCCACACCTAGGTCCCCCACAGAATACTCTGGGATAGTTAGCATCGGTTTTAAGGGTTGTTCAGTGAGGTGGGGGCATTATATGTAAGAAAGAGCAGGCACATTGAGGCGCCAAGCCCGTTGCACCAGGCTAGCATTCTAGCAGTTTTATTATTCTTTATCCATTTGTTTATTAATATTAACTTCTTTCTTACTTACTCATTTCATCTGTTTCATAAAATCCACGTACCACAGGGTTAGGCCAATAACTCCCAAAACGCTTTACGTAAAGATAAGGCAGGACAATCATAAAAAAGTTTACAAACTTACTTCAGAACATACAAAAAGTTAAAATATTAAAACAGACTCAAATTACCTCAACTTCCTAAGAATCTGGGTGGATCCTTAAAAAAAACATATTTTTTAAAACAATTCTTAAAATAAACTCTCCATAGATATTCCAAAACACCTTTCTTCTTATACAATTTGTAAAAATAAATACATAATTTCTTCTTGACTCCCCACCTCTCCTTTCTCGATGTTTATTTTTATTACTCTTTTTTATCAGATGTTTTAAAATATATATGCTTTTATTATGTAAGCCCCGATGTTGTATTTCAATAATCCTCTGCCTTTGACTTCATGTATGGATGATGGTTTGACAGATAATATATCCATGGTCTCCATTCTTCCTTAAACAATCCATCATTTTGGATGGTAATTTTAGCAGGTGATTTCACCATTTCAGCATATTCCCCAAGTTTCATAAGCCATTCCTCCTTGGGGGGAACTCTTTCCATTTCTGTGCATATAAAGTTCTAGCTGCTGTGGTTGCATACATACATAAACTAGTCAGCTTTCTCAGGACCTTTATTTATTAATTTTATATTGCACCCTTCATTGGAATTCTATAGGTTGAATTGCTATAAGACTGAGAGCTTAGTGAGCTTACCACCAATTTGAAGTGTTGAAAGTTTAAGTAGGATGCAATCTTGGCTTATTAACCTATCCTAATTGCTTCATCAGTGGCTGTTCCATCAATTATTTTTACTTGCCCATCTGATCTTGGTTTTGCTCTATAAATGGGGGCCTGAATGGGAGGAACCTGAGTTGGAGGAGGAGGCCTCTCGCTCTTCCTTCCTGACTGAGCATAAGATGACTCCTCTTAAAAGGTTTGGCAGGCAGGGAATCCAACTATCTGGCATCATCTCAATGATTCCCTCCAATGCTAAATTTGTGGCTGGCTCACTCGTAATCTGGTGATCCACTCAACATCAGTGCGCAATGTGTCATATCCTGGACAACACAATAAAATCCATTGTACTCCAATCAAGGCTTGGCTAAGGTCAGTTGCTACTCTTTGGAACAGGGAACAGAGCTTACACAATACAGAAATTAAACAGGAGACTACGTGAGATAATTTAAATGATTTTCTCAATTTATTAAGATACAAAGTTTAGGAGAACGAATTTATGTGAAGTGAACTTCTGAATGATACAGCATACCTGTAGAAAATGGAGCACAGGTATTTGAATATCTAGAAATGACATAACTAGAAAGTATTGTTGAATATCAGAATTGATATGGTTAATAGCAAAACAAAAAGACTAAAAAACCTAACTCCTATCTCCCTCTAGACTATCTTGTTGTGAGATAAATATAAGTTCCAAAAACAAAAAATTGTTAAAAGATAATAGTTTACAAACTAAGGGCAGTAGACCAGGACGCAAAGCAAGGTAGCAAAACATTTCCTCCCATCTTACTGTTCATGTGAACAGGACTACATAAAAGTTGGGCTAAGAATGAACATAATCTCTTTCAGAGGAGGAGAAGGAGCAACATGGATGAGCAGGTGTGTTTCCTTTATGCACTTCTGGACATCAGGAACATGGACTATTTTAAGAATCAGATGCCCCTTAATTTCTGGTTGTCAGGTGCTCCTTTGTGTTCAGATGAGGCCTCAGCACAATAATGTAGCATTTGGGAAGGAAGATGCAGCCCAGAAGCCCAGCGCTGGAGGCCAACATAGAGAAGATCTGCACGGCCACCATGTACTTGCCCTTGGTGCTCAGGTAGGTGGGCACAAAAGACACCCAAACACTGCAGAAGACCAGCATGCTGAAGGTGATCAGCTTGGCTTCGTTGAAGGAGCCGGGCAGCTTCCTGGCTAGGAAAGCCACCGTGAAGCAGGTGGCAGCCAAGAAGCCCAGGTAGCCGAGGGCAACGTAAAACATGGCCACAGACCCTTCGTTGCATTGCAGGATGATCTCTCCCAGCTGAGAGCGCATGTTCGGCTCTGGGAATGGGGGAGAAGAGCCCAGCCAGATGGTGCAGATGAGAACTTGCCCCCCAGAACAGGAGATGACAATGGAGTTGGCCAGACTCTTGCCCAGCCATCTCCTCACTCTGTTCCCGGGCTTTGTGGCCAGGAAGGCCAGCACCACGGTGATGGTCTTTGACAAGACAGAAGAAACAGCAACTGAGAAGATGATGCTGAAGGCCGTTTGTCGGAGAAGGCAGGTCTCTTTCCTTGGGCGCCCGATGAAGAGGAAGGAGGACAGAAAGGAAAGCAGGAGGGAGACGAGCAGGATGTAGGAGAGGTCCCGGTTGTTGGCTTTGACTATGGGAGTTTCCTTGTATTTAATGAAGATTCCCAACACAATGCCTGCTGTTAAGGACAAGAAGAGGGCAACAGAAGCTAAAACCATTCCCAAATATTCTCCATAAGTCAGGAAGGTGGTAATCTTGGGGACACATTGATCTCTGTCCTTGTTTGAATGGTGATCTTCTGGGCATTTGGTGCAATGTTCTGCATCTGAGGAAGAGAAAAAGAGTGGCTGCAACATCACTTACATCCCTAATGATCTGAACTCGATTACATTTTGAAGAAATCCTAGAGATTTCTTCCTTATGGTCATTCCTTTCAACTCTCTTCCAGGATGTAATGAAGGTGATTGTAAAGAAGTTGAGGAAGGAGCCACATTCCCCAATGTCTGCAGAAATCTCACAAAAAGTGTTTGAGACTGGATTACTGCCCTGTGTTTACTCTCTCCAGAAATACCTTCCCCCTTGGAGTCACCCACCTTCCTGGGCGGAGAAGGTCCCTTCCGCACACCGAGCACAAGCATAGCAGCAAACGGGCTTTCCTTCTAGAACCACCTTGGCATATCCAGGTCGACATCTTTCTGTACACCTGGAACGAGGCACGGCCTAACCAGAAAGACAAGAAGGTGCAAGAAAGAGGAACAGTTAGAAGTATTTGTGGGTATGTAATTCACTCATAGAGTGAATTGAAACGGATCTCTGGACTGCAGCCTTTGACCCCTCATCAGGGTCCTTTCAACCCCCCCACTGACCATTGGGGTGACCAGAATATCTTGTTCTTCATAATTCGTTCAGGACAACTGAGGTTTGTGCCACAGAACTCTGTTTCCTCTTCTCCGTTTACCTGCTTCCCTGCTTAATAAATCTTCAAAGAAAATGGCAATGGAGTCTGAAATGTGATTTCCCCAAATTTCAGGATTCGGATAATCTCTCAATCACTAATTAAGACAAATTTAAGATGACTTTTCCAAATATTGGTTTCCCTCACTCTGTTCTTGAGGCATGCAAGGTTTCCTCTTATTGCTGATGAATGACTAGTTATTTCTAGTTCATATGCCATTCCTTAACATTAACCTTCTATTACAATAGGGGTATTTTTTTTAACTTCTCATCCTTCGCCAACATCCGTGCACTTCTCAATTTCTGCACATACAATAGTTTAACATTTGCAACATCTACAAGTGAGCTTACTCCATAAATTTAAAATGTCCACAATAAATCGTAATTATCATTTCTAAAATAAATTACTTTCCATCCTTCTGCATGTATGAAAACCCAATAGTTCACTTTTACTAGGGGCTTTCCCTTTTCTTCTTATCTACGTAGTCCTTTCTGTCAAAGATTCTGGTGTCTAATCTGAGGACCTCTGTGCTCTATCCTTTCTTTGAGCACCCAAAATTCACCTCCTATCTCACCTGCTGTGAAAAGAAAGAGTGGTGTTTGCAGCTGTTATTGACGGTCAAGACACCATTGGTCAACCTGATATCCTGATATGGTCATTTTTCAGCGGTTGTTTAAGGAAAAACATAGTAATCATCTCCTAGCCTTCTCCCTTTGTGATTTACCCTACCTTATTGAATTTCTTGTTCCACTCAATGGCTTCTGGGTTAATGGTGAACTTTATGCCAGCAGACGTCTCTCTCCTTATATTCCCAATTTTCACAATGTCACGAGACTTATTGGGAGACATCGCCCAGTTCACAATATCGAAGTCCGCTGGCAGCTCCCAGTTCTCATCCAAGCACAGCCTGCCCCTGGAAGTATTCAGACACCGGATTTCTCTTAAGGATGGGTGAAGCTGGAATGGCAGGGGAAAACACCAGCATTAAGAAAACGGGAAGCCAAGATGGATATCTCAGTCCTACTCACTTCAACCTCTTAGGATTTGGGGCCTGCGTGTATCTCATGTAGACTGGAATTCCTATTCAGCCATTTCTATTACTACAGACCCTGCAAGTGCCCCAATTTTCCAGGGATGTCCCTGGATTAGAGACAGTTTTTCATTTGATCCTGGAGTTTCCCACTTTTCCTTAGAATGTGCCTATGTATATTGGAGAAACTGTTCATTGACAGCAGCAAGCAATCACTGAAATGTGTTCTGCTAAACAATGGCAACCATTACCGATGTTGTTGGAAAAACATTTTTTTCTCTTAAAAACATATTTAGGATGATAAGTGTTGACAAAAATCAGCTGATAATGCCACAAAAATGTAATCGATTTTGTCACAAGATCTGATTTTTTTCAAATCAACATAGCACAAAAACCTGACCTGATGGAGATAAACGGATGCCATTTCCTGATTCAGCAGTGCAAAAATACCCTAAAGCAGTTGTAGAAATCTAGACAACATTCAAAAAGTAAAAAATTGTTGCCCAGTGATTATTGTTATGGAATGGGACGTCTCTATTTTCATCAGACAAATGTTGGGCTGTATGCTACTATTACTAGTACTAATAGTAACTATGTTATTTTACAGGTCTATCCCCAGTCAAGTTCAGCATCTGTGTGGACTGCAGGTTGCAAAAAGGGGAAGGAAATACCTGCCACGGCTGTAGCCTTTGGGGTCCCCATTGCTCTCCTTCCTCCACCCTCAGCCTCCTCTGGGATCTAGATGAAAGCGAAGCATGCAAGGCCTGAGCCACAGCTTGAACATGGATGTAAATGCTATAACTCTCTAGAAACAGGGCTCTCTCATACTCCTCTTGGGGCAACGACTCCAGTTTCTCCTCCTCTCTGCATCTTATCCTGCCTTTCACGGACAACAGATGCTTTGAATATGAACACTGAAATGCTTGATTGAAATAATCCACAAGATTGGTCTGCCATTTATATTGGTCACCTTTGCTGCTCCTTATTCCAGTCTGAATTGCAAAGGACAGAGAACCATGGAGATGCTGGAATAAATTTGGAGGGAGGTAAATGCCAGTTCTGATTTCTAGCAAAGCTGTTGTGATCCAGACTTTTGCCCCTATTTCCTTCTCATAGAAATGATGTATTGCCATGAGTATTATGATACTCATTGTATTGGTTGTATAGGAAAGAAATACCCCAACTTGTCTCCATAGGAAAACAGGTTCCCCAGGCCTGAAAAATTGATTTAGATCATTTTCTGGTATAATTTTTGATAAAGCAATGCAGATCCCTTTGCTGAGCATCAGAGGTTGCACAGCGCTCACAAATCTTTCTCCACTGTCATTGTCTGGAGTGAAGAGGCCAATCCACGTCCATCCAAAATGCAGGAGCAATTCAACAATCCCCTGGTACTGACTTTCCTCTTTGGGAGTCATCCGGTAGACAAAAGGGAACAGGGTTGTACCTTCGAGAACCTGGGCAGTGAAGCCATAATTGATCTAGCAAGGAAGGAAAAGATCAGCAATTTATTTTACTTTCAGCATAACGGGTATTTAATCATATGAAATGCCAGATATCTATCTAAATCTGTGCTGGCTGAGGCTGATGTGAGTTTTAGTCGGAAACATCTGGAGGTGTCAAGTTGGTGAAGGCTCAGTTTTGAAAAAGGGATGTTGGATCCATAGCTCAGGATTTTCCTATTTTGAAAAATATCCCCACTTGACCCCTCCAAAGAGAAAATAGAATTTTACGCAGTTGAAATTTTCTGTGCTTCCATGCTCTCCCACTACTTACCTGTGGGATTTTGTAGATGCCTGACAAGGCTGAAATCACTCTTGAGATGAAAGTGTTGCTTCTTTCAAGAACAGCCAGCAGGTGATTCTGTTCTCCACAGTGATAATTGGGAATATTGCATCCACTGCCTGCAAGCAGCTCTAGCATGGCGTCCGAAGTCATCCTTGCATTGAAATGGTTCTCATAGATGTTGTAGCCCAGGGTGATGTTTGGTAAGAGCCTGAGATCCTGGTTGATCTCTTGAATGGTGAACAGGAAAGACAACATGTACCAGTGGATCCTAGGTGTGTTTCTGCAAGAAATGAATCGTTTAAAAAGAGTGAAACTGGTATTCATATTAATGGGGGTGGGGACATTATATATACGAGCCAAAAAGATTAGTATGTGTTGATTAATCCTATTGCATTAATATCAAACCCTTTACAGCCTAGTATAGAATAAAAATTTGGAGATCTCTGCTCCATGACCGGAGCTTTGATGCAAACAGCACACAGAGCTGTTCAACAGTGGAAGAGACTCCCTCCGAAGGTGACCATGTGTCATGGATGCTTCAGGTGAGATTCCTCCGGGTTCCTTCCATCTCTGCAATCTATGATTCTATTATATAGTGGTTCTATGAGTAAGAAATGAAGGCGCCCCTCAAAATGTGTGCTATACTGGGAAGTTGCTGCAAAGCTGCTTTTCCTGCATTGGTCTTTGGCTTCTTCCAATGGGCTAGACTATAGGTAGATAAGAGACAAATTTTATTGAAGGAGGGGAAGCACCAAATACCTCAGTCCCCTTTTTCTTAGAAATGAGGCCTGGTGGCTTGCAGCTTTGAGTGCGTGGTAAAACCTATAATTTTGCACAACAATGAGGACACCCCCTGGTCTGTATTATTTTATATAATCATTTTATTTGAAGCATATCATTCCTGCTCTTCTCCCATAAAAATCCACCCATTTTCAAGAGAGATTTTTTCATTCTGAGATGTAGGTGTCCTGTTGTGTTGTATAAAGAGAACTGTGATCGAAATAGAATAAACGTAAAATAATTAATCTTAGTTGCTTGGAAATTGCTTGAGTTTCATGCCACCCTCTGGGTTAGGAAACAGGTACCTACTGTGTCAACCATTGCAATCGTTAGAAATGAGACCAGTTGTGTGTGTGTAAAGAAAAGGAATAATTCCTTTTCACATTTTAGACTCCACTAACAAGCAAGTCTTCTGACTCATGTTATTTTATTTATCATTTCAATTAAAGCACATATTTCCTGCTCTCCAGCCACCAAACGTTAAGCTGTAGGATTTTAAAAATCCATTTTTAAAACTATAGCATTCTTTAATGACATTTTGTTGATGGTCATTTATAATATTATATCATTAAAAGGATATAATAGAAGAATGCAAGAATGCCAATGAATCTGGTCAGGGTTCAAAAGTTTGCACTGAATTTTCCCACCTGCAGGAAGCCATGAAATTCAGACAATTTCCAGAGCTCAAAGGTGGAATTCCCTGAGTTTCATGGCATCCTGCAGGTGGGGTAATTCAGTGCATCCATAGGTAGGAGAGTGTTTCAATAAGGAAGACCCAGGGAACAAGGAAATGGGAGAGGTTTGGGTGGAATCTTTTAGTGGACCCCCAGCTCCCATCAGCCCAGCCAGCAAGACCAATGGTCAGGGCAGGGTAGACCTGCAACATGAGGACAGCCTTGTCTCCCCAGCCCTGAGAAAGGCGCTCTTTCCTTGATAAATAGGAACCATTACAAGGACTGGAGGACCATGAAACCTATCCACATATGATTTTACATACCCCTCATTCCTGGCCAAGGGTGTCTGAGAAAAGATGTATGGAGTTTCCTTATGTAAGCGTTTTGGAGAGATGATCCCACTGATGAGAAAGTGTCCAGGCCGGTAGTAATTGCGAGCATCCATTTCATCCCTGACCAGATTCAAGGGGCATTTCGCCTTGTGGTTCCCGCAGACTCCAAAGGGCATCATGAGCAGCAGAAGCTGCAACAGAAGGAACAGGGATCTCATTCTGGCTCTGCCTCCTCCTCCTCTTACTGCCAAGGAGGCGGAGCAGAAGAACCCAAAGACTCTTGCAAGACCAGACTGGGTGGGCTTTCCCAATCTGGGTGGGCTTTCCCAATCTGGGTGGTTTTCAACTCTACCTTCAGAGCTTGGAAGCACAAGGCAGGCACACCCCTCTTTCGCCAGCTCTGCATCTTGACTCAGTCTGTCTCCAACACAGGAAATATTCTCGGCACCAACTTTTTCTTTCTCAGACACAGCGCAATTAATATTGTCATGTTGCTTTCCGTGGCTCATGCAATCTCCCGAAATATCTCCTGAGCTTTCAGAAGATGAGATGACTATAATTTTGATTATTCCAAGTGGAATAAGTTTCATCACAAAAACTTTCTGGAGTCTTGAATGGCTCAAGCGGCAGGTGCAGAGCTGGAGAAAAACATGTTTGATTCTAGCCGATCCCTTCTGATGAAACTGGTGGAATATGATGAAATGTATAAACTCAGAGGACAAAATGATGGATTGTTTTTTTACGATCTTTCTTTACACATTAAAAAATACGCAAATCAAACATATTGTTCTGTAATTAAATAAACACTTTATACAAAAAGAAAATAGAAAAGGGGGAAAAGAAGAGAAAGAATATCAAGAAATAGAAAAAATAGAAAGAAAGTTAAATGAAGAATCTTACCAAAGACATACAGTTCTTTAAGAAATACAAACCATCAGCGATATTACTATAAACATATGTTTCCATCAAGAAGTACTTTTATCTTCACCTTATCTATTTCCTCTCACTTCTCTTACTTTTCTTATTTATGTCTAATCTCTGGTTTTATTCCCAGATTTGTTAATAACTTCCTTCTACCTGTATACGGTTCCTTATTCCTCATTTCTTAAAATTTCTGTGTCTGTTCTTATTCTACAAAAGACCATTCTCTTACCTCTGTGGAATTTAATCTATGCTCCACCAAGAGTAATCATGGGAAACATATTTCATCATGTAGTTTTAATAAACATCCCATTCTTTTTCCTGAATGATTTCTTATTGATTCTCTTAGTTTGGCTAATTCCAGATATAAGTTTCTTCACACTAACTTTCTGGATTCTTGACTGGCTCAAGCAGCAGGTGCAGAGCGGAAGAAAAACATGATGGACAGAAGTCAAGGGGTGTGTTTGGGAGTTGGAAGTTTGGTTTGAACTTTGCCCACAAGGACCAAAGAAGAGACTTGAAGCTGGATCCGACCATGGACTCTCCTTCCTTGGAGGTTTTGAAGCAGAGGTCGGACAGTCATCTTTTTTGGGGGGTTGGGGGGGTGGAGATTGTTATTGGCTTGGTGTTTTTATTTTGATTCTATATATTGTGGCTTTAAATTTTGATTTTGTTCTGTGAACCACCCTGAGGCCTCTGGGATAGGGCAGTATATAGATTCAAGAAATGAAGAAATAAAAATCAATCAATGGAGAATGCGGAGAAATACCATCCTCATTACTGTGAACGGGACACATGGTGGTGGGATCTTGTTTCCTAGAGGCTGCTAGAGACAGAGACTGGTGGAGCCTGCGATGGGGAGGGTTTTCTCAAGCCCACCCTCTGGCCACTTTGGGTGGGTCTGGGCTGCTTGATTCCTGCCGCTCCCTTCTGGATCTCCCTCTGAAGGGAAGTAGAGCCTTGGTGGCTTCAAAGCCACTTCAAGTGAATTTCCACCCCATCTTTGAAAGGCTTCTCCAACAGAGGGGAGCTCTCTGGGGTTGGTTGAGGGGAGAAAGGTTGCTCTGAACATTCGACTCTCCCTTCCCCTTCAACATGTTCTGGGGAAGGAGAGCTTCTGTTGCACATGGAGCCAACTTGCTCCTCGTCTTCAAGCAGAAACCTCTCTACTCATAAACAAATTGTCTGTGCAGAAGCCAGGTTAGCATTCTAGCAGCTTTATTATTCTTTACGAATTTATTTATTAATATTTTTTTACTTTCTTACTTAATTATTTAATCTTTCATAAAATCCATGCACTGTTTTGGCCAGTCACTTTACGTCAAGATAAGTCAGGATGATCATAACAAAGTTTACAGTCTTACTTTAGAACATTCCAAAAGTTAAAATAATAAAACAGAATCAGATTACCTCAACTTCCTAAGAATTTGGGTGGATGCTTTCTTTATTACATTAAAAAAATAAATAAAAAATTATTAAGTCTCCTCAGATATTCCAATCTCTTGTCTTTGTATACAGTTTAAAAAAACAAACAAAAACCCCCACACAATTTCTTCTTGACTCCCCACCCCCCCTTCTCTATGTTTGTTTTTATTACTTCTTTTTATCACATGTTTTGGAAAACATGTTTTTATTATCAAAGCCCCAATGTCGTATTTCAGTCATCCGCTGCTTATATTTCAAATCCTGCCTTTGACTTCATGTATGGATGATAGTTTGACAAATAAGATATCAATGGTCTCCATTCTTCCTGAAAAGATTCATCCTCATGTCCTCTTAGTTTAGCAGGTAATTTCACCATTTCAGCATATTCCCCCAGTTTCATAAGCCAATCCTCCCTCTTTCCATTTCTGTGCATATAAAGTTCTAGCTGCTGTGGTTGCATACATAAATAACCCCCCAGTCAGCTTTCTTGGGACCGTAAGTATTAAATTTATATAGGAGCCTTCATTGGATTGCTACAGTTTAGGAAGTTTAGCCTTCATTGGATTGCTACAGTTTAGTGTTTAGTAAGCTTTCCACTAGTCCGGAGAGATGAAAGTCTAAGTAGGATGCAATCTTAGCTAATGAATCTAAATGCTTTATCAGTGGCTGTTCTGTCAATTATTTTCACTTCCCATCTGATCTTGGTTTTGCTCTATGAATGGGGATCTGAATGGGAGGAACCTGAGTTGGAGGAGGAGGCCTCTCGCTCTTCCTTCCTGACTGAGCATAAGATGACTCCTCTTAAAAGGTTTGGCAGGCAGGGAATACAACCATTTGGCTTCGTCTCATTGATTCTCTCCAATGCTAAACTTGTTGCTGGCTCACTCGTAATCTGGTGATCCACTCAACATCAGTGCACAATGTGTCATATCCTGGACAACGCAAGAAAATCCATTCTACTCCAGTCAAGGCTTGGCTAAGGTCAGTTGCTACTCTTTGGAACAGGGAGCAGAGCTTACACAATACAGAAATTAAATCAGCAGACTACGGAAGAGAACTTAAATGATTTTCTCAATTTATTAATATACAAAGTTTAGGAAAATGAAATGATGTGAAGTGAACTTCTGAATGATTCAGCATACCGGTAGAAAATGGAGCACAGGCATTTGAATATCTAGAAATGACATAACTAGAAAGTATTGTTGAATATCAGAATTGATATGGTTAATAACAAAGCAAAAAGACTAAAAAACCTAACTCCTATCTCCCTCTAGACTATCTTGTTGTGAGATAAATATAAGTTCCCAAAAGACAAAAATTTTAAAAGATAATAGTTTACAAATTACGGGCAGTAGACCAGGACTCATTGTAATCCTTGGCAAAGAAGGGTAGGAAAACATTTCCTCCCATCTTACAGTTCATGTGAACAGGACTACATAAAAGTTGGGCTAAGAATGAACATAATCTCTTTCAGAGGTGGAGAAGGAGCAACATGAATGAGCAGGTGTGTTTCATTTATGTACTTCTGGACATCAGGAACATGGAATGTTTTAAGAATCAGATGTCCCCTTAATTTCTGGTTGTCAGGTGCTCCTTTGTGTTCAGATCAGGCCTCAGCACAATAATGTAGCACTTGGGAAGGAAGATGCAGCCCAGAAGCCCAGCACTGGAGGCCAACATAGAGAAGATCTGCACGGCCACCATGTACTTGCCCTTGGTGCTCAGGTAGGTGGGCACAAAAGACACCCAAACACTGCAGAAGACCAGCATGCTGAAGGTGATCAGCTTGGCTTCGTTGAAGGAACCAGGCAGCTTCCTGGCTAGGAAAGCCACCGTGAAGCAGGTGGCAGCCAAGAAGCCCATGTAGCCGAGGGCAACATAAAACATGGACACAGACCCTTCGTTGCATTGCAGGATGATCTCTCCCAGCTGGGAGCGCATGTCCGGCTCTGGGAATGGGGGAGAAGAGCCCAGCCAGATGGTGCAGATGAGAACTTGCCCCCCAGAACAGGAGATGACAATGGAGTTGGCCAGACTCTTGCCCAGCCATCTCCTCACGCTGTTCCCGGGCTTTGTGGCCAGGAAGGCCAGCACCACCGTGATGGTCTTTGCCAAGACAGAAGAAACAGCAACTGAGAAGATGATGCTGAAGGCCGTTTGTCGGAGAAGGCAGGTCTCTTTCATTGGGCGCCCGATGAAGAGGAGGGAGGACAAAAAGGAAAGCAGGAGGGAGATGAGCAGGATGTAGGAGAGGTCCCGGTTGTTGGCTTTGACTATGGGAGTTTCCTTGTATTTAATGAAGATTCCCAACACAATGCCTGCTGTTAAGGACAAGAAGAGGGCAACGGAAGCTAAAAATATTCCTAAATATTCTTCATAAGTCAGGAAGGTGGTAATCTTGGGGACACATTGATCTCTGTCCTTGTTTGAATGGTGATCTTCTGAGCATTTGGTGCAATGTTCTGCATCTGAGGAAGAGAAAAAGAGTAGCTGCAGCATACTTATATCCCTAATGATCTATGCTCTATTACGTTTTGAAGAACTTTATTACGTTCTGAAGAATCCTAGAGATTTCTTCCTTATGATCATTCCTTTCAACTCTCTTCCACGACGTAATAACTGTGATTAATCCTAAAGAAGTTGAGGAAGGAGCCACATTCCCTAATGTCTGCAGAAATCTCACAAAAAGTGTTTGATACTGGATTACTGCCCTGTTTTTCCTCTCTCCAGAAATACCTTCCCCCTTGGAGTCACCCACCTTCCTGGGCGGAGAAGGTCCCTTCCGCACACCGAGCACAAGCATAGCAGCAAATGGGCTTTCCTTCTAGAACCGCCTTGGCATATCCAGGTCGACATCTTTCTGTACACCTGGAACGAGGCACGGCCTAAGCAGAAAGACAAGAAGGTGCAAGAAAGAGGAACAGTTAGAAGTATTTGTGGGTATGTAATTCACTCATAGAGTGAATTGAAACGGATCTCTGGACTGCAGCCTTTGACCCCTCATCAGGGTCCTTTCAACCCCCCACTGACCATTGGGGTGACCAGAATATCTTGTTCTTCATAATTCGTTCAGGACAACTGAGGTTTGTGCCACAGAACTCTCTTTCCTCTTCTCCGTTTACCTGCTTCCCTGCTTAATAAATCTTCAAAGAAAATGGCAATGGAGTCTGAAATGTGATTTCCCCAAATTTCAGGATTCAGATAATCTCTCAATCACTAATTAAGACAAATTTAATATGACTTTTCCAAATATTGGTTTCCCTCACTCTGTTCTTGAGGCATGCAAGGTTTCCTCTTATTGCTGATGAATGTCCTAGTTATTTCTAGTTCATATGCCATTCCTTAACATTAACCTTCTATTACAATAGGGTTGTTGTTGTTTTTAACTTCTCATCCTTCACCAACAGCCGTGCACTTCTCAATTTCTGCACATACAATAGTTTAACATTTGCAGCATCTACAAGTGAGCTTACTCCATAAATTTAAAATATCCACAATAAATCAGTAATTGTCATTTCTAAAATAAATTACTTTCCATCCTTCTGCATGTATGAAAACCCAATAGTTCACTTTTACTAGGGGCTTTCCCTTTTCTTCCTATCTACGTAGTCCTTTCTGTTGAAGATTCTGGTGTCTTCTCTGAGGACCTCTGGGCTCTATCCTTTCTTTGAGCACCCCAAATTCACCTCCTATCTCAGCTACTGTGAAAAGAAAGAGTGGTGGTTGCAGCTGTTATTGACGGTCAAGACACCATTGGTCAACCTGATATCCTGATATGGTCATTTTTCAGCGGTTGTTTAAGGAAAAACATAGTAATCATCTCCTAGCCTTCTCCCTTTGTGATTTACCCTACCTTATTGAATTTCTTGTTCCACTCAATGGCTTCTGGTTTAATGGTGAACTTTATGCCAGCAGACGTCTCTCTCCTTATATTCCCAATTTTCACAAGGTCACGGGACTTATTGGGAGACATCGCCCAGTTCACAATATCGAAGTCCGCTGGTAGCTCCCAGTTCTCATCCAAGCACAGCCTGCCTCTGGAAGTATTCAGACACCGGATTTCTCTCAAGAAAGGGTGAAGCTGGAATGGCAGGGGAAAACACCAGCATTAAGAAAACGGGAAGCCAAGATGGATATCTCAGTCCAACTCACTTCAACCTCTTAGGATTTGGGGCCTGCGTGTATCTCATGTAGACTGGAATTCCTATTCAGCCATTTCTATTACTACAGACCCTGCAAGTGCCCCAATTTTCCAGGGATGTCCCTGGATTAGAGACAGTTTTTCATTTGATCCTGGAATTTCCCAACTTTGCTTAGAATGTCCCTATTTTCATTGGAGAAATGTTGGCAGATGTGGAGTTATCCAACCAACAAGGCGTCCAATCCTATATTGGGAATTTTTATTATGTTTAATATTTTAGTATGAATTTCTTTATGTTGGGAGCTGCCCAGAGTGCTGAGGCAACCCAAAAAGACGTGTGAGGTATAAACAGTGCTATTTCTTGTCTGCGTTTTTTCAGTTGATTTAGAACAAATCTGATGCACTGAATCCAAAAATCACATTGGTTTTGCTCAATCAGGTCAAGTTTTTGAGCCATGGCCGCATGTCATTTTTTTACGTTTTTGTTCACATGTACGCTTGTGTGGAGCATTTTAGAAGAAGTTGGTGGGGGTAAAATGCCATGTCAAATAATTGTTTTGATTGGAAATGATTATTTTAATGACAAGAAGTATTCAGGTCCAATAGTTCTGGGTGATTTTGTCGAAAAGGGATCAGTTTGAAGTCATAAAACCTTGAAATCTTCCATAAATTGGTGCGGCAAAGCATAAAGTTATTTTGGTATTAAACTTGGTGACCAGGATAAAGCTTGGGCACCACACATGGTGTGCAAGGCATGCACCGAGACTCTACGTTGGTGGACCAATGGCAAGAGGAGTCTGAACTTTGGAATTTCCATGGTTTGGAGGGAGCCGACAAACCATGTCACTGACTGCTACTTCTGCACTGTTGATGTGACTGGGATCAACAGAAAGAACCGGAGCAGCCTCGAGTATCCTGATCTTTAATCAGCACGTCGTCCTGTAGCTCATTGTGATGAAATTCCAGTGCCTATCTTTGGAGAACTTCCTGACATTAGTGACGAAGATGCCTCCAGTGTTGAAGGACATGAAGAAGAAGAAGAAGTGGTTCTTGAAGATGATGCTCCAAATCCATTATCCCAAAAGGAGTTGAATGATCTAGTTTGTGACCTCAGCTTGTCAAAGGACTCTGCCGAACTGTTGGCATCCAGACTGAAGGAAAAAAACCTCTCTGACAGTGCTCGCATCAGCTTCTTCCGCAACAGGCATCAAGAGTACCTCCGTTTTTTCTCGGAAGAGAAGGACTTAGTGTACTGTGCAGATATTGCGCAGCTTCTGCTCAAGCTTGGAGTGCCACAGTACAAACCCAAAGATTGGAGACTGTTCATTGACAGCAGCAAGCAATCACTGAAATGTGTTCTGCTAAACAACAGCAACCAGTACCGATGTTGTTGGAAAAACTTTTTTTTCTCTTAAAAACATATTTAGGATGATATGTGTTGACAAAAATCAGCTGATAATGCCACAAAAATGTATTCGATTTTGTCACAAGATCTGATTTTTTTCAAATCAACATAGCACAAAAACCTGACCTGATGGAGATAAACGGATGCCATTGCCTGATTCAGCAGTGCAAAAATACCCTAAAGCAGTTGTAGAAATCTAGACAACATTCAAAAAGTAAAAAATTGTTGCCCAGTGAATATCGTTATGGAATGGGACGTCTCTATTTTCATCAGAGAAATGTTGGGCTGTATGCTACTATTACTAGTACTAATAGTAACTATGATATTTTGCAGGTCTATCCCCAGTCAAGATCAGCATCTGTGTGGACTGCAGGTTGCAAAAAGGGGAAGGAAATACCTGCCACGGCTGTAGCCTTTGGGGTCCCCATTGCTCTCCTTCCTCCACCATCAGCCTCCTCTGGGATCTAGATGAAAGCGAAGCATGCAAGGCCTGAGCCACAGCTTGAACATGGATGTAAATGCTATAACTCTCTAGAAACAGGGCTCTCTCATACTCCTCTTGGGGCAAAAGCTCCAGTTTCTCCTCCTCTCTGCATCTTATCCTGCCTTTCACGGACAACAGATGCTTTGAATATGAACACTGAAATGCTTGATTGAAATAATCCCCAAGATTGGTCTGCCATTTATATTTGTCACCTTTGCTGCTCCTTATTCCAGTCTGAATTGCAAAGGACAGAGAACCATGGAGATGCTGGAATAAATTTGGAGGGAGGTAAATGCCAGTTCTGATTTCTAGCAAAGCTGTTGTGATCCAGACTTTTGCCCCTATTTCCTTCTCATAAGAATTATGTATTGCCATGAGTATTATGATACTCAGTGTATTGGTTATATAGGAAACAAATACCCCAACTTGTCGCCATAGGAAAAAAGGTTCCCCAGGCCTGAAAAATTGATATATATCATTTTCTGGTATAATTTTTGATAAAGCAATGCAGATCCCTTTGCTGAGCATCAGAGGTTTCACAGCGCTCACAAATCTTTCTCCACTGTCATTGTCTGGAGTGAAGAGGCCAATCCACGTCCATCGAAAATGCAGGAGCAATTCAACAATCCCCTGGTACTGACTTTCCTCTTTGGGAGTCATCCGGTAGACAAAAGGGAACAGGGTTTTATCTTCGAGAACCTGGGCAGTGAAGCCATAACTGATCTAGCAAGGAAAGCAAAAGATCACCAATTTATTTTACTTTCAGCATAACGGGTATTTAATCATTTGAAATGCCTGATATCTAAATCTCTGCTGGCTGAGGCTGATGGGAGTTTTAGTAGGAAACATCCGGAGGTGTCAAGCTGGTGAAGGCTCAGTTTTGAAAAAGGGATGTTGGATCCATAGCTCAGGATTTTCCCATTTAAAAAAATATTCCCACTTGACCCCTCCCAAGAGAAAATAGAATTTTACACAGTTGAAATTCTCTGTGCTTCCATGCTCTCCCACTACTTACCTGTGGGATTTTGTAGATGCCTGACAAGGCTGAAATCACTCTTGAGATGAAAGTGTTGCTTCTTTCAAGAACAGCCAGCAGGTGATTCTGTTCTCCACAGTGATAATTGGGAATATTGCATCCACTGCCTGCAAGCAGCTCTAGCATGGCGTCCGAAGTCATCCTTGCATTGAAATAGTTCTCATAGATGTTGTAGCCCAGGGTGATGTTGGGTAAGAGCCTGAGATCCTGGTTGATCTCTTGAATGGTGAACAGGAAAGACAACATGTACCAGTAGATCCTAGGTGTGTCTCTGGAATAAATGAATCGTTTAAAAAGAGTGAAACTGGCATTCATATTAATGGGGGTCGGGACATTATACGAGCCAAAAAGATTAGTGTGTAATGATTAATCCTATTGCATTAATATCAAACCATTTACAGTCTAGTATAGAATAAAAATTTGGAGATCTCTGCTCCGTGACCGGAGCTTTGATGAAAACAGCACACAGAGCTGTTCAACAGTGGAACAGACTCCCTCCGAAGGTGACCATGTGTCATGGATGCATCAGGTGAGATTCTTCCGGCTTCCTTCCATCTCTGCAATCTATGATTCTATTATATAGTGGTACTATGAGTAAGAAATGAAGGCGCCCCTCAAAATGTGTGCTATACTGGGAAGTTGCTGCAAAGGCTGCTTTTCCTGCATTGGTCTTTGACTTCTTCCAATGGGCTAGACTATAGGTAGATAAGAGACAATATTATTGAAGGAGGGGAAGCACCAAATACCTCAGTCCCCTTTTACTTAGAAATGAGGCCTGGTGGCTTGCAGCTTTGAGTGTGTGGTAAAACCTATAATTTTGCACATGTTTTTCATTAGTGACTCCACCAATGAGGACACCCCCTGGTCTGTATTATTTTATATAATCATTTTATTTGAAGCATATCATTCCTGCTCTTCTCCCATAAAAAACCACCCATTTTCAAGAGAGATTTTTTCATTCTGAGATGTAGGTGTCCTGTTGTGTTGTATAAAGAGACCTGTGATCGAAATAGAATAAATGTAAAATAATTAATCTCATTTGCTTGGAAATGGCTTGAGTTTCATGCCACCCTCTGGGTTAGGAAACAGCTACCTACTGTGTCAACCATTGCAATCGTTAGAAATAAGACCAGTTGTGTGTGTGTGAAGAAAAGGAATATTTCCTTTTCACATTTTGGACTCCACTAACAAGGAAGTCTTCTGACTCATATTATTTTATTTATCATTTCAATTAAAGCACATATTTCCTGCTCTCCAGCCACAAAACGTTAACCTGTAGGATTTTAAAAATCCAATTTCCAGAGCTCAAAGGTGGAATTGCCTGAGTTTCATGGCATCCTGCAGGTGGGGAAATTCAGTGCATCCATAGGTAGGAGAGTGTTTCACTAAGGAAGACCCAGGGAACAAGGAAATGGGAGAGGTTTGGGTGGAATCTTTTAGTGGACCCCCCAGCTCCCATCAGCCCAGCCAGCAAGACCAATGGTCAGGGCAGGGTAGACCTGCAACATGAGGACAGCCTTGGCTCCCCAGCCCTGAGAAAGGCGCTCTTTCCTTGATAAATAGGAACCATTACAAGGACTGGAGGACCATGAAACCCACCCACATATGATTTTACATACCCCTCATTCCTGGCCAAGGGTGTCTGAGAAAAGACGTATGGAGTTTCCTTATGTAAGCGTTTTGGAGAGATGATCCCACTGATGAGAAAGTGTCCAGGCCGGTAGTAATTGCGAGCATCCATTAAATCCCTGACCAGATTCAAGGGGCATTTCGCCTTGTGGTTCCCGCAGACTCCAAAGGGCATCTTGAGCAGCAGAAGCTGCAACAGAAGGAACAGGGATCTCATTCTGGCTCTGCCTCCTCCTCCTCTTACTGCCAAGGAGGCAAAGCAGAAGAACCCAAAGACTCTTGCAAGACCAGACTAGGTGGGCTTTCCCAATCTGGGTGGGCTTTCCCAATCTGGGTGGTTTTCAACTCTACCTTCAGAGCTTGGAAGCACAAGGCAGGCACACCCCTCTGTCTTGTCTCAGTCTGTCTCCAACACAGGAAATATTCTCGGCACCAACTTTTTCTTTCCCAGACACAGCGCAATTAATATTGTCATGTTGCTTTCCGAGGCTCATGCAATCTCCCGAAATATCTCCTGAGCTTTCAGAAGATGAGATGACTATAATTTTGATTATTCCAAGTGGAATAAGTTTCATCACAAAAACTTTCTGGAGTCTTGAATGGCTCAAGCGACAGGTGCAGAGCTGGAGAAAAACATACTTGATTCTAGCAGATCCCTTTTGATGAAACTGGTGGAATATGATGAAATGTATAAACTCAGAGGACAAAATGATGGATTGTTTTTTTACGATCTTTATTTACTCATTAAGAAATACACAAATCAAACATATTATTCTGTAATGAAATAAACACTTTACACAAAAAGAAAATAGAAAATAGAAAAGGGGAAAAGAAGAGAAAGAATATCGAGAAATAGAAATAATAGAAAGAAAGTTACCGTATTTTTCGCCCTATAGGACGCACCGTCCCATAAGGCGCACCTAGTTTTTTGGGGGGAAATAAAGGAAAAAAATTATTTCCCCCCCAGGCGCGGGGTTGGGGAAGCCCGAGCTTCCCCCGACCCCAGCCCCCAAACAGGCAGCTCTCTGCAAGCCGTGGGAGCCCAATGCTGGCTCCCGCTGCTTGCTGAGAGGTCCGCGAAGCCTGCATTCGCCCCATAGGACGCACACACATTTCCCCTTCATTTTTGTAGTGGAAAAAGTGCGTCCTATAGGGCGAAAAATACGGTAAATGAAGAATCTTACCAAAGATATACAGTTTTTAAAGAAATACAACCCATCAGCGACATTACTATAAACATATATTTCCATCAATAAGTCCTTTTATCTTCACCTTATCAATTTCCTCTCGCTTCTCTTACTTTTCTTATTTATGTCTAATCTCTGGTTTTATTCCCAGATTTGTTAATAACTTCCTTCTACCTCTATACGGTTCCAAATTCCTCATTTCTTAAAATTTCTGTGTCTGTTCTTATTCTACAAAAGACCATTCTCTTAACTCTGTGGAATTTAATCTATGCTCCACCAAGAGTAATCATGGGAAACATATTTCATCATGTAATTTTAATAAACATCCCATTCTTTTTCCTGAATGATTTCATATTGATTCTCTTAGTTTGGCTAATTCCAGATATAAGTTTCATCACACTAACTTTCTGGATTCTTGACTGGCTCAAGCAGCAGGTGCAGAGCGGGAGAAAAACATGATGGACAGAAGTCAAGGGGTGTGTTTGGGAGTTGGAAGTTTGGCCTGAACTTTGCTCACAAGGACCAAAGAAGAGACTTGAAGCTGGATCCGACCACGGACTCTCCTTCCTTGGAGGTTTTGAAGCAGAGGTCGGACAGTCAACTTTTTTTGGGGGGGGGGTGGACCGTGTTATTGGGTTGGTGTTTTTATTTTGATTATATATATTGTGGCTTTATATTTTGATTTTGTTCTGTGAACCACCCTGAGGCCTCTGGGATAGGGCAGTATATAGATTCAAGACATGATGAAATAAAAATCAACCAATGGAGAATGCGGAGAAATACCATCCTCAGTACTGTGAACGGGACACATGGTGGTGGGATCTTGTTTCCTAGAGGCTGCTAGAGACAGAGACTGGTGGAGCCTGCGATGGGGAGGGTTTTCTCAAGCCCATCCTCTGGCCACTTTGGGTGGGTCTGGGCTGCTTGATTCCTGCTGCTCCCTTCTGGTTCTCCCCCTGAAGGGAAGAAGCGCCTTGGTGGCTTCAAAGCCACTTCAAGTGAATTTCCACTCCATCTTTGAAAGGCTTCTCCAACAGAGGGGAGCTCTCAGGGGTTGGTGGAGGGGAGAAAGGTTGCTCTGAACTTTCGACTCTCTCTTCCCCTTCAACATGTTCTGCGGAAGGAGAGCTTCTGTTGCACATGGAGCCAATTTGCTCCTTGTCTTTGAGCAGAAACCTCTCTACTCATAAACAAATTGTCTGTGCAGAAGCCAGGCTAGCATTCTAGCAGCTTTATTATTCTTTACGAATTTATTTATTAATATTTTTTTACTTTCTTACTTAATTATTTAATCTTTCATAAAATCCATGCACTGTTTTGGCCAATCACCCCTAGAGCGCTTTACGTCAAGATAAGTCAGGATGATCATAACAAAGTTTACAGTCTTACTTTAGAACATTCCAAAAGTTAAAATAATAAAACAGAATCAAATTACCTCAACTTCCTACGAATCTGGGTGGATGCTTTCTTTATTACATTAAAAAAATAAATAAAAAATTATTAAGTCTCCACAGATATTCCAATCTCTTGTCTTTGTATACAGTTTAAACAAACAAACAAACAACCCCCCCCCCACAATTCCTTCTTGACTTCCCACCCCCCCTTCTCTATGTTTGTTTTTATTACTTCTTTGTATCAGATGTTTTAAAAAACATGTTTTTATTATCAAAGCCCCAATGTCGTATTTCAGTCATCCGCTGCTTATATTTGAAATCCTGCCTTTGACTTCATGTATGGATGATGATAATAATAATAATAATAATAATAATAATAATAATAATTTATTATTTTTACCCCACCCATCTGGCTGGGTTTCCCCAGCCACTCTGGGCGGCTTCCAAAAGAATATTAAAATACTGTGATACATCAAACATTAAAAGCTTCCCTAAACAGGGCTGCCTTCAGATGTCTTCTAAAAGTCTGGTAGTTGTTGTTCCCCTTGCCATCTGGTGGGAGGGTGTTCCACAGGGAGGGCGCCACTACTGAGATTGTCAAATGATAGTTTGACAAATAAGATATCAATGGTCTCCATTCTTCCTGAAAAGATTCATCCTCATGTCCTCTTAGTTTAGCAGGTAATTTCACCATTTCAGCATATTCCCCCAGTTTCATAAACGAATCCTCCCTCTTTCCACTTCTGTGCATATAAAGTTCTAGCTGCTTTGGTTGCATACATAAATAACCCCCCAGTCAGCTTTCTTGGGACCTTAATTATTAAATTTATATAGGAGCCTTCATTGGATTGCTACAGGTTGAATTGCTATAAGAATAAGTGTTTAGTAAGCTTTCCACAAGTCCGGAGAGATGAAAGTCTAAGGAGGATGCAATCTTAGCTAATGAATCTAAATGCTTTATCAGTGGCTGTTCTGTCAATTACCGTATTTTTTGCACCATAACACTCACTTTTTTCCTCCTAGAAAGTAAGGGGAAAGGTCTGTGCGTGTTATGAAGGGAATGCCTACAGATGGTGGGGGGAATCTGCTGCAGTTGTGAGCAGAGGATCGCTTGTAATCTGGTGATCCACTCAACATCAGTGCACAATGTGTCATATCCTGGACAACGCAATAAAATCCATTCTACTCCAGTCAAGGCTTGGCTAAGGTCAGTTGCTACTCTTTGGAACAGGGAGCAGAGATTACACAATACAGAAATTAAACCAGCAGACTACGGAAGAGAACTTAAAGGAATTTCTCAATTTATTAATATACAAAGTTTAGGAGAATTAAATGATGTGAAGTAAACTTCTGAATGATTCAGCATACCGGTAGAAAATGGAGCACAGGTATTTGAATATCTAGAAATGAAATAAATAGAAAGTATTGTTGAATATCAGAATTGATATGGTTAATAGCAAAGCAAAAAGACTAAAAAACCTAACTCCCATCTCCCTCTAGACTGTCTTGTTGTGAGATAAATATAAGTTCCCAAAACACAAAATTTTAAAAAGATAATAGTTTACAAATTACGGGCAGTAGACCAGGACTCATTGTAATCCTTGGCAAAGCAAGGTAGCAAAACATTTCTTCCCATCTTCCTGTTTATGTGAACAGAACTACATAAAAGTTGGGCTAAGAATGAACATAATCTCTTTCAGAGGTGGAGAAGGAGCAACATGGATGACAGGAGTGTTTCCTTTAGGCACTTCTGGACATCAGGAACATGGAATGTTTTAAGAATCAGATGTCCCCTTAATTTCTGTTTGTCAGGTGCTCCTTTGTGTTCAGATCAGGCCTCAGCACAATAATGTAGCACTTGGGAAGGAAGATGCAGCCCAGGAGCCCAGCACTGGAGGCCAACATAGAGAAGATCTGCACGGCCACCATGTACTTGCCCTTGGTGCTCAGGTAGGTGGGCACAAAAGACACCCAAACACTGCAGAAGACCAGCATGCTGAAGGTGATCAGCTTGGCTTCGTTGAAGGAGCCAGGTAGCTTCCTGGCTAGGAAAGCCACCGTGAAGCAGGTGGCAGCCAAGAAGCCCATGTAGCCGAGGGCAACGTAAAACATGGCCACAGACCCTTCGTTGCATTGCAGGATGATCTCTCCCAGCTGGGAGCGCATGTCCGGCTCTGGGAATGGGGGAGAAGAGCCCAGCCAGATGGTGCAGATGAGAACTTGCCCCCCAGAACAGGAGATGACAATGGAGTTGGCCAGACTCTTGCCCAGCCATCTCCTCACTCTGTTCCCGGGCTTTGTGGCCAGGAAGGCCAGCACCACTGTGATGGTCTTTGCCAAGACAGAAGAAACAGCAACTGAGAAGATGATGCTGAAGGCCGTTTGTCGAAGAAGGCAGGTCTCTTTCCTTGGGTGCCCGATGAAGAGGAAGGAGGACAGAAAGGAAAGCAGGAGGGAGACGAGCAGGATGTAGGAGAGGTCCCGGTTGTTGGCTTTGACTATGGGAGTTTCCTTGTATTTAATGAAGATTCCCAACACAATGCCTGCTGTTAAGGACAAGAAGAGGGCAACAGAAGCTAAAACCATTCCCAAACATTCTCCATAAGTCAGGAAGGTGGTAATCTTGGGGACACATTGATCTCTGTCCTTGTTTGAATGGTGATCTTCTGGGCATTTGGTGCAATGTTCTGCATCTGAGGAAGAGAAAAAGAGTGACTGCAACATCACTTACATCCCTAATGATCTGTGCTCTTTTACATTTTGAAAAACTCTGTGGTGGACCTCAGGAAATAAGAATGTTATAATAGGTAAAGCAACATTGTGATCTAGGATAAACTGAGTAGCAATGAGCACTCCACTTCTGTTAACTGCATTTTTTTGGATCCTGCCTAATCCTGAAGAAACAGCTCTTTAACTGGACATTTTAAATGCAGTTTTCTGTTGCTTCCATGCAATGTTCATAGTAGTGAGATCAAAACCGTCCATTGATTATATTGTAATAATTTTCATCTGAAGTATTCTTTATATTTTTTCGTGCTTTTGCTATTAAAAATTTGCTGGTTTGCATCACCTGTCCATTCTTTTTTATAAATATCAAAATTATTTCCTTTTTGGTGTGACTTGGTATAAAAAATAAAAAAGGGCTGTTTGTGGGAATTCCTCTCACAGCTGCCCACTTTCCACCCCAGAGATTTCTTCCTTATGGCCACTCCTTTCAACGCCCTTCCTGGATGTAATAAAGTTGATTAATCCTATGGATGTCGAGGAAGGAGCCACATCCCCCAATGTCTGCAGAAATCTCACAAAAAGTGTTTGAGACTGGATTTCTGCCCTGTGTTTACTCTCTCCAAAATACCTTCCCCCTTGGCGTCACCCACCTTCCTGGGCGGAGAAGGTCCCTTCCGCACACCGAGCACAAGCATAGCAGCAAACGGGCTTTCCTTCCAGAACCACCTTGGCATATCCAGGTCGACATCTTTCTGTACACCTGGAACGAGGTACAGTCTAACCAGAAAGACAAGAAGGTGCAACAAAGAGGAACAGTTAGGAGTATTTGTGGGTATGTAATTCACTCATAGAGTGAATTCAAACGGTTCTCTGGACTGCAGCCTTTGACCCCTCATCAGGGTCCTTTCAACCCCCCACTGACCATTGGGGCGACCAGAATATCTTCATAATTCATTCAGGACAACTGAGGTTTGCGCCACAGAACTCTGATTCCTCTTCTCCGTTTACCTGCTTCCCTGCTTAATAAATCTTCAAATAAATGGAGGCTGAAATGTGATTTCCCCAAAGTTCAGGATTCGGATAATCTCTCAATCACCAATTAAGACAAATTTACTATGACTTTTCCAAATATTGGTTTCCCTCACTCTGTTCTTGAGGCATGCAAGGTTTCCTCTTGTCGCTGATCTATTTCCCTAGTTATTTCTAGTTCATGTGCCATTCCTTAACATTAACCTTATCTTACAATAGGGTTGTTGTTTTTTTAACTTCTCATCCTTCACCAACAGCTGTGCACTTCTCAATTCCTGCACGTACAATAGTTTAACATTTGCAACATCTACAAGTGAGCTTACTCCACAAATTTAAAAAATCCTCAATAAATCAGTAATTATCATTTCTAAAATAAATTACTTTCCATCCTTATGCATGTATGAAAACCCAATAGTTTACTTTTACTAGGTATTTTCAATTTTCCCTAGGTGTTTTCCCCTTTCTTCTTATCTATCTACGTAGTCCTTTCAGTCGAAGATTCTGTCCAGAATTTTTAGATTCTCAGTCTGGCTCGGAAATAGATGGTGTCTTCTCTGAGGACCTCTGGGCTCTATCCTTTCTGTGAGCACCCCAAATCCCCCTCCTATCTCTGCTGCTGTGGAAAGAAGGAGTGGTGGTTGCAGCTGTTATTGACGGTCAAGACATCATTGATCAACCCGATATAGTAATTTTGCAGCACTTGTTCAAGGAAAAACATATTCAGGATCTCCTAGCCTCCCCTCTCTGTGATTCCCCTTACCTTGTTGAATTTCTTGTTCCACTCAATGGCTTCTGGGTTAATGGTGAACTTTATGCCAGCAGATGTCTCTCTCCTTATATTCCCAATTTTCACAAGGTCACGAGACTTATTGGGAGACATTACCCAGTTCATAATATCAAAGTCCGCTGGCAGCTCCCAGTTCTCATCCAAGCACAGCCTGCCTCTGGAAGTATTCAGACACTGGATTTCTCTCAAGAAAGGGTGAAGCTGGAATGGCAGGGAAAAACACCAGCACTGAGAAAGCTTGAAGCCAAGATGGATATCTCAGTCCTACTCACTTCAACCTCTTAGGATTTGGGGCTGCGTGTATCTCATGTAGACTGGAATTCCTATTCAGCCATTTCTATTACTACAGAACCTGCAAGTGCCCCAATTTTCCAGGGATGTCCCTGAATTAGAGACAGTTTTTCATTTGATCCCGGAATTTCCCACTTTTCCTTAGAATGTGCCTATGTTCATTTGAGAAATGTTGGTGGATGTGGAGTTATCCAATCTACAAGCTGTCCAGTCCTATATCGGGAATTTTTAAATGTTTAATATTTTAGTATGAATTTCTTTATTTTGGGAGCTGCCCAGAGTGCTGAGGCAACTGAAGAAGATGTATAAACAGTGCTATTATTCTAGAAAATAACTCACCATGAACACCTCCCTCTGAGAATGGCAATGGCACCCACCTGAGAGGTGCCAAAACTGAGTTCCAGCAAGTTCCCCTCTGAAAAAAAGCCCTGGGTACAAGCAGTAAGATTATCATTATGGAATGGGCTGTCTCTATTTTCATTAGAGAAATGTTGGGTGGTATGCTACTATTACTAAATTTAATAGTAACTATGTTATTTTACAGGTCTATCCACAGTCAAGATCAGTACCTGTGTGGACTGCAGGTTGCAAAAGGGGGAAGGAAATACCTGCCACGGCTGTAGCCTTTGGGGTCCCCATTGCTCTCCTTCCTCCACCATCAGCCTCCTCTGGGATCTCGATGAAAGCGAAGCATGCAAGGCCTGAGCCACAGCCTGAACATTGATGTAAGTGCCATAGCTGTCTAGAGACTGGGCTCTCTCACGCACCTCTTGGGGCAACGGCTCCAGTTTCTCCTCCTCTCTGCATCTTATCCTGCCTTTCACAGAAAACAAATACTTTGAATATGAACACTGAAAAGCTTCATCAAAAGAATCCATAAGATTGGTCTGCCCTTTATATTTGTCACCTTTGCTGCTCCTTATTCCAGTCTGAATTGCAAAGGACAGAGAACCATGGAGGTGCTGGAAGTGATTTGGAGGGATGTAAAAGCCAGTTCTGATTTCTAGCAAAGCTGTTGTGATCCAGACTTTTGCCCCTATTTCCTTCTCATAGAAATGATGTATTGCCACGAGTATTGTGATACTCAGTGCATTGGTTATATAGAAAACAAATACCCCAACTTGTCTCCATAGGAAAAAAGGTTCCCCAGTCCTGATAAATTGATTCACATCATTTTCTGGTACTCTTTTTGATAAAGCAATGCAGATCCCTTTGCTGAGCATCAGAGGTTTCACAGCGCTCACAAATCTTTCTCCACTGTCATTGTCTGGAGTGAAGAGGCCAATCCACGTCCATCCAAAATGCAGGAGCAATTCAACAATCCCCTGGTACTGACCTTCCTCTTTGGGACTCATCCGGTAGACAAAAGGGAACAGGGTTGTACCTTTGAGAACCTGGGCAGTGAAGCCATAATTGATCTAGCAAGGAAAACAAAAGATCAGCAATTTATTTTACTTTCATCATAACGGGTATTTAATCATATGAAATGCCAGATATCTATCTAAATCTGTGCTGCTGAGGCTGATGGGGGTTTTAGTCTGAAACAACTGGAGGTGTCAAGCTGGTGAAGGCTCAGTTTTGAAAAAGGGATGTTGGATCCATAGCTCAGGATTTTCCCATTTTGAAAAATATCCACATTGACCCCTCCAAAGAGAAAATAGAATTTTACGCAGTTGAAATTCTATGTCCTTCCATGCTCTCCCACCACTTACCTGTGGGATTTTGTAGATGCCTGACAAGGCTGAAATCACTCTTGAGATGAAAATGTTGCTTCTTTCAAGAACAGCCAGCAGGTGATTCTGTTCTCCACAGTGATAATTGGGAATATTGCATCCACTGCCTGCAAGCAGCTCTAGCATGGCGTCTGAAGTCATCCTTGCATTGAAATAGTTCTCATAGATGTTGTAGCCCAGGGTGATGTTGGGTAAGAGCCTGAGATCCTGGTTGATCTCTTGAATGGTGAACAGGAAAGACAACATGTACCAGTAGATCCTAGGTGTGTCTCTGGAATAAATGAATCGTTTAAAAAGAGTGAAACTGGCATTCATATTAATGGGGGTGGGGACATTATACGAGCCAAAAAGATTAGTGTGTAATGATTAATCCTATTGCATTAATATCAAACCATTTACAGTCTAGTATAGAATAAAAATTTGGAGATCTCTGCTCCATGACTGGAGCTTTGCTGCAAACAGCACACAGAGCTGTTCAACAGTGGAACAGACTCCCTCCGAAGGTGACCATGTGTCATGGATGCATCAGGTGAGATTCTTCCGGCTTCCTTCCATCTCTGCAATCTATGATTCTATTATATAGTGGTACTATGAGTAAGAAATGAAGGCGCCCCTCAAAATGTGTGCTATACTGGGAAGTTGCTGCAAAGGCTGCTTTTGCTGCAGTGGTCTTTGCCTTCTTCCAATGGGCTAGACTATAGGTAGATAAGAGACAAATTTTATTGAAGGAGGGGAAGCACCAAATACCTCAGTCCCCTTTTACTTAGAAATGAGGCCTGGTGGCTTGCAGCTTTGAGTGTGTGGTAAAACCTATAATTTTGCACATGTTTTTCATTAGTGACTCCACCAATGAGGACACCCCCTGGTCTGTATTATTTTATATAATCATTTTATTTGAAGCATATCATTCCTGCTCTTCTCCCATAAAAAACCACCCATTTTCAAGAGAGATTTTTTCATTCTGAGATGTAGGTGTCCTGTTGTGTTGTATAAAGAGACCTGTGATCGAAATAGAATAAATGTAAAATAATTAATCTCATTTGCTTGGAAATGGCTTGAGTTTCATGCCACCCTCTGGGTTAGGAAACAGCTACCTACTGTGTCAACCATTGCAATCGTTAGAAATAAGACCAGTTGTGTGTGTGTGAAGAAAAGGAATATTTCCTTTTCACATTTTGGACTCCACTAACAAGGAAGTCTTCTGACTCATATTATTTTATTTATCATTTCAATTAAAGCACATATTTCCTGCTCTCCAGCCACAAAACGTTAACCTGTAGGATTTTAAAAATCCAATTTCCAGAGCTCAAAGGTGGAATTGCCTGAGTTTCATGGCATCCTGCAGGTGGGGAAATTCAGTGCATCCATAGGTAGGAGAGTGTTTCACTAAGGAAGACCCAGGGAACAAGGAAATGGGAGAGGTTTGGGTGGAATCTTTTAGTGGACCCCCCAGCTCCCATCAGCCCAGCCAGCAAGACCAATGGTCAGGGCAGGGTAGACCTGCAACATGAGGACAGCCTTGGCTCCCCAGCCCTGAGAAAGGCGCTCTTTCCTTGATAAATAGGAACCATTACAAGGACTGGAGGACCATGAAACCCACCCACATATGATTTTACATACCCCTCATTCCTGGCCAAGGGTGTCTGAGAAAAGACGTATGGAGTTTCCTTATGTAAGCGTTTTGGAGAGATGATCCCACTGATGAGAAAGTGTCCAGGCCGGTAGTAATTGCGAGCATCCATTAAATCCCTGACCAGATTCAAGGGGCATTTCGCCTTGTGGTTCCCGCAGACTCCAAAGGGCATCTTGAGCAGCAGAAGCTGCAACAGAAGGAACAGGGATCTCATTCTGGCTCTGCCTCCTCCTCCTCTTACTGCCAAGGAGGCAAAGCAGAAGAACCCAAAGACTCTTGCAAGACCAGACTAGGTGGGCTTTCCCAATCTGGGTGGGCTTTCCCAATCTGGGTGGTTTTCAACTCTACCTTCAGAGCTTGGAAGCACAAGGCAGGCACACCCCTCTGTCTTGTCTCAGTCTGTCTCCAACACAGGAAATATTCTCGGCACCAACTTTTTCTTTCCCAGACACAGCGCAATTAATATTGTCATGTTGCTTTCCGTGGCTCATGCAATCTCCCGAAATATCTCCTGGGCTTTCAGAAGATGAGATGACTATAATTTTGATTATTCCAAGTGGAATAAGTTTCATCACAAAAACTTTCTGGAGTCTTGAATGGCTCAAGCGGCATGTGCAGAGCTGGAGAAAAACATGCTTGATTCTAGCCGATCCCTTCTGATGAAACTGGTGGAATATGATGAAATGTCTAAACTCAGAGGACAAAATGATGGATTGTTTTTTTACGATCTTTCTTTACACATTAAAAAATACGCAAATCAAACATATTGTTCTGTAATTAAATAAACACTTTACACAAAAAGAAAATAGAAAAGGGGGAAAAGAAGAGAAAGAATATCAAGAAATAGAAAAAATAGAAAGAAAGTTAAATGAAGAATCTTACCAAAGACATACAGTTCTTTAAGAAATACAAACCATCAGCGATATTACTATAAACATATGTTTCCATCAAGAAGTCCTTTTATCTTCACCTTATCAATTTCCTCTCACTTCTCTTACTTTTCTTATTTATGTCTGATCTCTGGTTTTATTCCCAGATTTGTTAATGACTTCCTTCTATCTCTATAACGTTCCTAATTCCTCATTTCTTAAAATTTCTGTGTCTGTTCTTATTCTACAAAAGACCATTCTCTTACCTCTGTGGAATTTAATCTATGCTCCACCAAGAGTAATCATGGGAAACATATTTCATCATGTAATTTTAATAAACATCCCATTCTTTTTCCTGAATGATTTCTTATTGATTCTCTTAGTTTGGCTAATTCCAGATATAAGTTTCATCACACTAACTTTCTGGATTCTTGACTGGCTCAAGCAGCAGGTGCAGAGCGGGAGAAAAACATGATGGACAGAAGTCAAGGGGTGTGTTTGGGAGTTGGAAATTTGGTTTGAACTTTGCTCACAAGGACCAAAGAAGACACTGGAAGCTGGATCCGACCACGGACTCTCCTTCCTTGGAGGTTTTGAAGCAGAGGTCGGACAGTCATCTGTTTTTGGCGGGGGGGGGGGGTGGAGCGTGTTATTGGGTTGGTGTTTTTATTTTGATTCTATATATTGTGGCTTTATATTTTGATTTTGTTCTGTCAACCACCCTGAGGCCTCTGGGATAGGGCAGTATATAGATTCAAGAAATGCAGAAATAAAAATCAATCAATGGAGAATGCGGAGAAATACCATCCTCATTACTGTGAATGGGACACATGGTGGTGGGATCTTGTTTCCTAGAGGCTGCTAGAGACAGAGACTGGTGGAGCCTGCGATGGGGAGGGTTTTCTCAAGCCCATCCTCTGGCCACTTTGGGTGGGTCTGGGCTGCTTGATTCCTGCCGCTCCCTTCTGGTTCTCCCCTGGAAGGGAAGTAGCGCCTTGGTGGCTTCAAAGCCACTTCAAGTGAATTTCCACCCCATCTTTGAAAGGCTTCTCCAACAGAGGGGAGCTCTCAGGGGTTGGTGGAGGGGAGAAAGGTTGCTCTGAACTTTCGACTCTCTCTTCCCCTTCGACATGTTCTGCGGAAGGAGAGCTTCTGTTGCACATGGAGCCAACTTGCTCCTCGTCTTTGAGCAGAAACCTCTCTACTCATAAACAAATTGTCTGTGCAGAAGCCAGGCTAGCATTCTAGCAGCTTTATTATTCTTTACGAATTTGTTTATTAATATTTTTTTACTTTCTTACTTAATTATTTAATCTTTCATAAAATCCATGCACTGTTTTGGCCAATCACTTTACGTCAAGATAAGTCAGGATGTTCATAACAAAGTTTACAGTCTTACTTTAGAACATTCCAAAAGTTAAAATAATAAAACAGAATCAAATTACCTCTACTTCCTAAGAATCTGGGTGGATGCTTTCTTTATTACATTTAAAAAAAAAATTTATTAAGTCTCCACAGATATTCCAATCTCTTGTCTTTGTATACAGGTTAAAAAAACAAACAACCCCCCCCCCACAATTTCTTCTTGACTCCCCACCCCCCCTTCTCTGTGTTTGTTTTTATTACTTCTTTTTATCAGATGTTTTAAATAACATGTTTTTATTATCAAAGCCCCAATGTCGTATTTCAGTCATCCGCTGCTTATATTTCAAATCCTGCCTTTGACTTCATGTATGGATGATGATAATAATAATAATAATAATAATAATAATAATAATAATAATAATTTATTATTTATACCCCGCCCATCTGGCTGGGTTTCCCCAGCCACTCTGGGCGGCTTCCAAAAGAATATTAAAATACTGTGATACATCAAACATTAAAAGCTTCCCTAAACAGGGCTGCCTTCAGATGTCTTCTAAAAGTCTGGTAGTTGTTGTTCCCCTTGCCATCTGGTGGGAGGGTGTTCCACAGGGAGGGCGCCACTACTGAGACTGTCAAATGATAGTTTGACAAATAAGATATCAATGGTCTCCATTCTTCCTGAAAAGATTCATCCTCATGTCCTCTTAGTTTAGCAGGTAATTTCACCATTTCAGCATATTCCCCCAGTTTCATAAACGAATCCTCCCTCTTTCCACTTCTGTGCATATAAAGTTCTAGCTGCTTTGGTTGCATACATAAATAACCCCCCAGTCAGCTTTCTTGGGACCTTAATTATTAAATTTATATAGGAGCCTTCATTGGATTGCTACAAGTTGAATTGCTATAAGAATAAGTGTTTAGTAAGCTTTCCACTAGTCCGGAGAGATGAAAGTCTAAGGAGGATGCAATCTTAGCTAATGAATCTAAATGCTTTATCAGTGGCTGTTCTGTCAATTACCGTATTTTTTGCACCATAACACTCACTTTTTTCCTCCTAGAAAGTAAGGGGAAAGGGAATGCCTACAGATGGTGGGGGGAATCTGCTGCAGTTGTGAGCAGAGGATCGCTTGTAATCTGGTGATCCACTCAACATCAGTGCACAATGTGTCATATCCTGGACAACGCAATAAAATCCATTCTACTCCAGTCAAGGCTTGGCTAAGGTCAGTTGCTACTCTTTGGAACAGGGAGCAGAGATTACACAATACAGAAATTAAACCAGCAGACTACGGAAGAGAACTTAAAGGAATTTCTCAATTTATTAATATACAAAGTTTAGGAGAATTAAATGATGTGAAGTAAACTTCTGAATGATTCAGCATACCGGTAGAAAATGGAGCACAGGTATTTGAATATCTAGAAATGAAATAAATAGAAAGTATTGTTGAATATCAGAATTGATATGGTTAATAGCAAAGCAAAAAGACTAAAAAACCTAACTCCCATCTCCCTCTAGACTGTCTTGTTGTGAGATAAATATAAGTTCCCAAAACACAAAATTTTAAAAAGATAATAGTTTACAAATTACGGGCAGTAGACCAGGACTCATTGTAATCCTTGGCAAAGCAAGGTAGCAAAACATTTCTTCCCATCTTCCTGTTTATGTGAACAGAACTACATAAAAGTTGGGCTAAGAATGAACATAATCTCTTTCAGAGGTGGAGAAGGAGCAACATGGATGAGCAGCTGTGTTTCCTTTAGGCACTTCTGGACATCAGGAACATGGACTGTTTTAAGAATCAGATGTCCCCTTAATTTCTGGTTGTCAGGTGCTCCTTTGTGTTCAGATCAGGCCTCAGCACAATAATGTAGCACTTGGGAAGGAAGATGCAGCCCAGAAGCCCAGCGCTGGAGGCCAACATAGAGAAGATCTGCACGGCCACCATGTACTTGCCCTTGGTGCTCAGGTAGGTGGGCACAAAAGACACCCAAACACTGCAGAAGACCAGCATGCTGAAGGTGATCAGCTTGGCTTCGTTGAAGGAGCCAGGTAGCTTCCTGGCTAGGAAAGCCACCGTGAAGCAGGTGGCAGCCAAGAAGCCCAGGTAGCCGAGGGCAACGTAAAACATGGACACAGACCCTTCGTTGCATTGCAGGATGATCTCTCCCAGCTGGGAGCGCATGTCCGGCTCTGGGAATGGGGGAGAAGAGCCCAGCCAGATGGTGCAGATGAGAACTTGCCCCCCAGAACAGGAGATGACAATGGAGTTGGCCAGACTCTTGCCCAGCCATCTCCTCACTCTGTTCCCGGGCTTTGTGGCCAGGAAGGCCAGCACCACTGTGATGGTCTTTGCCAAGACAGAAGAAACAGCAACTGAGAAGATGATGCTGAAGGCCGTTTGTCGAAGAAGGCAGGTCTCTTTCCTTGGGTGCCCGATGAAGAGGAAGGAGGACAGAAAGGAAAGCAGGAGGGAGACGAGCAGGATGTAGGAGAGGTCCCGGTTGTTGGCTTTGACTATGGGAGTTTCCTTGTATTTAATGAAGATTCCCAACACAATGCCTGCTGTTAAGGACAAGAAGAGGGCAACAGAAGCTAAAACCATTCCCAAACATTCTCCATAAGTCAGGAAGGTGGTAATCTTGGGGACACATTGATCTCTGTCCTTGTTTGAATGGTGATCTTCTGGGCATTTGGTGCAATGTTCTGCATCTGAGGAAGAGAAAAAGAGTGGCTGCAACATCACTTACATCCCTAATGATCTGTGCTCTTTTACATTTTGAAAAACTCTGTGGTGGACCTCAGGAAATAAGAATGTTATAATAGGTAAAGCAACATTGTGATCTAGGATAAACTGAGTAGCAATGAGCACTCCACTTCTGTTAACTGCATTTTTTTGGATCCTGCCTAATCCTGAAGAAACAGCTCTTTAACTGGACATTTTAAATGCAGTTTTCTGTTGCTTCCATGCAATGTTCATAGTAGTGAGATCAAAACCGTCCATTGATTATATTGTAATAATTTTCATCTGAAGTATTCTTTATATTTTTTCGTGCTTTTGCTATTAAAAATTTGCTGGTTTGCATCACCTGTCCATTCTTTTTTATAAATATCAAAATTATTTCCTTTTTGGTGTGACTTGGTATAAAAAATAAAAAAGGGCTGTTTGTGGGAATTCCTCTCACAGCTGCCCACTTTCCACCCCAGAGATTTCTTCCTTATGGCCACTCCTTTCAATGCCCTTCCTGGATTTAATAAAGTTGATTAATCCTATGGATGTCGAGGAAGAATCCACATCCCCCAATGTCTGCAGAAATCTCACAAAAAGTGTTTGAGACTGGATTTCTGCCCTGTGTTTACTCTCTCCAAAATACCTTCCCCCTTGGCGTCACCCACCTTCCTGGGCGGAGAAGGTCCCTTCCGCACACCGAGCACAAGCATAGCAGCAAACGGGCTTTCCTTCCAGAACCACCTTGGCATATCCAGGTCGACATCTTTCTGTACACCTGGAACGAGGTACAGTCTAACCAGAAAGACAAGAAGGTGCAACAAAGAGGAACAGTTAGGAGTATTTGTGGGTATGTAATTCACTCATAGAGTGAATTCAAACGGTTCTCTGGACTGCAGCCTTTGACCCCTCATCAGGGTCCTTTCAACCCCCCACTGACCATTGGGGCGACCAGAATATCTTGTTCTTCATAATTCGTTCAGGACAACTGAGGTTTGCACCACAGAACTCTGATTCCTCTTCTCCGTTTACCTGCTTCCCTGCTTAATAAATCTTCAAATAAATGGAGGCTGAAATGTGATTTCCCCAAAGTTCAGGATTCGGATAATCTCTCAATCACCAATTAAGACAAATTTACTATGACTTTTCCAAATATTGGTTTCCCTCACTCTGTTCTTGAGGCATGCAAGGTTTCCTCTTGTCGCTGATCTATTTCCCTAGTTATTTCTAGTTCATGTGCCATTCCTTAACATTAACCTTATCTTACAATAGGGTTGTTGTTTTTTTAACTTCTCATCCTTCACCAACAGCTGTGCACTTCTCAATTCCTGCACGTACAATAGTTTAACATTTGCAACATCTACAAGTGAGCTTACTCCACAAATTTAAAAAATCCTCAATAAATCAGTAATTATCATTTCTAAAATAAATTACTTTCCATCCTTATGCATGTATGAAAACCCAATAGTTTACTTTTACTAGGTATTTTCAATTTTCCCTAGGTGTTTTCCCCTTTCTTCTTATCTATCTACGTAGTCCTTTCAGTCGAAGATTCTGTCCAGAATTTTTAGATTCTCAGTCTGGCTCGGAAATAGATGGTGTCTTCTCTGAGGACCTCTGGGCTCTATCCTTTCTGTGAGCACCCCAAATCCCCCTCCTATCTCTGCTGCTGTGGAAAGAAGGAGTGGTGGTTGCAGCTGTTATTGACGGTCAAGACATCATTGATCAACCCGATATAGTAATTTTGCAGCACTTGTTCAAGGAAAAACATATTCAGGATCTCCTAGCCTCCCCTCTCTGTGATTCCCCTTACCTTGTTGAATTTCTTGTTCCACTCAATGGCTTCTGGGTTAATGGTGAACTTTATGCCAGCAGATGTCTCTCTCCTTATATTCCCAATTTTCACAAGGTCACGAGACTTATTGGGAGACATTACCCAGTTCATAATATCAAAGTCCGCTGGCAGCTCCCAGTTCTCATCCAAGCACAGCCTGCCTCTGGAAGTATTCAGACACCGGATTTCTCTCAAGAAAGGGTGAAGCTGGAATGGCAGGGAAAAACACCAGCACTGAGAAAGCTTGAAGCCAAGATGGATATCTCAGTCCTACTCACTTCAACCTCTTAGGATTTGGGGCTGCGTGTATATCATGTAGACTGGAATTCCTATTCAGCCATTTCTATTACTACAGAACCTGCAAGTGCCCCAATTTTCCAGGGATGTCCCTGAATTAGAGACAGTTTTTCATTTGATCCTGGAATTTCCCAACTTTGCTTAGAATGTCCCTATTTTCATTGGAGAAATGTTGGCGGATGTGGAGTTATCCAACCTACAAGCTGTCCAATCCTATATCGGGAATTTTTAAATGTTTAATATTTTAGTATGAATTTCTTTTGGGAGCTGCTCAGAGTGCTGAGGCAACTGAAGAAGATGTATAAACGGTGCTATTCTAGAAAAGAAGGTGCCGGAACTCACCATGAGCACCTCCCTCTGAGAATGGCAATGGCACCCACCTGAGAGGTGTCAAAATTGAGTTCCAGTGAGTTCCCCTCTGAAAAAAAGCCCTGGGTGTAAGCAGTAAGATTATCATTATGGAATGGGCCGTCCCTATTTTCAACAGAGAAATGTTGGGCGGTATGCTACTATTACTAATACTAATAGTAACTATGATATTTTGCATGTCTATCCACAGTCAAGATCAGCATCTGTGTGGACTGCAGGTTGCAAAAAGGGGAAGGAAATACCTGCCACGGCTGTAGCCTTGCGTGTCTCCATTGCTCTCCTTCCTCCACCATCAGCCTCCTCTGGGATCTAGATGAAAGCGAAGCATGCAAGGCCTGAGCCGCAGCCTGAACATTGATGTAAGTGCCATAGCTGTCATGAAACAGGACTCTCTCATGCTCCTCTTGGGGCAACGACTCCAGTTTCTCCTCCTCTCTGCATCTTATCCTGCCTTTCACGGACAACAAATGCTTTGAATATGAACACTGAAATGCTTGATTGAAATACTCCCCAAGATTGGTCTGCCATTTATATTGGTCACCTTTGCTGCTCCTTATTCCGGTCTGAATTGCAAAGGACAGAGAACCATGGAGGTGCCGGAATAAATTTGGAGGGATGTAATAGTCAGTTCTGATTTCTAGCAAAGCTGTTGTGATCCAGACTTTTGCCCCTATTTCCATCTCATAAAGCATGTTTATTGCCAGGAGTAGAATGATGCCCATTGAATTGGTTACATAGTAAAAAAATACCCCAACTTGTCTCCATAGGAAAAAAGGTTCCCCAGGCCTGATAAATTTATCCATATCACCTTGTGGTACTCTTTTTGATAAAGCAATGCAGATCCCTTTGCTGAGCATCAGAGGTTTCACAGCGCTCACAAATCTTTCTCCATTGTCATTGTCTGGAGTGAAGAGGCCAATCCACGTCCATCCAAAATGCAGAAGCAATTCAACAATCCCCTGGTACTGACTTTCCTCTTTGGGAGTCATCCGGTAGACAAAAGGGAACAGGGTTGCACCTTCGAGAACCTGGGCAGTGAAGCCATAACTGATCTAGCAAGGAAAGCAAAAGATCAACAATTTATTTTACTTTCAGCATAACGGGTATTTAATCATTTGAAATGCCTGATATCTAAATCTCTCCTGGCTGAGGCTGATGGGAGTTTTAGTCTGAAACAACTGGAGGTATCAAGTTGGTGAAGGCTCAGTTTTGAAAAAGGGATGTTGGATCCATAGCTCAGGATTTTCCCATTTTGAAAAATATCCCCACTTGACCCCTCCAAAGAGAAAGTAGAATTTTGCACAGTTGAAATTCTCTGTCCTTCCATGGTCTCCCACTACTTACCTGTGGGATTTTGTAGATGCCTGACAAGGCTGAAATCACTCTTGAGATGAAAGTGTTGCTTCTTTCAAGAACAGCCAGCAGGTGATTCTGTTCTCCACAGTGATAATTGGGAATATTGCATCCACTGCCTGCAAGCAGCTCTAGCATGGCGTCCGAAGTCATCCTTGCATTGAAATAGTTCTCATAGATGTTGTAGCCCAGGGTGATGTTGGGTAAGAGCCTGAGATCCTGGTTGATCTCTTGGATGGTGAACAGGAAAGACAACATGTGCCAGTAGATCCTAGGTGTGTCTCTGCAATAAATGAATCCTTTAAAAAGAGTGAAACTGGTATTCATATTAATGGGGTTGGGGACATTATATGAGCCAAAAAGATTAGTATGTATTGATTAATCCTATTGCATTAATATCAAACCATTTACAGCCTAGTTTAGAATAAAAATTTGGAGATCTCTGCTGCATGACCGGAGCTTTGATGCAAACAGCAAACAGAGCTGTTCAACAGTGGAAGAGACTCCCTCTGAAGGTGACCATGTGTCATGGATGCTTCAGGTGAGATTCCTCCGGGTTCCTTCCATCTCTGCAATCTATGATTCTATTATATAGTGATACTATGAGTAAGAAATGAAGGCGCCCCTCAAAATGTGTGCTATACTGGGAAGTTGCTGCAAAGGCTGCTTTTCCTGCATTGGTCTTTGGCTTCTTCCAAGGGGCTAGACTATAGGAGACAATATTATTGAAGGAGGGGAAGCACCAAATACCTCAGTCCCCTTTTACTTAGAAATGAGGCCTGGTGGCTTGCAGCTTTGAGTGCGTGGTAAAACCTATAATTTTGTACATATTTTCATCAGTGACTCCACCAATGAGGACACCCCCTGGTCTGTATTCTTTTATATAATCATTTTATTTGAAGCATATCATTCCTGCTCTTCTCCCATAAAAAACCACCCATTTTCAAGAGAGATTTTTTCATTCTGAGATGTAGGTGTCCTGTTGTGTTGTATAAAGAGAACTGTGATCGAAATAGAATAAACGTAAAATAATTAATCTCATTTGCTTGGAAATTGCTTCAGTTTCATGCCACCCTCTGGGTTAGGAAACAGGTACCTAAAGTGTCAACCATTGCAATCGTTAGAAATGAGACCAGTTGTGTGTGTGTGTGAAGAAAAGGAATAATTCCTTTTCACATTTTAGACTCCACTAACAAGGAAGTCTTCTGACTCATATTATTTTATTTATTATTTCAATTAAAGCACATATTTCCTGCTCTCCAGCCACCAAACGTTAACCTGTAGGATTTCAAAATTCCATTTTTAAAACTATAGCATTCTTTGACGACATTTTGTTGATGGTCATTTATAATATTATATCATTATAAGGATATAATAGAAGAATGAAAGAATGCCAATGAATCTGGTCAGGGTTCAAAAGTTTGCACTGAATTTCCCCACCTGCAGGATACCATGAAACTGAGACAATCTCCAGAGCTCAAAGATTGAATTGCCTGAGTTTCATGGCATCCTGCAGGTGGGGAAATTCAGTGCATCCATAGGTAGGAGAGTGTTTCACTAAGGAAGACCCAGGGAACAAGGAAATGGGAGAGGTTTGGGTGGAATCTTTTAGTGGACCCCCCAGCTCCCATCAGCCCAGCCAGCAAGACCAATGGTCAGGGCAGGGTATACCTGCGACATGAGGACAGCCTTGGCTCCCCAGGCCTGTGAAAGGCGCTATTTCCTTGATAAATAGGAACCATTACAAGGACTGGAGGACCATGAAACCTATCCACATATGATTTTATATACCTCTCACTCCTGGCGAAGGGTGTCTGAGAGAAGACGTATGGAGTTTCCTTATAAAAGGTTTTTGGAGAGATGATCCCACTGATGAGAAAGTGTCCAGGCCGGTAGTAATTGCGAGCATCCGTTTGATCCCTGACCAGATTCAAGGGGCATTTTGCCTTGTGGTTCCCGCAGACTCCAAAGGGCATCATGAGCAGCAGAAGCTGCAACAGAAGCAGCAGGGATCTCATTCTGGCTCTGCCTCCTCCTCCTCTTATTGCCAAGGAGGCAAAGGAGAAAAACCCAAAGACTCTTGCAAGACCAACCTGGGTGGGCTTTCCCAATCTGGGTGGTTTTCAACTCTACCTTCAGAGCTTGGAAACACAAGGCAGGCACACCCCTCTTTGGCCAGCTCTGCATCTTCACTCAGTCTGTCTCCAACACAGGAAATATTCTCTGCACCAATTTTTTCTTTCTCAGACACAGCGCAATTAATATTGTTATGTTGCTTTCCGTGGCTCATGCAATCTCCCGAAATATCTCCTGAGCTTTCAGAAGATGAGATGACTATAATTTTGATTATTCCAAGTGGAATAAGTTTCATCACAAAAACTTTCTGGAGTCCTGAATGGCTCAAGCGGCAGGTGCAGAGCTGGAGAAAAACATGCTTGATTCTAGCCGATCCCTTCTGATGAAACTGGTGGAATATGATGAAATGTCTAAACTCAGAGGACAAAATGATGGATTGTTTTTTTACGATCTTTCTTTACACATTAAAAAATACGCAAATCAAACATATTGTTCCGTAATGAAAGAAACACTTTACACAAAGAGAAAAGGGAAAATAGTAAAGAAAGGGGGAAAAGAAGAGAAAGAATAGCGAGAAATAGAAAAAATAGAAAGAAAGTTAAATGAAGAATCTGATCAAATACATACAGTTTTTTAAGAAATACAAACCATCAGCGACATTACTATAAACATATATTTCCATCAAGAAGTCCTTTTATCTTCACCTTATCAATTTCCTCTCGCTTCTCTTACTTTTCTTATTTATGTCTAATCTCTGGTTTTATTCCCAGATTTGTTAATGACTTCCTTCTACCTCTATACGGTTCCTAATTCCTCATTTCTTAAAATTTCTATGTCTGTTCTTATTCTACAAAAGACCATTCTCTTAACTCTGTGGAATTTAATCTATGCTCCACCAAGAGTAATCATGGGAAACATATTTCATCATGTAATTTTAATAAACATCCCATTCTTTTTCCTGAATGATTTCTTATTGATTCTCTTAGTTTGGCTAATTCCAGATATAAGTTTCATCACACTAACTTTCTGGATTCTTGACTGGCTCAAGCAGCAGGTGCAGAGCGGGAGAAAAACATGATGGACAGAAGTCAAGGGGTGTGTTTGGGAGTTGGAAGTTTGGCCTGAACTTTGCTTACAAGGACCAAAGAAGAGACTTGAAGCTGGATCCGACCACGGACTCTCCTTCCTTGGAGGTTTTGAAGCAGAGGTCGGACAGTCATCTTTTTTGGGGGGGGGGAGGTGGAGCGTGTTATTGGCTTGGTGTTTTTATTTTGATTCTATATATTGTGGCTTTAAATTTTGATTTTGTTCTGTGAACCACCCTGAGGCCTCTGGGATAGGGCAGTATATAGATTCAAGAAATGAAGAAATAAAAATCAATCAATGGAAAATGCGGAGAAATACCATCCTCATTACTGTGAACGGGACACATGGTGGTGGGATCTTGTTTCCTAGAGGCTGCTAGAGACAGAGACTGGTGGAGCCTGCGATGGGGAGGGTTTTCTCAAGCCCATCCTCTGGCCACTTTGGGTGGGTCTGGGCTGCTTGATTCCTGCCGCTCCCTTCTGGTTCTCCCCCTGAAGGGAAGTAGCGCCTTGGTGGCTTCAAAGCCACTTCAAGTGAATTTCCACCCCATCTTTGAAAGGCTTCTCCAACAGAGGGGAGCTCTCAGGGGTTGGTTGAGGGGAGAAAGGTTGCTCTGAACTTTCGACTCTCCCTTCCCCTTCGACATGTTCTGCGGAAGGAGAGCTTCTGTTGCACATGGAGCCAACTTGCTCCTCGTCTTTGAGCAGAAACCTCTCTACTCATAAACAAATTGTCTGTGCAGAAACCAGGCTAGCATTCTAGCAGCTTTATTATTCTTTACGAATTTGTTTATTAATATTTTTTTACTTTCTTACTTAATTATTTAATCTTTCATAAAATCCATGCACTGTTTTGGCCAATCACTTTACGTCAAGATAAGTCAGGATGTTCATAACAAAGTTTACAGTCTTACTTTAGAACATTCCAAAAGTTAAAATAATAAAACAGAATCAAATTACCTCTACTTCCTAAGAATCTGGGTGGATGCTTTCTTTATTACATTTAAAAAAAAAATTTATTAAGTCTCCACAGATATTCCAATCTCTTGTCTTTGTATACAGGTTAAAAAAACAAACAACCCCCCCCCCACAATTTCTTCTTGACTCCCCACCCCCCCTTCTCTATGTTTGTTTTTATTACTTCTTTTTATCAGATGTTTTAAATAACATGTTTTTATTATCAAAGCCCCAATGTTGTATTTCAGTCATCCGCTGCTTATATTTCAAATCCTGCCTTTGACTTCATGTATGGATGATAGTTTGACAAATAAGATATCAATGGTCTCCATTCTTCCTGAAAAGATTCATCCTCATGTCCTCTTAGTTTAGCAGGTAATTTCACCATTTCAGCATATTCCCCCAGTTTCATAAGCCAATCCTCCCTCTTTCCACTTCTGTGCATATAAAGTTCTAGCTGCTGTGGTTGCATACATAAATAACCCAGTCAGCTTTCTCGGGACCTTTAATTATTAAATTTATATAGGAGCCTTCATTGAATTGCTACTGTTTAGTGTTTAGTAAGCTTTCCACTAGTCTGGAGAGATGAAAGTCTAAGTAGGATGCAATCTTAGCTAATGAATCTAAATGCTTTATCAGTGGCTGTTCTGTCAATTACCGTATTTTTTGCACCATAACACTCACTTTTTTCCTCCTAGAAAGTAAGGGGAAATGTCTGTGCGTGTTATGAAGGGAATGCCTGCGGGTGGCGGGGGAGGGGGAATCTGCTGCAGTCGTGAGCAGAGGATCCATGGTTCCCCTTCCTTCCCTCCTCCGTGGCTCGCTTTGAAACAGCAAAGCGGGAGAAGAGCCACTGAGTGGGGAGGAGAGAGGGACAGAGAGCCTGTTTCTTTAAAGGAGCAAAGCGGGAGAGGAGAGGAGCCGCTTACACCAGTGTAAGCGACTCCTGTCCAGTTGGCTCCTTTAAAGCAAGCAGGCTCTCTGTCCCTCTCTCCTCCCCACTCAGCTCGCTACATAGCAGCAAAGTTTTTCATTTCGCTAAGCTGGGGATGAGCGGGGAGGATGAAGAAAAGCAGAGCCTGCTTGCTTTAAAGGAGCAAAGTGGGAGAGGAGAGGATCCTTCTCCTCTTATACCCCTCTTCTGCATTATTAGCAGCATCCTTCTCCACCCACCCCACACGTGTTCCTTCTCCCCTTAAACCCCTCTTCTGCATTATTAGCAGCATCCTTCTCCACCCACCCCACGTGTGTTCCTTCTCCTGTTAAACCCCTGTTCTGGATTATTAGCAACATCCTTCTCCACACACCCCACGTGTGCTCCTTGTCCCTTGAGTGCTTTTCCTTCCCTCCCCACTTAAAATGTGGTTACAAAGCACGGATCCAGATGGATCCTCAGGATTTTTGCACTGGGTCACCCCAAATTCACCATCAGATCACATAGCATGTCCATGGCTACATCTTGCACCAAAAAAATCACGCACCCACTGTTGCCTGGGGCCACAGTGGTGCAAAAACATGGTTAGAAAGCATGGATCCTCAGGATTTTTGCATTGAGCTACTCCAAACTCACTGTCAGATCACATGTCTGTGGCCACAGCATGAACCACAAAAATCATACATCCACTGTTTCATTTAGAATATTTTTTTTCTTGTTTTCCTCCTCTAAAAAATACATGCGTGTTATGGTCGGGTGCGTGTTATAGAGCAAAAAATACGGTATTTTCACTTCCCATCTGATCTTGGTTTTGCTCTATAAATGGGAGGAACCTGAGTTGGAGGAGGAGGCCTCTCGCTCTTCCTTCCTGACTGAGCATAAGATGCCTCCTCTTAAAAGGTTTGGCAGGCAGGGAATCCAACTATTTGGCTTCATCTCATTGCTTCCCTCGAATGCTGAACTTGTTGCTGGCTCACTCGTAATCTGGTGATCCACTCAACATCAGTGCACAATGTGTCATATCCTGGACAACGCAATAAAATCCATTCTACTCCAGTCAAGGCTTGGCTAAGGTCAGTTGTTACTCTTTGGAACAGGGAGCAGAGCTTACACAATACAGAAATTAAACCAGCAGACTACGGAAGAGAACTTAAATGAATTTCTCAATTTATTAATATACAAAGTTTAGGAGAATGAAATGATGTGAAGTGAACTTCTGAATGATTCAGCATACCGGTAGAAAATGGAGCACAGGTATTTGAATATCTAGAAATGACATAACTAGAAAGTATTGTTGAATATCAGAATTGATATGGTTAATAGCAAAGCAAAAAGACTAAAAAACCTAACTCCTATCTCCCTTTAGACTATCTTGTTGTGAGATAAATATAAGTTCCCAAAAGACAAAAATTTTAAAAGATAATAGTTTCCAAATTACGGGCAGGAGACCAGGACTCATTGTAATCCTTGGCAAAGCAAGGTAACAAAACATTTCCTCCCATCTTATGGTTCATGTGAACAGGACTACATAAAAGTTGGGCTAAGAATGAACATAATCTCTTTCAGAGGTGGAGAAGGAGCAACATGGATGAGCAGGAAAATTATTTCCTTTTTGGTGTGACTTGGTATAAAAAATAAAAAAGGGACTGTTTGTGGGAATTCCTCTCACAGCTGCCCACTTTCCACCCCAGAGATTTCTTCCTTATGGCCACTCCTTTCAACGCCCTTCCTGGATGTAATAAAGTTGATTAATCCTATGGATGTTGAGGAAGAATCCACATTCCCCAATGTCTGCAGAAATCTCACAAAAAGTGGGTGAGACTGAATTTCTGCCCTGTGTTTACTCTCTCCAGAAATACCTTCCCCGTTGGAGCCACCCACCTTCCTGGGCGGAGAAGGTCCCTCCGGACACTGAGCACAAGCATAGCAGCAAACGGGCTTTCCTTCCAGAACCACCTTGGCATATCCAGGTCGACATCTTTCTGTACACCTGGAAAGAGGTAAGGTCTAACCAGAAACACAAGAAGGTGCAACAAAGAGGAACAGTTAGGAGTATTTGTGGGTATGTAATTCACTCATCGAGAGAGCCTTTGACCCCTCATCAGGGTCCTTTCAACCCCCCACTGACAATTGGAGTGACCTGTATATCATGTTCTTCATAATTCGTTCAGGACAACTGAGGTTTGCGCCACAGAACTCTGTTTCCTCTTCTCCGTTTACCTGCTTCCCTGCTTAATAAATCTTCAAAGAAAATGGCAATGGAGTCTGAAATGTGATTTCCCCAAATTTTAGGATTCTGAGAATCTCTCAACCGCTAATTTAGACAACTTTAATATGACTTTCCCAAATATTGGTTTCCCTCACTCTGTTCTTGAGGCAAGCAAGGTTTCCTCTTGTTGTTGATGTATTTCCCTAGTTATTTCTAGTTTACATGCCATTTCTTCATATTAACTTTATATTACAATAGGGATTTTTTTTAAAAAATTATCATCCTTCACCAAGAGCTGTGCACTTCTCAATTCCTGCACATACAATAGTTTAACATTTGCAACATCTACAAGTGAGCTTACTCCACCAATTAAAAAATCCACAATAAATCAGTAATTATCATTTCTAAAATAAATTGCTTTCCATCTTTCTGCATGTATGAAAGCCCAATAGTTCAGTTTTACTAGGGGCTTTCCCTTTTCTTCTTATCTAAATAGTCCAATCGGTTAAAGATTCTTTCCAGAATTCTTAAATTCTCAGTCTGGCTCGGAAATAGATGGTGTCTTCTCTGAGGACCTCTGGGCTCTATCTTTTCTCTGAGCACCCCAAATCCCCCTCCTATCTCAGCTGCTGTGGAAAGAAGGAGTGGCGGTTGCAGCTGTTATTGGACGGTCAAGACACCATTGGTCAACCTGATATAGTCATTTTGCAGCAGTTGTTCAAGGAAAAGCATATTCAGGATCTCCTAGCCTCCCCTCTCTGTGATTCCCCCTACCTTGTTGAATTTATTGGGCCACTCAATGGCTTCTGGGTTAATGGTGAACTTTATGCCAGCAGACGTCACTCTCCTTATATTCCCAATTTTCACAACGACACGAGACTTATTGGGAAACATCACCCAGTTCTCAATATCGAAGTCTCCTGGTAGCTCCCAGTTCTCATCCAAGCACAGCCTGCCTCTGGAAGTATTCAGACACCGGATTTCTCTCAAGAAAGGGTGAAGCTGGAATGACAGGAAAGCCTGTGGAAAAATAATATGAAATTCACAGCATGCTACCTGATTAAATAAAATTTTATGAAGATGGTATACGGGTGGTATTTGACTCCATCAAAATTAGCAAAGATTAATTTAAAAGGCAGTAAATGTTGGAGGTGCCAGCATGAAAATGGAAACCTTTTCCACATGTGGTGGACGTGTCCAAAAATTAAAGTATTTTGGGACACGATATATATGACGAATAGAAGAAAATGTTAAAATACACATTTCCTTAAAAAACAGAATTATTTTTATTGGGTATTTTCACAACAAACATCCCATAGGCCTGTTTTTCTTTATGCTACTACAGCTGCCTGGTTTCTTGTAGCAAAATATTGGAAGAGTAATGTAATACCAACAAAAGAAGAATGGCATTTAAAGCTATGTGAATATCTGGAATTAGCCAAACTAAGAGAATCAATAAGAAATCATTCAGGAAAAAGAATGGGATGTTTATTAAAATTACATGATGAAATATGTTTCCCATGATTACTCTTGGTAGAGCATAGACTAAATTTCACAGAGTTAAGAGAATGGTCTTTTGTAGAATAAGAACAGACACAAAAATTTTAAGAAATGAGGAATTAGGAACCGTATAGAGGTAGAAGGAAGTCATTAACAAATCTGGGAATAAAACCAGAGATAAGACATAAATAAGAAAAGTAAGAGAAGCGAGAGGAAATTGATAAGGTGAAGATAAAAGGACTTCTTGATGGAAATATATGTTTATAGTAATGTCGCTGATGGTTTGTATTTCTTACAAAACTGTATGCCTTTGATAAGATTCTTCATTTAACTTTCTATTTTTTCTATTTCTTGATATTCTTTCTCTTCTTTTCCCCTTTTCTTTTCTATTTTCTATTTTCTTTTTGTGTAAAGTGTTTCTTTCATTACAGAACAATATGTTTGATTTGTGTATTTCTTAATGTGTAAGGAAAGATCGTAAAAAAACAATAAATCATTTTGTCCTCTGAGTTTAGACATTTCATCATATTCCACCAGTTTCATCAGAAGGGATCGGCTAGAATCAAGCATGTTTTTCTCCAGCTTGGCACCTGCCGCTTGAGCCATTCAAGACTCCAGAAAGTTTTTGTGATGAAACTTATTCCACTTGGAATAATCAAAATTATAGTCATCTCATCTTCTGAAAGCTCAGGAGATATTTCGGGAGATTGCATGAGCCACGGAAAGCAACATGACAATATTAATTGCGCTGTGTCTGAGAAAGAAAAAGTTGGTGCAGAGAATATTTCCTGTGTTGGAGACAGACTGAGACAAGATGCAGAGCTGGCGACAGAGGGGTGTGCCTGCCTTGCGCTTCCAAGCTCTGAAGGTAGAGTTGAAAACCACCCAGATTGGGAAAGCCCACCCAGTCTGGTCTTGCAAGAGTCTTTGGGTTTTTCTCCTTTGCCTCCTTGGCAGTAAGAGGAGGAGGAGGCAGAGCCAGAATGAGATCCCTGCTGCTTCTGTTGCAGGTTCTGCTGCTCATGATGCCCTTTGGAGTCTGCGGGAACCACAAGGCGAAATGCCCCTTGAATCTGGTCAGGGATCAAACGGATGCTCGCAATTACTACCAGCCTGGACACTTTCTCATCAGTGGGATCATCTCTCCAAAAACCTTTTATAAGGAAACTCCATACATCTTTTCTCAGACACCCTTCGCCAGGAGTGAGAGGTATATAAAATCATATGTGGATAGGTTTCATGGTCCTCCAGTCCTTGTAATGGTTCCTATTTATCAAGGAAAGAGCGCCTTTCTCAGGGCTAGGGAGCCAAGGGCTGATGTTGCAGGAATACCCTGCCCTGTCCATTGGTCTTGCTGGCTGGGCTGATGGGAGCTGGGGGGTCCACAAAAAGATTCCACCCAAACCTCTCCCATTTCCTTGTTCCCTGGGTCTTCCTTAGTGAAACAGTCTCCTACCTTTGATTCTGTGTTGCTTTTAGTAGAATGCAAGCAGGCCAATGAATCTGGTCAGGAGTCAAAAGGATGCACTGAATTTTCCCACCTCCATGAAACTCAGGCAATTTCCAAGGCTCAAGGGTTTTATTCAATATTATTCCATTTGGACAATTCAGAAACTGTCGTTAGGGAATGCTACAGTTTTACAAATGGAATTTAAGATCCTCTGGGTGACGTTTGGTGGCTGAAGAGCGGAAAAGATGTACTTTAATTGAAATGATGAATAAAATAATATGAATCAGGAGACTTCCTTGTTCGTGGAGTCAGGGCTCTAAAATGTGAAAAGGAATTATTCCTTTTTTCACATACACAACTGGCCTCATTTCTAAGTAGTGAGATGTTTGATATTTCTTCACGTGGAATCCATAGGTACTTGTTTCCTATCCCAGAGGGAGGCATGAAACTCAAGCAATTTCCAAGCTGCCAAAATTATTTTATGTTTATTCTATTTGGATCATTTGTGAACAGCCTTAGCACAGTTCTCTTGACACAATACCACAGGAGACCTACAGCCCACCATGGGCTACATTAAAGGTTTCCACCTCCAATCTCAGCACTTTTTCCTTTCTGTCACTGTCTTTTTAAAAATAATTACAAGCGCTTTAAGAAAGTCTTGAAAATGGGTGAATTTTTATGGGTGAAAGGAGGAATGATATGCTTCAAATAAAATGATTATATAAAATAATACAGACCAGGGTGTGTCCTCACTGGTGGAGTCACTGATCCAAAGATGGGCAAAATTATAGATTTTACCACACACTCAAACCTGAAAGCCACCAGGCCTCATTTCTAAGTAAAAGGAGACTGAGGTATTTGGTGCTTCTCCTCCTTCATTCAAATGGTCTCTTACCTACCTATAGTCTAGCCCCTTGGAAGAAGCCAAAGACCACTGCAGCAAAAGCAGCCCTTGCAGCAACGTCCCAGTATAGCACACATTTTGAGGGGCGCCTTCATTTCTTACTCATAGTACCACTATATAATAGAATCATAGATTGCAGAGATGGAAGGAACCCGGAAGAATCTCACCTGATGCATCCATGACACATGGTCACCTTCGGAGGGAATCTCTTCCACTGTTGAACAGCTCTGTGTGCTGTTTGCATCAAAGCTCCTGTCATGGAGCAGAGATCTCCAAATTTTTGTTCTATGCTAGACAGGAAAAGTTTTGATATTAATGTAAAAGGATAAATAAATACTAATCTTTGTAGATCATATAATGCTTCCTCCCTCCCATTCATATGAATATCAGTTTCACTCTTTTTAAAGAATTCATTTATTGCAGGCATGAAACTAGGCACTTTTGGCACGTGTTGCCTTTCCCGTTCACCATTCAAGAGATCAACCAGGATCTCAGGCTCTTACCCAACATCACCCTGGGCTACAACCTCTATGAGAACCATTTCGATGCAAGGACGACTTCGGACGCCATGCTAGAGCTGCTTGCAGGCAGTGGATGCAATATTCCCAATTATCACTGTGGAGAACAGAATCACCTGCTGGCTGTTCTTGAAAGAAGCAACACTTTCATCTCAAGAGTGATTTCAGCCTTGTCAGGCATCTACAAAATCCCACAGGTAAGTAGTGGGAAAGCATGTAAGCACAGAGAATTTCAACTGCGTAAAATTCTACTTTCTCTTTGGATAGGTCAAGCAGGGATATTTTCAAAATGGGAAAATCCTGAGCTATGGCTCCAACATCCCTTTTTCAAAACTGAGCCTTCACCAGCTTGACACCTCCAGATATTTCTGACTAAAACTCCCATCAGCCTCAGCCAGCAGAGATTTAGATATCAGGCATTTCAAATGATTAAATACCCGTTATGCTGAAAGTAAAATAAATTGGTGATCTTTTGCTTTCCTTGCTAGATCAGTTATGGCTTCACTGCCCAGGTTCTCGAAGGTAAAACCCTGTTCCCTTTTGTCTACCGGATGACTCCCAAAGAGGAAAGTCAGTACCAGGGGATTGTTGAATTGCTCCTGCATTTTGGATGGACGTGGATTGGCCTCTGCACTCCAGACAATGAAAATGGAGAAAGATTTGTGAGCGCTGTGAAACCTCTGATGCTCAGCAAAGGGATCTGCATTGCTTTATCAAAAAGAGTACCAGAAAGTGATTTGGATCAATTTTTCAGGCCTGGGGAACCTTTTTTCCTATGGAGACAAGTTGGGGTATTTGTTTACTATATAACCAGTGCATGGAGTATCCTAATAATCGTGGTAATACATCGTTTCTATGAGAAGGAAATAGGGGCAAAAGTCTGGATCACAACAGCTTTGCTAGAAATCAGAGTTGGCATTTTCCTCCCTCCAAATTACTTCCAGCACCTCCAAGGTTCTCTGTCCTTTGCAATTCAGACTGGAATAAGGAGCAGCAAAGGTGAGGAATTGCAGACCAATCTTGGGGATTATTTCGATCAAGCATTTCAGTGTTCATATTCAAAGCATCTGTTGTCTGTGAAAGGCAGGATAAGATGCAGAGAGGAGGAGAAACTGGAGCCGTTGCCCCAAGAGGTGCGTGAGAGAGTCCCTTCTCTAGACAGCTATGGCACTTACATCAATGTTCAAGCTGTGGCTCAGGCCTTGCATGCTTCGCTTTCATCTAGATCCCAGAGGAGGCTGATGGTGGAGGAAGGAGAGCAATGGGGACCCCAAAGGCTACAGCCGTGGCAGGTATTTCCTTTCCCTTTTTGCAACCAGCAGTCCACACAGATGCTGATCTTAACTGGGGATAGACCTGCAAAATAACATAGTTACTATTAGTACTAGTAATAGTAGCATACAGCCCAACATTTCTCTGATGAAAATAGAGACGTCCCATTCCATAACGATAATCACTGGGCAACAATTTTTTACTTTTTGAATGTTGTCTAGATTTCTACAACTGCTTTAGGGTATTTTTGCACTGCTGGATCAGGAAATGGCATCCATTTATCTCCATCAGGTCAGGTTTTTGTGCTATGTTGATTTGAAAAAAATCAGATCTTGTGACAAAATCGATTACCTTTTTGTGGCATTATCGGCTGATTTTTGTCAACACATAACATCCTAAATATATTTTTAAGAGAAAAAAATGTTTTTCCAACAACATATATTGATTACCTGATAGAAACATCGATTACTGTAAACTGAATGGTGGGCATTGATAAAGGTAAGTACAGGTAAATTACATGTTGCTTCACCATTTTTCAAACTTCAGGGCTTGAACTTCTTGGAACTCCTGGAATGCTCAGCGGCAGGGAGGTCTCTCTTCAGAGTCCAACAGTAGTCAGCCATCATGACTGCGTCCCAGCGACCCTGATACCTGGTCTCCATCTCTTTCATGTCCTGATGGAATCTCTCCCCCTGCTCGTCACTCATTGAACCCAGGTTCTCAGGAAACAGGTCCATATGTGAAAATAGGTAGTGCATCTTGACGCTCATGTTGCAGCCCAGGTTTCTGAAAGCAGTCAGCACGTTGTTGACAAGTTCTGCGTAGTTTCTGGCCTTATTGTTGCCAAGAAAGTTCTTCACTACCAGAACAAATGCCTTCCACACTTCCAGTTCCACTTCGTTCATTGAGTTTCCAAACTCTGGATCTCTGATGAGCTGACGGATCTGAGGACCGTCAAAGATGCCAGCTTTCAACTTCTCCATGGTCAATCCTGGAAAACGACGTGCTGATTGAAGATCAGGATACTTGGGGCTGCTCCGGTTCTTTCTGTTGATCCCAGTCACATCAACAGTGCAGAAGTAGCAGTCAGTGACATGGTTTGTCGGCTCCCTCCAAACCATGGGAATTCCAAAGTTCAGACTCCTCTTGCCATTGGTCCACCCACGTAGTGTCTCGGTGCATGCCTTGCACACCGTGTGTGGCGCCCAAGCTTTATCCTGGTCACCAAGTTTAATACCAAAATAACTTTATGCTTTGCCGCACCAATTTATGGAAGATTTCAAGGTTTTATGACTTCAAACTGATCCCTTTTCGACATAATCACCCAGAACTATTGGACCTGAATACTTCTTGTCATTAAAATAATCATTTCCAATCAAAACAATTATTTGACATGGCATTTTACCCCCACCAACTTCTACTAAAATGCTCCACACAAGCGTACATGTGAACAAAAACGTAAAAAAATGGCATGTGGCCATAGCTCAAAAACTTGACCTGATTGAGCAAAACCAATGTGATTTTTGGATTCAGTGCATCAGATTTGTTCTAAATCAACTGAAAAAATGCAGACAAGAAATAGCACTGTTTATACCCCACACATCTTTTTGGGTTGCCTCAGCCTCTGGGCAGCTCCCAACATAAAGAAATTCATACTAAAATATTAAACATAATAAAAATTCCCGATATAGGATTGGACGCCTTGTGGGTTGGATAACTCCACATCTGCCAACACTTCTCCAATGAAACTAGGGACATTCTAAGCAAAGTTGGGAAATTCCAGGATCAAATGAAAAACTGTCACTAATTCAGGGACATCCCTGGAAAATTGGAGCACTTGCAGGGTCTGTAGTAAGAGAAATGGCTGAACAGGAATTCCGTCTACATGAGATACACGCAGCCCCAAATCCTAAGAGGTTGAAGTGAGTAGGACTGAGATATCCATCTTGGCTTCCCGTTTTCTTAATGCTGCTGTTTTCCCCTGCCATTCCAGCTTCACCCTTTCTTAAGAGAAATCCGGTGTCTGAATACTTCCAGAGGCAGGCTGTGCTTGGATGACAACTGGGAGCTACCAGTGGACTTTGATATTGTGAACTGGGCAATCTATCCCAATAAGTCTCATGACCTTGTGAAAGTTGGGAATATAAGGAGAGAGACGTCTGCTGGCATAAAGTTCACCATTAACCCAGAAGCCATTGAGTGGAACAAGAAATTCAATAAGGTAGGGTAAATCACAAAGGGAGAAGGCTAGAAGATGATTACTATGTTTTTCCTTAAACAACCGCTGAACAATGACCATATCAGGATATCAGGTTGACCAATGGTGTCTTGACCGTCAATAACAGCTGCAAACACCACTCTTTCTTTTCACAGCAGCTGAGATAGGAGGTGAATTTGGGGTGCTCAAAGGAAGGATAGAGCACAGAGGTCCTCAGAGAAGACACCAGAATCTTCGACAGAAAGGACTACGTAGATAAAAGGGAAAGCCCCTAGTAAAAGTGAACTATTGGGTTTTCATACATGCAGAAGGATGGAAAGTAATGTATTTTAGAAATGATAATTACTGGCTTATTGTGGATATTTTAAATTTATGGAGTAAGCTCACTTGTAGATGTTGCAAATGTTAAACTATTGTATGTGCAGAAATTGAGAAGTGCACGGCTGTTGGTGAAGGATGAGAAGTTAAAAAAAAAACCTATTGTAATAGAAGGTTAATGTTAAGGAATGGCATATGAACTAGAAATAACTAGAACATTCATCAGCAATAAGAGGAAACCTTGCATGCCTCAAGAACAGAGTGAGGGAAACCAATATTTGGAAAAGTCATATTAAATTTGTCTTAATTAGTGATTGAGAGATTATCTGAATCCTGAACTTTGGGGAAATCACATTTCAGACTCCAGTGCCATTTTCTTTGAAGCAGGGAAGCAGGTAAACGGAGAAGAGGAAACAGAGTTCTGTGGCGCAAACCTCAGTTGTCCTGAACGATTTATGAAGAACAAGATATTCTGGTCACCCCAATGGTCAGTGGGGGGTTGAAAGGACCCTGATGAGGGGTCAAAGGCTGCAGTCCAGAGATCCGTTTCAATTCACTCTATGAGTGAATTACATACCCACAAATACTCCTAACTGTTCCTCTTTCTTGCACCTTCTTGTCTTTCTGGTTAGGCCGTGCCTCGTTCCAGGTGTACAGAAAGATGTCGACCTGGATATGCCAAGATGGTTCTGGAAGGAAAGCCCGTTTGCTGCTATGCTTGTGCTCGGTGTGCGGAAGGGACCTTCTCTGCCCAGGAAGGTGGGTGACTCCAAGGGGGAAGAAATTCCTGGAGAGAGTAAACACAGGGCAGTAATCCAGTCTCAAACACTTTTTGTGAGATTTCTGCAGACATTGGGGAATGTGGCTCCTTCCTCAACTTCTTTACAATCACCTTCATTACATCCTGGAAGAGAGTTGAAAGGAATGACCATAAGGAAGAAATCTCTAGGATTTCTTCAAAATGTAATCGAATTCAGATCATTAGCGATGTAAGTGATGTTGCAGCCACTCTTTTTCTCTTCCTCAGATGCAGAACATTGCACCAAATGCCCAGAAGATCAGTATCCAAACAAGGACAGAGATCAATGTGTCCCCAAGATCACCACCTTCCTGACTTATGGAGAATATTTGGGAATGGTTTTAGCTTCTGTTGCCCTCTTCTTGTCCTTAACAGCTGGCATTGTGTTGGGAATCTTCATTAAATACAAGGAAACTCCCATAGTCAAAGCCAACAACCGGGACCTCTCCTACATCCTGCTCGTCTCCCTCCTGCTTTCCTTTTTGTCCTCCTTCCTCTTCATCGGGCGCCCAAGGAAAGAGACCTGCCTTCTCCGACAAACGGCCTTCAGCATCATCTTCTCAGTTGCTGTTTCTTCTGTCTTGGCAAAGACCATCACAGTGGTGCTGGCCTTCCTGGCCACAAAGCCCGGGAACAGAGTGAGGAGATGGCTGGGCAAGAGTCTGGCCAACTCCATTGTCATCTCCTGTTCTGGGGGGCAAGTTCTCATCTGCACCATCTGGCTGGGCTCTTCTCCCCCATTCCCAGAGCCGGACATGCACTCCCAGGTGGAAGAGATCATCCTGCAATGCAACGAAGGGTCTGTGGCCATGTTTTACGTTGCCCTCGGCTACCTGGGTTTCTTGGCTGCCACCTGCTTCACGGTGGCTTTCCTAGCCAGGAAGCTGCCTGGCTCCTTCAACGAAGCCAAGCTGATCACCTTCAGCATGCTGGTCTTCTGCAGTGTTTGGGTGTCTTTTGTGCCCACCTACCTGAGCACCAAGGGCAAGTACATGGTGGCCGTGCAGATCTTCTCTATGTTGGCCTCCAGTGCTGGGCTTCTGGGCTGCATCTTCCTTCCCAAGTGCTACATTATTGTGCTGAGGCCTGATCTGAACACAAAGGAGCACCTGACAACCAGAAATTAAGGGGACATCTGATTCTTAAAACATTCCATGTTCCTGATGTCCAGAAGTGCATAAAGGAAACACACCTGCTCATCCATGTTGCTCCTTCTCTACCTCTGAAAGAGATTATGTTCATTCTTAGCCCAACTTTTATGTAGTCCTATTCACATAAACAGGAAGATGGGAGGAAATGTTTTGCTACCCTGCTTTGCCAATGACTACAATGAGTCCTGGTCTACTGCCCTTAGTTTGTAAACTATTATCTTTTAAAAATTTTGTCTTTTGGGAACTTATATTTATCTCACAACAAGATAGTCTAGAGGGAGATGGGAGTTAGGTTTTATAGTCTTTTTGCTTTGCTATTAACCATATCAATTCTGATATTCAACAATACTTTCTAGTTGTCATTTCTAGATATTCAAATGCCTGTGCTCCATTTTCTACAGGTATGCTGGATCATTCAGAAGTTCGCTTCACATTATTTGATTCTCCTAAACTTTGTATATTAATAAATTGAGAAAATAATTTAAATTATCTTCCGTAGTCTGCTGGTTTAATTTCTGTATTGTGTAAGCTCTGCTCCCTGTTCCAAAGAGTAGCAACTGACCTTAGCCAAGCCTTGACTGGAGTCCAATTGATTTTATTGCGTTGTCCAGGATATGACACATTGTGCACTGATGTTGAGTGGATCACCAGATTAGAAGCGAGCCAGCAACAAGTTTAGCATTGGAGGGAATCAATGAGATGATGCCAGATAGTTGGATTCCCTGCCTGCCAAACCTTTTAAGAGGAGGCATCTTATGCTCAGTCAGGAAGGAAGAGCGAGAGGCCTCCTCCTCCAACTCAGGTTCCTCCCATTCAGGTCCCCATTTATAGAGCAAAACCAAGATCAGATGGGCAAGTGAAAATAATTGACAGAACAGCCACTGATAAAGCATTTAGATTCATTAGCTAAGATTGCATCCTACTTAGACTTTCATCTCTCCGGACTAGTGGAAAGCTTACTAAACACTTATTCTTATAGCACTTCAACCTGTAGCAATCCAATGAAGGCTCCTATATAAATTTAATAATTAAGGTCCCAAGAAAGCTGACTGGGTTATTTATGTATGCAACCACAGCAGCTAGAACTTTATACGCACAGAAGTGGAAAGAGGGAGGATTCGTTTATGAAACTGGGGGAATATGCTGAAGTGGTGAAATTACCATGTAAAATGACTATCCAAAATGATGGATTGTTTAAGGAAGAATGGAGATCATGGATATATTATCTGTCAAACCATCATCCATACATGAAGTCAAAGGCAGAGGATTATTGAAATACGACATCGGGGCTTACATAATAAAAGCATATATATTTTAAAACATCTGATAAAAAGGAGTAATAAAAACAAACATCGAGAAAGGAGAGGTGGGGAGTCAAGAAGAAATTATGTATTTATTTTTACAAATTGTAGAAGAAGAAAGGTGTTTTGGAATATCTATGGAGTCTTTATTAAATTTATTGTTTTAAAAAATATATTTTTATTAAGGATCCACCCAGATTCTTAGGAAGTTGAGGTAATTTGAGTTTGTTTTATTATTTTAACTTTTTGTATGTTCTGAAGTAAGTTTGCAAACTTTTTAATGATTGTCCTGCCTTATCTTTACGTAAAGCGCTTTGGGAGTTATTGGCCTAACCCTGTGGTACGTGGATTTTATGAAACAGATGAAATGAGTAAGTAAGTAAGAAGTAAATATTAATAAATAAATGGATAAAGAATAATAAAACTGTTGGAATGCTAGCCTGGTGCAACGGGCTTGGCGCCTCAATGTGCCTGCTCTTTCTTACATATAATGCCCCCACCTCACTGAACCACCCTTAAAACCAATGCTAACTATCCCAGAGTATTCTGTGGGGGACCTAGGTGTGGGGGATAAAGCCACTACCGAACTAAGGGGGGGGTTGCGGGCTCACGCCCCCATCCACATAATCGCAGTGCTGGCGCCAGCCCTGCGGGACTCAGTGATCCCCATTAATATTCAATTCTGGCAGCGCCAGGCAATGGGCTGGCGCTGGGGGCGGGCCCACCGGAGGGCAGCCCGCCCTCTAGGTGTGCATTCGGACTTTGCTATGGGCTTCGGCTGGTCGCCGCAAGGGGCCTGGTAGGAGTTTTTCCATTTGGCTAATTGGCTGAATTTTGAATTTATCGCCTACCTCGTAGCAAAATGTCACAACTCCTTGGTTTTGGCGGTTAGGCATTGGCCGGGGTATTGTTATGCAAATGAGGTCGGGGGGGGAGGATCGCCATCACCTCCCCCAATTCTTGAAGGGTGGTACGTTAAAGGACTCCGGAGGGCGTCGCCTTGTCCGAAACCTATGAAGGCTAGGGCCTAAAGCGCGCCCCCGAGCGGTAACCCCTTGGGGAGCGCCAAGGGATGTGCATCTCGGAGGCTGCCCCTGTTGGTGCTTAACCCTTCCTGGTTAGACCGGATAGTCTATTAAGGCCAATGCCTAAGACGAATACTGCTCTTACCTGTAATCAATAAAGTTGTGGCCATTTTTCGCCCATTAACCTAAATTCTGGTGTCCGTTGTCTTTATTTATTCCATCTGTGGGAGGGGGCGGGTATCGCCACGCAACCAGTGAGCTGGAGTCTCAAGCAGATGTTTTTAAAATAACAATAAAGATTTATTTTAAAACAAGGTAGTATAATACAAGTGGAGAAACTTAGGTTACTTCAATAATAATACGCTAGTTCACTTCAATTCGTTTTCAGAGGTTTCAACTTTATAGTTTGGTTCCTTTCTAAGGCGGTACTTTCCTTCAGTTGAAGGTAAAGGGACCCCTAACAGTTAAGTCCAGTCACGGACGACTTTGGGTTGCGGTGTTCATCTCGCTTGGCCGAGGAAGCCGGCGTTTGTCCGCAGGTCATGTGGCCAGCATGTCTGGGTCATGTGGCCAGAATGACTAATCTGCTTCTGGCGAACCAGAGCAGCGCAGGGAAATGCCGCTTACCTTCCCACTGGAGAGGTACCTATTTATCTACTTGCACTTTGATGTTCTTTCAAACTGCTAGTTGGCAGGAGCAGGGACCGAGCAATGGGAGCTCACCACGTCGCGGGGATTCGAACCACCGACCTAGGCAAGCCCTAGGCTCTTTGGTTTAGACCACAGCACCACCCACGTTCCTCTTTTCCTTCCGTTACCCACCCCTTTAACAAATCCAGGGACTTTCAGTAACAGTCTTAAGGGTTCACCACACACACCCTTCCTTCACTGGGTTTTGGAAGTCTCTTCTTTCCTCAGAAGAGTCTCTCCCCTCCAAACTAGTTTGAGACCTAAGTAGACCTCAGCTCCTACTTCTGTCTCAGCCTCAGTCTCCCAGCAAGATCTGGTCCTATTACTCCCGCAGGACACTACACTCAGACACTACACACAGTCCTTCACTGTACGGTGGAGTGGACGTTTTCTCCAGAACCAACTCGGCCTCCTCAACACTCTTTGTGTTTCAACCTGACTCCTATCCTATCTCCCTACCTAACTCCCAACCTCCTTCCTCAACCAGCTCAACTCAACCAACCACACCACCCTCAACAGCCCAACTCCCTGTCTCCCTCCAACGCCTCTCTTTTTAAACTCTCCCTCCTGGTACCACAGCCAATCAGAGGCTGCCGTTCTTTCACCATTTGCTGGCAGGAGAAAAACGTGAAAAAGAAATACTTATGGAACCAACTTTTCCGTCACACCTGGCTTCTGCACACACAATTGTTTACAAGGAGAGACGTTTCTGCTCAAAGACGAGGAGCAAGTTGGCTCCATGTGCAACAGAAGCTCTCCTTCCGCAGAACATGTTGAAGGGGAAGGGAGAGTCGAAAGTTCAGAGCAACCTTTCTCCCCTCAACCAACCCCTGAGATCTCCCCTCTGTTGGAGAAGCCTTTCAAAGATGGGGTGGAAATTCACTTGAAGTGGCTTTGAAGCCACCAAGGCGCTACTTCCCTTCAGGGGGAGAACCAGAAGGGAGCGGCAGGAATCAAGTAGCCCAGACCCACCCAAAGTGGCCAGAGGGTGGGCTTGAGAAAACCCTCCCCATCGCAGGCTCCACCAGTCTCAGTCTCTAGCAGCCTCTAGGAAACAAGATCCCACCACCATGTGTCCCGTTCACAGTAATGAGGATGGTATTTCTCCGCATTCTCCATTGATTGATTTTTATTTCTTCATTTCTTGAATCTATATACTGCCCTATCCCAGAGGCCTCAGGGTGGTTCACAGAAAAAAACCAAAATATAAAACCACAATATATATAATCAAAATAAAAACACCAACCCAATAAAACGCTCAACCCCCCACCCCCCGAAAAGATGACTGTCCGACCACTGCTTCAAAACCTCCAAGGAAGGAGAGTCCGTGGTCGGATCCAGCTTCAAGTCTCTTCTTTGGTCCTTGAGAGCAAAGTTCAGGCCAAACTTCCAACTCCCAAACACACGCCTTGACTTCTGTCCATCATGTTTTTCTCCCGCTCTGCACCTGCTGCTTGAGCCAGTCAAGAATCCAGAAAGTTAGTGTGATGAAACTTATATCTGGAATTAGCCAAACTAAGAGAATCAATAAGAAATCATTCAGGAAAAAGAATGGGATGTTTATTAAAATTACATGATGAAATATGTTTCCCATGATTACTCTTGGTGGAGCATAGATTAAATTCCAGAGAGTTAAGAGAATGGTCTTTTGTAGAATAAGAACAGACACAGAAATTTTAAGAAATGAGGAATTAGGAACGTTATAGAGATAGAAGGAAGTCATTAACAAATCTGGGAATAAAACCAGAGATTAGACATAAATAAGAAAAGTAAGAGTAGCGAGAGGAAATTGATAAAGTGAAGAAAAAAGACTTATTGATGGAAATATATGTTTATAGTAATATCGCTGATGGTTTGTTTTTCTTAAAGAACTGTATGTCTTTGGTAAGATTCTTCATTTAACTTTCTTTCTATTTTTTCTATTTCTTGATATTCTTTCTCTTCTTTTCCCCCTTTTCTATTTTCTTTTTGTGTAAAGTGTTTATTTAATTACAGAACAATATGTTTGATTTGCGTATTTTTTAATGTGTAAAGAAAGATCGTAAAAAAACAATCCATCATTTTGTCCTCTGAGTTTAGACATTTCATCATATTCCACCAGTTTCATCAGAAGGGATCGGCTAGAATCAAGCATGTTTTTCTCCAGCTCTGCACCTGCCGCTTGAGCCATTCAAGACTCCAGAAAGTTTTAGTGATGAAACTTATTCCACTTGGAATAATCAAAATTATAGCCATCTCATCTTCTGAAAGCCCAGGAGATATTTCGGGAGATTGCATGAGCCTCGGAAAGCAACATGACAATATTAATTGCGCTGTGTCTGGGAAAGAAAAAGTTGGTGCCGAGAATATTTCCTGTGTTGGAGACAGACTGAGTCAAGACAGAGGGGTGTGCCTGCCTTGTGCTTCCTAGCTCCAAAGGTAGAGTTGAAAACCACCCAGCCTGGCAAAGCCCACCCAGTCTGGTCTTGCAAGAGTCTTTGGGTTCTTCTGCTTCGCCTCCTTGGCAGTAAGAGGAGGAGGAGGCAGAGCCAGAATGAGATCCCTGTTCCTTCTGTTGTTGCTTCTGCTGCTCATGGTGCCCTTTGGAGTCTGCAGGAACCACAAGGCGAAATGCCCCTTGAATCTGGTCAGGGATGAAACGGATGCTCGCAATTACTACTGGCCTGGACACTTTCTCATCAGTGGGATCATATCTCCAAAACGCGTATATAAGGAAATTCCATACGTCTTTTCTCAGACACCCTTGGCCAGGAGTGAGAGGTATATAAAATCATATGTGGATACGTTTCATGGTCCTCCAGTCCTTGTAATGGTTCCTATTTATCAAGGAAAGAGCGCCTTTCTCAGGGCTGGGGAGCCAAGGCTGTCCTCATGTTGCAGGTCTACCCTGCCCTGACCATTGGTCTTGCTGGCTGGGCTGATGGGAGCTGGGGGGTCCACTAAAAGATTCCACCCAAACCTCTCCCATTTCCTTGTTCCCTGGGTCTTCCTTAGTGAAACACTCTCCTACCTATGGATGCACTGAATTTCCCCACCTGCAGGATGCCATGAAACTCAGGCAATTCAAGCTTTGAGCTCTGGAAATTGTCTGAGTTTCATGGCTTCCTGCAGGTGGGGAAATTCAGTGCAAACTTTTGAACCCTGACAAGATTCATTGGCATTCTTGCATTCTTCTATTATATCCTTATAATGATATAATATTATAAATGACCATCAACAAAATGTCGTTAAAGAATGCTATAGTTTTAAAAATGGATTTTTAAAATCCTACAGGTTAACGTTTGGTGGCTGGAGAGCAGGAAATATGTGCTTTAATTGAAATGATAAATAAAATAATATGAGTCAGGAGACTTTCTTGGTAGTGGAGTCCAAAATGTGAAAAGGAATTATTCCTTTTCTTCACACACACACAGCTGGTCTCATTTCTAACTATTGCAATGGTTGACACAGTAGGTACCTGTTTCCTAACCTAGAGGGTGGCATGAAACTCAAGCCATTTCCAAGCAAATGAGATGAATTATTTTACGTTTATTCTATTTCGATCACAGTTCTCTTTATACAACACAACAGGACACCTACATCTCAGAATGAAAAAATCTCTCTTGAAAATGGGTGGTTTTTTATGAGAGAAGAGCAGGAATGATATGCTTCAAATAAAATGATTATATAAAATAATACAGACCAGGGGGTGTCCTCATTCAACACTGATGAAAAACATGTGCAAAATTATAGGTTTTACCACGCACTCAAAGCTGCAAGCCACCAGGCCTCATTTCTATGTAAAAGGGGACTGAGGTATTTGGTGCTTCCCCTCCTTCAATAAAATTTGTCTCTTATCTACCTATAGTCTAGTCCATTGGAAGAAGTCAAAGACCAATGCAGGAAAAGCAGCCTTTGCAGCAACTTCCCAGTATAGCACACATTTTGAGGGCACCTTCATTTCTTACTCATAGAACCACTATATAATAGAATCATAGATTGCAGAGATGGAAGGAACCCGGAGAAATCTCACCTGAAGCATCCATGACACATGGTCACCTTCGGAGGGAGTCTCTTCCACTGTTGAACAGCTCTGTGTGCTGTTTGCATCAAAGCTCCGGTCATGGAGCAGAGATCTCCAAATTTTTATTCTATACTAGACTGTAAATGGTTTGATATTAATGCAATAGGATTAATCAACACATACTAATCTTTTTGGCGCATATAATGTCCCCACCCCCATTAATATGAATACCAGTTTCACTCTTTTTAAAGGATTCATTTATTGCAGAGACACACCTAGGATCTACTGGTACATGTTGTCTTTCCTGTTCACCATCCAAGAGATCAACCAGGATCTCAGGCTCTTACCCAACATCACCCTGGGCTACAACATCTATGAGAACTATTTCGATACAAGGATGACTTCGGACGCCATGCTAGAGCTGCTTGCAGCCAGTGGATGCAATATTCCTAATTATCACTGTGGAGAACAGAATCACCTGCTGGCTGTTCTTGAAAGAAGCAACACTTTCATCTCAAGAGTGATTTCAGCCTTGTCAGGCATCTACAAAATTCCACAGGTAAGTAGTGGGAGAGCATGGAGGGAAAGAGAATTTCAACTGCGTAAAATTCTATTTTCTCTTTGGAGGGGTCAAGAGGGGATATTTTTCAAAATGGGAAAATCCTGAGCTATGGATCCAACATCCCTTATTCAAAACTGAGCCTTCACCAACTTGACACCTCCAGATGTTTCAGACTAAAACTCCCATCAGCCTCAGCCAGCAGAGATTTAGAGAGATATCAATCATTTCAAATGATTAAAATATCTGTTATGCCGATATAAAATAAATTTGCTGATCTTTTGCTTTCCTTGCTAGATCAGTTATGGCTTCACTGCCCAGGTTCTCGAAGGTAAAACCCTGTTCCCTTTTCTCTACCGGATGACTCCCAAAGAGGAAAGTCAGTACCAGGGGATTGTTGAATTGCTCCTGCATTTTGGATGGACGTGGATTGGCCTCTGCACTCCAGACAATGACAGTGGAGAAAGATTTGTGAGCGCTGTGAAACCTCTGATGCTCAGCAAAGGGATCTGCATTGCTTTATCAAAAATTATACCAGAAAATGATATGGGTCAATTTATCAGGCCTGGGGAACCTTTTTTCCTATGGAGACAAGTTGGGGTATTTTTTTACTATGTAACCAATTCAATGGGCATCTTTCTACTCCTGACAATAAACATGGTATATGGGAAGGAAATAGGGGCAAAGGTCTGGATCACAACAGCTTTGTTAGAAATCAGAACTGGCTATTACTTCCCTCCAAATTATTTCCAGCACCTCCATGGTTCTCTGTCCTTTGCAATTCAGACTGGAATAAGGAGCAGCAAAGGTGACAAATATAAAGGGCAGACCGATCTTCAGGATTATTTCAATCAAGCATTTCAGTGTTCATATTCAAAGCATTTGTTGTCTGTGAAAGGCAGGATAAGATGCAGAGAGGAGGAGAAACTCGAGCTGTTGCCCCAAGAGGCGCGTGAGGGAGCCCAGTCTATAGACAGCTATGGCACTTACATCCATGTTCAGGCTGTGGCACAGGCCTTGCATGCTTCGCTTTCATCTAGATCCCAGAGGAGGCTGATGGTGGAGGAAGGAGAGCAATGGGGACCCCAAAGGCTACAGCCGTGGCAGGTATTTCCTTCCCCTTTTTGCAACCTGCAGTCCACACAGATGCTGATCTTGACTGGGGATAGACCTGCAAAATATCATAGTTACTATTAGTATTAGTAACAGTAGCATACTGCCCATCATTTCTCTGATGAAAATAGAGACGGCCCATTCCATAATGATAATCTTACTGCTTATACCCAGGGCTTTTTTTCAGAGGGGAACTCGCTGGAACTCAGTTTTGACATCTCTCAGGTGGGTGCCATTGCCATTCTCAGAGGGAGGTGTTCATGGTGAGTTCCGGCATCTTCTTTTCTAGAATAGCACTGATTATACATCTTCTTCAGTTGCCTCAGCACTCTGGGCAGCTCCCAAAATAAGGAAATTCATATTAAAATATTAAACATTTAAAAATTCCCGATATAGGATTGGACAGCTTGTAGGTTGGATAACTCCACATCCGCCAACATTTCTCCAATGAAAATAGGCACATTCTAAGGAAAAGTGGGAAATTCCAGGATCAAATGAAAAACTGTCTCTAATTCAGGGACATCCCTGGAAAATTGGGGCACTTGCAGGGTCTGTAGTAATAGAAATGGCTGAATAGGAATTCCAGTCTACATGAGATACACGCAGCCCCAAATCCTAAGAGGTTGAAGTGAGTAGGACTGAGATATCCATCTTGGTTTCCCGGTTTCTTAATGCTGGTGCTTTCCGCTGCCATTCCAGCTTCACCCTTTCTTGAGAGAAATCCGGTGTCTGAATACTTCCAGGGGCAGGCTGTGCTTGGATGAGAACTGGGAGCTACCAGGAGACTTTGATATTATGAACTGGGTGATGTTTCCCAATAAGTCTCAGGTCGTTGTGAAAATTGGGAATATAAGGAGAGAGACGTCTGCTGGCATAAAGTTCACCATTAACTCAGAAGCCATTGAGTGGCCCAAGAAATTCAACAAGGTAAGGGGAATGACAGAGAGGGGAGGCTAGGAGATCCTGAATATGTTTTTCCTTAAACAACCACTGAAAAATGACCATATCAGTTTGCCCAATGGTGTCTTGACCGTCAATAACAGCTGCAACCACCACTCCTTCTTTCCACAGCAGCTGAGATAGGAGGGGAATTTGTGGTGCTCACAGAAAGCATAGAGCTCAGAGGTACTCAGAGAAGACACCATCTATTTCCGAGCCAGACTGAGAATTTAAAAATTCTGGACAGAATCTTTGACAGAAAGGACTACGTAGATAAGAAGAAAGGGGAAAACACCTAGGGAAAAGGGAAAATACCTAGTAAAAGTGAACTATTGGGTTTTCATACATGCAGAAGGATGGAAAGTAATTTATTTTAGAAATGATAATTACTGATTTATGGTGGATATTTTAAATTTATGGAGTAAGCTCACTTGTAGATGTTGCAAATGTTAAACTATTGTATGTGTAGGAATTGAGAAGTGCGCAGCTGTTGGTGAAGGATGAGAAGTTAAAAAAAAAACAACTCTATTGTAAGATAAGGTTAATGTTAAGGAATAGCATATGAACTAGAAATCACTAGGGAAATACATCAGCGACAAGAGGAAACCTTGCATGCCTCAAGAACAAAGTGAGGGAAACCAATATTTTGAAAAGTCATAGTAAATTTGTCTTAATTGGTGATTGAGAGATTATCCGAATCCTGAACTTTGGGGAAATCACATTTCAGACTCCATTGCCATTTTCTTTGAAGATTTATTAAGCAGGGAAGCAGGTAAACGGAGAAGAGGAATCAGAGTTCTGTGGCGCAATCCTCAGTTGTCCTGAATTATGAAGAACAAGATATTGTGGTCACCCCAATGGTCAGTGGGGGGTTGAAAGGACCCTGATGAGGGGTCAAAGGCTGCAGTCCAGAGATCCGTTTGAATTCGCTCTATGAGTGAATTACATACCCACAAATACTCCTAACTGTTCCTCTTTCTTGCACCTTCTTGTCTTTCTGGTTAGGCCGTGCCTCGTTCCAGGTGTACAGAAAAATGTCGACCTGGATATGCCAAGGTGGTTCTAGAAGGAAAGCCCGTTTGCTGCTATGCTTGTGCTCGGTGTGCGGAAGGGACCTTCTCTGCCCAGGAAGGTGGGTGACTCCAAGGGGGAAGGTATTTCTGGAGAGAGTAAACACAGGGCAGTAATCCAGTCTCAAACACTTTTTGTGAGATTTCTGCAGACATTGGGGAATGTGGATTCTTCCTCGACATTCATAGGATTAATCAACTTTATTACATCCAGAAAGGGCATTGAAAGGAGTGGCCATAAGGAAGAAATCTCTGGGGTGGAAAGTGGGCAGCTGAGAGAAGGAATTCCCACAAACATTCCTTTTTTATTTTTTATACCAAGTCACACCAAAAAGGAAATAATTTTGATATTTATAAAAAAGAATGGACAGGTGATGCAAACCAGCAAATTTTTAATAGCAAAAGCACGAAAAATATAAACAATACTTCAGATGAGAATTATTACAATATAATCAATGGACGGTTTTGATCTCACTACTATGAACATTGCATGGAAGCAACAGAGAACTGCATTTAAAATGTCAAGTTGAAGAGCTGTTTCTTCAGGATTAGCCAGGATCCAAAAATATGCAGTTAACAGAAGTGGAGTGCTCATTGCTACTCAGTTTATCCTAGATCACAATGTTGCTTTACCTATTATAACATTCTTATTTCCTGAGGTCCACCACAGAGTTTTTCAAAACGTAAAAGAGCACAGATCATTAGGGATGTAAGTGATGTTGCAGCCACTCTTTTTCTCTTCCTCAGATGCAGAACATTGCACCAAATGCCCAGAAGATCACCATTCAAACAAGGACAGAGATCAATGTGTCCCCAAGATTACCACCTTCCTGACTTATGGAGAATATTTGGGAATGGTTTTAGCTTCCATTGCCCTCTTCTTGTCCTTAACAGCAGGCATTGTGTTGGGAATCTTCATTAAATACAAGGAAACTCCCATAGTCAAAGCCAACAACCGGGACCTCTCCTACATCCTGCTCGTCTCCCTCCTGCTTTCCTTTTTGTCCTCCTTGCTCTTCATCGGGTGCCCAAGGAAAGAGACCTGCCTTCTCCGACAAACGGCCTTCAGCATCATCTTCTCAGTTGCTGTTTCTTCTGTCTTGGCAAAGACCATCACAGTGGTGCTGGCCTTCCTGGCCACAAAGCCCGGGAACAGAGTGAGGAGATGGCTGGGCAAGAGTCTGGCCAACTCCATTGTCATTTCCTGTTCTGGGGGGCAAGTTCTCATCTGCACCATCTGGCTGGGCTTTTCTCCCCCATTCCCAGAGCCGGACATGCGCTCCCAGCTGGGAGAGATCATCCTGCAATGCAACGAAGGGTCTGTGTCCATGTTTTATGTTGCCCTCGGCTACATGGGCTTCTTGGCTGCCACCTGCTTCACGGTGGCTTTCCTAGCCAGGAAGCTGCCCGGTTCCTTCAACGAAGCCAAGCTGATCACCTTCAGCATGCTGGTCTTCTGCAGTGTTTGGGTGTCTTTTGTGCCCACCTACCTGAGCACCAAGGGCAAATACATGGTGGCCGTGCAGATCTTCTCTATGTTGGCCTCCAGTGCTGGGCTCCTGGGCTGCATCTTCCTTCCCAAGTGCTACATTATTGTGCTGAGGCCTCATCTGAACACAAAGGAGCACCTGACAACCAGAAATTAAGGGGACATCTGATTCTTAAAACATTCCATGTTCCTGATGTCCAGAAGTACATAAATGAAACACAGCTGCTCATTCATGTTGCTCCTTCTCCACCTCTGAAAGAGATTATGTTCATTCTTAGCCCAACTTTTATGTAGTCCTGTTCACATGAACCGTAAGATGGGAGGAAATGTTTTCCTACCCTTCTTTGCCAAGGATTACAATGAGTCCTGGTCTACTGCCCGTAATTTGTAAACTATTATCTTTTAAAATTTTTGTCTTTTGGGAACTTATATTTATCTCACAACAAGATAGTCCAGAGGGAGATAGGAGTTAGGTTTTTTAGTCTTTTTGCTTTGTTATTAACCATATCAATTCTGATATTCAACAATACTTTCTAGTTATGTCATTTCTAGATATTCAAATGCCTGTGCTCCATTTTCTACCGGTATGCTGAATCATTCAGAAGTTCACTTCACATCATTTCATTTTCCTAAACTTTGTATATTAATAAATTGAGAAAATCATTTAAGTTCTCTTCCGTAGTCTGCTGGTTTAATTTCTGTATTGTGTAAGCTCTGCTCCCTGTTCCAAAGAGTAGCAACTGACCTTAGCCAAGCCTTGACTGGAGTAGAATGGATTTTCTTGCGTTGTCCAGGATATGACGCATTGTGCACTGATGTTGAGTGGATCACCAGATTACGAGTGAGCCAGCAACAAGTTTAGCATTGGAGGGAATCAATGAGACGAAGCCAGATAGTTGGATTCCCTGCCTGCCAAACCTTTTAAGAGGAGGCATCTTATGCTCAGTCAGGAAGGAAGAGCGAGAGGCCTCCTCCTCCAACTCAGGTTCCTCCCAGCCAGGTCCCCATTTATAGAGCAAAACCAAGATCAGATGGGAAGTGAAAATAATTGACAGAACAGCCACTGGTAAAGCATTTAGATTCATTAGCTAAGATTGCATCCTACTTAGACTTTCATCTCTCCGGACTAGTGGAAAGTTTACTAAACACTTATTCTTATAGCAATTCATCCTGTAGCAATCCAATGAAGGCTCCTATATAAATTTAAGAATTAAGGTCCCGAGAAAGCTGACTGGGTTATTTATGTATGCAACCACAGCAGCTAGAACTTTATATGCACAGAAGTGGAAAGAGGGAGGATTCGTTTATGAAACTGGGGGAATATGCTGAAATGGTGAAATTACCTGCTAAACTAAGAGGACATGAGGATGAATCTTTTCAGGAAGAATGGAGACCATTGATATCTTATTTGTCAAACTATCATACATACATGAAGTCAAAGGCAGGATTTGAAATATAAGCAGCGGATTACTGAAATACGACATTGGTGCTTTCATAATAAAAACATGTTTTTTAAAACATCTGATACAAAGAAGTAATAAAAACAAACATAGAGAAGGGGGGGGTCAAGAAGAAATTGTGTGGGTTTTTTGTTTTCTTGTTTAAACTGTATGCAAAGACAAGTGATTGGAATATCTGTGGAGACTTAATAATTTTTTTTTATTTTTTTAATGTAATAAAGAAAGCATCCACCCAGATTCTTAGGAAGTTGAGGTAATTTGATTCTGTTGTATTATTTTAACTTTTGGAATGTTCTAAAGTAAGACTGTAAACTTTGTTATGATCATCCTGACTTATCTTGACGTAAAGCGATTGGCCAAAACAGTGCATGGATTTTATGAAAGATTAAATAATTAATTAAGAAAGTAAAAAAATATTAATAAATAAATTCGTAAAGAATAATAAAGCTGCTAGAATGCTAGCCTGGCTTCTGCACAGACAATTTGCTTATGAGTAGAGAAGTTTCTGCTCAAAGACGAGGAGCAAGTTGGCTCCATGTGCAACAGAAGCTCTCCTTCCGCAGAACATGTCGAAGGGGAAGGGAGAGTCGAAAGTTCAGAGCAACCTTTCTCCCCTCAACCAACCCCTGAGAGCTCCCCTCTGTTGGAGAAGCCTTTCAAAGATGGGGTGGAAATTCACTTGAAGTGGCTTTGAAGCCACCAAGGCGCTTCTTCCCTTCAGGGGGAGAACCAGAAGGGAGCGGCAGGAATCAAGCAGCCCAGACCCACCCAAAGTGGCCAGAGGGTGGGCTTGAGAAAACCCTCCCCATCGCAGGCTCCACCAGTCTCTGTCTCTAGCAGCCTCCAGGAAACAAGATCCCACCACCATGTGTCCCGTTCACAGTAATGAGGATGGTATTTCTCCGCATTCTCCATTGGTTGATTTTTATTTCTTCATTTCTTGAATCTATATACTGCCCTATCCCAGAGGCCTCATGGTTGTTCACAGAACAAAATCAAAATATAAAGCCACAATATATATAATCAAAATAAAAACACCAACTCAATAACACGCTCAACCCCCCACCCTCCCAAAAAGATGACTGTCCGACCTCTGCTTCAAAACCTCCAAGGAAGGAGAGTCCGTGGTCGAATCCAGCTTCCAGTGTCTTCTTTGGTCCTTGTGAGCAAAGTTCAAACCAAACTTCCAACGCCCAAACACACCCCTTGACTTCTGTCCATCATGTTTTTCTCCCGCTCTGCACCTGCTGCTTGAGCCAGTCAAGAATCCAGAAAGTTAGTGTGATGAAACTTATATCTGGAATTAGCCAAACTAAGAGAATCTATAAGAAATCATTCAGGAAAAAGAATGGGATTTTTATTAAAATTAAATGATGAAATATGTTTCCCATGATTACTCTTGGTGGAGCATAGATTAAATTCCAGAGAGTTAAGAGAATGGTCTTTTGTAGAATAAGAACAGACACAGAAATTTTAAGAAATGAGGAATTAGGAACCTTATAGAGGTAGAAGGAAGTCATTAACAAATCTGGGGATAAAACCAGAGATTAGACATAAATAAGAAAAGTAAGAGAAGCGAGAGGAAATTGATAAGGTGAAGATAAAAGGACTTCTTGATGGAAATATATGTTTATAGTAATGTCGCTGATGGTTTGTATTTCTTAAAAAACTGTATGTATTTGGTAAGATTCTTCATTTAACTTTCTTTCTATTTTTTTCTATTTCTTGATATTCTTTCTCTTCTTTTCCCCCTTGCTTTTCTGTTTTCTATGTTCTTTTTGTGTAAAGTGTTTCTTTCATTACAGAACAATATGCTTGATTTGCGTATTTTTTAATGTGTAAAGAAAGATCGTAAAAAAACCATCCATCATTTTGTCCTCTGAGTTTAGACATTTCATCATATTCCACCAGTTTCATCAAAAGGGATCGGCTAGAATCAAGCATGTTTTTCTCCAGCTCTGCACCTGCCGCTTGAGCCATTCAAGACTCCATAAAGTTTTTGTGATGAAACTTATTCCACTTGGAATAATCAAAATTATAGTCATCTCATCTTCTGAAAGCTCAGGAGATATTTTGGGAGATTGCATGAGCCACGGAAAGCAACATGACAATATTAATTGCGCTGTGTCTGAGAAAGAAAAAGTTGGTGCAGAGAATATTTCCTGTGTTGGAGACAGACTGAGTGAAGATGCAGAGCTGGCCAAAGAGGGGTGTGCCTGCCTTGTGTTTCCAAGCTCTGAAGGTAGAGTTGAAAACCACCCAGATTGGGAAAGCCCAGGCAGTTTGGTCTTTCAAGAGTCTTTGGGTTTTTCTCCTTTGCCTCCTTGGCAATAAGAGGAGGAGGAGGCAGAGCCAGAATGAGATCCCTGCTGCTTCTGTTGCAGCTTCTGCTGCTCATGATGCCCTTTGGAGTCTGCGGGAACCACAAGGCGAAATGCCCCTTGAATCTGGTCAGGGATTTAATGGATGCTCGCAATTACTACCGGCCTGGACACTTTCTCATCAGTGGGATCATCTCTCCAAAAACCTTTTATAAGGAAACTCCATACGTCTTTTCTCAGACACCCCTCGCCAGGAGTGAGAGGTATATAAAATCATATGTGGATAGGTTTCATGGTCCTCCAGTCCTTGTAATGGTTCCTATTTATCAAGGAAAGAGCGCCTTTCTCAGGGCTAGGGAGCCAAGGCTGTCCTCATGTTGCAGGTCTTCCCTGCCCTGACCATTGGTCTTGCTGGCTGGGCTGATGGGAGCTGGGGGTCCACTAAAAGATTCCACCCAAACCTCTCCCATTTCCTTGTTCCCTGGGTCTTCCTTAGTGAAACACTCTCCTACCTTTGATTCTGTGTTGCTTTTAGTAGAATGCAAGGATGCCAATGAATCTGGTCAGGAGTCAAAAGGATGCACTGAATTTTCCCACCTCCATGAAACTCAGGCAATTTCCAAGGCTCAAGGGTTTTATTCAATATTATTCCATTTGGACAATTCAGAAACTGTCGTTAGGGAATGTTACAGTTTTACAAATGGAATTTAAGATCCTCTGGGTGACGTTTGGTGGCTGAAGAGCAGAAAAGATGTACTTTAATTGAAATGATGAATAAAATAATATGAATCAGGAGACTTCCTTGTTCCACCAGGCCTCATATGTAACTAAAAGGGGACTGAGGTATTTGGTGCTTCTCCTCCTTCAATCAAATGGTCTCTTACCTACCTATAGTCTAGCCCCTTGGAAGAAGCCAAAGACCACTGCAGCAAAAGCAGCCCTTGCAGCAACTTCCCAGTATAGCACACATTTTGAGGGGCGCCTTCATTTCTTACTCATAGTACCACTATATAATAGAATCATAGATTGCAGAGATGGAAGGAACCCGGAAGAATCTCACCTGATGCATCCATGACACATGGTCACCTTCGGAGGGAGTCTCTTCCACTGTTGAACAGCTCTGTGTGCTGTTTGCATCAAAGCTCCTGTCATGGAGCAGAGATCTCCAAATTTTTGTTCTATGCTAGACAGGAAAAGTTTTGATATTAATGTAAAAGGATAAATAAATACTAATCTTTGTAGATCATATAATGCTTCCTCCCTCCCATTCATATGAATATCAGTTTCTCTCTTTTTAAAGAATTCATTTATTGCAGGCATGAAACTAGGCACTTTTGGCACGTGTTGCCTTTCCCGTTCACCATTCAAGAGATCAACCAGGATCTCAGGCTCTTACCCAACATCACCCTGGGCTACAACCTCTATGAGAACCATTTCGATGCAAGGACGACTTCGGACGCCATGCTAGAGCTGCTTGCAGGCAGTGGATGCAATATTCCCAATTATCACTGTGGAGAACAGAATCACCTGCTGGCTGTTCTTGAAAGAAGCAACACTTTCATCTCAAGAGTGATTTCAGCCTTGTCAGGCATCTACAAAATCCCACAGGTAAGTAGTGGGAAAGCATGGAAGCACAGAGAATTTCAACTGCGTAAAATTCTACTTTCTCTTTGGATAGGTCAAGCAGGGATATTTTCAAAATGGGAAAATCCTGAGCTATGGCTCCAACATCCCTTTTTCAAAACTGAGCCTTCACCAGCTTGACACCTCCAGATATTTCTGACTAAAACTCCCATCAGCCTCAGCCAGCAGAGATTTAGATATCAGGCATTTCAAATGATTAAATACCCGTTATGCTGAAAGTAAAATAAATTGGTGATCTTTTGCTTTCCTTGCTAGATCAGTTATGGCTTCACTGCCCAGGTTCTCGAAGGTAAAACCCTGTTCCCTTTTGTCTACCGGATGACTCCCAAAGAGGAAAGTCAGTACCAGGGGATTGTTGAATTGCTCCTGCATTTTGGATGGACGTGGATTGGCCTCTGCACTCCAGACAATGAAAATGGAGAAAGATTTGTGAGCGCTGTGAAACCTCTGATGCTCAGCAAAGGGATCTGCATTGCTTTATCAAAAAGAGTACCAGAAAGTGATTTGGATCAATTTTTCAGGCCTGGGGAACCTTTTTTCCTATGGAGACAAGTTGGGGTATTTGTTTACTATATAACCAGTGCATGGAGTATCCTAATAATCGTGGTAATACATCGTTTCTATGAGAAGGAAATAGGGGCAAAAGTCTGGATCACAACAGCTTTGCTAGAAATCAGAGTTGGCATTTTCCTCCCTCCAAATTACTTCCAGCACCTCCAAGGTTCTCTGTCCTTTGCAATTCAGACTGGAATAAGGAGCAGCAAAGGTGAGGAATTGCAGACCAATCTTGGGGATTATTTCGATCAAGCATTTCAGTGTTCATATTCAAAGCATCTGTTGTCTGTGAAAGGCAGGATAAGATGCAGAGAGGAGGAGAAACTGGAGCCGTTGCCCCAAGAGGTGCGTGAGAGAGTCCCTTCTCTAGACAGCTATGGCACTTACATCAATGTTCAAGCTGTGGCTCAGGCCTTGCATGCTTCGCTTTCATCTAGATCCCAGAGGAGGCTGATGGTGGAGGAAGGAGAGCAATGGGGACCCCAAAGGCTACAGCCGTGGCAGGTATTTCTTTTCCCTTTTTGCAACCAGCAGTCCACACAGATGCTGATCTTAACTGGGGATAGACCTGCAAAATAACATAGTTACTATTAGTACTAGTAATAGTAGCATACAGCCCAACATTTCTCTGATGAAAATAGAGACGTCCCATTCCATAACGATAATCACTGGGCAACAATTTTTTACTTTTTGAATGTTGTCTAGATTTCTACAACTGCTTTAGGGTATTTTTGCACTGCTGGATCAGGAAATGGCATCCATTTATCTCCATCAGGTCAGGTTTTTGTGCTATGTTGATTTGAAAAAAATCAGATCTTGTGACAAAATCGATTACATTTTTGTGGCATTATCGGCTGATTTTTGTCAACACATATCATCCTAAATATGTTTTTAAGAGGAAAAAAAAATGTTTGTCCAACAACATATATTGATTACCTGATAGAAACATTGATTACTGTAAACTGAATGGTGGGCATTGATAAAGGTAAGTACAGGTAAATTGCATGTTGCTTCACCATTTTTCAAACTTCAGGGCTTGAACTTCTTGGAACTCCTGGAATGCTCAGCGGCAGGGAGGTCTCTCTTCAGAGGCCAACAGTAGTCAGCCATCATGACTGCGTCCCAGCGACCCTGATACCTGGTCTCCATCTCTTTCATGTCCTGATGGAATCTCTCCCCCTGCTCATCACTCATTGAACCCAGGTTCTCAGGAAACCGGTCCATATGTGAAAATAGGTAGTGCATCTTGACGCTCATGTTGCAGCCCAGGTTTCTGAAAGCAGTCAGCATGTTGTTGACAAGTTCTGCGTAGTTTCTGGCCTTATTGTTGCCAAGAAAGTTCTTCACTACCAGAACAAATGCCTTCCACGCTTCCAGTTCCACTTCGTTCACTGAGTTTCCAAACTCTGGATCTCTGATGAGCTGAATGATCTGAGGACCGTCAAAGATGCCAGCTTTCAACTTCTCCATGGTCAATCCTGGAAAAGCCTGGCACAAGTAAGTGAATCAGTCACCATCCTTGTCCAGAGCCTTTGTGAACTGCTTGATTAAGCCGAGCTTGATGTGCAGCGGTGGGAAGAGTATTCTGTCTCTGTCCACCAGAGGGTTGTTGAAGACGTTCCTTTCTTTGCAAGGCACCAATTCCTCCCGCACAGGCCAGTCCTTCTTCGTGTAATGCTGAGCACGGTCCCTACTATCCCACATGCACAGAAAACATCGGTACTGGTTGCCGTTGTTTAGCAGAACACATTTCAGTGATCGCTTGCTGCTGTCAATGAACAGTCTCCAATCTTTGGGTTCGTACTGTGGCACTCCAAGCTTGAGCAGAAGCTGCGCAATATCTGCACAGTACACCAAGTCCTTCTCTTCCGAGAAAAAACGGAGGTACTCTTGATGCCTGTTGCGGAAGAAGCTGATGCGAGCACTGTCAGAGAGGTTTTTTTCCTTCAGTCTGAATGCCAACAGTTCGGCAGAGTCCTTTGACAAGCTGAGGTCGCGAACTAGATCATTCAACTCCTTTTGGGAAAATGGATGTGGAGCATCATCTTCAAGAACCACTTCTTCATGTCCTTCAACACTGGAGGCATCTTCGTCACTAATGTCAGGAAGTTCTCCGAAGATAGGCACTGGAATTTCATCACAATGAGCTACAGGACGACGTGCTGATTGAAGATCAGGATACTTGAGGCTGCTCCGGTTCTTTCTGTTGATCCCAGTCACATCAACAGCGCAGAAGTAGCAGTCAGTGACATGGTTTGTCGGCTCCCTCCAAACCATGGGAATTCCAAAGTTCAGACTCCTCTTGCCATTGGTCCACCCACGTAGAGTCTCGGTGCATGCCTTGCACACCATGTGTGGCGCCCAAGCTTTATCCTGGTCACCAAGTTTAATACCAAAATAACTTTATGCTTTGCCGCACCAATTTATGGAAGATTTCAAGGTTTTATGACTTCAAACTGATCCCTTTTCGACATAATCACCCAGAACTATTGGACCTGAATACTTCTTGTCATTAAAATAATCATTTCCAATCAAAACAATTATTTGACATGGCATTTTACCCCCACCAACTTCTTCCAAAATGCTCCACACAAGCGTACATGTGAACAAAAATGTAAAAAAATGACATGCGGCCATGGCTCAAAAACTTGACCTGATTGAGCAAAACCAATGTGATTTTTGGATTCAGTGCATCAGATTTGTTCTAAATCAACTGAAAAAACGCAGACAAGAAATAGCACTGTTTATACCCCACACGTCTTTTTGGGTTGCCTCAGCACTCTGGGCAGCTCCCAACATAAAGAAATTCATACTAAAATATTAAACATAATAAAAATTCCCGATATAGGATTGGATGCCTTGTGGGTTGGATAACTCCACATCTGCCAACATTTCTCCATTGAAAATAGGGACATTCTAAGCAAAGTTGGGAAATTCCAGGATCAAATGAAAAACTGTCTCTAATTCAGGGACATCCCTGGAAAATTGGAGCACTTGCAGGGTCTGTAGTAATAGAAATGGCTGAATAGGAATTCCAGTCTACATGAGATACACGCAGCCCGAAATCACAAGAGGTTGAAGTGAGTAGGACTGAGATATCCATCTTGGCTTCCCGTTTTCTTAATGCTGCTGTTTTCCCCTGCCATTCTAGCTTCACCCTTTCTTAAGAGAAATCCGGTGTCTGAATACTTCCAGGGGCAGGCTGTGCTTGGATGAGAACTGGGAGCTGCCAGTGGACTTCGATATTGTGAACTGGGTGATGTCTCCCAATAAGTCTCGTGACCTTGTGAAAATTGGGAATATAAGGAGAGAGACGTCTGCTGGCATAAAGTTCACCATTAACCCAGAAGCCATTGAGTGGAACAAGAAATTCAACAAGGTAAGGGGAATCACAGAGAGGGGAGGCTAGGAGATCCTGAATATGTTTTTCCTTAAACAACCACTGAAAAATGACCATATCAGTTTGCCCAATGGTGTCTTGACCATCAATAACAGCTGCAACCACCACTACTTCTTTCCACAGCAGCTGAGATAGGAGGGGAATTTGTGGTGCTCACAGAAAGGATAGAGCCCATAGGTACTCAGAGAAGACACCATCTATTTCCGAGCCAGACTGAGAATTTAAGGATTCTGGACAGAATCTTTAACCGAATGGACTACGTAGATAAGAAGAAAAGGGAAAACCCCTAGTAAAAGTGAACTATTGGGTTTTCATACATGCAGAAGGATGGAAAGTAATTTATTTTAGAAATGATAATTACTGATTTATTGTGGATGTTTTAAATTTATGGAGTAAGCTCACTTGTAGATGTTGCAAATGTTAAACTATTGTATGTGCAGAAATTGAGAAGTGCACAGCTGTTGGTGAAGGATGAGAAGTTAAAAAACAACAAACCCTATTGTAATAGAAGGTTAATGTTAAGGAATGGCACATGAACTAGAAATAACTAGGGAAATACATCAGCGACAAGAGGAAACCTTGCATGCCTCAAAAACAGAGTGAGGGGAACCAATATTTGGAAAAGTCATATTAAATGTGTCTTAATTAGCGGTTGAGAGATTATCAGAATCCTGAAATTTGGGGAAATCACATTTCAGACTCCATTGCCATTTTCTTTGAAGATTTATTAAGCAGGGAAGCCTGTAAACGGAGAAGAGGAAACAGAGTTCTGTGGCGCAAACCTCAGTCGTCCTGAACGAATTATGAAGAACAAGATATTCTGGTCACCCCAATAGTCAGTGGGGGGTTGAAAGGACCCTGATGAGGGGTCAAAGGCTGCAGTCCAGAGAACCGTTTGAATTCACTCTATGAGTGAATTACATACCACAAATACTCCTAACGGTTCCTCTTTGTTGCACCTTCTTGTCTTTCTGGTTAGGCCGTGCCTCGTTCCAGGTGTACAGAAAGATGTCGACCTGGATATGCCAAGGCGGTTCTAGAAGGAAAGCCCGTTTGCTGCTATGCTTGTGCTCGTTGTGCGGAAGGGACCTTCTCCGCCCAGGAAGGTGGGTGACTCCAAGGGGGAAGGTATTTCTGGAGAGAGTAAACACAGGGCAGTAATCCAGTCTCAAACACTTTTTGTGAGATTTCTGCAGACATTGGGGAATGTGGCTCCTTCCTCAACTTCTTTACAATCACCTTCATTACATCCTGGAAGAGAGTTGAAAGGAATGAGCATAAGGAAGAAATCTCTAGGATTTCTTCAAAATGAAATCGAGTTCAGATCATTAGGGATGTAAGTGATGTTGCAGCCACTCTTTTTCTCTTCCTCAGATGCAGAACATTGCACCAAATGCCCAGAAGATCAGTATCAAAACAAGGACAGAGATCAATGTGTCCCCAAGATTACCACCTTCCTGGCTTATGAAGAATATTTGGGAATGGTGTTAGCTTCCGTTGCCCTCTTCTTGTCCTTAACAGCAGGCATCGTGTTGGGAATCTTCATTAAATACAAGGAAACTCCCATAGTCAAAGCCAACAACCGGGACCTCTCCTACATCCTGCTCGTCTCCCTCCTGCTTTCCTTTCTGTCCTCCTTCCTCTTCATCGGGCGCCCAAGGAAAGAGACCTGCCTTCTCCGACAAACGGCCTTCAGCATCATCTTCTCAGTTGCTGTTTCTTCTGTCTTGGCAAAGACCATCACGGTGGTGCTGGCCTTCCTGGCCACAAAGCCCGGGAACAGGGTGAGGAGATGGCTGGGCAAGAGTCTGGCCAACTCCATTGTCATCTCCTGTTGTGGGGGGCAAGTTCTCATCTGCACCATCTGGCTGGGCTCTTCTCCCCCATTCCCAGAGCCGGACATGCGCTCCCAGCTGGGAGAGATCATCCTGCAATGCAACGAAGGATCTGTGTCCATGTTTTACGTTGCCCTCGGCTACATGGGCTTCTTGGCTGCCACCTGCTTCACGGTGGCTTTCCTAGCCAGGAAGCTGCCTGGCTCCTTCAATGAAGCCAAGCTGATCACCTTCAGCATACTGGTCTTCTGCAGTGTTTGGGTGTCTTTTGTGCCCACCTACCTGAGCACCAAGGGCAAGTACATGGTGGCCGTGCAGATCTTCTCTATGTTGGCCTCCAGTGCTGGGCTTCTGGGCTGCATCTTCCTTCCCAAGTGCTACATTATTGTGCTGAGGCCTGATCTGAACACAAAGGAGCACCTGACAACCAGAAATTAAGGGGACATCTGATTCTTAAAACATTCCATGTTCCTGATGTCCAGAAGTGCATAAAGGAAACACACCTGCTCATCCATGTTGCTCCTTCTCCTCCTCTGAAAGAGATTATGTTCATTCTTAGCCCAACTTTTATGTAGTCCTGTTCACATGAACAGAAAGATGGGAGGAAATGTTTTGCTACCTTGCTTTGCCAAGGATTACAATGAGTCTTGATGTACTGCCCGTAGTTTGTAAACTATTATCTTTTAATAATTTTGTCTTTGGGGCACTTATATTTATCTCACAACAAGATAGTCTAGAGGGAGATAGGAGTTAGGTTTTTTAGTCTTTTTGCTTTGTTATGACTACCTATTAACCATATATATTCTGATATTCAACAACACTTTCTAGTTATGTCATTTCTAGATTATCAAATATCTGTGCTCCATTTTCTACAGGTATGCTGTATCATTCAGAAGTTCACTTCACATCATTTCATTCTCCAAACTTTGTATATTAATAAATTGAGAAATTCAATTAAGTTCTCTTCCGTAGTCTGCTGGTTTAATTTCTGTATTGTGTAAGCTCTGCTCCCTGTTCCAAAGAGTAGCAACTGACCTTAGCCAAGCCTTGACTGGAGTCCAATGGATTTTATTGCATTGTCCAGGATATGACACATTGTGCACTGATGTTGAGTGGATCACCAGATTATGAGTGAGCCAGCAACAAGTTTAGCATTGGAGGGAATCAATGAGATGATGCCAGATAGTTGTATTCCCTGCCTGCCAAACCTTTTAAGAGGAGGCATCTTATGCTCAGTCAGGAAGGAAGAGCGAGAGGCCTCCTCCTCCAACTCAGGTTCCTCCCATTGAGGCCCCCATTTATAGAGCAAAACCAAGATCAGATGGGCAAGTAAAAATAATTGACAGAACAGCCACTGATGAAGTATTTAGAATAGGTTAATTAGCCAAGATTGCATCCTGCTTAAACTTTCAACACTTCAAATTGGTGGTAAGCTCACTAAGCTCTCAGTCTTATTGCAATTCAACCTGTAGAATTCCAATGAAGGGTGCAATATAAAATTAATAAATAAAGGTCCTAAGAAAGCTGACTAGTTTATGTATGTATGCAACCACAGCAGCTAGAACTTTATATGCACAGAAATGGGAAAAGTTCCCCACCAAAGAGGAATGGCTTATGACACTGGGGGAATATGCTGAAGTGGTGAAATTACCTGCTAAAATGACCATCCAAAATGATGGATTGTTTAAGGAAGAATGGAGACCATGGATATATTATCTGTCAAACCATCATCCATACATGAAGTCAAAGGCAGAGGATTATTGAAATACGACATCGGGGCTTACATAATAAAAGCATGTATATTTTAAAACATCTGATAAAAAGGAGTAATAAAAACAAACATCGAGAAAGGAGAGGTGGGGAGTCAAGAAGAAATTATGTATTTGTTTTTACAAATTGTATAGGAAAAGTGTTTTGGAATATCTGTGGAGACTTTATTCAATTTAATTTTTTAAAATATATTTTTATTAAGGATCCACCCAGATTCTTAGGAAGTTGAGGTAATTTGAGTCTGTTTTATTATTTTAACTTTTTGTATGTTCTGAAGTAAGTTTGTAAACTTTTTAATGATTGTCCTGCCTTATCTTTACGTAAAGCGCTTTGGGAGTTATTGGCCTAACCTTGTGGTACGTGGATTTTATGAAATGGATGAAATGAGTAAGTAAGTAAGAAGTAAATATTAATAAATAAATGGATAAAGAATAATAAAACTGCTAGAATGCTAGCCTGGGGCAACGGGCTTGGCGCCTCAATGTGCCTGCTCTTTCTTACATATAATGCCCCCACCTCACTGAACCACCCTTAAAACCAATGCTAACTATCCCAGAGTATTCTGTTTGGGACTTAGGTGTGGGGGATAACCAGTGAGCTGGAGTCTCAAGCAGATGTTTTTAAAATAACAATAAAGATTTATTTTAAAACAAGGTAGTATAATGCAAGTGGAGAGACTTAGGTTACTTCAATAATAATACACTAGTTCACTTCAATTCGTTTTCACAGGTTTCAGCTTTATAGTTTGGTTCCTTTCTAAGGCGGTACTTTCCTTCAGTTGAAGGTAAAGGGACCCCTAACAGTTAAGTCCAGTCGCGGACGACTCTGGGGTTGCGGCGCTCATCTCGCTTGGCCGAGGGAGCCAACGTTTGTCCGAAGGTCATGTGGCCAGCATGTCTGGGTCATGTGGCCAGCATGACTAAGCCACTTCTGGCGAACCAGAGCAGCGCACGGAAATGCCGCTTACCTTCCCACTGGAGAAGTACCTATTTATCTACTTGCACTTTGATGTTCTTTCAAACTGCTAGGTTGGCAGGAGCAGGGACCGAGCAATGGGAGCTCACCCCGTTGAGGGGATTTGATCCACCGACCTAGGCAAACCCTAGGCTCTTTGGTTTAGACCACAGCACCACCCACGTCCCTCTTTTCCTTCAGTTACCCACCCCTTAAACAAATCCAGCTCCTGAGGGACTTTCAGTAACACTCTTAAGGGTTCACCACACACACCCTTCCTTCACTGGGTTCTGGAAGTCTCTTCTTTCCTCAGAAGAGTCTCTCCCCTCCAGACTAGTTTGAGACCTAAGTAGACCTCAGCTCCTACTTCTGTCTCAGCCTCAGTCTCCCAGCAAGATCTGGTCCTATTACTCCCGCAGGACACTACACTCAGACACTACACTCAGTCCTTCACTGTACAGTGGAGTGGACGTTTTCTCCAGAACCAACTCGGCCTCCTCAACACTCTTTGTATATCAACCTGACTCCTATCCTATCTCCCTACCTAACTCCCAACCTCCTTCCTCAATCAGCTCAACTCAACCAACCACACTACCCTCAACAGTCCAACTCCCTGTCTCCCTCCAACGCCTCTCTTTTTAAACTCTCCCTCCTGGAACCACAGCCAATGAGAGGCTGCCGTTCTTTCACCATTTGCTGGCAGGAGATATAAGTAAAAAAGAAATACTTATGGAACCAACTTTTCCGTCACACCTGGCTTCTGCACACGCAATTGTTTACAAGTAGAGAAGTTTCTGCACAAAAACGAGGAGCAAGCTGGCTCCATGTGCAACAGAAGCTCTCCTTCCGCAGAACATGTTGAAGGGGAAGGGAGAGTCGAAAGTTCAGAGCAACCTTTCTCCCCTCAACCAACCCCTGAGAGCTCCCCTCTGTTGGAGAAGCCTTTCAAAGATGGGGTGGAAATTCACTTGAAGTGGCTTTGAAGCCACCAAGGCGCTACTTCCCTTCCAGGGGAGAACCAGAAGGGAGCGGCAGGAATCAAGCAGCCCAGACCCACCCAAAGTGGCCTGAGGATGGGCTTGAGAAAACCCTCCCCATCGCAGGCTCCACCAGTCTCTGTCTCTAGCAGCCTCTAGGAAACAAGATCCCACCACCATGTGTCCCGTTCACAGTAATGAGGATGGTATTTCTCCGCATTCTCCATTGATTGATTTTTATTTCTTCATTTCTTGAATCTATATACTGCCCTATCCCAGAGGCCTCAGGGTGGTTCACAGAACAAAATCAAAATATAAAGCCACAATATATAGAATCAAAATAAAAACACCAACCCAATAACACGCTCCACCCCCCCCCCAAAAAAAAGATGACTGTCCGACCTCTGCTTCAAAACCTCCAAAGAAGGAGAGTCCGTGGTCGGATCCAGCTTCAAAGCTCTTCTTTGGTCCTTGTGAGCAAAGTTCAGGCCAAACTTCCAACTCCCAAACACACCCCTTGACTTCTGTCCATCATGTTTTTCTCCCGCTCTGCACCTGCTGCTTGAGCCAGTCAAGAATCCAGAAAGTTAGTGTGATGAAACTTATATCTGGAATTAGCCAAACTAAGAGAATCAATAAGAAATCATTCAGGAAAAAGATTGGGATGTTTATTAAAATTACATGATGAAATATGTTTCCCATGATTACTCTTGGTGGAGCATAGACTAAATTCCAGAGAGTTAAGAGAATGGTCTTTTGTAGAATAAGAACAGACACAGAAATTTTAAGAAATGAGGAATTAGGAACCGTATAGAGGTAGAAGGAAGTCATTAACAAATCTGGGAATAAAACCAGAGATTAGACATAAATAAGAGAAGCGAGAGGAAATTGATAAGGTGAAGATAAAAGGACTTCTTGATGGAAATATATGTTTATAGTAATGTGGCTGATGGTTTGTATTTCTTAAAAAACTGTATGTCTTTGGTAAGATTCTTCATTTAACTTTATTTTATATTTTTTCTATTTCCTGATATTCTTTCTCTTCTTTTCCCCTTTTCTATTTTCTATTTTCTTTTTGTGTAAAGTGTTTATTTCATTACAGAACAATATGTTTGATTTGCATATTTTTTAATGTGTAAAGAAAGATCGTAAAAAAAAAAAAATCCATCATTTTGTCCTCTGAGTTTATACATTTCATCATATTCCACCAGTTTCATCAGAAGGGATCGGCTAGAATCAAGCATGTTTTTCTCCAGCTCTGCACCTGCCGTTTGAGCCATTCAAGACTCCAGAATTTTTTTGTGATGAAACTTATTCCACTTGGAATAATCAAAATTATAGTCATCTCATCTTCTGAAAGCTCAGGAGATATTTCGGGAGATTGCATGAGCCTCGGAAAGCAACATGACAATATTAATTGCGATGTCTGGGAAAGAAAAAGTTGGTGCCGAGAATATTTCCTGTGTTGGAGACAGACTGAGACAAGATGCAGAGCTGGCGACAGAGGGGTGTGCCTGCCTTGTGCTTCCAAGCTCTGAAGGTAGAGTTGAAAACCACCCAGACTGGGAAAGCCCACCCAGATTGGGAAAGCCCACCCAGATTGGGAAAGCCCACCCAGTCTGGTCTTGCAAGAGTCTTTGGGTTTTTCTGCTTTGCCTCCTTGCCAGTAAGAGGAGGAGGAGGCAGAGCCAGAATGAGATCCCTGTTCCTTCTGTTGCAGCTTCTGCTGCTCGTGATGCCCTTTGGAGTCTGCGGGAACCACAAGGCGAAATGCCCCTTGAATCTGGTCAGGGATTTAATGGTTGCTCGCAATTACTACCGGCCTGGACACTTTCTCATCAGTGGGATCATCTCTCCAAAACGCTTACATAAGGAAACTCCATACGTCTTTTCTCAGACACCCTTGGCCAGGAATGAGGGGTATGTAAAATCATATGTGGGTGGGTTTCATGGTCCTCCAGTCCTTGTAATGGTTCCTATTTATCAAGGAAAGAGCGCCTTTCACAGGGCTGGGGAGCCAAGGCTGTCCTCATGTTGCAGGTCTACCCTGCCCTGACCATTGGTCTTGCTGGCTGGGCTGATGGGAGCTGGGGGGTCCACTAAAAGATTCCACCCAAACCTCTCCCATTTCCTTGTTCCCTGGGTCTTCCTTAGTGAAACACTCTCCTACCTATGGATGCACGGAATTTCCCCACCTGCAGGATGCCATGAAACTCAGGCAATTCAACCTTTGAGCTCTGGAAATTGTCTGAGTTTCATGGCTTCCTGCAGGTGGGAAAATTCAGTGCAAACTTTTGAACCCTGACCAGATTCATTGGCATTCTTGCATTCTTCTATTATATCCTTATAATGATATAATATTATGAATGACCATCAACAAAATGTCGTTAAAGAATGCTATAGTTTAAAAAATGGATTTTAAAAATCCTACAGGTTAACGTTTGGTGGCTGGAGAGCAGGAAATATGTGCTTTAATTGAAATGATAAATAAAATAATATGAGTCAGGAGACTTCCTTGTTAGTGGAGTCTAAAATGTGAAAAATTATTATTCCTTTTCATCACACACAAACAGAACTCGTCTCATTTCTAACGATTGCAATGGTTGAGACAGTAGGTACCTGTTTCCTAACCCAGAGGGTGGCATGAAACTCAAGCAATTTCCAAGCAAATGAGATTAATTATTTTATGTTTATTCTATTTCGATCACAGTTCACTTTATACAACACAACAGGACACCTACATCTCAGAATGAAAAAATCTCTCTTGAAAATGGGTGGATTTTTATGGGAGAAGAGCAGGAATGATATGCTTCAAATAAAATGATTATATAAAAGAATACAGACCAGGGGGTGTCCTCATAGTTGGAGTCACTGATGAAAAACATGTGCAAGATTATAGGTTTTACCACGCACTCAAAGCTGCAAGGCACCAGGCCTCATTTCTAAGTAAAAGGGGACTGAGGTATTTGGTGCTTCCCCTCCTTCAATAATATTGTCTCTTATCTACCTATAGTCTAGCCCATTGGAAGAAGTCAAAGACCAATGCAGGAAAAGCAGCCTTTGCAGCAACTTCCCAGTATAGCACACATTTTGAGGGCACCTTCATTTCTTACTCATAGAACCACAGTAGAATAGAATCATCGAGTTGGAGAGATGGAAGGAACCCGGAAGAATCTCACCTGATGCATCCATGACACATGGTCACCTTCGGAGGGAGTCTCTTCCACTGTTGAACAGCTCTGTGTGCTGTTTGCATCAAAGCTCCGGTCATGGAGCAGAGATCTCCAAATTTTTATTCTATACTAGACTGTAAATGGTTTGATATTAATGCAATAGGATTAATCAATACATACTAATCTTTTTGGCTCATATAATGTCCCCACCCCCATTAATATGAATGCCAGTTTCACTCTTTTTAAACGATTCATTTCTTGCAGAAACACACCTAGGATCTACTGGTACATGTTGTCTTTCCTGTTCACAATTCAAGAGATCAACCAGGATCTCATTCTCTTACCCAACATCACCCTGGGCTACAACATCTATGAGAACTATTTCAATGCAAGGATGACTTCGGACGCCATGCTAGAGCTGCTTGCAGGCAGTGGATGCAATATTCCCAATTATCACTGTGGAGAACAGAATCACCTGCTGGCTGTTCTTGAAGGAGGCAATACTGTCATCTCAAGAGTGATTTCAGCCTTGTCAGGCATCTACAAAATCCCACAGGTAAGTAGTGGGAGAGCATGGAAGGACAGAGAATTTCAACTGCATAAAAATCTACTTTCTCTTTGGATAGGTCAAGCAGGGATTTTTTTAAAATGGGAAAATCCTGAGCTATGGCGCCAACATCCCTTTTTCAAAACTGAGCCTTCACCAGCTTGACACCTCCAGATGTTTCCGACTAAAACTCCCATCAGCCTCAGCCAGCAGAGATTTAGATATCAGGCATTTCATATGATTTAATACCCATTATGCTGAAAGTAAAATAAATTGCTGATCTTTTGCTTTCCTTGCTAGATCAGTTATGGCTTCACTGCCCAGGTTCTCGAAGGTAAAACCCTGTTCCCTTTTGTCTACCGGATGACTCCCAAAGAGGAAAGTCAGTACCAGGGGATTGTTGAATTGCTCCTGCATTTTGGATGGACGTGGATTGGCCTCTTCACTCCAGACAATGACAATGGAGAAAGATTTGTGAGCGCTGTGAAACCTCTGATGCTCAGCAAAGGGATCTGCATTGCTTTAGCAAAAAGAGTACCAGAAAATGATCTAAATCAATTTATCAGGCCTGGGGAACCTTTTTTCCTATGGAGACAAGTTGGGGTATTTGTTTCCTATATAACCAATGCAGTGGCTATAATACTACTCATGGTAATACACGATATGTATGAGAAGGAAATAGGGGCAAAAGTCTGGATCACAACAGCTTTGCTAGAAATCAGAATTGGCTTTTACATCCCTCCAACTTTATTCCAGCATCTCCATGGTTCTCTGTCCTTTGCAATTCAGACCAGAATAAGGAGCAGCAAAGGTGACAAATATAAATGGCAGACCAATCTTGGGAATTATTTCAATCAAGCATTTCAGTGTTCATATTCAAAGCATCTGTTGTCCGTGAAAGGCAGGGTAAGATGCAGAGAGGAGGAGAAACCGCAGCCATTGCCCCAAGAGGAGCGTGAGATAGCCCTGTCTTATGACAGGTATGGCATTTACATCAATGTTCAAGCTGTGGCTCAGGCCTTGCATGCTTCGCTTTCCTCTAGATCCCAGAGGAGGCTGATGGTGGAGGAAGGAGAGCAATGGGGACCCCAAAGGCTACAGCCGTGGCAGGTATTTCCTTCCCCTTTTTGCAACCTGCAGTCCACACAGATGCTGATCTTGACTGGGGATAGACGTATAAAATATCATAGTTAATATTAGTAATAGCAGCAGACTGCCCAACATTTCTCTGATGAAAATAGAACCATCCCATTCCATAATGATAATCTTACTGTTTATAGCCAGGACTTTTTTCAGGGGGGAACTCGCTGGAACTCAGTTCTGGCACCTCTCAGGTGGGTGCCATTGCCATTCTCACAGGGAGGTGTTCATGGTGAGTTCCGGCAGCTTTTTTGCTAGAAATATATCACTGTTTGTACCCCACACATCTTTTTGGGTTGCCTCAGCACTCTGGGCAGCTCCCAACATAAAGAAATTCATACTAAAATATTAAACATATTAAAATTCCCTATATAGGAATGGACAGCTTGTGGGTTGGATAACTCCACATCTGCCAACTTTTCTCCAATGAAAATAGGGACATTCTAAGGAAGAGTGGGACATTCCGGGATCAAATGAAAAACTGTCTCTAATCCAGGGACATCCCTGGAAAATTGGGGCACTTGCAGGGTCTGTAGTAATAAAAATGGCTGAATAGGAATTCCAGTCTACATGAGATACACGCAGGCCCCAAATCAGAAGAGGTTGAAGTGAGTAGGACTGAGATATCCATCTTGGCTTCCCGTTTTCTTAATGCTGGTGTTTTCCCCTGTCATTCCAGCTTCACCCTTTCTTGAGAGAAATCCGGGGTCTGAATACTTCCAGGGGCAGGCTGTGCTTGGATGAGAACTGGGAGCTGCCAGCGGACTTCGATATTGAGAACTGGGTGATGTTTCCCAATAAGTCTCGTGTCGTTGTGAAAATTGGGAATATAAGGAGAGAGACGTCTGCTAGCATAAAGTTCACCATTAACCCAGAAGCCATTGAGTGGCCCAATAAATTCAACAAGGTAAGGGGAATCACAGAGAGGGGAGGCTAGGAGATCCTGAATATGCTTTTCCTTGAACAACTGCTGCAAAATGACCATATCAGTTTGCCCAATGGTGTCTTGACCGAAAATAACAGCTGCAACCACCACTCCTTCTTTCCACAGCAGCTGAGATAGGAGGGGGATTTGGGGTGCTCAGAGAAAAGATAGAGCCCAGAGGTTTTTTTAATTTGGTTTTTTTAATTTGTGGAGTAAGCTCACTTGTAGATGTTGCAAATGTTAAACTATTGTATGTGCAGGAATTGAGAAGTGCACAGCTGTTGGTGAAGGATGGTAATTTTTTTAAAAAAAAACCCTATTGTAATATAAGTTTAACGTTAAGAAATGGCATGTAAGCTAGAAATAACTAGGGAAATAGATCAGCAACAAGAGGAAACCTTGCTTGCCTCAAGAACAGAGTGAGGGAAACCAATATTTGGGAAAGTCAAATTAAATTTGTCTAAATTAGCGGTTGAGAGATTATCAGAATCCTGAAATTTGGGGAAATCACATTTCAGACTCCATTGCCATTTTCTTTGAAGATTTATTAAGCAGGGAAGCAGGTAAACAGAGAAGAGGAAACAGAGTTCTGTGTTGCAAACCTCAGTTGTCCTGAACTAATTATGAAGAACAAGATATTCTGGTCACCCCAATGGTCAGTGGGGGCTTGAAAGGACCCTGATGAGGGGTCAAAGGCTCTTTCGATGAGTCAATTACATACCCACAATTACTCCTAACTGTTCCTCTTTCTTGCACCTTCTTGTCTTTCTGGTTAGGCCGTGCCTCGTTCCAGGTGTACAGAAAGATGTCGACCTGGATATGCCAAGGCGGTTCTAGAAGGAAAGCCCGTTTGCTGCTATGCTTGTGCTCGGTGTGCGGAAGGGACCTTCTCCGCCCAGGAAGGTGGGTGACGCCAAGGGGGAAGGTATTTCTGGAGAGAGTAAACACAGGGCAGTAATCCAGTCTCAAACACTTTTTGTGAGATTTCTGCAGACATTGGGGAATGTGGCTCCTTCCTCAACTTCTTTACAATCACCTTCATTACATCCTGGAAGAGAGTTGAAAGGAATGATCATAAGGAAGAAATCTCTAGGATTTCTGCAAAATGTAATCGAGTTCAGATCATTAGGGATGTAAGTGATGTTGCAGCCACTCTTTTTCTCTTCCTCAGATGCAGAACATTGCACCAAATGCCCAGAAGATCACCATTCAAACAAGGACAGAGATCAATGTGTCCCCAAGATTACCACCTTCCTGACTTATGGAGAATATTTGGGAATGGTTTTAGCTTCTGTTGCCCTCTTCTTGTCCTTAACAGCAGGCATTGTGTTGGGAATCTTCATTAAATACAAGGAAACTCCCATAGTCAAAGCCAACAACCGGGACCTCTCCTACATCCTGCTCGTCTCCCTCCTGCTTTCCTTTTTGTCCTCCTTGCTCTTCATCGGGTGCCCAAGGAAAGAGACCTGCCTTCTCCGACAAACGGCCTTCAGCATCATCTTCTCAGTTGCTGTTTCTTCTGTCTTGGCAAAGACCATCACGGTGGTGCTGGCCTTCCTGGCCACAAAGCCCGGGAACAGGGTGAGGAGATGGCTGGGCAAGAGTCTGGCCAACTCCATTGTCATCTCCTGTTCTGGGGGGCAAGTTCTCATCTGCACCATCTGGCTGGGCTCTTCTCCCCCATTCCCAGAGCCGGACATGCACTCCCAGCTGGGAGAGATCATCCTGCAATGCAACGAAGGATCTGTGTCCATGTTTTACGTTGCCCTCGGCTACATGGGCTTCTTGGCTGCCACCTGCTTCACGGTGGCTTTCCTAGCCAGGAAGCTGCCTGGCTCCTTCAACGAAGCCAAGCTGATCACCTTCAGCATGCTGGTCTTCTGCAGTGTCTGGGTGTCTTTTGTGCCCACCTACCTGAGCACCAAGGGCAAGTACATGGTGGCCGTGCAGATCTTCTCTATGTTGGCCTCCAGCGCTGGGCTTCTGGGCTGCATCTTCCTTCCCAAGTGCTACATTCTTGTGCTGAGGCCTGATCTGAACACAAAGGAGCACCTGACAACCAGAAATTAAGGGGACATCTGATTCTTAAAACATTCCATGTTCCTGATGTCCAGAAGTGCCTAAAGGAAACACACCTGCTCATCCATGTTGCTCCTTCTCCTCCTCTGAAAGAGATTATGTTCATTCTTAGCCCAACTTTTATGTAGTCCTGTTCACATGAACAGGAAGATGGGAGGAAATGTTTTGCTACCTTGCTTTGCGTCCTGGTCTACTGCCCTTAGTTTGTAAACTGTTATCTTTTAATAATTTTGTGTTTTGGGAACTTATATTTATCTCACAACAAGATAGTCTAGAGGGAGATAGGAGTTAGGTTTTTTAGTCTTTTTTTTTTTGCTATTAACCATATCTATTCTGATATTCAACAATACTTTCTAGTTATGTCATTTCTAGATATTCAAATGCCTGTGCTCCATTTTCTACCGGTATGCTGAATCATTCAGAAGTTCACTTCACATCATTTCATTTTCCTAAACTTTGTATATTAATAAATTGAGAAATTCATTTAAGTTCTCTTCCGTAGTCTCCTGGTTTAATTTCTGTATTGTGCAAGCTCTGCTCCCTGTTCCAAAGAGTAGCAACTGACCTTAGCCAAGCCTTGACTGGAGTAGAATGGATTTTATTGCGTTGTCCAGGATATGACACATTGTGCACTGATGTTGAGTGGATCACCAGATTACGAGTGAGCCAGCAACAAGTTTAGCATTGGAGGGAATCAATGAGATGATGCCAGATAGTTGGATTCCCTGCCTGCCTAACCTTTTAAGAGGAGGCATCTTATGCTCGGTCAGGAAGGAAGAGCGAGAGGCCTCCTCCTCCAACTCAGGTTCCTCCCATTCAGGTCCCCATTTATAGAGCAAAACCAAGATCAGACAGGCAAGTAAAAATAATTTACAGAACAGCCACTGACGAAGCATTTATATTAATTAGTCAAGATTGCATCCTACTTAAACTTTCGTCACTCTGGACAAGTGGAAAGCTTACTAAACAGTTATTCTTATAGCAATTCAGCCTGTAGCAATCCAATGAAGGCTCCTATATAAATTTAATAATTAAGGTCCCAAGAAAGCTGACTGGGGGGTATTTATGTATGCAACCACAGCAGCTAGAACTTTATATGCACAGAAATGGAAAGAGGGAGGATTCGTTTAAGAAACTGGGGGAATATGCTGAAATTGTGAAATTACCTGCTAAACTAAGAGGACATGAGGATGAATATTTTCAGGAAGAATGGAGACCATTGATATCTTATTTGTCAAACTATCATTTGACAATCTCGGTAGTGGCGCCCTCCCTGTGGAACGCCCTCCCACCAGATGTCAAAGAGAACAACAACTACCAGACTTTTAGAAGACATCTGAAGGCAGCCCTGTTTAGGGAAGCTTTTAATGTTTGATGTATCACAGTATTTTAATATTCTTTTGGAAGCCGCCCAGAGTGGCTGGGGAAACCCAGCCAGATGGGCGGGGTATAAATAATAAATTATTATTATTATTAATCATTATTATTATTATTATTATTATTATTATTATTATCATCCATACATGAAGTCAAAGGCAGGATTTGATATATAAGCAGCGGATTACTGAAATACGACACTGGGGCTTTGATAATAAAAACATGTTTTTTAAAACATCTGATAAAAAGAAGTAATAAAAACAAACATAGAGAAGGGGGGGTGGGGAGTCAAGAAGAAATTGTGTGGGGGGTTTTGTTTGTTTTTTTAAACTGTATACAAAGACAAGAGATTGGAATATCTGTGGAGACTTAATAATTTTTTTTTAAAAAATGTAATAAAGAAAGCATCCACCCAGATTCTTAGGAAGTAGAGGTAATTTGATTCTGTTTTATTATTTTAACTTTTGGAATGTTCTAAAGTAAGAGTGTAAACTTTGTTATGATCATCCTGACTTATCTTGACGTAAAGCGCTCTAGGAGTGATTGGCCAAAAAAGTGCATGGATTTTATGAAAGATTAAATAATTAAGTAAGAAAGTAAAAAAATATTAATAAATAAATTCGTAAAGAATAATAAAGCTGCTAGAATGCTAGCCTGGCTTCTGCACAGACAATTTGTTTATGAGTAGAGATGTTTCTGCTCAAAGACGAGGAGCAAGTTGGCTCCATGTGCAACAGAAGCTCTCCTTCCGCAGAACATGTCGAAGGGGAAGAGAGAGTCGAAAGTTCAGAGCAACCTTTCTCCCCTCAACCAACCCCTGAGAGCTCCCCTCTGTTGGAGAAGCCTTTCAAAGATGGGGTGGAAATTCACTTGAATTGGCTTTGAAGCCACCAAGGCGCTACTTCCCTTCCGGGGGAGAACCAGAAGGGAGCGGCAGGAATCAAGCAGCCCAGACCCACCCAAAGTGGCCAGAGGGTGGGCTTGAGAAAACCCTCCCCATCGCAGGCTCCACCAGTCTCTGTCTCTAGCAGCCTCTAGGAAACAAGATCCCACCACCATGTGTCCCGTTCACAGTAATGAGGATGGTATTTCTCCGCATTCTCCATTGGTTGATTTTTATTTCTTCATTTCTTGAATCTATATACTGCCCTATCCCAGAGGCCTCAGGGTGGTTCACAGAACAAAATCAAAATATAAAGCCACAATATATAGAATCAAAATAAAAACACCAACCCAATAACACGCTCCACCCCACAAAAAAAAGATGACTGTCCGACCTCTGCTGCAAAATCTCCAAGGAAGGAGAGTCCGTGGTCGGATCCAGCTTCAAGTCTCTTCTTTGGTCCTTGTGAGCAAAGTTCAAACCAAATTTCCAACTCCCAAACACACCCCTTGACTTCTGTCCATCATGTTTTTCTCCCGCTCTGCACCTGCTGCTTGAGCCAGTCAAGAATCCAGAAAGTTAGTGTGATGAAACTTATATCTGGAATTAGCCAAACTAAGAGAATCAATAAGAAATCATTCAGGAAAAAGAATGGGATGTTTATTAAAATTACATGATGAAATATGTTTCCCATGATTACTCTTGGTGGAGCATAGATTAAATTCCAGAGAGTTAAGAGAATGGTCTTTTGTAGAATAAGAACAGACACAGAAATTTTAAGAAATGAGGAATTAGGAACGTTATAGAGATAGAAGGAAGTCATTAACAAATCTGGGAATAAAACCAGAGATTAGACATAAATAAGAAAAGTAAGAGTAGCGAGAGGAAATTGATAAAGTGAAGAAAAAAGACTTCTTGATGGAAATATATGTTTATAGTAATATCGCTGATGGTTTGTTTTTCTTAAAGAACTGTATGTCTTTGGTAAGATTCTTCATTTAACTTTCTTTCTATTTTTTCTATTTCTTGATATTCTTTCTCTTCTTTTCCCCCTTTTCTATTTTCTTTTTGTGTAAAGTGTTTATTTAATTACAGAACAATATGTTTGATTTGCGTATTTTTTAATGTGTAAAGAAAGATCGTAAAAAAACAATCCATCATTTTGTCCTCTGAGTTTAGACATTTCATCATATTCCACCAGTTTCATCAGAAGGGATCGGCTAGAATCAAGCATGTTTTTCTCCAGCTCTGCACCTGCCGCTTGAGCCATTCAAGACTCCAGAAAGTTTTAGTGATGAAACTTATTCCACTTGGAATAATCAAAATTATAGTCATCTCATCTTCTGAAAGCCCAGGAGATATTTCGGGAGATTGCATGAGCCTCGGAAAGCAACATGACAATATTAATTGCGCTGTGTCTGGGAAAGAAAAAGTTGGTGCCGAGAATATTTTCTGTGTTGAAGACAGACTGAGTCAAGACAGAGGGGTGTGCCTGCCTTGTGCTTCCTAGCTCCAAAGGTAGAGTTGAAAACCACCCAGCCTGGCAAAGCCCACCCAGTCTGGTCTTGCAAGAGTCTTTGGGTTCTTCTGCTTCGCCTCCTTGGCAGTAAGAGGAGGAGGAGGCAGAGCCAGAATGAGATCCCTGTTCCTTCTGTTGTTGCTTCTGCTGCTCATGGTGCCCTTTGGAGTCTGCAGGAACCACAAGGCGAAATGCCCCTTGAATCTGGTCAGGGATGAAACGGATGCTCGCAATTACTACTGGCCTGGACACTTTCTCATCAGTGGGATCATATCTCCAAAACGCGTATATAAGGAAATTCCATACGTCTTTTCTCAGACACCCTTGGCCAGGAGTGAGAGGTATATAAAATCATATGTGGATACGTTTCATGGTCCTCCAGTCCTTGTAATGGTTCCTATTTATCAAGGAAAGAGCGCCTTTCTCAGGGCTGGGGAGCCAAGGCTGTCCTCATGTTGCAGGTCTACCCTGCCCTGACCATTGGTCTTGCTGGCTGGGCTGATGGGAGCTGGGGGGTCCACTAAAAGATTCCACCCAAACCTCTCCCATTTCCTTGTTCCCTGGGTCTTCCTTAGTGAAACACTCTCCTACCTATGGATGCACTGAATTTCCCCACCTGCAGGATGCCATGAAACTCAGGCAATTCAAGCTTTGAGCTCTGGAAATTGTCTGAGTTTCATGGCTTCCTGCAGGTGGGGAAATTCAGTGCAAACTTTTGAACCCTGACCAGATTCATTGGCATTCTTGCATTCTTCTATTATATCCTTATAATGATATAATATTATAAATGACCATCAACCAAATGTCGTTAAAGAATGCTATAGTTTTAAAAAATGGATTTTAAAAATCCTACAGGTTAACGTTTGGTGGCTGGAGAGCAGGAAATATGTGCTTTAATTGAAATGATAAATAAAATAATATGAGTCAGGAGACTTTCTTGGTAGTGGAGTCCAAAATGTGAAAAGGAATTATTCCTTTTCTTCACACACACACAGCTGGTCTCATTTCTAACTATTGCAATGGTTGACACAGTAGGTACCTGTTTCCTAACCCAGAGGGTGGCATGAAACTCAAGCCATTTCCAAGCAAATGAGATGAATTATTTTACGTTTATTCTATTTCGATCACAGTTCTCTTTATACAACACAACAGGACAACTACATCTCAGAATGAAAAAATCTCTCTTGAAAATGGGTGGTTTTTTATGAGAGAAGAGCAGGAATGATATGCTTCAAATAAAATGATTATAGAAAATAATACAGACCAGGGGGTGTCCTCATTCAACACTGATGAAAAACATGTGCAAAATTATAGGTTTTACCACGCACTCAAAGCTGCAAGCCACCAGGCCTCATTTCTAAGTAAAAGGGGACTGAGGTATTTGGTGCTTCCCCTCCTTCAATAAAATTTGTCTCTTATCTACCTATAGTCTAGTCCATTGGAAGAAGTCAAAGACCAATGCAGGAAAAGCAGCCTTTGCAGCAACTTCCCAGTATAGCACACATTTTGAGGGCACCTTCATTTCTTACTCATAGAACCACTATATAATAGAATCATAGATTGCAGAGATGGAAGGAACCCGGAGAAATCTCACCTGAAGCATCCATGACACATGGTCACCTTCGGAGGGAGTCTCTTCCACTGTTCAACAGCTCTGTGTGCTGTTTGCATCAAAGCTCCGGTCATGGAGCAGAGATCTCCAAATTTTTATTCTATACTAGACTGTAAATGGTTTGATATTAATGCAATAGGATTAATCAACACATACTAATCTTTTTGGCGCATATAATGTCCCCACCCCCATTAATATGAATACCAGTTTCACTCTTTTTAAAGGATTCATTTATTGCAGAGACACACCTAGGATCTACTGGTACATGTTGTCTTTCCTGTTCACCATCCAAGAGATCAACCAGGATCTCAGGCTCTTACCCAACATCACCCTGGGCTACAACATCTATGAGAACTATTTCGATACAAGGATGACTTCGGACGCCATGCTAGAGCTGCTTGCAGCCAGTGGATGCAATATTCCTAATTATCACTGTGGAGAACAGAATCACCTGCTGGCTGTTCTTGAAAGAAGCAACACTTTCATCTCAAGAGTGATTTCAGCCTTGTCAGGCATCTACAAAATTCCACAGGTAAGTAGTGGGAGAGCATGGAGGGAAAGAGAATTTCAACTGCGTAAAATTCTATTTTCTCTTTGGAGGGGTCAAGAGGGGATATTTTTCAAAATGGGAAAATCCTGAGCTATGGATCCAACATCCCTTATTCAAAACTGAGCCTTCACCAACTTGACACCTCCAGATGTTTCAGACTAAAACTCCCATCAGCCTCAGCCAGCAGAGATTTAGAGAGATATCAATCATTTCAAATGATTAAAATATCTGTTATGCCGATATAAAATAAATTTGCTGATCTTTTGCTTTCCTTGCTAGATCAGTTATGGCTTCACTGCCCAGGTTCTCGAAGGTAAAACCCTGTTCCCTTTTCTCTACCGGATGACTCCCAAAGAGGAAAGTCAGTACCAGGGGATTGTTGAATTGCTCCTGCATTTTGGATGGACGTGGATTGGCCTCTGCACTCCAGACAATGACAGTGGAGAAAGATTTGTGAGCGCTGTGAAACCTCTGATGCTCAGCAAAGGGATCTGCATTGCTTTATCAAAAATTATACCAGAAAATGATATGGGTCAATTTATCAGGCCTGGGGAACCTTTTTTCCTATGGAGACAAGTTGGGGTATTTTTTTACTATGTAACCAATTCAATGGGCATCTTTCTACTCCTGACAATAAACATGGTATATGGGAAGGAAATAGGGGCAAAGGTCTGGATCACAACAGCTTTGTTAGAAATCAGAACTGGCTATTACTTCCCTCCAAATTATTTCCAGCACCTCCATGGTTCTCTGTCCTTTGCAATTCAGACTGGAATAAGGAGCAGCAAAGGTGACAAATATAAAGGGCAGACCGATCTTCAGGATTATTTCAATCAAGCATTTCAGTGTTCATATTCAAAGCATTTGTTGTCTGTGAAACGCAGGATAAGATGCAGAGAGGAGGAGAAACTCGAGCTGTTGCCCCAAGAGGCGCGTGAGGGAGCCCAGTCTATAGACAGCTATGGCACTTACATCCATGTTCAGGCTGTGGCACAGGCCTTGCATGCTTCGCTTTCATCTAGATCCCAGAGGAGGCTGATGGTGGAGGAAGGAGAGCAATGGGGACCCCAAAGGCTACAGCCGTGGCAGGTATTTCCTTCCCCTTTTTGCAACCTGCAGTCCACACAGATGCTGATCTTGACTGGGGATAGACCTGCAAAATATCATAGTTACTATTAGTATTAGTAACAGTAGCATACTGCCCATCATTTCTCTGATGAAAATAGAGACGGCCCATTCCATAATGATAATCTTACTGCTTATACCCAGGGCTTTTTTTCAGAGGGGAACTCGCTGGAACTCAGTTTTGGCACCTCTCAGGTGGGTGCCATTGCCATTCTCAGAGGGAGGTGTTCATGGTGAGTTCCGGCATCTTCTTTTCTAGAATAGCACTGATTATACATCTTCTTCAGTTGCCTCAGCACTCTGGGCAGCTCCCAAAATAAGGAAATTCATATTAAAATATTAAACATTTAAAAATTCCCGATATAGGATTGGACAGCTTGTAGGTTGGATAACTCCACATCCGCCAACATTTCTCCAATGAAAATAGGCACATTCTAAGGAAAAGTGGGAAATTCCAGGATCAAATGAAAAACTGTCTCTAATTCAGGGACATCCCTGGAAAATTGGGGCACTTGCAGGGTCTGTAGTAATAGAAATGGCTGAATAGGAATTCCAGTCTACATGAGATACACGCAGCCCCAAATCCTAAGAGGTTGAAGTGAGTAGGACTGAGATATCCATCTTGGTTTCCCGGTTTCTTAATGCTGGTGCTTTCCGCTGCCATTCCAGCTTCACCCTTTCTTGAGAGAAATCCGGTGTCTGAATACTTCCAGGGGCAGGCTGTGCTTGGATGAGAACTGGGAGCTACCAGGAGACTTTGATATTATGAACTGGGTGATGTTTCCCAATAAGTCTCAGGTCGTTGTGAAAATTGGGAATATAAGGAGAGAGACGTCTGCTGGCATAAAGTTCACCATTAACTCAGAAGCCATTGAGTGGCCCAAGAAATTCAACAAGGTAAGGGGAATGACAGAGAGGGGAGGCTAGGAGATCCTGAATATGTTTTTCCTTAAACAACCACTGAAAAATGACCATATCAGTTTGCCCAATGGTGTCTTGACCGTCAATAACAGCTGCAACCACCACTCCTTCTTTCCACAGCAGCTGAGATAGGAGGGGAATTTGTGGTGCTCACAGAAAGCATAGAGCTCAGAGGTACTCAGAGAAGACACCATCTATTTCCGAGCCAGACTGAGAATTTAAAAATTCTGGACGGAATCTTTGACAGAAAGGACTACGTAGATAAGAAGAAAGGGGAAAACACCTAGGGAAAAGGGAAAATACCTAGTAAAAGTGAACTATTGGGTTTTCATACATGCAGAAGGATGGAAAGTAATTTATTTTAGAAATGATAATTACTGATTTATGGTGGATATTTTAAATTTATGGAGTAAGCTCACTTGTAGATGTTGCAAATGTTAAACTATTGTATGTGTAGGAATTGAGAAGTGCACGGCTGTTGGTGAAGGATGAGAAGTTAAAAAAACAACAACTCTATTGTAAGATAAGGTTAATGTTAAGGAATGGCACATGAACTAGAAATCACTAGGGAAATACATCAGCGACAAGAGGAAACCTTGCATGCCTCAAGAACAAAGTGAGGGAAACCAATATTTTGAAAAGTCATAGTAAATTTGTCTTAATTGGTGATTGAGAGATTATCCGAATCCTGAACTTTGGGGAAATCACATTTCAGACTACATTGCCATTTTCTTTGAAGATTTATTAAGCAGGGAAGCAGGTAAACGGAGAAGAGGAATCAGAGTTCTGTGGCGCAATCCTCAGTTGTCCTGAATTATGAAGAACAAGATATTGTGGTCACCCCAATGGTCAGTGGGGGGTTGAAAGGACCCTGATGAGGGGTCAAAGGCTGCAGTCCAGAGATCCGTTTGAATTCGCTCTATGAGTGAATTACATACCCACAAATACTCCTAACTGTTCCTCTTTGTTGCACCTTCTTGTCTTTCTGGTTAGGCCGTGCCTCGTTCCAGGTGTACAGAAAAATGTCGACCTGGATATGCCAAGGTGGTTCTAGAAGGAAAGCCCATTAGCTGCTATGCTTGTGCTCGGTGTGCGGAAGGGACCTTCTCTGCCCAGGAAGGTGGGTGACGCCAAGGGGGAGGGTATTTCTGGAGAGAGTAAACACAGGGCAGTAATCCAGTCTCAAACACTTTTTGTGAGATTTCTGCAGACATTGGGGAATGTGGATTCTTCCTCGACATTCATAGGATTAATCAACTTTATTACATCCAGAAAGGGCATTGAAAGGAGTGGCCATAAGGAAGAAATCTCTGGGGTGGAAAGTGGGCAGCTGTGAGAGGAATTCCCACAAACAGTCCTTTTTTATTTTTTATACCAAGTCACACCAAAAAGGAAATAATTTTGATATTTATAAAAAAGAATGGACAGGAGATGCAAACCAGCAAATTTTTAATAGCAAAAGCACGAAAAAATATAAAGAATACTTCAGATGAAAATTATTACAATATAATCAATGGACTGTTTTGATCTCACTACTATGAACATTGCATGGAAGCAACAGAGAACTGCATTTAAAATGTCAAGTTAAAGAGCTGTTTCTTCAGGATTAGGCAGGATCCAAAAAAATGCAGTTAACAGAAGTGGAGTGCTCATTGCTACTCAGTTTATCCTAGATCACAATGTTGCTTTACCTATTATAACATTCTTATTTCCTGAGGTCCACCACAGAGTTTTTCAAAACGTAAAAGAGCACAGATCATTAGGGATGTAAGTGATGTTGCCGCCACTCTTTTTCTCTTCCTCAGATGCAGAACATTGCACCAAATGCCCAGAAGATCAGTATCCAAACAAGGACAGAGATCAATGTGTCCCCAAGATTACCACCTTCCTGACTTATGGAGAATATTTGGGAATGGTTTTAGCTTCCGTTGCCCTCTTCTTGTCCTTAACAGCAGGCATTGTGTTGGGAATCTTCATTAAATACAAGGAAACTCCCATAGTCAAAGCCAACAACCGGGACCTCTCCTACATCCTGCTCGTCTCCCTCCTGCTTTCCTTTTGGTCCTCCTTGCTCTTCATCGGGTGCCCAAGGAAAGAGACCTGCCTTCTCCGACAAACGGCCTTCAGCATCATCTTCTCAGTTGCTGTTTCTTCTGTCTTGGCAAAGACCATCACGGTGGTGCTGGCCTTCCTGGCCACAAAGCCCGGGAACAGAGTGAGGAGATGGCTGGGCAAGAGTCTGGCCAACTCCATTGTCATTTCCTGTTCTGGGGGGCAAGTTCTCATCTGCACCATCTGGCTGGGCTCTTCTCCCCCATTCCCAGAGCCGGACATGCACTCCCAGCTGGGAGAGATCATCCTGCAATGCAACGAAGGGTCTGTGGCCATGTTTTACATTGCCCTCGGCTACATGGGCTTCTTGGCTGCCACCTGCTTCACAGTGGCTTTCCTAGCCAGGAAGCTGCCCGGTTCCTTCAACGAAGCCAAGCTGATCACCTTCAGCATGCTGGTCTTCTGCAGTGTTTGGGTGTCTTTTGTGCCCACCTACCTGAGCACCAAGGGCAAGTACATGGTGGCCGTGCAGATCTTCTCTATATTGGCCTCCAGTGCTGGGCTTCTGGGCTGCATCTTCCTTCCCAAGTGCTACATTCTTGTGCTGAGGCCTCATCTGAACACAAAGGAGCACCTGACAACCAGACATTAAGGGGACATATGATTCTTAAAACATTCCATGTTCCTGATGTCCAGAAGTACATAAATGAAACACACCTGCTTATTCATGTTGCTCCTTCTCTACCTCTGAAAGAGATTATGTTCATTCTTAGCCCAAATTTTATGTAGTCCTGTTCACATGAACCGTAAGATGGGAGGAAATGTTTTCCTACCCTGCTTTGCCAAGGATTACAATGAGTCTTGATGTACTGCCCGTAATTTGTAAACTATTATCTTTTAAAATTTTTGTCTTTTGGGAACTTATATTTATCTCACAACAAGATAGTCTAGAGGGAGATAGGAGTTCGGTTTTTTAGTCTTTTTGCTTTGTTATTAACCATATCAATTCTGATATTCAACAATACTTTCTAGTTATGTCATTTCTAGATATTCAAATGCCTGTGCTCCATTTTCTACCGGTATGCTGAATCATTCAGAAGTTCCCTTCACATCATTTCATTTTCCTAAACTTTGTATGTTAATAAATTGAGAAAATCATTTAAATTATCTTCCGTAGTCTCCGGGTTTAATTTCTCTATTGTGTAAGCTCTGCTCCCTGTTCCAAAGAGTAGCAACTGACCTTAGCCATGCCTTGACTGGAGTCCAATTGATTTTATTGCGTTGTCCAGGATATGACACATTGTGCACTGATGTTGAGTGGATCACCAGATTACGAGTGAGCCAGCAACAAGTTCAGCATTGGAGGGAATCAATGAGATGATGCCAGATAGTTGGATTCCCTGCCTGCCAAACCTTTTAAGAGGAGTCATCTTATGCTCAGTCAGGAAGGAAGAGCGAGAGGCCTCCTCCTCCAACTCAGGTTCCTCCCATTCAGGTCCCCATTTATAGAGCAAAACCAAGATCAGATGATCAAGTAAAAATAATTGATAGAACAGCCACTGGTAAAGCATTTAGATTCATTTGCTAAGATTGCGATCAATATGTGTTGTGGAGTTGGGAAAACAGGGGCAAGATGGCGGCTGTAACAACTTCTCCTTCATGAACCCTCTGGATTACAAACCTTTTATAGCCTTTTATAGCCGTCTTTTTAGCTGTTTTTATTAGACTTTTAAATTATTTTACCTCTGTTAGAAGTTTTAATCGTTTTACTTCTATGGTTGGCCAATATACGTATCAACAAGGATATTCAAACCTTCTGCTGATTAGTAACGCCGCCTTGAAGATTGGGTTACGCTGAGCAGTGGAGGAGGAGTAGCAGAGGAGTTGCGGCCATAAAAGATAAGTTCTCTTTTGTCTCCGTTTACCTCTACTTTGAACCTCCGTAGTCAGTGAGACAGCGACAAATGGGTCATGGCAAGCGACCAAGATCTGCAGAGAAAGGTTGTTCACCTCCAAGAGCAAAGCAGTCAAAGCTTGAATCTCCCCCACCATCTACTAACAATAACAGCAAAACGGAGCAAGTAACTGTTTCTGCGGTCGAAACATACAACCGCTTCTGGCCTCTGTATGATCAAGGAGAGTTGGAAAAGCTAGCTGATTTAGCGGGGGATGGAAGCCCTGCCTGCCAAACCTTTTAAGAGGAGGCATCTTATGCTCAGTCAGGAAGGAAGAGCGAGAGGCCTCCTCCTCCAACTCAGGTTCCTCCCATTCAGGTCCCCATTTATAGAGCAAAACCAAGATCAGATGGGAAGTCAAAATAACTGACAGAACAGCCACTGGTAAAGCATTTAGATTCATTAGCTAAGATTGCATCCTACTTAGACTTTCATCTCTCCGGACTAGTGGAAAGCTTACTAAACACTTATTCTTATAGCCATTCAACCTGTAGCAATCCAATGAAGGCTCCTATATAAATTTAAGAATTAAGGTCCCGAGAAAGCTGACTGGGGGGTTATTTATGTATGCAACCACAGCAGCTAGAACTTTATATGCACAGAAGTGGAAAGAGGGAGGATTCGTTTATGAAACTGGGGGAATATGCTGAAATGGTGAAATTACCTGCTAAACTAAGAGGACATGAGGATGAATCTTTTCAGGAAGAATGGAGACCATTGATATCTTATTTGTCAAACTATCATCCATTCATGAAGTCAAAGGCAGGATTTGAAATATAAGCAGTGGATTACTGAAATACGACATTGGGGCTTTGATAATAAAAACGTGTTTTTTAAAACATCTGATAAAAAGAAGTAATAAAAACAAACATAGAGAAGGGGGTGGGGACTCAAGAAGAAATTGTGTGGGGGGGTTGTTTTTTTGTTTTAAACTGTATGCGAAGACAAGTGATTGGAATATCTGTGGAGACTTAATAATAATAATTATTTTTTAAATGTAGTAAAGAAAGCATTCACCCAGATTCTTAGGAAGTTGAGGTAATTTGATTCTGTTTTATTATTTTAACTTTTGGAAGGCCTCCTCCTCCAACTCAGGTTCCTCCCATTCAGGTCCCCATTTATAGAGCAAAACCAAGATCAGATGGGCAAGTGAAAATAATTGACAGAACAGCCACTGATGAAGCATTTAGAATAGGTTAATTAGCCAAGATTGCATCCTACTTAAACTTTCAACACTTCAAATTGGTGGTAAGCTCATTAAGCTCTCAGTCTTATAGTAATTCAACCTGTAGAATTCCAATGAAGGGTGCAATATAAAATTAATAAATAAAGGTCCTGAGAAAGCTAACTAGTTTATGTATGTATGCAGCCACAGCAGCTAGAACTTTATATGCACAGAAATGGGAAAAGTTCCCCACCAAAGAGGAATGGCTTATGAAACTGGGGGAATATGCTGAAGTGGTGAAATTACCATCTAAAATGACCATCCAACATGATGGATTGTTTAAGGAAGAATGGAGACCATGGATATATTATCTGTCAAACCATCATCCATACATGAAGTCAAAGGCAGAGAATTATTGAAATACAACATCGGGGCTTACATAATAAAATCATATATATTTTAAAACATCTGATAAAAAAGAGTAATAAAAACAAACATCGAGAAAGGAGAGGTGGGGAGTCAAGAAGAAATTATGTATTTATTTTTACAAATTGTATAAGAAGAAAGGTGTATTGGAATATCTATGGAGAGTTTATTTTAAAAATTGTTTTAAAAAATATATTTTTATTAAGGATCCACCCAGATTCTTAGGAAGTTGAGGTAATTTGAGTCTGTTTTATTATTTTAACTTTTTGTATGTTCTGAAGTAAGTTTGAAAACTTTTTTATGATTGTCCTGCCTTATCTTTACGTAAAGCGCTTTGGGAGTTATTGGCCTAACCCTGTGGTACGTGGATTTTATGAAACAGATGAAATGAGTAAGTAAGTAAGAAGTAAATATTAATAAACAAATGGATAAAGAATAATAAAACTGCTAGAATGCTAGCCTGGTGCAACGGGCTTGGCGCCTCAATCTGCCTGCTCTTTCTTACATATAATGCCCCCACCTCACTGAACCACCCTTAAAACCAATGCTAACTATCCCAGAGTATTCTGTGGGGGACCTAGGTGTGGGGAATAACCAGTGAGCTGGAGTCTCAAGCAGATGTTTTTAAAATAACAATAAAGATTTGTTTTAAAACAAGGTAGTATAATACAAGTGGAGAAACTTAGGTTACTTCAATAATAATACGCTAGTTCAATTCATTTTCACAGGTTTCAGCTTTATAGTTTGGTTCCTTTCTAAGGCGGTACTTTCCTTCAGGTAAAGGTAAAGTGACCCCTAACAGTGAAGTCCAGTCGCAGACGACTCTGGGGTTGCGGCGCTCATCTTGCTTGGCCGAGGGAGCCAGCGTTTGTCCGCAGGTCATGTGGCCAGCATGACTAAGCTGCTTCTGGCGGTCCAGATTCTGTTTTATTATTTTAACTTTTGGAATGTTCTAAAGTAAGACTGTAAACTTTGTTATGATCATCCTGACTTATCTTGACGTAAAGCGCTCTAGGGGTGATTGGCCAAAACAGTCCATGGATTTTTTGAAAGATTAAATAATTAAGTAAGAAAGTAAAAAAATATTTATAAATAAATACGTAAAGAATAATAAAGCTGCTAGAATGCTAGCCTGGCTTCTGCACAGACAATTTGTTTATGAGTAGAGATGTTTCTTTTCCGTCACACCTGGCTTCTGCACACGCAATTGTTTACAAGTAGAGAAGTTTCTGCTCAAAGACGAGGAGCAAGTTGGCTCCATGTGCAACAGAAGCTCTCCTTCCGCAGAACATGTCGAAGGGGAAGGGAGAGTCGAAAGTTCAGAGCAACCTTTCTCCCCTCAACCAACCCCTGAGAGCTCCCCTCTGTTGGAGAAGCCTTTCAAAGATGGGGTGGAAATTCACTTGAAGTGGCTTTGAAGCCACCAAGGCGCTTCTTCCCTTCCGGGGGAGAACCAGAAGGGAGCGGCAGGAATCAAGCAGCCCAGACCCACCCAAAGTGGCCAGAGGATGGGCTTGAGAAAACCCTCCCCATCGCAGGCTCCACCAGTCTCTGTCTCTAGCAGCCTCTAGGAAACAAGATCCCACCACCATGTGTCCCGTTCACAGTAATGAGGATGGTATTTCTCCGCATTCTCCATTGGTTGATTTTTATTTCTTCATTTCTTGAATCTATATACTGCCCTATCCCAGAGGCCTCAGGGTTGTTCACAGAACAAAATCAAAATATAAAACCACAATATATATAATCAAAATAAAAACAGCAACCCAATAACACGCTCCACGCCCCCCCCAAAGAAGACTGTCCGACCTCTCCTTCAAAACCTCCAAGGAAAGAGAGTCCATGGTCGGATCCAGCTTCAAGTCTCTTCCTTGGTCCTTGTAAGCAAAGTTCAAATCAAACTTCCAATTCCCAAAAACACCCCTTGACTTCTGTCCATCATGTTTTTCTCCCGCTCTGCACCTGCTGCTTGAGCCAGTCAAGAATCCAGAAAGTTAGTGTGATGAAACTTATATCTGGAATTAGCCAAACTAAGAGAATCAATAAGAAATCATTCAGGAAAAAGAATGGGATGTTTATTAAAATTATATGATGAAATATGTTTCCCATGATTACTCTTGGTGGAGCATAGATTAAATTCCAGAGAGTTAAGAGAATGGTCTTTTGTAGAATAAGAACAGACACAGAAATTTTAAGAAATGAGGAATTAGGAACCTTATAGAAATAGAAGGAAGTCATTAACAAATCAGGGAATAAAACCAGAGATTAGACATAAATAAGAAAAGTAAGAGAAGCGAGAGGAAATTGATAAGGTGAAGATAAAAGGACTTCTTGATGGAAATATATGTTTATAGTAATGTCGCTGATGGTTTGTATTTCTTAAAAAACTGTATGTATTTGATAAGATTCTTCATTTACCGTATTTTTCGCCCCATAGGACGTACCGGCCCATAGGACGCACCATGTTTTTTGGGGGGGAAATAAAGGGAAAAAAAATTATTTCCCGCTCAGGCGCTTGTGGGGCCGGGAGCGGGGAGAAGCGCTCTTCTCCCCGCCGCCCGCCTTCAGATCAGGTCCAGGGACAGGGGGAAGACACGCTGCGCCTCCCCGCTGTCCCCGGATCTTGCGGGGCTGGCGGCGGGGAGAAGCACGCATCTCCCCGCCGTCAGCCTCTAAACCACATAGGGAGACAGTGGGATGGCAGCGTTCCGCCTCCCCGCTGTCCCCCAACCTTGTGGGGCTGGCGCTGCGGCTCTCCTGAAGCCTGCACTCGCCCCATAGGACCCACACACATTTCCCTTTCATTTTTGGAGGGAAAAAGTGTGTCCTATAGGGCGAAAAATACGGTAACTTTCTTTCTGTTTTTTCTATTTCTTGATATTCTTTCTCTTCTTTTCCCCCTTTCTTTCCTATTTTCTATTTTCTCTTTGTGTAAAGTGTTTCTTTCATTACAGAACAATATGTTTGATTTGCCTATTTTTTAATGTGTAAAGAAAGATCGTAAAAAAAACATTCCATCATTTTGTCCTCTGAGTTTAGACATGTCATCATATTCCACCAGTTTCATCAGAAGGGATCGGCTAGAATCAAGTATGTTTTTCTCCAGCTCTGCACCTGCCGCTTGAGCCATTCAAGACTCCAGAAAGTTTTTGTGATGAAACTTATTCCACTTGGAATAATCAAAATTATAGTCATCTCATCTTCTGAAACCTCAGGAGATATTTCAGGAGATTGCATAAGCCTTGGAAACCAACATGGCAATATTAATTGCGCTGTGTCTGGGAAAGAAAAAGTTGGTGCCGAGAATATTTCCTGTGTTGGAGACAGACTGAGACAAGATGCAGAGCTGGTGACAGAGGGGTGTGCCTGCCTTGTGCTTCCTAGTTCCGAAGGTAGAGTTGAAAACCACACAGCCTGGCAAAGCCCACCCAGTCTGGTCTTGCAGGAGTCTTTGGGTTCTTCTGCTTTGCCTCCTTGGCAGTAAGAGGAGGAGGAGGCAGAGCCAGAATGAGATCCCTGCTCCTTCTGTTGCAGCTTCTGCTGCTCACGATGCCCTTTGGAGTCTGCGGGAACTACAAGGCGAAATGCCCCTTGAATCTGGTCAGGGATGAAACGGATGCTCGCAATTACTACCGGCCTGGACACTTTCTCATCAGTGGGATCATCTCTCCAAAATGCTTATATAAGGAAACGCCATACGTCTTTTCTCAGACACCCTTCGCCAGGAGTGAGAGGTATATAATATCATATGTGGGTGGGCTTCATGGTCCTCCAGTCCTTGTAATGGTTTCTATTTATCAAGGAAAGAGCGCCTTTCACAGGGCTGGGGAGCCAAGGCTGTCCTCATGTTGCAGGTCTACCCTGCCTTGACCATTGGTCTTGTTGGCTGGGCTGATGGGAGCTGGGGGTCCACTAAAAGATTCCACCCAAACCTCTCCCATTTCCTTGTTCCCTGGGTCTTCCTTAGTGAAACACTCTCCTACCTATGGATGCACGGAATTTCCCCACCTGCAGGATGCCATGAAACTCAGGCAATTCAACCTTTGAGCTCTGGAAATTGTCTGAGTTTCATGGCTTCCTGAAGGTGGGGAAATTCAGTGCAAACTTTTGAACCCTGACCAGATTCATTGGCATTCTTGCATTCTTCTATTATATCCTTATAATGATATAATATTATAAATGACCATCAACCAAATGTCGTTAAAGAATGCTATAGTTTTAAAAATGGATTTTTGAAATCCTACAGGTTAACGTTTGGTGGCTGGAGAGCAGGAAATATGTGCTTTAATTGAAATGATAAATAAAATAATATGAGTCAGAAGACTTCCTTGTTAGTGGAGTCCAAAATGTGAAAAGGAATTATTCCTTTTCTCCACACACACACAACTGGTCTCATTTTTAACGATTGCAATGGTTGACACAGTAGGTACCTGTTTCCTAACCCAGAGGGTGGCATGAAACTCAAGCAATTTCCAAGCAAATGAGATTAATTATTTTACGTTTATTCTATTTCGATCACAGTTCTCTTTATACAACACAACAGGACACCTACGTCTCAGAATGAAAAAATCTCTTTTGAAAATGGGTGAATTTTTATGCGAGAAGAGCAGGAATGATATGCTTCAAATAAAATGATTATATAAAAGAATACAGACCAGGGGGTGTCCTCATTGTTGGAGTCACTGATGAAAAACATGTGCAAAATTATAGGTTTTACCACACACTCAAAGCTGCAAGCCACCAGGCCTCATTTCTAAGTAAAAGGGGACTGAGGTATTTGGTGCTTCCCCTCCTTCAATAAAATTTGTCTCTTATCTACCTATAGTCTAGCCCATTGGAAGAAGTCAAAGACCAATGCAGGAAAAGCAGCCTTTGCAGCAACTTCCCAGTATAGCACACATTTTGAGGGGCGCCTTCATTTCTTACTCATAGAACCACAGTAGAATAGAATCATAGATTATAGAGAAGGAAGGAACCCGGAGGAATCTCACTTGAAGCATCCATGACACATGGTCACCTTCGGAGGGAGTCTCTTCCACTGTTGAACAGCTCTGTGTGCTGTTTGCATCAAAGCTCCAGTCATGGAGCAGAGATCTCCAAATTTTTATTCTATACTAGACTGTAAATGGTTTGATATTAATGCAATAGGATTAATCAATACAGACTAATCTTTTTGGCTCATATAATGTCCCCACCCCCATTAATATGAATGCCAGTTTCACTCTTTTTAAACGATTCATTTCTTGCAGAAACACACCTAGGATCTACTGGTACATGTTGTCTTTCCTGTTCACCATTCAAGAGATCAACCAGGATCTCAGGCTCTTACCCAACATCACCCTGGGCTACAACATCTATGAGAACTATTTCGATGCAAGGATGACTTCGGACGCCATGCTAGAGCTGCTTGCAAGCAGTGGATGCAATATTCCCAATTATCACTGTGGAGAACAGAATCACCTGCTGGCTGTTCTTGAAGGAGGCAATACTGTCATCTCAAGAGTGATTTCAGCCTTGTCAGGCATCTACAAAATCCCACAGGTAAGTAGTGGGAGAGCATGGAAGCACAGAGAATTTCAACTGCATAAAATTCTACTTTCTCTTTGGATAGGTCAAGCAGGGATTTTTTTAAAATGGGAAAATCCTGAGCTATGGCGCCAACATCCCTTTTTCAAAACTGAGCCTTCACCAGCTTGACACCTCCAGATGTTTCCGACTAAAACTCCCATCAGCCTCAGCCAGCAGAGATTTAGATATCAGGCATTTCATATGATTTAATACCCATTATGCTGAAAGTAAAATAAATTGCTGATCTTTTGCTTTCCTTGCTAGATCAGTTATGGCTTCACTGCCCAGGTTCTTGAAGGTAAAACCCTGTTCCCTTTTGTCTACCGGATGACTCCCAAAGAGGAAAGTCAGTACCAGGGGATTGTTGAATTGCTCCTGCATTTTGGATGGACGTGGATTGGCCTCTTCACTCCAGACAATGACAATGGAGAAAGATTTGTGAGCGCTGTGAAACCTCTGATGCTCAGCAAAGGGATCTGCATTGCTTTAGCAAAAAGAGTACCAGAAAATGATGTGAATCAATTTATCAGGCCTGGGGAACCTTTTTTCCTATGGAGACAAGTTGGGGTATTTGTTTCCTATATAACCAATGCAGTGGCTATAATACTACTCATGGTAATACACGATATGTATGAGAAGGAAATAGGGGCAAAAGTCTGGATCACAACAGCTTTGCTAGAAATCAGAATTGGCTTTTACATCCCTCCAACTTTATTCCAGCATCTCCATGGTTCTCTGTCCTTTGCAATTCAGACCAGAATAAGGAGCAGCAAAGGTGACAAATATAAATGGCAGACCAATCTTGGGAATTATTTCAATCAAGCATTTCAGTGTTCATATTCAAAGCATCTGTTGTCCGTGAAAGGCAGGGTAAGATGCAGAGAGGAGGAGAAACCGCAGCCATTGCCCCAAGAGGAGCGTGAGATAGCCCTGTCTTATGACAGGTATGGCATTTACATCAATGTTCAAGCTGTGGCTCAGGCCTTGCATGCTTCGCTTTCATCTAGATCCCAGAGGAGGCTGATGGTGGAGGAAGGAGAGCAATGGGGACCCCAAAGGCTACAGCCGTGGCAGGTATTTCCTTCCCCTTTTTGCAACCTGCAGTCCACACAGATGCTGATCTTGACTGTGGATAGACCTGCAAAATAACATAGTTACTATTAGTATTAGTAATAGTAGCATACAGCCCAACATTTCTCTGATGAAAATAGAACCATCCCATTCCATAATGATAATCTTACTGTTTATAGCCAGAACTTTTTTCAGGGGGGAACTCGCTGGAACTCAGTTCTGGCACCTCTCAGGTGGGTGCCATTGCCATTCTCACAGGGAGGTGTTCATGGTGAGTTCCGGCAGCTTTTTTGCTAGAAATATATCACTGTTTGTACCCCACACATCTTTTTGGGTTGCCTCAGCACTCTGGGCAGCTCCCAACATAAAGAAATTAATACTAAAATATTAAACATATTCAAAATATTATATTAAGTCTATATCCCTCAATATTTCTCCAAAGAAAATAGGGACATTCTAAGGAAAAGTGGGACATTCCTTTTTTAAAAAATAATAATATATTTTTATTATTTTCTTTCTTAAACAATATTTTCAGCAATACAATAAGAAACACAGAAACTTTTTGCTCTGCCGAGCATATGACTTCCTTTCAGCAGGTTTTCCGCTTTCAAGTCCTGTCTCACAATTTGGTTCTTTAGCTTCCATTGTCCACATTGTAGATATATTTCAATCCTGCTAGTGTCTTCAAATTTTTACAATTATTATTCAAATACACAATAAATTTACACCAATCCCTTTGAAATTTTTGATCATCCTGTTCTCAAATCCTGCAGGTTAGTTTGGCCAGTTCTGCGAAGTCCATCATCTTTGCCTGCCACTATCCTCTTATCCACACTTAATATGTCATTAACTTGATGATCTTGCAGCCACCCTGTAAGAAAAACCTTCAATTTGATCATATGGTTTAAGTTTAAAACCTTTCTCGGTTTCCATCAAAGTGCCTTTATATGTGGCCCATCTTCCCTCCGTATTTAATTTTTTTACCGTCAGTACCTCAATAGGTGAGATCCACCATGGTGTTTTCCTTTCTAATAGGTTTTTATTTCTTTCCCACACTTCATAGATTGACCTTCTAATCACATGGTTCAGGAAACCTCTATGAATTTTCACTTTGTCATACCAAAGATAAGAATGCCACCCAAATCTGTTATCATAACCTTCCAGATCTAAAATATCTGTATTCTCCATCGTTATCCATTCCTTTAACCAACAGAGACAGGACGCCTCATAATAGAGTTTCAAATCTGGCATGGCGTATCCACCTCTTTCTTTTTTAATCTATTAACAATTTATATTTTATCCTTGGCTATTCTCCTGCCAGATGAATCTCGATACTACTTTTTGCCACTCTTTAAATTGACCTGTCCTTTGGACACTGGAATTGTTTGAAACAGGAATAACATCTTGGGTAATACATTCATTTTTACCACTGATATTCTACCAGAAAATGACAACTTTAATCTGCTCCATATTTCCAAGTCCCTCTTGATTTCCTTCCATGTGGATTCATAATTATCATTAAATAAATTAATATTTTTGGTATTAACCAAATTCCAATATATTTCACTTCCTTTTACAACCATAATTTCTGATCTACATTGCAATTCATCTATCTCTTCTATGACCATATTCTTCACTAACATTTTAGTTTTACCTTTATTGAGCTTAAATCCTGCTCTTGCCCAAATTCCTCAATTTTCACCAGCGCTTCTTGTATGCTAGTGTGTGGATAATCCAATGTTAAGAGCAAATCATCTGCAAAGGCTTTTAATTTATACTCCTTTACTCCAATCTTTATCCCTCTCACGTCTGACAATTCTCTCAAATTCTTAGTTAATACCTCCAGGACCGTGATAAATATCAATGGTGACAACGGGCACCCCTGTCTAGTGCCTTTAGTTTGTTGTTTAGTCATTCAGTTGTGTCCGACTCTTCGTGACCCCATGAACCAGAGCACGCCAGGCACTCCTGTCTTCCACTGCCACCCGCAGTTTGGTCAGATTCATGTTTGTAGCTTCAAGAACACTGTCCCACCATCTCATCCTCTGTCGTCCCCTTCTCCTTGTGCCCTCCATCTTTCCCAACATCAGGGTCTTTTCCAGTGAGTCTTCTCTTCTCATGAGGTGGCCAAAGAACTGGAGCCTCAGCTTCAGGATCTGTCCTTCCAGTGAGCACTCAGGGCTGATTTCCTTAAGAATGGATGCATTTGATCTTCTTGCAGTCCATGGGACTCTCAAGAGTTTCCTCCAGCACCATAATTCAAAAGCGTCAATTCTTCAGCGATCAGCCTTCTTTATGGTCCAGCTCTCACTTCCATATATCACTCCTGGGAAAACCATAGCTTTTACTATACGGGCCTTTGTTGGCAAGGTGATATCTCTACTTTTTAAAATGCTGTCTAGGTTTGTCATTGCTTTCCTCCCAAGAAGCAGGCGTCTCTTAATTTCGTGGCTGCTGTCACCATCTGCAGTGATCATGGAGCCCAAGAAAGTAAAATCTCTCACTGCCTCCATTTCCTCCCCTTCTATTTGCCAGGAGGTGATGGGACCAGTGGCCATGATCTTTGTTTTTTTGATGTTGAGCTTCAGACCATATTTTGCGCTCTCCTCTTTCACCCTCAATAAAAGGTTTTTTAATTCCTCCTCACTTTCTGCCATCAAGGTTGTGTCATCTGCTTATCTAAGGTTGTTGATATTTCTTCCAGCAATCTTAATTCCGGCTAGGGATTCATCCAGCCCAGCCTTTCGCATGATGAATTCTGCATATAAGTTAAATAAGCAGGGAGACAAAATACAGCCTTGTCGTACTCCTTTCCCAATTTTGAACCAATCAGTTGTTCCATATCCAGTTCTAACTGTAGCTTCTTGTCCCACATAGAGATTTCTCAGGAGACAGATGAGGTGATCAGGCATCCATATCTTTCTGGTATAATTCCTCTGTGTATTCTTGCCACCTCTTCTTGATGTCTTCTGCTTCTGTTAGGTCCTTACCACTTTTGTCCTTTATTATGGTAATCTTTGAACGAAATGTTCCTTTCATATCTCCAATTTTCTTGAACAGATCTCTGGTTCTTCCCATTCTGTTGTTTTCCTCTATTTCTTTGCATTGCTCATTTAAGAAGGCCTTCTTGTCTCTCCTTGCTATTTTTTGGAATTCTGCATTCAATTTCCTGTATCTTTCTCTATCTCCCTCGCATTTTGCTTGCCTTCTCTCCTCCGCTATTTGTAAGGCCTCATTGGACAGCCACTTTGCTTTCTTGCATTTCCTTTTCATTGGGATGGTTTTCGTTGCTGCCTCCTGTATAATGTTTCGAGCCTCCATCCATAGTTCTTCAGGCACTCTGTCCAGCAAATCTAAATCCTTAAACCTGTTCCTCACTTCCACTGTGTATTCATTAGGGATTTGGTTTAGATTGTATCTTACCGGCCCAGTGGTTTTTCCTACTTTCTTCAGTTTAAGCTTGAATTTTGCTATAAGAAGCTGATGATCTGAGCCACAGTCAGCTCCAGGTCTTGTTTTTGCTGACTGTATAGAGCTTCTCTATCTTTGGCTGCAGAGAATATAATCAATCTGATTTCGATGCTGCCCATCTGGTGATGTCCATGTGTAGAGTCGTCTCTTGTGTTGTTGGAAAAGAGTGTTTGTGATGACCAGCTTGTTATCTTGACAGAACTCTATTAGCCTTTGCCCTGCTTCGTTTTGAATTCCAAGACCAAATTTGCCAGTTGTTCCTTTTATCTCTTGATTCCCTACTTTAGCATTCCGATCCCCTATAATGAGAAGAACATCCTTCTTTGGTGTCACTTCTATAAGGTGTTGTAAGTCTTCATAGAATTGGTCGATTTCAGTTTCTTCAGCACCAGTAGTTGGTGCATAAACTTGGATTATTGTTATGTTAAAAGGTCTACCTTGGATTCGTATCGAGATCATTCTATCATTTTTGAGATTGCATCCCAGTACAGCTTTCACCACTCTTTTGTTGACTATGAGGGCCACTCCATTTCTTTTGCGGGTTTCTTGCCCACAGTAGTAGATATGATGGTCATCAGAACTGAATTCGCCCATTCCCGTCCATTTTAATTCACTGATGCCCAGGATGTCAATATTTATTCTTGCCATCTCATTTTTTACCACATCCAACTTACCCAGGTTCATGGTTCTTACATTCCAGGTTCCTATGCAATATTTTTCTTTACAGCATTGGACTTTCCTTTCGCTTCAATGCATATCCGCAACTGAGCGTCCTTTTGGCTTTGGCCCAGCCGCTTCATCAGCTCTGGATCTACTTGTACTTGTCCTCCGCTCTTCCCCAGTAGCATGTTGGACACCTTCCGACCTGAGGGGCTCATCTTCCAGCGTCATAACTTTTATATGCCTGTTGTCTTTGTCCATGGAGTTTTCTTGGCAGGGATACTGGAGTGGCTTGCCGATTCCTGCTCCAGGTGGATCACGTTTGGTCAAAACTCTCCACTATGACCTGTCCATCTTGGGTGGCCCTCTACAGCATAGCTCATAGCTTCTCTGAGTTCTTCAATCCCCTTCGCCACGGCAAGGCAGTGATCCATGAAGGGGGTGCCTTTAGTTATATCAAACTTATCAGTCAAAGTGTTGTTCACTATCAATTTCACCTTTTGCTCTTTTTTATTTGATCCCAGAATGTCCCACTTTTCCAAAGTGAAAAAGGAAAAGTGGGAGTAGGACTGAGATATCCATCTTGGCTTCCCGTTTTCTTAATGCTGGTGTTTTCCCCTGCCATTCCAGCTTCACCCTTTCTTGAGAGAAATCCGGTGTCTGAATACTTCCAGAGGCAGGCTGTGCTTGGATGAAAACTGGGAGCTGCCAGCGGACTACAGTATTTTGAACTGGGCGATGTCTCCCAATAAGTCAGGTGACCTTGTGGAAATTGGGAATATAAGGAGAGAGACGTCTGCTGGCACAAAGTTCACCATTAACCCAGAAGCCATTGAGTGGAACAAGAAATTCAATAACGTAGGGTAAATCACAAAGGGAGAAGGCTAGGAGATGCTTATTATGTTTTTCCTTAAACCGCTGAAAAATGACCATATCCGGTTGACCAACGGTGTCTTGACCGTCAATAACAGCTGCAACCACCACTCCTTCTTTCCACAGCAGCTGAGATAGGAGGGGAATTTGGGATGATCACAGAAAGCATAGAGCCCAGAGGTCCTATTTCCAAGCCAGACTGAGAATTTAAGAATTCTGGACAGAATCTTTAACCGAATGGACTATGTAGATAAGAAGAAAAGGGAAAGCCCCTAGTAAAAGTGAACTATTGGGTTTTCATACATGCAGAAGGATGGAAAGTAATTTATTTTAGAAATGATAATTACTGATTTATTGTGGATTTTTTAAATTCGTGGAGTAAGCTCACTTGTAGATGTTGCAAATGTTAAGCTATTGTATGTGCAGGAATTGAGAAGTGCACTGTTGGTGAATGATTATTTTTTTAAAAAAAAAAAAAACCCTATTGTAAAGTAAGGTTAACGTTAAGAAATGGCATGAAAACTGGAAATAACTAGGGAAGTACATCAGCGACAAGAGGAAACCTTGCATGCCTCAAGAACAGAGTGAGGGAAACCAATATTTGGAAAAGTCATATTAAATGTGTCTCAATTAGAGGTTGAGAGATTTTCAGAATCCTGAAATTTGGGGAAATCACATTTCAGACTCCATTGCCATTTTCTTTGAAGATTTATTAAGCAGGGAAGCAGGTAAACGGAGAAGAGGAATCAGAGTTCTGTGGCGCAAACCTCAGTTGTCCTGGACGAATTATGAAGAACAAGATATTCTTGTCGCCCCAATGGTCAGTGGGGGGTTGAAAGGACCCTGATGAGGGATCAAAGGCTGCAGTCCAGAGATCCATTTCAATTCACTCTATGAGTGAATTACATACCCACAAATACTCCTAACTGTTCCTCTTTCTTGCACCTTCTTGTCTTTCTGGTTAGGCCGTGCCTCGTTCCAGGTGTACAGAAAGATGTCGACCTGGATATGCCAAGGCGGTTCTAGAAGGAAAGCCCGTTTGCTGCTATGCTTGTGCTCGGTGTGCGGAAGGGACCTTCTCCGCCCAGGAAGGTGGGTGACTCCAAGGGGGAAGGTATTTCTGGAGAGAGTAAACACAGGGCAGTAATCCAGTCTCAAACACTTTTTGTGAGATTTCTGCAGACATTGGGGAATGTGGCTCCTTCCTCAACTTCTTTACAATCACCTTCATTACATCCTGGAAGAGAGTTGAAAGGAATGACCATAAGGAAGAAATCTCTAGGATTTCTTCAAAATGTAATCGAGTTCAGATCATTAGGGATGTAAGTGATGTTGCAGCCACTCTTTTTCTCTCCCTCAGATGCAGAACATTGCACCAAATGCCCAGAAGATCACCATTCAAACAAGGACAGAGATCAATGTGTCCCCAAGATTACCACCTTCCTGACTTATGGAGAATATTTGGGAATGGTGTTAGCTTCCGTTGCCCTCTTCTTGTCCTTAACAGCAGGCATTGTGTTGGGAATCTTCATTAAATACAAGGAAACTCCCATAGTCAAAGCCAACAACCGGGACCTCTCCTACATCCTGCTCGTCTCCCTCCTGCTTTCCTTTCTGTCCTCCTTCCTCTTCATCGGGCGCCCAAGGAAAGAGACCTGCCTTCTCCGACAAACGGCCTTCAGCATCATCTTCTCAGTTGCTGTTTCTTCTGTCTTGGCAAAGACCATCACGGTGGTGCTGGCCTTCCTGGCCACAAAGCCCGGGAACAGAGTGAGAAGATGGCTGGGCAAGAGTCTGGCCAACTCCATTGTCATCTCCTGTTCTGGGGGGCAAGTTCTCATCTGCACCATCTGGCTGGGCTCTTCTCCCCCATTCCCAGAGCTGGATATGCGCTCCCAGGTGGGAGAGATCATCCTGCAATGCAATGAAGGGTCTGTGTCCATGTTTTACGTTGCCCTCGGCTACCTGGGCTTCTTGGCTGCCACCTGCTTCACGGTGGCTTTCCTAGCCAGGAAGCTGCCCGGCTCCTTCAACGAAGCCAAGCTGATCACGTTCAGCATGCTGGTCTTCTGCAGTGTTTGGGTGTCTTTTGTGCCCACCTACCTGAGCACCAAGGGCAAGTACATGGTGGCCGTGCAGATCTTCTCTATGTTGGCCTCCAGTGCTGGGCTTCTGGGCTGCATCTTCCTTCCCAAGTGCTACATTATTGTGCTGAGGCCTGATCTGAACACAAAGGAGCACCTGACAACCAGAAATTAAGGGGACATCTGATTCTTAAAACATTCCATGTTCCTCACAACAAGATAGTCTAGAGGGAGATAGGAGTTAGGTTTTTTAGTCTTTTTGCTTTGCTATTAACCATATCAATTCTGATATTCAACAATACTTTCTAGTTATGTCATTTCTAGATATTCAAATGCCTGTGCTCCATTTTCTACCGGTATGCTGAATCATTCAGAAGTTCACTTCACATCATTTCATTCTCCTAAACTTTGTATATTAATAAATTGAGAAATTCATTTAAGTTCTCCTCCGTAGTCTGCTGGTTTAATTTCTGTATTGTGTAAGCTCTGCTCCCTGTTCCAAAGAGAAGCAACTGACCTTAGCCAAGCCTTGACTGGAGTAGAATGGATTTTATTGCGTTGTCCAGGATATGACACATTGTGCACTGATGTTGAGTGGATCACCAGATTACGAGTGAGCCAGCAACAAGTTTAGCATTGGAGGGAATCAATGAGATGATGCCATAATTGTATTCCCTGCCTGCCAAACCTTTTAAGAGGAGGCATCTTATGCTCAGTCAGGAAGGAAGAGCGAGAGGCCTCCTCCTCCAACTCAGGTTCCTCCCATTCAGGTCCCCATTTATAGAGCAAAACCAAGATCAGATGATCAAGTAAAAATAATTGACAGAACAGCCACTGGTAAAGCATTTAGATTCATTAGCTAAGATTGCATCCTACTTAGACTTTCATCTCTCAGGACTAGTGGAAAGCTTACTAAACACTTATTCTTATAGCAATTCATCCTGTAGCAATCCAATGAAGGCTCCTATATAAATTTAAGAATTAAGGTCCCGAGAAAGCTGACTGGGTTATTTATGTATGCAACCACAGCAGCTAGAACTTTATATGCACAGAAGTGGAAAGAGGGAGGATTCGTTTATGAAACTGGGGGAATATGCTGAAATGGTGAAATTACCTGCTAAACTAAGAGGACATGAGGATGAATCTTTTCAGGAAGAATGGAGACCATTGATATCTTATTTGTCAAACTATCATCCGTACATGAAGTCAAAGGCAGGATTTGAAATATAAGCAGCGGATGACTGAAATACGACATTGGGGCTTTGATAATAAAAACATGTTTTTTAAAACATCTGATAAAAAGAAGTAATAAAAACAAACATAGAGAAGGGGGGGTGGGGAGTCAAGAAGAAATTGTGGGGGGGTTGTTTGTTTTTTTAAACTGTATACAAAGACAAGAGATTGGAATATCTGTGGAGACTTAATAATTTTTTTTTATTTTTTTAATGTAATAAAGAAAGCATCCACCCAGATTCTTAGGAAGTTGAGGTAATTTGATTCTGTTGTATTATTTTAACTTTTGGAATGTTCTAAAGTAAGACTGTAAACTTTGTTATGATCATCCTGACTTATCTTGACGTAAAGCGATTGGCCAAAACAGTGCATGGATTTTATGAAAGATTAAATAATTAATTAAGAAAGTAAAAAAATATTAATAAATAAATTCGTAAAGAATAATAAAGCTGCTAGAATGCTAGCCTGGCTTCTGCACAGACAATTTGCTTATGAGTAGAGAAGTTTCTGCTCAAAGACGAGGAGCAAGTTGGCTCCATGTGCAACAGAAGTTCTCCTTCCCCAGAACATGTCAAAGGGGAAGGGAGAGTCGAAAGTTCAGAGCAACCTTTCTCCCCTCACCCAACCCCTGAGAGCTCCCCTCTGTTGGAGAAGCCTTTCAAAGATGGGGTGGAAATTCACTTGAAGTGGCTTTGAAGCCACCAAGGCGCTTCTTCCCTTCAGGGGGAGAACCAGAAGGGAGCGGCAGGAATCAAGCAGCCCAGACCCACCCAAAGTGGCCGGAGGGTGGGCTTGAGAAAACCCTCCCCATCGCAGGCTCCACCAGTCTCTGTCTCTAGCAGCTTCCAAGAAAAAGATCCCACCACCATGTGTCCCGTTCACAGTAATGAGGATGGTATTTCTCCGCATTCTCCATTGGTTGATTTTTATTTCTTCATTTCTTGAATCTATATACTGCCCTATCCCAGAGGCCTCATGGTTGTTCACAGAACAAAATCAAAATATAAAGCCACAATATATATAATCAAAATAAAAACACCAACCCAATAACACGCTCCACCCCCCCCCCCAAAAGATGACTGTCCGACCTCTGCTTCAAAACCTCCAAGGAAAGAGAGTCCATGGTCGGATCCAGCTTCAAGTCTCTTCCTTGGTCCTTGTAAGCAAAGTTCAAATCAAACTTCCAATTCCCAAAAACACCCCTTGACTTCTGTCCATCATGTTTTTCTCCCGCTCTGCACCTGCTGCTTGAGCCAGTCTAGAATCCAGAAAGTTAGTGTGATGAAACTTATATCTGGAATTAGCCAAATTAAGAGAATCAATAAGAAATCATTCAGGAAAAAGAATGGGATGTTTATTAAAATTGCATGATGAAATATGTTTCCCATGATTACTCTTGGTGGAGCATAGATTAAATTCCAGAGAGTTAAGAGAATGGTCTTTTGTAGAATAAGAACAGACACAGAAATTTTAAGAAATGAGGAATTAGGAACCGTATAGAGGTGGAAGGAAGTCATTAACAAATCAGGGAATAAAACCAGAGATTAGACATAAATAAGAAAAGTAAGAGTAGCAAGGAGAAATTGATAAGGTGAAGATAAAAGGACTTCTTGATGGAAATATATGTTTATAGTAATGTCGCTGATGGTTTGTAACATCTTTATGCGCCCCCTCGCCCAGCTTGTCCAGAGTTTTGGGCTGGGTTGCCATCAGTATGCCAATGACACCCAACTCTATCTGTTGATGGATGGCCATCCTGACTCGGCCCCAGACACACTGACCAGATGTCTGGAAGCTGTGGCTGGATGGCTACGTGGGAGCCGGTTGAAGTTAAATGCTTCGAAGACAGAGGTCCTGTGGCTGGGACGGGGCGATATGGGATTGAGGGGGCAACTCCCATCTCTTGCGGGGGCGCAACTAGTGCCAGCATCGTCCATTAAGAGTTTGGGTGTAATCTTCGATACCTCCCTCTCTATGGAGGTGCAGATTACAGCTATAACAAAGGCGGCATTTTTTCATCTCTGCCAAGCTAAGCAGTTGGCTCCTTATCTCTCTCGCCCTGACCTAGCCACTGTGATCCATGCGACGGTCACCTCCAGACTGGATTATTGTAACTCGCTCTACGTGGGGCTGCCCTTGAGGCTGACCCAGAAACTCCAGCGGGTGCAGAATGCCGCAGCAAGACTCCTTATGGGGTCGTCGCTGCGAGATCACATTCATCCGGTACTATACCAGCTGCACTGGCTCCCGGTGGAGTACAGGATCAGGTTTAAGGTGCTGGTTTTAACCTTTAAAGCCCTATACGGCCTAGGACCCTCGTACCTACGGGACCGCCTCTCCTGGTATGCCCCACAGAGAAACCTACGGTCTGCAAATAAAAACATCCTGAAGATCCCAGGCCTCAGAGAGGTTAGGCTGGCCTCAACTAGAGCCAGGGCTTTCTCGGCTGTGGCTCCAATCTGGTGGAACGCTCTGTCACAAGAGACTAGGGCCCTGCGGGACTTGACATCTTTCCGCAGGGCCTGTAAGACAGAGCTGTTCCACCAGGCCTTTGATCAGGGCGCAGCCTGACCCCCTCCTCTGGCAATCTGCACAGAATCTCGCTTAATGGTTGCCATCAATTTGATTTTAATTAATTTTTATAATGAAAGGTTTTTAGAATGTTGGATTATTTTGATTGTTGTTAGCCGCCCTGAGCCCAGCTTTGGCCGGGGAGGGAGGGGTATAAATAAAAAATTTATTATTATTATTATTATTATTATTATTATTTAAAAACTGTATGTATTTGATAAAGATTCTTCATTTAACTTTCTTTCTATTTTTTCTATTTCTCGATATTCTTTCTCTCCTTTTCCCCCTTTTCTATTTTCTTTTTGTGTAAAGTGTTTATTTCATTAAGGAACAATATGTTTGATTTGTGTATTTCTTAATGAGTAAATAAAGATTGTAAAAAAACAATCCATCATTTTGTCCTCTGAGTTTATACATTTCATCATATTCCACCAGTTTCATCAGAAGGGATCGGCTAGAATCAAGCATGTTTTTCTCCAGCTCTGCACCTGCCGCTTGAGCCATTTAAGACTCCAGAAAGTTTTAGTGATGAAACTTATTCCACTTGGAATAATCAAAATTATAGTCATCTCATCTTCTGAAAGCTCAGGAGATATTTCGGGAGATTGCATGAGCCACGAAAAGCAACATGACCATCTTAATTGCGCTGTGTCTGGGAAAGAAAAAGTTGGTGCCGAGAATATTTCCTGTGTTGGAGACAGACTGAGTCAAGATGCAGAGCTGGTGACAGAGGGGTGTGCCTGCCTTGTGCTTCCTAGTTCCGAAGGTAGAGTTGAAAACCACCCAGATTGGGAAAGCCCACCCAGTCTGGCCTTGCAAGAGTCTTTGGGTTCTTCTGCTTTGCCTCCTTGGCAGTAAGAGGAGGAGGAGGCAGAGCCAGAATGAGATCCCTGCTCCTTCTGTTGCAGCTTCTGCTGCTCATGATGCCCTTTGGAGTCTGCGGGAACCACAAGGCGAAATGCCCCTTGAATCTGGTCAGGGATCAAACGGATGCTCGCAATTACTACCGACCTGGACACTTTCTCATCAGTGGGATCATATCTCCAAAACACATTTATGAGGAAACTCCGTATGTCTTTTCTCAGACACCCTTCGCCAGAAATGACAGGTATATACTTCACAGTTTCACGGTCTTCAAGTCTTTCTAGTGATTCCTATTTATCGAGGAAAGAGCCCCTTTCTCAGGGCTGGGGAGCCAAGGGCTGATGTTGCAGGACTACCCTGCCTTGACCTTTGGTCTTGCTGGCTGGGCTGATGGGAGCTGGGGAGTCCAGTAAAAGATTCCACACAAACCTCTCCTATTTCAATGTTCTCTGGGTCTTCCTTAGTGAAACACTCTCCTACCTTTGATTCTGTGTTGCTTTTAGTAGAATGCAAGCAGGCCAATGAATCTGGTCAGGAGTCAAAAGGATGCACTGAATTTTCCCACCTCCATGAAACTCAGGCAATTTCCAAGTCTCCTGGGTTTTATTCAATATTATTCCATTTGGACAATTCAGAAACTGTCGTTAGGGAATGCTACAGTTTTACAAATGGAATTTAAGATCCTCTGGGTGACGTTTGGTGGCTGAAGAGCAGAAAAGATGTACTTTAATTGAAATGATGAGTAAATAATATGAATCAGGAGACTTCCTTGTTCGTGGAGTCAGGTCTCTAAAATGTGAAAAGGAATTATTCCTTTTTTCACATACACAACTGGCCTCATTTCTAAGTAGTGAGATGCTTGATATTTCTTCACGTGGAATCCATAGGTCCCTGTTTCCTATCCCAGAGGGAGGCATGAAACCGAAGCAATTTCCAAGCTGCCAAAATTATTTTATGTTTATTCTATTTGGATCATTTGTGAACAACCTTAGCACAGTTCTCTTGACACAATACCACAGGAGACCTACAGCCCACCATGGGCTACATTAAAGGTTTCCACCTCCAATCTCAGCACTTTTTCCTTTCTGTCACTGTCTTTTTAAAAATAATTACAAGCGCTTTAAGAAACTCCTGAAAATGGGTGGATTTTTATGGGTGAAAGCAGGAACGATATGCTTCAAATAAAATGATTATATAAAATAATACAGACCAGGGTGTGTCCTCATTGGTGGAGTCACTGATCCAAACATGGGCAAAATTATAGATTTTACCACACACTCAAACCTGAAAGCCACCAGGCCTCATTTCTAAGTAAAAGGGGACTGAGGTATTTGGTGCTTACCCTACTTCAATAAAATTTGTCTCTTATCTACCTATAGTCTAGCCCCTTGGAAGAAGCCAAAGACCACTGCAGCAAAAGCAGCCCTTGCTGCAACTTCCCTGTATAGCACACATTTTGAGGGGCGCCTTTATTTCTTACTCATAGTACCACTATATAATAGAATCATAGATTGCAGAGATGGAAGGAACCCGGGGGAATCTCACCTGATGCATCCATGACACATGGTCACCTTCGGAGGGAGTCTCTTCCACTGCTGAACAGCTCTGTGTGCTGTTTGTATCAAAGCTCCGGTCATGGAGCAGAGATCTCCAAATTTTTGTTCTATGCTAGACAGGAAAATGTTTGATATTAATGTAAAAGGATGAATAAATACTAATCTTTGTGAATCATATAATGCTTCCTCCCTCCCATTCATATGAATATCAGTTTCACTCTTTTTAAACGATTCATTTATTCCAGAGACACACCTAGGATCTACTGGTACATGTTGTCTTTCCTGTGCACCATTCAAGAGATCAACCAGGATCTCAGGCTCTTACCCAACATCACCCTGGGCTACAGCCTCTATGAGAACTATTGCGATGCAAGGATGACTTCAGACGCCATGCTAGAGCTGCTTGCAGGCAGTGGATGCAATATTCCCAATTATCACTGTGGAGAACAGAATCACCTGCTGGCTGTTCTTGAAGGAGGCAATACTATCATCTCAAGAGTGATTTCAGCCTTGTCAGGCATCTACAAAATCCCACAGGTAAGTAGTGGGAGAGCATGGAAGGACATAGAATTTCAACTGCATAAAATTCTACTTTCTGTTTCGATAGGTCAAGCAGGGATTTTTTTAATTGGGAAAATCCTGAGTTATGGCTCCAACATCCCTTTTTCAAAACTGAGCTTTCACCAACTTGACACCTCCAGATGTTTCCGACTAAAACTCCCATCAGCCTCAGCCAGCAGAGATTTAGATAGATATCAGTCGTTTCAGATAATTATATATCTGTTATGCTGAAAGTAAACTAAATAGCTTATCTTTTGCTTTCCTGGCTAGATTAGTTATGGCTTCACTGCCCAGGTTCTCGAAGGTAAAATCCTGTTCCCTTTTGTCTACCGGATGACTCCCAAAGAGGAAAGTCAGTACCAGGGGATTGTTGAATTGCTCCTGTATTTTGGATGGACGTGGATTGGCCTCTGCACTCCAGACAATGACAGTGGAGAAAGATTTGTGAGCGCTATGAAACCTCTGATGCTCAGCAAAGGGATCTGCATTGCTTTATCCAAAAGAATACCAGAAAGTGATATGGATCAATTTTTCAGGCTTGCGGAACCTTTTTTGCTATGGAGACAAGTTGGGGTATTTGTTTCCCATTTAACCAATGCACTGGCTATAATAGTACTCATCGCAATAAACCATTTCTATGAGAAGGAAATAGGGGCAAAAGTCTGGATCACAACAGCTTTGCTAGAAATCAGATTTGGCTTTTACCTCCCTCCAAATTTATTCCAGCACCTCCATGGTTCTCTGTCCTTTGCAATTCAGACCAGAATAAGGACCGGCAAAGGTGACAAATTGCAGACCAATCTTCTGGATTATTTCAATCAAGCATTTCAGTGTTCATATTCAAAGCATCAGTTGTCCGTGAAAGGAAGGATAAGATGCAGAGAGGAGGAGAAACTGCAGCTATTGCCCCAAGAGGAGCGTGAGAGAGCCCTGACTATAGACAGCTATGGCACTTACATCAATGTTCAGGCTGTGGCTCAGGCCTTGCATGCTTCGCTTTCCTCTAGATCCCAGAGGAGGCTGATGGTGGAGGAAGGAGAGCAATGGAGACACGCAAGGCTACAGCCGTGGCAGGTATTTCCTTCCCCTTTTTGCAACCTGCAGTCCACACAGATGCTGATCTTGACTGGGGATAGACCTGTGAAATATCATAGTTACTATTAGTATTAGTGATAGTAGCATACCGCACAACATTTCTCTGTTGAAAATAGAGACGGCCCATTCCATAATGATATTCTTACAGTTTATACCCAGGGCTTTTTTCAGGGGGGAACTCACTGGAACTCAGTTTTGGCACCTCTCAGGTGGGTGCCATTGCCATTCTCACAGGGAGGTGTTCATGGTTGAGTTCCAGCACCTTTTTCAGCTCCCAACATACTAAAAAAATTAAAAATTTCCAATATAGGATTGGACGCCTTGTGGGTTGGATAACTCCACATCTGCCAACATTTCTCCAATGAAAATAGGGACATTCTAAGGAAAAGTGGGAAATTCCGGGATCAAATGAAAAACTGTCTCTAATCCAGGGACATCCCTGGAAAATTGGAGCACTTGCAGGGTCTGTAGTAATAGAAATGGCGGAATAGGAATTCCAGTCTACATGAGATACACGCAGCCCCAAATCATAAGAGGTTTAAGTGAGTAGGACTGAGATATCCATCTTGGCTTCCCGTTTTCTTAATGCTGCTGTTTTCCCCTGCCATTCCAGCTTCACCCTTTCTTAAGAGAAATTCGGTGTCTGAATACTTCCAGGGGCAGGCTGTGCTTGGATGAGAACTGGGAGCTACCAGCAGACTTCGATATTTTGAACTGGGTAATGTCTCCCAATAAGTCTCGTGACCTTGTGAAAATTGGGAATATAAGGAGAGAGACGTCTGCTGGCATAAAGTTCACCATTAACCCAGAAGCCATTGAGTGGAACAAGAAATTCAACAAGGTAAGGGGAATCACAGAGAGGGGAGGCTAGGAGATCCTGAATATGTTTTTCCTTAAACAACCACTGAAAAATGACCATATCAGTTTGCCCAATGGTGTCTTGACCATCAATAACAGCTGCAACCACCACTCCTTCTTTCCACAGCAGCTGAGCTAGGAGGGAAATTTGTGGTGCTCACAGAAAGGATAGAGTACAGAGGTCCTCAGAGAAGGCACCAGAATCTTCGACAGAAAGGACTACGTAGATAAGAAGAAAAGGGAAAGCCCCTAGTAAAAGTGAACTATTGGGCTTTCATACATGCAGAAAGATGGAAAGTAATTTATTTTAGAAATGATAATTACTGAGTTATTGTGGATTTTTTAATTTGTGTAGTAAGCTCACTTGTAGATGTTGCAAATGTTAAACTATTCTATGTGCAGGAATTGAGAAGTGCACAGCTGTTGGTGAAGGATGAGAAGTTAAAAAAACAACAACCCTATTGTAATAGAAGGTTAATGTTAAGGAATGGCACATGAACTAGAAATAACTAGGGAAATACATCAGCGAAAAGAGGAAACCTTGCATGCCTCAAAAACAGAGTGAGGGAAACCAATATTTGGAAAAGTCATATTAAATGTGTCTTAATAAGCGGTTGAGAGATTATCAGAATCCTGAAATTTGGGGAAATCACATTTCAGACTCCAGTGCCATTTTCTTTGAAGATTTATGAAGCAGGGAAGCAGGTAAACGGAGAAGAGGAAAGAGAGTTCTGTGGCGCAAACCTCAGTTGTCCTGATCGAATTATGAAGAACAAGATATTCTGGTCGCCCCAATGGTCAGTGGGGGGTTGAAAGGACCCTGATGAGGGGTCAAAGGCTGCAGTCCAGAGATCCATTTGAATTCACTCTATGAGTGAATTACATACCCACAAATACTCCTAACTGTTCCTCTTTGTTGCACCTTCGTGTCTTTCTGGTTAGGCCGTACCTCGTTCCAGGTGTACAGAAAAATGTCGACCTGGATATGCCAAGGTGGTTCTGGAAGGAAAGCCCATTTGCTGCTATGCTTGCGCTCGGTGTGCGGAAGGGACCTTCTCCGCCCAGGAAGGTGGGTGACGCCAAGGTGGAAGGTATTTTGGAGAGAGTAACCACAGGGCAGTAATCCAGTCTCAAACACTTTTTGTGAGATTTCTGCAGACATTGGGGAATGTGGATTCTTCCTCGACATTCATAGGATTAATCAACTTTATTACATCCAGAAAGGGCATTGAAAGGAGTGGCCATAAGGAAGAAATCTCTGGGGTGGAAAGTGGGCAGCTGAGAGAAGGAATTCCCACAAACATTCCTTTTTTATTTTTTATACCAAGTCACACCAAAAAGGAAATAATTTTGATATTTATAAAAAAGAATGGACAGGTGATGCAAACCAGCAAATTTTTAATAGCAAAAGCACGAAAAATATAAACAATACTTCAGATGAGAATTATTACAATATAATCAATGGACGGTTTTGATCTCACTACTATGAACATTGCATGGAAGCAACAGAGAACTGCATTTAAAATGTCAAGTTGAAGAGCTGTTTCTTCAGGATTAGCCAGGATCCAAAAATATGCAGTTAACAGAAGTGGAGTGCTCATTGCTACTCAGTTTATCCTAGATCACAATGTTGCTTTACCTATTATAACATTCTTATTTCCTGAGGTCCACCACAGAGTTTTTCAAAACGTAAAAGAGCACAGATCATTAGGGATGTAAGTGATGTTGCAGCCACTCTTTTTCTCTTCCTCAGATGCAGAACATTGCACCAAATGCCCAGAAGATCACCATTCAAACAAGGACAGAGATCAATGTGTCCCCAAGATTACCACCTTCCTGACTTATGGAGAATATTTGGGAATGGTTTTAGCTTCCATTGCCCTCTTCTTGTCCTTAACAGCAGGCATTGTGTTGGGAATCTTCATTAAATACAAGGAAACTCCCATAGTCAAAGCCAACAACCGGGACCTCTCCTACATCCTGCTCGTCTCCCTCCTGCTTTCCTTTTTGTCCTCCTTGCTCTTCATCGGGTGCCCAAGGAAAGAGACCTGCCTTCTCCGACAAACGGCCTTCAGCATCATCTTCTCAGTTGCTGTTTCTTCTGTCTTGGCAAAGACCATCACAGTGGTGCTGGCCTTCCTGGCCACAAAGCCCGGGAACAGAGTGAGGAGATGGCTGGGCAAGAGTCTGGCCAACTCCATTGTCATTTCCTGTTCTGGGGGGCAAGTTCTCATCTGCACCATCTGGCTGGGCTTTTCTCCCCCATTCCCAGAGCCCAGCTGGGCTCCCAGCTGGGAGAGATCATCCTGCAATGCAACGAAGGATCTGTGTCCATGTTTTACGTTGCCCTCGGCTACATGGGCTTCTTGGCTGCCACCTGCTTCACGGTGGCTTTCCTAGCCAGGAAGCTGCCCGGTTCCTTCAACGAAGCCAAGCTGATCACCTTCAGCATGCTGGTCTTCTGCAGTGTTTGGGTGTCTTTTGTGCCCACCTACCTGAGCACCAAGGGCAAGTACATGGTGGCCGTGCAGATCTTCTCTATGTTGGCCTCCAGTGCTGGGCTTCTGGGCTGCATCTTCCTTCCCAAGTGCTACATTATTGTGCTGAGGCCTCATCTGAACACAAAGGAGCACCTGACAACCAGAAATTAAGGGGACATCTGATTCTTAAAACATTCCATGTTCCTGATGTCCAGAAGTACATAAATGAAACACAGCTGCTCATTCATGTTGCTCCTTCTCCACCTCTGAAAGAGATTATGTTCATTCTTAGCCCAACTTTTATGTAGTCCTGTTCACATGAACCGTAAGATGGGAGGAAATGTTTTCCTACCCTTCTTTGCCAAGGATTACAATGAGTCCTGGTCTACTGCCCGTAATTTGTAAACTATTATCTTTTAAAATTTTTGTCTTTTGGGAACTTATATTTATCTCACAACAAGATAGTCTAGAGGGAGATAGGAGTTAGGTTTTTTAGTCTTTTTGCTTTGTTATTAACCATATCAATTCTGATATTCAACAATACTTTCTAGTTATGTCATTTCTAGATATTCAAATGCCTGTGCTCCATTTTCTACCGGTATGCTGAATCATTCAGAAGTTCACTTCACATCATTTCATTTTCCTAAACTTTGTAGATTAATAAATTGAGAAAATCATTTAAGTTCTCTTCCGTAGTCTGCTGGTTTAATTTCTGTATTGTGTAAGCTCTGCTCCCTGTTCCAAAGAGTAGCAACTGACCTTAGCCAAGCCTTGACTGGAGTAGAATGGATTTTCTTGCGTTGTCCAGGATATGACGCATTGTGCACTGATGTTGAGTGGATCACCAGATTACGAGTGAGCCAGCAACAAGTTTAGCATTGGAGGGAATCAATGAGACGAAGCCAGATAGTTGGATTCCCTGCCTGCCAAACCTTTTAAGAGGAGGCATCTTATGCTCAGTCAGGAAGGAAGAGCGAGAGGCCTCCTCCTCCAACTCAGGTTCCTCCCATTCAGGTCCCCATTTATAGAGCAAAACCAAGATCAGATGGGAAGTGAAAATAATTGACAGAACAGCCACTGGTAAAGCATTTAGATTCATTAGCTAAGATTGCATCCTACTTAGACTTTCATCTCTCCGGACTAGTGGAAAGTTTACTAAACACTTATTCTTATAGCAATTCATCCTGTAGCAATCCAATGAAGGCTCCTATATAAATTTAAGAATTAAGGTCCCGAGAAAGCTGACTGGATTATTTATGTATGCAACCACAGCAGCTAGAACTTTATATGCACAGAAGTGGAAAGAGGGAGGATTCGTTTATGAAACTGGGGGAATATGCTGAAATGGTGAAATTACCTGCTAAACTAAGAGGACATGAGGATGAATCTTTTCAGGAAGAATGGAGACCATTGATATCTTATTTGTCAAACTATCATACATACATGAAGTCAAAGGCAGGATTTGAAATATAAGCAGCGGATTACTGAAATACGACATTGGTGCTTTCATAATAAAAACATGTTTTTTAAAACATCTGATACAAAGAAGTAATAAAAACAAACATAGAGAAGGGGGGGGTCAAGAAGAAATTGTGTGGGTTTTTTGTTTTCTTGTTTAAACTGTATGCAAAGACAAGTGATTGGAATATCTGTGGAGACTTAATAATTTTTTTTTATTTTTTTAATGTAATAAAGAAAGCATCCACCCAGATTCTTAGGAAGTTGAGGTAATTTGATTCTGTTGTATTATTTTAACTTTTGGAATGTTCTAAAGTAAGACTGTAAACTTTGTTATGATCATCCTGACTTATCTTGACGTAAAGCGATTGGCCAAAACAGTGCATGGATTTTATGAAAGATTAAATAATTAATTAAGAAAGTAAAAAAATATTAATAAATAAATTCGTAAAGAATAATAAAGCTGCTAGAATGCTAGCCTGGCTTCTGCACAGACAATTTGCTTATGAGTAGAGAAGTTTCTGCTCAAAGACGAGGAGCAAGTTGGCTCCATGTGCAACAGAAGCTCTCCTTCCGCAGAACATGTCGAAGGGGAAGAGAGAGTCGAAAGTTCAGAGCAACCTTTCTCCCCTCAACCAACCCCTGAGAGCTCCCCTCTGTTGGAGAAGCCTTTCAAAGATGGGGTGGAAATTCACTTGAAGTGGCTTTGAAGCCACCAAGGCGCTACTTCCCTTCAGGGGGAGAACCAGAAGGGAGCGGCAGGAATCAAGCAGCCCAGACCCACCCAAAGTGGCCAGAGGGTGGGCTTGAGAAAACCCTCCCCATCGCAGGCTCCACCAGTCTCTGTCTCTAGCAGCCTCTAGGAAACAAGATCCCACCACCATGTGTCCCGTTCACAGTAATGAGGATGGTATTTCTCCGCATTCTCCATTGGTTGATTTTTATTTCTTCATTTCTTGAATCTATATACTGCCCTATCCCAGAGGCCTCAGGGTGGTTCACAGAACAAAATCAAAATATAAAGCCACAATATATATAATCAAAATAAAAACACCAACCCAATAACACGCTCCACCCCCCCCCCCAAAAGATGACTGTCCGACCTCTGCTTCAAAACCTCCAAGGAAGGAGAGTCCGTGGTCGGATCCAGCTTCAAGTCTCTTCTTTGGTCCTTGTGAGCAAAGTTCAGGCCAAACTTCCAACTCCCAAACATACCCCTTGACTTCTGTCCATCATGTTTTTCTCCCACTCTACACCTGCTTCTTGAGCCAGTCAAGAATCCAGAAAGTTAGTGTGATGAATCTGGAATTAGCCAAACTAAAATAATCAATAAGAAATCATTCAGGAAAAAGAATGGGATGTTTATTAAAATTACATGATGAAATATGTTTCCCATGATTACTCTTGGTGGAGCATAGATTAAATTCCAGAGAGTTAAGAGAATGGTCTTTTGTAGAATAAGAACAGACACAGAAATTTTAAGAAATGAGGAATTAGGAACCGTATAGAGGTAGAAGGAAGTTATTAACAAATCTGGGAATAAAACCAGAGATTAGACATAAATAAGAAAAGTAAGAGAAGCGAGAGGAAATTGATAAGGTGAAGATAAAAGGACTTCTTGATGGAAATATATGTTTATAGTAATGTCGCTGATGGTTTGTATTTCTTAAAAAACTATGTATTTGATAAGATTCTTCATTTAACTTTCTTTCTATTTTTTCTATTTCTTGATATTCTTTCTCTTCTTTTCCCCCTTTTCTATTTTCTATTTTCTTTTTGTGTAAAGTGTTTATTTCATTACAGAACAATATGTTTGATTTGTGTATTTCTTAATGAGTAAATAAAGATCTTAAAAAAACAATCCATCATTTTGTCCTCTGAGTTTAGGCATTTCATCATATTCCACCAGTTTCATCAGAAGGGATCGGCTAGAATCAAGCATGTTTTTCTCCAGCTCTGCACCTGCCGCTTGAGCCATTCAAGACTCCAGAAAGTTTTAGTGATGAAACTTATTCCACTTGGAATAATCAAAATTATAGTCATCTCATCTTCTGAAAGCTCAGGAGATATTTCGGGAGATTGCATGAGCCTTGGAAAGCAACATGACAATATTAATTGCTCTGTGTCTGGGAAAGAAAAAGTTGGTGCCGAGAATATTTCCTGTGTTGGAGACAGACTGAGACAAGATGCAGAGCTGGCCAAAGAGGGGTGTGCCTGCCTTGTGCTTCCAAGCTCTGAAGGTGGAGATGAAAACCACCCAGATTGGGAAAGCCCAGGCAGTTTGCTCTTTCAAGAGTCTTTGGGTTTTTCTCCTTTGCCTCCTTGGGATCCAATCACAAGATTAGGGGAGGAGGCAGAGCTAGAATGAGATCCCTGCTGCTTCTGTTGCAGGTTCTGCTGCTCATGATGCCCTTTGGAGTCTGCGGGAACCACAAGGCGAAATGCCCCTTGAATCTGGTCAGGGATCAAACGGATGCTCGCAATTACTACCAGCCTGGACACTTTCTCATCAGTGGGATCATCTCTCCAAAAACCTTTTATAAGGAAACTCCATACATCTTTTCTCAGACACCCTTCGCCAGGAGTGAGAGGTATATAAAATCATATGTGGATAGGTTTCATGGTCCTCCAGTCCTTGTAATGGTTCCTATTTATCAAGGAAAGAGCGCCTTTCTCAGGGCTAGGGAGCAAAGGGCTGATGTTGCAGGAATACCCTGCCCTGACCATTGGTCTTGCTGGCTGGGCTGATGGGAGCTGGGGGGTCCACAAAAAGATTCCACCCAAGCCTCTCCCATTTCCTTGTTCCCTGGGTCTTCCTTAGTGAAACAGTCTCCTACCTTTGATTCTGTGTTGCTTTTAGTAGAATGCAAGCAGGCCAATGAATCTGGTCAGGAGTCAAAAGGATGCACTGAATTTTCCCACCTCCATGAAACTCAGGCAATTTCCAAGGCTCAAGGGTTTTATTCAATATTATTCCATTTGGACAATTCAGAAACTGTCGTTAGGGAATGCTACAGTTTTACAAATGGAATTTAAGATCCTCTGGGTGATGTTTGGTGGCTGAAGAGCAGAAAAGATGTACTTTAATTGAAATGATGAGTAAATAATATGAATCAGGAGACTTCCTTGTTCGTGGAGTCAGGGCTCTAAAATGTGAAAAGGAATTATTCCTTTTTTCACATACACAACTGGCCTCATTTCTAAGTAGTGAGATGTTTGATATTTCTTCACGTGGAATCCATAGGTACTTGTTTCCTATCCCAGAGGGAGGCATGAAACTCAAGCAATTTCCAAGCTGCCAAAATTATTTTATGTTTATTCTATTTGGATCATTTGTGAACAACCTTAGCACAGTTCTCTTGACACAATACCACAGGAGACCTACAGCCCACCATGGGCTACATTAAAGGTTTCCACCTCCAATCTCAGCACTTTTTCCTTTCTGTCACTGTCTTTTTAAAAATAATTACAAGCGCTTTAAGAAAGTCTTGAAAATGGGTGAATTTTTATGGGTGAAAGGAGGAATGATATGCTTCAAATAAAATGATTATATAAAATAATACAGACCAGGGTGTGTCCTCACTGGTGGAGTCACTGATCCAAAGATGGGCAAAATTATAGATTTTACCACACACTCAAACCTGAAAGCCACCAGGCCTCATTTCTAAGTAAAAGGAGACTGAGGTATTTGGTGCTTCTCCTCCTTCAATCAAATGGTCTCTTACCTACCTATAGTCTAGCCCCTTGGAAGAAGCCAAAGACCACTGCAGCAAAAGCAGCCCTTGCAGCAACGTCCCAGTATAGCACACATTTTGAGGGGCGCCTTCATTTCTTACTCATAGTACCACTATATAATAGAATCATAGATTGCAGAGATGGAAGGAACCCGGAAGAATCTCACCTGATGCATCCATGACACATGGTCACCTTCGGAGGGAATCTCTTCCACTGTTGAACAGCTCTGTGTGCTGTTTGCATCAAAGCTCCTGTCATGGAGCAGAGATCTCCAAATTTTTGTTCTATGCTAGACAGGAAAAGTTTTGATATTAATGTAAAAGGATAAATAAATACTAATCTTTGTAGATCATATAATGCTTCCTCCCTCCCATTCATATGAATATCAGTTTCACTCTTTTTAAAGAATTCATTTATTGCAGGCATGAAACTAGGCACTTTTGGCACGTGTTGCCTTTCCCGTTCACCATTCAAGAGATCAACCAGGATCTCAGGCTCTTACCCAACATCACCCTGGGCTACAACCTCTATGAGAACCATTTCGATGCAAGGACGACTTCGGACGCCATGCTAGAGCTGCTTGCAGGCAGTGGATGCAATATTCCCAATTATCACTGTGGAGAACAGAATCACCTGCTGGCTGTTCTTGAAAGAAGCAACACTTTCATCTCAAGAGTGATTTCAGCCTTGTCAGGCATCTACAAAATCCCACAGGTAAGTAGTGGGAAAGCATGGAAGCACAGACAATTTCAACTGCGTAAAATTCTACTTTCTCTTTGGATAGGTCAAGCAGGGATATTTTCAAAATGGGAAAATCCTGAGCTATGGCTCCAACATCCCTTTTTCAAAACTGAGCCTTCACCAGCTTGACACCTCCAGATATTTCTGACTAAAACTCCCATCAGCCTCAGCCAGCAGAGATTTAGATATCAGGCATTTCAAATGATTAAATACCCGTTATGCTGAAAGTAAAATAAATTGGTGATCTTTTGCTTTCCTTGCTAGATCAGTTATGGCTTCACTGCCCAGGTTCTCGAAGGTAAAACCCTGTTCCCTTTTGTCTACCGGATGACTCCCAAAGAGGAAAGTCAGTACCAGGGGATTGTTGAATTGCTCCTGCATTTTGGATGGACGTGGATTGGCCTCTGCACTCCAGACAATGAAAATGGAGAAAGATTTGTGAGCGCTGTGAAACCTCTGATGCTCAGCAAAGGGATCTGCATTGCTTTATCAAAAAGAGTACCAGAAAGTGATTTGGATCAATTTTTCAGGCCTGGGGAACCTTTTTTCCTATGGAGACAAGTTGGGGTATTTGTTTACTATATAACCAGTGCATGGAGTATCCTAATAATCGTGGTAATACATCGTTTCTATGAGAAGGAAATAGGGGCAAAAGTCTGGATCACAACAGCTTTGCTAGAAATCAGAGTTGGCATTTTCCTCCCTCCAAATTACTTCCAGCACCTCCAAGGTTCTCTGTCCTTTGCAATTCAGACTGGAATAAGGAGCAGCAAAGGTGAGGAATTGCAGACCAATCTTGGGGATTATTTCGATCAAGCATTTCAGTGTTCATATTCAAAGCATCTGTTGTCTGTGAAAGGCAGGATAAGATGCAGAGAGGAGGAGAAACTGGAGCCGTTGCCCCAAGAGGTGCGTGAGAGAGTCCCTTCTCTAGACAGCTATGGCACTTACATCAATGTTCAAGCTGTGGCTCAGGCCTTGCATGCTTCGCTTTCATCTAGATCCCAGAGGAGGCTGATGGTGGAGGAAGGAGAGCAATGGGGACCCCAAAGGCTACAGCCGTGGCAGGTATTTCCTTTCCCTTTTTGCAACCAGCAGTCCACACAGATGCTGATCTTAACTGGGGATAGACCTGCAAAATAACATAGTTACTATTAGTACTAGTAATAGTAGCATACAGCCCAACATTTCTCTGATGAAAATAGAGACGTCCCATTCCATAACGATAATCACTGGGCAACAATTTTTTACTTTTTGAATGTTGTCTAGATTTCTACAACTGCTTTAGGGTATTTTTGCACTGCTGGATCAGGAAATGGCATCCATTTATCTCCATCAGGTCAGGTTTTTGTGCTATGTTGATTTGAAAAAAATCAGATCTTGTGACAAAATCGATTACATTTTTGTGGCATTATCGGCTGATTTTTGTCAACACATATCATCCTAAATATGTTTTTAAGAGGAGAAAAAATGTTTGTCCAACAACATATATTGATTACCTGATAGAAACATTGATTACTGTAAACTGAATGGTGGGCATTGATAAAGGTAAGTACAGGTAAATTGCATGTTGCTTCACCATTTTTCAAACTTCAGGGCTTGAACTTCTTGGAACTCCTGGAATGCTCAGCGGCAGGGAGGTCTCTCTTCAGAGTCCAACAGTAGTCAGCCATCATGATTGCGTCCCAGCGACCCTGGTACCTGGTCTCCATCTCTTTCATGTCCTGATGGATTCTCTCCCCCTGCTCGTCACTCATTGAACCCAGGTTCTCAGGAAACCGGTCCATATGTGAAAATAGGTAGTGCATCTTGACGCTCATGTTGCAGCCCAGGTTTCTGAAAGCAGTCAGCATGTTGTTGACAAGTTCTGCGTAGTTTCTGGCCTTATTGTTGCCAAGAAAGTTCTTCACTACCAGAACAAATGCCTTCCACGCTTCCAGTTCCACTTCGTTCACTGAGTTTCCAAACTCTGGATCTCTGATGAGCTGAATGATCTGAGGACCGTCAAAGATGCCAGCTTTCAACTTCTCCATGGTCAATCCTGGAAAAGCCTGGCACAAGTAAGTGAATCAGTCACCATCCTTGTCCAGAGCCTTTGTGAACTGCTTGATTAAGCCGAGCTTGATGTGCAGCGGTGGGAAGAGTATTCTGTCTCTGTCCACCAGAGGGTTGTTGAAGACGTTCCTTTCTTTGCAAGGCACCAATTCCTCCCGCACAGGCCAGTCCTTCTTCGTGTAATGCTGAGCACGGTCCCTACTATCCCACATGCACAGAAAACATCGGTACTGGTTGCCGTTGTTTAGCAGAACACATTTCAGTGATCGCTTGCTGCTGTCAATGAACAGTCTCCAATCTTTGGGTTCGTACTGTGGCACTCCAAGCTTGAGCAGAAGCTGCGCAATATCTGCACAGTACACCAAGTCCTTCTCTTCCGAGAAAAAACGGAGGTACTCTTGATGCCTGTTGCGGAAGAAGCTGATGCGAGCACTGTCAGAGAGGTTTTTTTCCTTCAGTCTGAATGCCAACAGTTCGGCAGAGTCCTTTGACAAGCTGAGGTCGCGAACTAGATCATTCAACTCCTTTTGGGAAAATGGATGTGGAGCATCATCTTCAAGAACCACTTCTTCATGTCCTTCAACACTGGAGGCATCTTCGTCACTAATGTCAGGAAGTTCTCCGAAGATAGGCACTGGAATTTCATCACAATGAGCTACAGGACGACATGCTGATTGAAGATCAGGATACTCGAGGCTGCTCCGGGTCTTTCTGTTGATCCCAGTCACATCAACAGCACAGAAGCAGCAGTCAGTGACATGGTTTGTCGGCTCCCTCCAAACCATGGGAATTCCAAAGTTCAGACTCCTCTTGCCATTGGTCCACCCACGTAGAGTCTCGGTGCATGCCTTGCACACCATGTGTGGCGCCCAAGCTTTATCCTGGTCACCAAGTTTAATACCAAAATAACTTTATGCTTTGCCGCACCAATTTATGGAAGATTTCAAGGTTTTATGACTTCAAACTGATCCCTTTTCGACATAATCACCCAGAACTATTGGACCTGAATACTTCTTGTCATTAAAATAATCATTTCCAATCAAAACAATTATTTGACATGGCATTTTACCCCCACCAACTTCTTCTAAAATGCTCCACACAAGCGTACATGTGAACAAAAACGTAAAAAAATGACATGTGGCCATAGCTCAAAAACTTGACCTGATTGAGCAAAACCAATGTGATTTTTGGATTCAGTGCATCAGATTCGTTCTAAATCAACTGAAAAAACGCAGACAAGAAATAGCACTGTTTATACCCCACACGTCTTTTTGGGTTGCCTCAGCACTCTGGGCAGCTCCCAACATAAAGAAATTCATACTAAAATATTAAACATAATAAAAATTCCCGATATAGGATTGGATGCCTTGTGGGTTGGATAACTCCACATCTGCCAACATTTCTCCATTGAAAATAGGGACATTCTAAGCAAAGTTGGGAAATTCCAGGATCAAATGAAAAACTGTCTCTAATTCAGGGACATCCCTGGAAAATTGGAGCACTTGCAGGGTCTGTAGTAATAGAAATGGCTGAATAGGAATTCCAGTCTACATGAGATACACGCAGCCCGAAATCACAAGAGGTTGAAGTGAATAGGACTGAGATATCCATCTTGGCTTCAAGCTTTCTCAGTGCTGGTGTTTTTCCCTGCCATTCCAGCTTCACCCTTTCTTGAGAGAAATCCAGTGTCTGAATACTTCCAGAGGCAGGCTGTGCTTGGATGAGAACTGGGAGCTGCCAGCGGACTTCGATATTATGAACTGGGTAATGTCTCCCAATAAGTCTCGTGACCTTGTGAAAATTGGGAATATAAGGAGAGAGACGTCTGCTGACATAAAGTTCACCATTAACCCAGAAGCCATTGAGTGGAACAAGAAATTCAACAAGGTAGGGGGAATCACAAAGAGGGGAGGCTAGGAGATCCTGAATATGTTTTTCCTTGAACAACTGCTGCAAAGTGACTATATCAGGTGGACCAATGATGTCTTGACAGTCCAATAACAGCTGCAACCGCCACTCCTTCTTTCCACAGCAGCTGACATAGGAGGGGGATTTGGGGTGCTCAGAGAAAAGATAGAGCCCAGAGGTCCTCAGAGAAGACACCATCTATTTCCGAGCCAGACTGAGAATCTAAAAATTCTGGACAGAATCTTCGACAGAAAGGACTACGTAGATAGATAAGAAGAAAGGGGAAAACACCTAGGGAAAAGGGAAAATACCTAGTAAAAGTAAACTATTGGGTTTTCATACATGCAGAAGGATGGAAAGTAATTTATTTTAGAAATGATAATTACTGATTTATGGTGGATATTTTAAATTTATGGAGTAAGCTCACTTGTAGATGTTGCAAATGTTAAACTATTGTATGTGCAGGAATTGAGAAGTGCACAGCTGTTGGTGAAGGATGAGAAGTTAAAAAAACAACAAACCTATTGTAAGATAAGGTTAATGTTAAGGAATGGCACATGAACTAGAAATAACTAGGGAAATAGATCAGCGACAAGAGGAAACCTTGCATGCCTCAAGAACAGAGTAAGGGAAACCAATATTTGGAAAAGTCATAGTAAATGTGTCTTAATTGGTGATTGAGAGATTATCCGAATCCTGAACTTTGGGGAAATCACATTTCAGACTCCATTGCCATTTTCATTGAAGATTTATTAAGCAGGGAAGCAGGTAAACGGAGAAGAGGAAAGAGAGTTCTGTGGCGCAAACCTCAGTTGTCCTGAACTAATTATGAAGAACAAGATATTCTGGTCACCCCAATGGTCAGTGGGGGGTTGAAAGGACCCTGATGAGGGGTCAAAGGCTGCAGTCCAGAGGTCCGTTTGAATTCACTCTATGTGTGAATTACATACCCACAAGTACTCCTAACTGTTCCTCTTTCTTGCACCTTCTTGTCTTTCTGGTTAGACTGTACCTCGTTCCAGGTGTACAGAAAGATGTCGACCTGGATATGCCAGGGTGGTTCTGGAAGGAAAGCCCGTTTGCTGCTATGCTTGTGCTCGGTGTGCGGAAGGGACCTTCTCCGCCCAGGAAGGTGGGTGACACCAAGGGGGAAGGTATTTCTGGAGAGAGTAAACACAGGGCAGTAATCCAGTCTCAAACACTTTTTGTGAGATTTCTGCAGACATTGGGGAATGTGGCTACTTCCTCAACTTCTTTACAATCACCTTCATTACATCCTGGAAGAGAGTTGAAAGGAATGACCATAAGGAAGAAATCTCAAGGATTTCTTCAAAATGAAATCGAGTTCAGATCATTAGGGATGTAAGTGATGCTGCAGCCACTCTTTTTCTCTTCCTCAGATGCAGAACATTGCACCAAATGCTCAGAAGATCAGTATCCAAACAAGGACAGAGATCAATGTGTCCCCAAGATTACCACCTTCCTGACTTATGAAGAATACTTGGGAATGTTTTTAGCTTCCGTTGCCCTCTTCTTGTCCTTAACAGCAGGCATTGTGTTGGGAATCTTCATTAAATACAAGGAAACTCCCATAGTCAAAGCCAACAACCGGGACCTCTCCTACATCCTGCTCGTCTCCCTCCTGCTATCCTTTCTGTCCTCCTTCCTCTTCATCGGGCACCCAAGGAAAGAAACCTGCCTTCTCCGACAAACGGCCTTCAGCATCATCTTCTCAGTTGCTGTTTCTTCTGTCTTGGCAAAGACCATCACGGTGGTGCTGGCCTTCCTGGCCACAAAGCCCGGGAACAGGGTGAGGAGATGGCTGGGCAAGAGTCTGGCCAACTCCATTGTCATTTCCTGTTCTGGGGGGCAAGTTCTCATCTGCACTATCTGGCTGGGCTCTTCTCCCCCATTCCCAGAGTCCGACATGCACTCCCAGGTGGAAGAGATCATCCTGCAATGCAACGAAGGGTCTGTGGCCATGTTTTACGTTGCCCTCAGCTACCTGGGCTTCTTGGCTGCCACCTGCTTCACGGTGGCTTTCCTAGCCAGGAAGCTGCCCGGCTCCTTCAACGAAGCCAAGCTGATCACCTTCAGCATGCTGGTCTTCTGCAGTGTTTGGGTGTCTTTTGTGCCCACCTACCTGAGCACCAAGGGCAAGTACATGGTGGCCGTGCAGATCTTCTCTATGTTGGCCTCCAGTGCTGGGCTTCTGGGCTGCATCTTCCTTCCCAAGTGCTACATTATTGTGCTGAGGCCTGATCTGAACACAAAGGAGCACCTGACAACCAGAAATTAAGGGGACATCTGATTCTTAAAACATTCCATGTTCCTGATGTCCAGAAGGGCCTAAAGGAAACCCACCTGCTCATCCATGTTGCTCCTTCTCCTCCTCTGAAAGAGATTATGTTCATTCTTAGCCCAAATTTTATGTAGTCCTGTTCACATGAACCGTAAGATGGGAGGAAATGTTTTGCTACCTTGCTTTGCCAAGGATTACAATGAGTCTTGATGTACTGGACGTAGTTTGTAAACTATTATCTTTTAATAATTTTGTGTTTGCGAAACTTATATTTATCTCACAACAAGATAGTCTAGAGGGAGATAGGAGTTAGGTTTTTTAGTCTGTTTGCTTTGCTATTAACCATATCAATTCTGATATTCAACAATACTTTCTAGTTATGTCATTTCTAGATTATCAAATATCTACAGGTATGCTGTATCATTCAGAAGTTCACTTCACATCATTTCAGTCTCCTAAACTTTGTATATCAATAAATTGAGAAAATCATTTAAATTATCTTCCGTAGTCTGCTCTTTTAATTTCTGTATTCTGTAATCTCTGCTCCCTGTTCCAAAGAGTAGCAACTGACCTTAGCCAAGCCTTGACTGGAGTCCAATGGATTTTATTGCGTTGTCCAGGATATGACACATTGTGTACTGATGTTGAGTGGATCACCAGATTACGAGTGAGCCAGCAACAAGTTTAGCATTGGAGGGAAGCAATGAGATGATGCCAGATAATTGTATTCCCTGCCTGCCAAACCTTTTAAGAGGAGGCATCTTATGCTCAGTCAGGAAGGAAGAGCGAGAGGCCTCCTCCTCCAACTCAGGTTCCTCCCATTCAGGCCCCCATTTATACAGCAAAACCAAGATCAGATGAGCAAGTGAAATTAATTGACAGAACAGCCACTGATGAAGCATTTAGAATAGGTTAATTAGCCAAGATTGCATCCTACTTAAACTTTCAACACTTCAAATTGGTGGTAAGCTCACTAAGCTCTCAGTCTTATAGCAATTCAACCTGTAGAATTCCAATGGAGGGTGCAATAGAAAATTAATAAATAAAGGTCCTAAGAAAGCTGACTAGTTTATGTATGTATGCAACCACAGCAGCTAGAACTTTATATGCACAGAAATGGAAAGAGTTCCCCACCAAGGAGGAATGGCTTATGAAACTGGGGGAATATGCTGAAATGGTGAAATTACCTGCTAAAATGACCATCCAAAATGACCATCCTAAATGATGGATTGTTTAAGGAAGAATGGAGATCATGGATATATTATCTGTCAAACCATCATCCATACATGAAGTCAAAGGCAGAGAATTATTGAAATACGACATTGGGGCTTACATAATAAAAGCATATATATTTTAAAACATCTGATAAAAAGGAGTAATAAAAACAAACATCAAGAAAGGAGAGGTTGGGAGTCAAGAAGAAATTATGTATTTGTTTTTACAAATTGTATAAGGAAAGTGTTTTGGAGTATCTGTGGAGACTTTATTAAATTTAATTTTTTAAAATATATTTTTATTAAGGAACCATCCAGATTCTTAGGAAGTTGAGGTAATTTGAGTTTGTTTTATTATTTTAACTTTTTGTATGTTCTGAAGTAAGTTTGTAAACTTTTTTATGATTGTCCTGCCTTATCTTTACATAAAGCGCTTTGGGAGTTATTGGCCTAACCCTGTGGTACGTGGATTTTATGAAACAGATGAAATGAGTAAGTAACTAAGAAGTAAATATTAATAAATAAATGGATCAAGAATAATAAAACTGCTAGAATGCTAGCCTGGCGCAACGGGCTTGGCGCCTCAATGTGCCTGCTCTTTCTTACATATATTGCCCCCACCTCACTGAACAACCCTTAAAACCAATGCTAACTATCCCAGAGTATTCTGGGGGGGACCTAGGTGTGGGGGATAACCAGTGAGCTGGAGTCTCAAACAGATGTTTTTAAAATAACAATAAAGATTTGTTTTAAAACCAGGTAGTATAATACAAGTGGGGAAACGTAGGTTACTTCAATAATAATACGCTAGTTCAATTCTGTAATGGTTCTAGGGGTTGCTCGTGAGTAAGCTTGTCCCAACCTCTGGCTGGGTTGCCTGAGTGAACCTTTCCTGTCCGGGCAGCCACTCGCCCATGACTGTCTCAGTCGCTGGCAGAATCCGTCAGTGGGCGTTTCTTAAACTTCTTCCAGCAAAGAAGCTCTTTGACGCCAAGTCTTCGCCTACTCTCCCTGCGTGGAAGCCTTCTGCACAAGGAGGGCGTAGGCAGCGGAGGACCCTTCCTCTCCCCGCTGGTCCCCGGCAAGGAATCATGGGACCGCCTCGCTGATTCCCCCATCTGCTACATTGATTCTCTTCCCCAGAAGACAGGCTGCCTCTCCCAATCCCGGGACGCTCTCTGGGATCCCTTTGGAGCTTGCTCTCTCCCTCGGACACTGATGGCAGTTCCCTGAGAATAAATATTTGGCTTTATTTGTTATTTTTAACCCCGTCCTCTCTTCTAACTCTACCTTCTCCTTTTCTTACAATTTTTTCACTAGTAATTTTGTTTTTTCCTTATTTAATATAAAGCTTGATAGCTGTCTGAATTCATTCATTTTAGATAATGTTTCTAATATGCTTTTTAGTGGATTTTCTGTTGTAATTATCAGATCATCAGCAAAGGCCTTCACTTTATATACTCTTTCCCCCAATTTTATTCCTTCTATTTTTGGATCATCCCTTATTGCTTTTAGATGTATTTCTAGGACTTTGATAAATAACAGTGGCGATAATGGGCAACCTTGTCGTGCCCTTTGAGATGTTAAAGGATTCTGATACTTTGTTATTTATAATCAACCTTGCTTTTTGTGTTTTATATATTGCTTGAATTCCACAACTCATTTTTCCTCCTAGATTCATTTTCTCTATAGTTTTTTGCACAGATTTCCAAGATACATTATCAAAGGCCTTTTTGGCACCCACTAGCGTCAGAACTGCCTTTTTATCTGGCCGGATAACCTGAAGCGTATGTAACCCAAGATACCACTGTAATCAACTTAAACTGAAAAAAAGATGATATACTTAAGCAAACGGGTATGACCTGGCTACAATACCATCAACTAAACAAAATTTAATTTTTTTTTAAGGCAGATAAAAATAGGAATGGATTTGATGCTAAATTATCAGATTTCGAAAGTGAACTTCTACTAAATATTTTAAAAAAACCCCTCTCTAAAATGTACAGGTTATTATTGGATTGGAAATTTTATGAAGATGGTATACAGGTGGTATTTGAGACACCTGTATTTTGGGACACGATATATGACGAATAGAAGAAAATGTTAAAATACACATTTCCTAAAAAAACAGAATTATTTTTATTCGGTATTTTCACAACAAACATCCCATAGGCCTCTTTTTCTTTATGCTACTACAGCTGCCTGGATTCTTATAGCAAAATATTGGAAGAGTAATGTAATACCGACTAAAGAAGAATGGCATTTAAAGCTATGTGAATATCTGGAATTAGCAAAACTAAGAGAATAAGAAATCATTCAGGAAAAAGAATGGGATGTTTATTAAAATTACATGATGAAATATGTTTCCCATGATTACTCTTCGTGGAGCATAGACTAAATTTCACAGAGTTAAGAGAATGGTCTTTTGTAGAATAAGAACAGACACAAAAATTTTAAGAAATGAGGAATTAGAAACGGTATAGAGGTAGAAGGAAGTTATTAACAAATCAGGGAATAAAACCAGAGATTAGACATAAATAAGAAAAGTAAGAGAAGCGAGAGGAAATTGATAAGGTGAAGATAAAAGGACTTCTTGATGGAAATATATGTTTATAGTAATGTCGCTGATGGTTTGTATTTCTTACAAAACTGTATGCCTTTGATAAGATTCTTCATTTAACTTTCTATTTTTTCTATTTCTTGATATTCTTTCTCTTCTTTTCCCCTTTTCTTTTCTATTTTCTATTTTCTTTTTGTGTAAAGTGTTTATTTCATTACAGAACAATATGTTTGATTTGTGTATTTCTTAATGAGTAAATAAAGATCATAAAAAAACAATCCATCATTTTGTCCTCTGAGTTTAGACATTTCATCATATTCCACCAGTTTCATCAGAAGGGATCGGCTAGAATCAAGCATGTTTTTCTCCAGCTTGGCACCTGCCGCTTGAGCCATTCAAGACTCCAGAAAGTTTTTGTGATGAAACTTATTCCACTTGGAATAATCAAAATTATAGTCATCTCATCTTCTGAAAGCTCAGGAGATATTTCGGGAGATTGCATGAGCCACGGAAAGCAACATGACAATATTAATTGCGCTGTGTCTGAGAAAGAAAAAGTTGGTGCAGAGAATATTTCCTGTGTTGGAGACAGACTGAGTGAAGATGCAGAGCTGGCGACAGAGGGGTGTGCCTGCCTTGTGCTTCCAAGCTCTGAAGGTAGAGTTGAAAACCACCCAGATTGGGAAAGCCCACCCAGTCTGGTCTTGCAAGAGTCTTTGGGTTTTTCTCCTTTGCCTCCTTGGCAGTAAGAGGAGGAGGAGGCAGAGCCAGAATGAGATCCCTGCTGCTTCTGTTGCAGGTTCTGCTGCTCATGATGCCCTTTGGAGTCTGCGGGAACCACAAGGCGAAATGCCCCTTGAATCTGGTCAGGGATCAAACGGATGCTCGCAATTACTACCAGCCTGGACACTTTCTCATCAGTGGGATCATCTCTCCAAAAACCTTTTATAAGGAAACTCCATACATCTTTTCTCAGACACCCTTCGCCAGGAGTGAGAGGTATATAAAATCATATGTGGATAGGTTTCATGGTCCTCCAGTCCTTGTAATGGTTCCTATTTATCAAGGAAAGAGCGCCTTTCTCAGGGCTAGGGAGCCAAGGGCTGATGTTGCAGGAATACCCTGCCCTGACCATTGGTCTTGCTGGCTGGGCTGATGGGAGCTGGGGGGTCCACAAAAAGATTCCACCCAAACCTCTCCCATTTCCTTGTTCCCTGGGTCTTCCTTAGTGAAACAGTCTCCTACCTTTGATTCTGTGTTGCTTTTAGTAGAATGCAAGCAGGCCAATGAATCTGGTCAGGAGTCAAAAGGATGCACTGAATTTTCCCACCTCCATGAAACTCAGGCAATTTCCAAGGCTCAAGGGTTTTATTCAATATTATTCCATTTGGACAATTCAGAAACTGTCGTTAGGGAATGCTACAGTTTTACAAATGGAATTTAAGATCCTCTGGGTGACGTTTGGTGGCTGAAGAGCGGAAAAGATGTACTTTAATTGAAATGATGAATAAAATAATATGAATCAGGAGACTTCCTTGTTCGTGGAGTCAGGTCTCTAAAATGTGAAAAAGAATTATTCCTTTTTTCACATACACAACTGGCCTCATTTCTAAGTAGTGAGATGTTTGATATTTCTTCACGTGGAATCCATAGGTACCTGTTTCCTATCCCAGAGGGAGGCATGAAACTCAAGCAATTTCCAAGCTGCCAAAATTATTTTATGTTTATTCTATTTGGATCATTTGTGAACAACCTTAGCACAGTTCTCTTGACACAATACCACAGGAGACGTACAGCCCACCATGTGCTACATTAAAGGTTTCCACCTCCAATCTCAGCACTTTTTCCTTTCTGTCACTGTCTTTTTAAAAATAATTACAAGCGCTTTAAGAAAGTCTTGAAAATGGGTGAATTTTTATGGGTGAAAGGAGGAATGATATGCTTCAAATAAAATGATTATATAAAATAATACAGACCAGGGTGTGTCCTCACTGGTGGAGTCACTGATCCAAAGATGGGCAAAATTATAGATTTTACCACACACTCAAACCTGAAAGCCACCAGGCCTCATTTCTAAGTAAAAGGAGACTGAGGTATTTGGTGCTTCCCCTCCTTCAATAAAATTTGTCTCTTATCTACCTATAGTCTAGCCCCTTGGAAGAAGCCAAAGACCACTGCAGCAAAAGCAGCCCTTGCAGCAACGTCCCAGTATAGCACACATTTTGAGGGGCGCCTTCATTTCTTACTCATAGTACCACTATATAATAGAATCATAGATTGCAGAGATGGAAGGAACCCGGAAGAATCTCACCTGATGCATCCATGACACATGGTCACCTTCGGAGGGAATCTCTTCCACTGTTGAACAGCTCTGTGTGCTGTTTGCATCAAAGCTCCTGTCATGGAGCAGAGATCTCCAAATTTTTGTTCTATGCTAGACAGGAAAAGTTTTGATATTAATGTAAAAGGATAAATAAATACTAATCTTTGTAGATCATATAATGCTTCCTCCCTCCCAGTCATATGAATATCAGTTTCACTCTTTTTAAAGAATTCATTTATTGCAGGCATGAAACTAGGCACTTTTGGCACGTGTTGCCTTTCCCGTTCACCATTCAAGAGATCAACCAGGATCTCAGGCTCTTACCCAACATCACCCTGGGCTACAACCTCTATGAGAACCATTTCGATGCAAGGACGACTTCGGACGCCATGCTAGAGCTGCTTGCAGGCAGTGGATGCAATATTCCCAATTATCACTGTGGAGAACAGAATCACCTGCTGGCTGTTCTTGAAAGAAGCAACACTTTCATCTCAAGAGTGATTTCAGCCTTGTCAGGCATCTACAAAATCCCACAGGTAAGTAGTGGGAAAGCATGGAAGCACAGAGAATTTCAACTGCGTAAAATTCTACTTTCTCTTTGGATAGGTCAAGCAGGGATATTTTCAAAATGGGAAAATCCTGAGCTATGGCTCCAACATCCCTTTTTCAAAACTGAGCCTTCACCAGCTTGACACCTCCAGATATTTCTGACTAAAACTCCCATCAGCCTCAGCCAGCAGAGATTTAGATATCAGGCATTTCAAATGATTAAATACCCGTTATGCTGAAAGTAAAATAAATTGGTGATCTTTTGCTTTCCTTGCTAGATCAGTTATGGCTTCACTGCCCAGGTTCTCGAAGGTAAAACCCTGTTCCCTTTTGTCTACCGGATGACTCCCAAAGAGGAAAGTCAGTACCAGGGGATTGTTGAATTGCTCCTGCATTTTGGATGGACGTGGATTGGCCTCTGCACTCCAGGCAATGAAAATGGAGAAAGATTTGTGAGCGCTGTGAAACCTCTGATGCTCAGCAAAGGGATCTGCATTGCTTTATCAAAAAGAGTACCAGAAAGTGATTTGGATCAATTTTTCAGGCCTGGGGAACCTTTTTTCCTATGGAGACAAGTTGGGGTATTTGTTTACTATATAACCAGTGCATGGAGTATCCTAATAATCGTGGTAATACATCGTTTCTATGAGAAGGAAATAGGGGCAAAAGTCTGGATCACAACAGCTTTGCTAGAAATCAGAGTTGGCATTTTCCTCCCTCCAAATTACTTCCAGCACCTCCAAGGTTCTCTGTCCTTTGCAATTCAGACTGGAATAAGGAGCAGCAAAGGTGAGGAATTGCAGACCAATCTTGGGGATTATTTCGATCAAGCATTTCAGTGTTCATATTCAAAGCATCTGTTGTCTGTGAAAGGCAGGATAAGATGCAGAGAGGAGGAGAAACTGGAGCCGTTGCCCCAAGAGGTGCGTGAGAGAGTCCCTTCTCTAGACAGCTATGGCACTTACATCAATGTTCAAGCTGTGGCTCAGGCCTTGCATGCTTCGCTTTCATCTAGATCCCAGAGGAGGCTGATGGTGGAGGAAGGAGAGCAATGGGGACCCCAAAGGCTACAGCCGTGGCAGGTATTTCCTTTCCCTTTTTGCAACCAGCAGTCCACACAGATGCTGATCTTAACTGGGGATAGACCTGCAAAATAACATAGTTACTATTAGTACTAGTAATAGTAGCATACAGCCCAACATTTCTCTGATGAAAATAGAGACGTCCCATTCCATAACGATAATCACTGGGCAACAATTTTTTACTTTTTGAATGTTGTCTAGATTTCTACAACTGCTTTAGGGTATTTTTGCACTGCTGGATCAGGAAATGGCATCCATTTATCTCCATCAGGTCAGGTTTTTGTGCTATGTTGATTTGAAAAAAATCAGATCTTGTGACAAAATCGATTACATTTTTGTGTCATTATCGGCTGATTTTTGTCAACACATATCATCCTAAATATGTTTTTAAGAGGAAAAAAAATGTTTGTCCAACAACATATATTGATTACCTGATAGAAACATTGATTACTGTAAACTGAATGGTGGGCATTGATAAAGGTAAGTACAGGTAAATTGCATGTTGCTTCACCATTTTTCAAACTTCAGGGCTTGAACTTCTTGGAACTCCTGGAATGCTCAGCGGCAGGGAGGTCTCTCTTCAGAGTCCAACAGTAGTCAGCCATCATGACTGCGTCCCAGCGACCCTGATACCTGGTCTCCATCTCTTTCATGTCCTGATGGAATCTCTCCCCCTGCTCATCACTCATTGAACCCAGGTTCTCAGGAAACCGGTCCATATGTGAAAATAGGTAGTGCATCTTGACGCTCATGTTGCAGCCCAGGTTTCTGAAAGCAGTCAGCATGTTGTTGACAAGTTCTGCGTAGTTTCTGGCCTTATTGTTGCCAAGAAAGTTCTTCACTACCAGAACAAATGCCTTCCACGCTTCCAGTTCCACTTCGTTCACTGAGTTTCCAAACTCTGGATCTCTGATGAGCTGAATGATCTGAGGACCGTCAAAGATGCCAGCTTTCAACTTCTCCATGGTCAATCCTGGAAAAGCCTGGCACAAGTAAGTGAATCAGTCACCATCCTTGTCCAGAGCCTTTGTGAACTGCTTGATTAAGCCGAGCTTGATGTGCAGCGGTGGGAAGAGTATTCTGTCTCTGTCCACCAGAGGGTTGTTGAAGACGTTCCTTTCTTTGCAAGGCACCAATTCCTCCCGCACAGGCCAGTCCTTCTTCGTGTAATGCTGAGCACGGTCCCTACTATCCCACATGCACAGAAAACATCGGTACTGGTTGCCGTTGTTTAGCAGAACACATTTCAGTGATCGCTTGCTGCTGTCAATGAACAGTCTCCAATCTTTGGGTTCGTACTGTGGCACTCCAAGCTTGAGCAGAAGCTGCGCAATATCTGCACAGTACACCAAGTCCTTCTCTTCCGAGAAAAAACGGAGGTACTCTTGATGCCTGTTGCGGAAGAAGCTGATGCGAGCACTGTCAGAGAGGTTTTTTTCCTTCAGTCTGAATGCCAACAGTTCGGCAGAGTCCTTTGACAAGCTGAGGTCGCGAACTAGATCATTCAACTCCTTTTGGGAAAATGGATGTGGAGCATCATCTTCAAGAACCACTTTTTCATGTCCTTCAACACTGGAGGCATCTTCGTCACTAATGTCAGGAAGTTCTCCAAAGATAGGCACTGGAATTGCAACACAATGAGCTACAGGACGACGTGCTGATTAAAGATCAGGATACTTGAGGCTGCTCCGGTACTTTCTGTTGATCCCAGTCACATCAACAGCGCAGAAGTAGCAGTCAGTGACATGGTTTGTCGGCTCCCTCCAAACCATGGGAATTCCGAAGTTCAGACTCCTCTTGCCATTGGTCCACCCACGTAGAGTCTCGGTGCATGCCTTGCACACCATGTGTGGCGCCCAAGCTTTATCCTGGTCACCAAGTTTAATACCAAAATAACTTTATGCTTTGCCGCACCAATTTATGGAAGATTTCAAGGTTTTATGACTTCAAACTGATCCCTTTTCGACATAATCACCCAGAACTATTGGACCTGAATACTTCTTGTCATTAAAATAATCATTTCCAATCAAAACAATTATTTGACATGGCATTTTACCCCCACCAACTTCTTCTAAAATGCTCCACACAAGCGTACATGTGAACAAAAACGTAAAAACATGACATGTGGCCATAGCTCAAAAACTTGACCTGATTGAGCAAAACCAATGTGATTTTTGGATTCAGTGCATCAGATTCGTTCTAAATCAACTGAAAAAAACGCAGACAAGAAATAGCACTGTTTATACCCCACACGTCTTTTTGGGTTGCCTCAGCACTCTGGGCAGCTCCCAACATAAAGAAATTCATACTAAAATATTAAACATAATAAAAATTCCCGATATAGGATTGGATGCCTTGTGGGTTGGATAACTCCACATCTGCCAACATTTCTCCATTGAAAATAGGGACATTCTAAGCAAAGTTGGGAAATTCCAGGATCAAATGAAAAACTGTCTCTAATTCAGGGACATCCCTGGAAAATTGGAGCACTTGCAGGGTCTGTAGTAATAGAAATGGCTGAATAGGAATTCCAGTCTACATGAGATACACGCAGCCCGAAATCACAAGAGGTTGAAGTGAGTAGGACTGAGATATCCATCTTGGCTTCAAGCTTTCTCAGTGCTGGTGTTTTTCCCTGCCATTCCAGCTTCACCCTTTCTTGAGAGAAATCCAGTGTCTGAATACTTCCAGAGGCAGGCTGTGCTTGGATGAGAACTGGGAGCTGCCAGCGGACTTCGATATTATGAACTGGGTAATGTCTCCCAATAAGTCTCGTGACCTTGTGAAAATTGGGAATATAAGGAGAGAGACGTCTGCTGGCATAAAGTTCACCATTAACCCAGAAGCCATTGAGTGGAACAAGAAATTCAACAAGGTAGGGGGAATCACAAAGAGGGGAGGCTAGGAGATCCTGAATATGTTTTTCCTTGAACAACTGCTGCAAAGTGACTATATCAGGTGGACCAATGATGTCTTGACAGTCCAATAACAGCTGCAACCGCCACTCCTTCTTTCCACAGCAGCTGACATAGGAGGGGGATTTGGGGTGCTCAGAGAAAAGATAGAGCCCAGAGGTCCTCAGAGAAGACACCATCTCTTTCCGAGCCAGACTGAGAATCTAAAAATTCTGGACAGAATCTTCGACAGAAAGGACTACGTAGATAGATAAGAAGAAAGGGGAAAACACCTAGGGAAAAGGGAAAATACCTAGTAAAAGTAAACTATTGGGTTTTCATACATGCAGAAGGATGGAAAGTAATTTATTTTAGAAATGATAATTACTGATTTATTGTGGATATTTTAAATTTATGGAGTAAGCTCACTTGTAGATGTTGCAAATGTTAAACTATTGTATGTGCAGGAATTGAGAAGTGCACAGCTGTTGGTGAAGGATGAGAAGTTAAAAAAACAACAAACCTATTGTAAGATAAGGTTAATGTTAAGGAATGGCACATGAACTAGAAATAACTAGGGAAATAGATCAGCGACAAGAGGAAACCTTGCATGCCTCAAGAACAGAGTAAGGGAAACCAATATTTGGAAAAGTCATAGTAAATGTGTCTTAATTGGTGATTGAGAGATTATCCGAATCCTGAACTTTGGGGAAATCACATTTCAGACTCCATTGCCATTTTCATTGAAGATTTATTAAGCAGGGAAGCAGGTAAACGGAGAAGAGGAAAGAGAATTCTGTGGCGCAAACCTCAGTTGTCCTGAACTAATTATGAAGAACAAGATATTCTGGTCACCCCAATGGTCAGTGGGGGGTTGAAAGGACCCTGATGAGGGGTCAAAGGCTGCAGTCCAGAGATCCGTTTGAATTCACTCTATGTGTGAATTACATACCCACAAGTACTCCTAACTGTTCCTCTTTCTTGCACCTTCTTGTCTTTCTGGTTAGACTGTACCTCGTTCCAGGTGTACAGAAAGATGTCGACCTGGATATGCCAGGGTGGTTCTGGAAGGAAAGCCCGTTTGCTGCTATGCTTGTGCTCGGTGTGCGGAAGGGACCTTCTCCGCCCAGGAAGGTGGGTGACTCCAAGGTGGAAGGTATTTCTGGAGAGAGTAAACACAGGGCAGTAATCCAGTCTCAAACACTTTTTGTGAGATTTCTGCAGACATTGGGGAATGTGGCTACTTCCTCAACTTCTTTACAATCATCTTCATTACATCCTGGAAGAGAGTTGAAAGGAATGACCATAAGGAAGAAATCTCAAGGATTTCTTCAAAATGAAATCGAGTTCAGATCATTAGGGATGTAAGTGATGCTGCAGCCACTCTTTTTCTCTTCCTCAGATGCAGAACATTGCACCAAATGCTCAGAAGATCAGTATCCAAACAAGGACAGAGATCAATGTGTCCCCAAGATTACCACCTTCCTGACTTATGAAGAATACTTGGGAATGTTTTTAGCTTCCGTTGCCCTCTTCTTGTCCTTAACAGCAGGCATTGTGTTGGGAATCTTCATTAAATACAAGGAAACTCCCATAGTCAAAGCCAACAACCGGGACCTCTCCTACATCCTGCTCGTCTCCCTCCTGCTATCCTTTCTGTCCTCCTTCCTCTTCATCGGGCACCCAAGGAAAGAAACCTGCCTTCTCCGACAAACGGCCTTCAGCATCATCTTCTCAGTTGCTGTTTCTTCTGTCTTGGCAAAGACCATCACGGTGGTGCTGGCCTTCCTGGCCACAAAGCCCGGGAACAGGGTGAGGAGAAGGCTGGGCAAGAGTCTGGCCAACTCCATTGTCATTTCCTGTTCTGGGGGGCAAGTTCTCATCTGCACTATCTGGCTGGGCTCTTCTCCCCCATTCCCAGAGTCCGACATGCACTCCCAGGTGGAAGAGATCATCCTGCAATGCAACGAAGGGTCTGTGGCCATGTTTTACGTTGCCCTCGGCTACCTGGGCTTCTTGGCTGCCACCTGCTTCACGGTGGCTTTCCTAGCCAGGAAGCTGCCCGGCTCCTTCAATGAAGCCAAGCTGATCACCTTCAGCATGCTGGTCTTCTGCAGTGTTTGGGTGTCTTTTGTGCCCACCTACCTGAGCACCAAGGGCAAGTACATGGTGGCCGTGCAGATCTTCTCTATGTTGGCCTCCAGTGCTGGGCTTCTGGGCTGCATCTTCCTTCCCAAGTGCTACATTATTGTGCTGAGGCCTGATATGAACACAAAGGAGCACCTGACAACCAGAAATTAAGGGGACATCTGATTCTTAAAACATTCCATGTTCCTGATGTCCAGAAGTGCATAAAGGAAACACACCTGCTCATCCATGTTGCTCCTTCTCCACCTCTGAAAGAGATTATGTTCATTCTTAGCCCAAATTTTATGTAGTCCTGTTCACATGAACCGTAAGATGGGAGGAAATGTTTTGCTACCTTGCTTTGCCAAGGATTACAATGAGTCTTGATGTACTGGACGTAGTTTGTAAACTATTATCTTTTAATAATTTTGTGTTTGCGAAACTTATATTTATCTCACAACAAGATAGTCTAGAGGGAGATAGGAGTTAGGTTTTTTAGTCTGTTTGCTTTGCTATTAACCATATCAATTCTGATATTCAACAATACTTTCTAGTTATGTCATTTCTAGATTATCAAATATCTACAGGTATGCTGTATCATTCAGAAGTTCACTTCACATCATTTCAGTCTCCTAAACTTTGTATATCAATAAATTGAGAAAATCATTTAAATTATCTTCCGTAGTCTGCTCTTTTAATTTCTGTATTGTGTAAGCTCTGCTCCCTGTTCCAAAGAGTAGCAACTGACCTTAGCCAAGCCTTGACTGGAGTCCAATGGATTTTATTGCGTTGTCCAGGATATGACACATTGTGTACTGATGTTGAGTGGATCACCAGATTACGAGTGAGCCAGCAACAAGTTCAGCATTGGAGGGAATCAATGAGATGATGCCAGATAGTTGGATTCCCTGCCTGCCAAACCTTTTAAGAGGAGGCATCTTATGCTCAGTCAGGAAGGAAGAGCGAGAGGCCTCCTCCTCCAACTCAGGTTCCTCCCATTCAGGTCCCCATTACAGAGCAAAACCAAGATCAGATGGGAAGTGAAAATAATTGACAGAACAGCCACTGATGAAGCATTTAGAATAGGTTAATAAGCCAAGATTGCATCCTACTTAAACTTTCAACACTTCAAATTGGTGGTAAGCTCACTAGGCTCTCAGTCTTATAGTAATTCAACCTGTAGAATTCCAATGAAGGGTGCAATAGAAAATTAATAAATAAAGGTCCTGAGAAAGCTGACTAGTTTATGTATGTATGCAACCACAGCAGCTAGAACTTTATATGCACAGAAATGGAAAGAGTTCCCCACCAAGGAGGAATGGCTTATGAAACTGAGGGAATATGCTGAAATGGTGAAATTACCTGCTAAAATGACCACCCAAAATGATGGATTGTTTAAGGAAGAATGGAGATCATGGATATATTATCTGTCAAACCATCATCCATATATGAAGTCAAAGGCAGAGGATTATTGAAATACGACATCGGGGCTTACATAATAAAAGCATATATATTTTAAAACATCTGATAAAAAGGAGCAATAAAAACAAACATCGAGAAAGGAGAGGTGGGGAGTCAAGAAGAAATTATGTATTTATTTTTACAAATTGTAGAAGAAGAAAGGTGTTTTGGAATATCTATGGAGAGTTTATTTAAAAAATTGTTTTAAAAAATATATTTTTATTAAGGATCCACCCAGATTCTTAGGAAGTTGAGGTAATTTGAGTCTGTTTTATTATTTTAACTTTTTGCATGTTCTGAAGTAAGTTTGTAAACTTTTTTATGATTTTCCTGCCTTATCTTTACGTAAAGCGCTTTGGGAGTTATTGGCCTAACCATGTGGTACGTGGATTTTATGAAATAGATGAAATGAGTAAATAAATAAGTAAGAAGTAAATACAGTGGTGCCTCGCAAGACGAAAAGAATCCGTTCCGTGAGTCTCTTCGTCTAGCGGTTTTTTCGTCTTGCGAAGCAAGCCCATTAGCGGATTAGCGCTATTAGCGGTTCAGCGGCTATTAGCGGTTATTAAAGGCTTAAGGGATTAGCGGATTAGCTGCTAAAAGGCTATTAGCAGGTTAGTGCCTTAGAAAAAGGGGGTAAGGAGCGGGGAAAAAAACCCAGGAATCGCAAGACATTTTCGTCTTGTGAAGCAAGCCCATAGAAAATTCGTCCTGCGAAGCACCTCCAAAACGGAAAACCCTTTCGTCTAGTGGGTTTTCCGTCTTGCGACGCATTCGTCTTGCGGGGCACCACTGTATTAATAAACAAATGGATAAAGAATAATAAAACTGCTAGAATGCTAGCCTGGTGCAACGGGCTTGGCGCCTCAATGTGCCTGCTCTTTCTTACATATAATGCCCCCACCTCACTGAACAACCCTTAAAACCAATGCTAACTATCCCAGGGTATTCTGTGGGGGACCTAGGTGTGGGGAATAACCAGTGAGCTGGAGTCTCAAGCAGATGTTTTCAAAATAACAATAAAGATTTATTTTAAAACCAGGTAGTATAATACAAGTGGAGAAACTTAGGTTACTTCAATGATAATACGCTAGTTAACTTCAATTCATTTTCACAGGTTTCAGCTTGATAGTTTGGTTCCTTTCTAAGGCGGTATTTTCCATCAGTTAAAGGTAAAGGGACCGCTAACAGTTAAGTCCAGTCGCGAACGACTCTGGGGTTGTGGCGCTAATCTCGCTTGGCCGATGGAGCCAGCGTTTGTCCGCAGGTCATGTGGCCAGCATGTCTGGGTCATGTGGCCAGCATGACTAAGCTGCTTCTGGCGAACCAGAGCAGCGCACGGAAATGCCGCTTACCTTCCCACTGGAGAAGTACCTATTTATCTACTTGCACTTTGATGTTCTTTCAAACTGCTAGGTTGGCAGGAGCAGGGACTGAGCAATGGGAGCTCACCCCGTTGAGGGGATTTGATCCACCGACCTAGGCAAACCCTAGGCTCTTTGGTTTAGACCACAGCACCACCCACGTCCCTCTTTTCCTTCAGTTACCCACCCCTTAAACAAATCCAGCTCCTGAGGGACTTTCAGTAACAGTCTTAAGGGTTCACCACACACACCCTTCCTTCACTGGCTTTTGGAAGTCTCTTCTTTCCTCAAAAGAGTCTCTCCCCTCCAGATTAGTTTGAGACCTAAGTAGACCTCAGCTCCTACTTCTGTCTCAGCCTCAGTCTCCCAGCAACATCTGGTCCTATTACTCCCGCAGGACACTACACTCAGACACTACACTCAGTCCTTCACTGTACGGTGGAGTGGACGTTTTCTCCAGAACCAACTCGGCCTCCTCAACACTCTTTGTATTTCAACCTGACTCCTATCCTATGTCCCTACCTAACTCCCAACCTCCTTCCTCAACCAGCTCAACTCAACCAACCACACCACCCTCAACAGCCCAACTCCCTCTCTCCCTCCAACGCCTCTCTTTTCAAACTCTCCCTCCTGGAACCACAGCCAATCAGAGGCTGCTGTTCTTTCACCATTTGCTGGCAGGAGAAAAAAGTAAAAAAGAAATACTTATGGAACCAACTTTTCAGTCACACCTGGCTTCTGCACACGCAATTGTTTACAAGTAGAGAAGTTTCTGCTCAAAGACGAGGAGCAAGTTGGCTCCATGTGCAACAGAAGCTCTCCTTCCGCAGAACATGTTGAAGGGGAAGGGAGAATCGAAAGTTCAGAGCAACCTTTCTCCCCTCAACCAACCCCTGAGAGCTCCCCTCTGTTGGAGAAGCCTTTCAAAGATGGGGTGGAAATTCACTTGAAGAAAAGTAAGAGTAGAAAGGAGAAATTGATAAGGTGAAGATAAAAGGACTTCTTGATGGAAGTATATGTTTATAGTAATGTCGCTGATGGTTTGTAGTTCTTAAAAAACTGTGTGTCTTTGGTAAGATTCTTCATTTAACTTTCTTTCTATTTTTTTATATTTCTCGATATTCTTTCTCTTCTTTTCCCCCTTTTCTATTTTCTCTTTGTGTAAAGTGTTTATTTGATTACAGAACAATATGTCTGTTTTGCGTATTTTTTAATGTGTAAAGAAAGATCATAAAAAAAAATCCATCATTTTGTCCTCTGAGTTTAGACATTTCATCATATTCCACCAGTTTCATCAGAAGGGATCGGCTAGAATCAAGCATGTTTTTCTCCAGCTCTGCACCTGCCGCTTGAGCCATTCAAGACTCCAGAAAGTTTTAGTGATGAAACTTATTCCACTTGGAATAATCAAAATTATAGTCATCTCATCTTCTGAAAGCTCAGGAGATATTTCGGGAGATTGCATGAGCCTCGGAAAGCAACATGACAATATTAATTGCGCTGTGTCTGGGAAAGAAAAAGTTGGTGCCGAGAATATTTCCTGTGTTGGAGACAGACTGAGTCAAGATGCAGAGCTGGCGAAAGAGGGGTGTGCCTGCCTTGTGCTTCCTAGCTCCGAAGGTAGAGTTGAAAACCACCCAGATTGGGAAAGCCCACCCAGATTGGGAAAGCCCACCCAGCCTGGCAAAGCCCACCCAGTCTGGTCTTGCAAGAGTCTTTGGGTTCTTCTGCTTCGCCTCCTTGGCAGTAAGAGGAGGAGGAGGCAGAGCCAGAATGAGATCCCTGCTCCTTCTGTTGCAGCTTCTCCTGCTCATGGTGCCCTTTGGAGTCTGCGGGAACCACAAGGCGAAATGCCCCTTGAATCTGGTCAGGGATTTAATGGTTGCTCGCAATTACTACCGGCCTGGACACTTTCTCATCAGTGGGATCATCTCTCCAAAACGCTTACATAAGGAAACTCCATACATCTTTTCTCAGACACCCTTGGCCAGGAATGAGGGGTATGTAAAATCATATGTGGGTGGGTTTCATGGTCCTCCAGTCCTTGTAATGGTTCCTATTTATCAAGGAAAGAGCACCTTTCACAGGGCTGGGGAGCCAAGGCTGTCCTCATGTTGCAGGTCTACCCTGCCCTGACCATTGGTCTTGCTGGCCGGGCTGATAGGAGCTGGGGGGTCCACTAAAAGATTCCACCCAAACCTCTCCCATTTCCTTGTTCCCTGGGTCTTCCTTAGTGAAACACTCTCCTACCTATGGATGCACGGAATTTCCCCACCTGCAGGATGCCATGAAACTCAGGCAATTCAACCTTTGAGCTCTGGAAATTGTCTGAATTTCATGGCTTCCTGCAGGTGGGAAAATTCAGTGCAAACTTTTGAACCCTGACCAGATTCATTGGCATTCTTGCATTCTTCTATTATATCCTTATAATGATATAATATTATAAATGACCATCAACAAAATGTCGTTAAAGAATGCTATAGTTTTAAAAATGGATTTTTAAAATCCTACAGGTTAACGTTTGGTGGCTGGAGAGCAGGAAATATGTGCTTTAATTGAAATGATAAATAAAATAATATGAGTCAGGAGACTTCCTTGTTAGTGGAGTCCAAAATGTGAAAAGGAATTATTCCTTTTCTTCACACACACACAGCTGGTCTCATTTCTAACTATTGCAATGGTTGACACAGTAGGTACCTGTTTCCTAACCCAGAGGGTGGCATGAAACTCAAGCAATTTCCAAGCAAATGAGATTAATTATTTTACGTTTATTCTATTTCGATCACAGTTCTCTTTATACAACACAACAGGACACCTACATCTCAGAATGAAAAAATCTCTCTTGAAAATGGGTGGATTTTTATGGGAGAAGAGCAGGAATGATATGCTTCAAATAAAATGATTATATAAAATAATACAGACCAGGGGGTGTCCTCATTGTTGTGCAGAATTATAGGTTTTACCACGCACTCAAAGCTGCAAGCCACCAGGCCTCATTTCTAAGAAAAAGGGGACTGAGGTATTTGGTGCTTCCCCTCCTTCAATAAAATTTGTCTCTTACCTACCTATAGTCTAGCCCATTGGAAGAAGTCAAACACCAATGCAGGAAAAGCAGCCTTTGCAGCAACTTCCCAGTATAGCACACATTTTGAGGGGCGCCTTCATTTCTTACTCATAGAACCACAGTAGAAAAGAATCATAGATTGCAGAGATGGAAGGAACCTGGAAGAATCTCACCTGAAGCATCCATGACACATGGTCACCTTCGGAGGGAGTCTCTTCCACTGTTGAACAGCTCTGTGTTCTGTTTGCATCAAAGCTCCGGTCATGGAGCAGAGATCTCCAAATTTTTATTCTATACTAGGCTGTAAAGGGTTTGATATTAATGCAATAGGATTAATCAATACATACTCATCTTTTTGGCTCATATAATGTCCCCTCCCCCATTAATATGAATGCCAGTTTCACTCTTTTTAAAGGATTCATTTATTGCAGAGACACACCTAGGATCTACTGGTACATGTTGTCTTTCCTGTTCACCATTCAAGAGATCAACCAGGATCTCAGGCTCTTACCCAACATCACCCTGGGCTACAACATCTATGAGAACTATTTCAATGCAAGGATGACTTCGGACGCCATGCTAGAGCTGCTTGCAGGCAGTGGATGCAATATTCCCAATTATCACTGTGGAGAACAGAATCACCTGCTGGCTGTTCTTGAAGGAGGCAATACTGTCATCTCAAGAGTGATTTCAGCCTTGTCAGGCATCTACAAAATCCCACAGGTAAGTAGTGGGAACGCATGGAAGCACAGAGAATTTCAACTGCATAAAAATCTACTTTCTCTTTGGATAGGTCAAGCAGGGATTTTTTTAAAATGGGAAAATCCTGAGCTATGGCGCCAACATCCCTTTTTCAAAACTGAGCCTTCACCAGCTTGACACCTCCAGATGTTTCCGACTAAAACTCCCATCAGCCTCAGCCAGCAGAGATTTAGATATCAGGCATTTCATATGATTTAATACCCATTATGCTGAAAGTAAAATAAATTGCTGATCTTTTGCTTTCCTTGCTAGATCAGTTATGGCTTCACTGCCCAGGTTCTTGAAGGTAAAACCCTGTTCCCTTTTGTCTACCGGATGACTCCCAAAGAGGAAAGTCAGTACCAGGGGATTGTTGAATTGCTCCTGCATTTTGGATGGACGTGGATTGGCCTCTTCACTCCAGACAATGACAATGGAGAAAGATTTGTGAGCGCTGTGAAACCTCTGATGCTCAGCAAAGGGATCTGCATTGCTTTAGCAAAAAGAGTACCAGAAAATGATCTAAATCAATTTATCAGGCCTGGGGAACCTTTTTTCCTATGGAGACAAGTTGGGGTATTTGTTTCCTATATAACCAATGCAGTGGCTATAATACTACTCATGGTAATACACGATATGTATGAGAAGGAAATAGGGGCAAAAGTCTGGATCACAACAGCTTTGCTAGAAATCAGAATTGGCTTTTACATCCCTCCAACTTTATTCCAGCATCTCCATGGTTCTCTGTCCTTTGCAATTCAGACCAGAATAAGGAGCAGCAAAGGTGACAAATATAAATGGCAGACCAATCTTGGGAATTATTTGAATCAAGCATTTCAGTGTTCATATTCAAAGCATCTGTTGTCCGTGAAAGGCAGGGTAAGATGCAGAGAGGAGGAGAAACCGCAGCCATTGCCCCAAGAGGAGCGTGAGATAGCCCTGTCATATGACAGGTATGGCATTTACATCAATGTTCAAGCTGTGGCTCAGGCCTTGCATGCTTCGCTTTCATCTAGATCCCACAGGAGGCTGATGGTGGAGGAAGGAGAGCAATGGGGACCCCAAAGGCTACAGCCGTGGCAGGTATTTCCTTCCCCTTTTTGCAACCTGCAGTCCACACAGATGCTGATCTTGACTGGGGATAGACGTATAAAATATCATAGTAATAGTAGCAGACTGCCCAACATTTCTCTGATGAAAATAGAACCATCCCATTCCATAATGATAATCTTACTGTTTATAGCCAGGACTTTTTTCAGGGGGGAACTCGCTGGAACTCAGTTCTGGCACCTCTCAGGTGGGTGCCATTGCCATTCTCAGAGGGAGGTGCTCATGGTGAGTTCCGGCAGCTTTTTAGCTAGAAATATATCACTGTTTGTACCCCACACATCTTTTTGGGTTGCCTCAGCACTCTGGGCAGCTCCCAAAATAAAGAAATTCATAGTAAAATATTAAACGTATTAAAATTCCTGATACAGGATTGGACAGCTTGTGGGTTGGATAACTCCACATCTGCCAACTTTTCTCCAATGAAAATAGGGACATTCTAAGGAAAAGGGGGACATTCCGGGATCAAATGAAAAACTGTCTCTAATCCAGGGACATCCCTGGAAAATTGGAGCACTTGCAGGGTCTGTAGTAATAAAAATGGCTGAATAGGAATTCCAGTCTACATGAGATACACGCAGCCCCAAATCCTAAGAGGTTGAAGTGAGTAGGACTGAGATATCCATCTTGGTTTCCCGGTTTCTTAATGCTGGTGCTTTCCCCTGTCATTCCAGCTTCACCCTTTCTTGAGAGAAATCCGGGGTCTGAATACTTCCAGAGGCAGGCTGTGCTTGGATGAGAACTGGGAGCTGCCAGCGGACTTCGATATTGAGAACTGGGTGATGTTTCCCAATAAGTCTCGTGTCGTTGTGAAAATTGGGAATATAAGGAGAGAGACGTCTGCTAGCATAAAGTTCACCATTAACTCAGAAGCCATTGAGTGGCCCAAGAAATTCAACAAGGTAAGGGGAATCACAGAGAGGGGAGGCTAGGAGATCCTGAATATGCTTTTCCTTGAACAACTGCTGCAAAATGACCATATCCGGTTGACCAATGGTGTCTTGACCGTCCAATAACAGCTGCAACCGCCACTCCTTCTTTCCACAGCAGCTGAGATAGGAGGGGGATTTGGGGTGCTCAGAGAAAAGATAGAGCCCAGAGGTTTTTTTAATTTGTTTTTTTTAATTTGTGTAGTAAGCTCACTTGTAGATGTTGCAAATGTTAAACTATTGTATGTGCAGGAATTGAGAAGTGCACAGCTGTTGGTGAAGGATGGTAATTATTTTTTTTAAAAAACCCTCTTGTAATATAAGTTTAACGTTAAGAAATGGCATGTAAACTAGAAATAACTAGGGAAATACATCAGCAACAAGAGGAAACCTTGCTTGCCTCAAGAACAGAGGGAGGGAAACCAATATTTGGGAAAGTCAAATTAAATTTGTCTAAATTAGCGGTTGAGAGATTATCAGAATCCTGAAATTTGGGGAAATCACATTTCAGACTCCATTGCCATTTTCTTTGAAGATTTATTAAGCAGGGAAGCAGGTAAACAGAGAAGAGGAAACAGAGTTCTGTGGCGCAAACCTCAGTTGTCCTGAACTAATTATGAAGAACAAGATATTCTGGTCACCCCAATGGTCAGTGGGGGGTTGAAAGGACCCTGATGAGGGGTCAAAGGCTGCAGTCCAGAGATCCGTTTGAATTCACTCTATGAGTGAATTACATACCCACAAATACTTCTAACTGTTCCTCTTTCTTGCACCTTCTTTTTTTTGTGGTTAGGCCGTGCCTCGTTCCAGGTGTACAGAAAGATGTCGACCTGGATATGCCAAGGCGGTTCTAGAAGGAAAGCCCGTTTGCTGCTATGCTTGTGCTCGGTGTGCGGAAGGGACCTTCTCCGCCCAGGAAGGTGGGTGACTCCAAGGGGGAAGGTATTTCTGGAGAGAGGAAAAACAGGGCAGTAATCCAGTATCAAACACTTTTTGTGAGATTTCTGCAGACATTGGGGAATGTGGCTCCTTCCTCAACTTCTTTACAATCACCTTCATTACATCCTGGAAGAGAGTTGAATGGAATGATCATAAGGAAGAAATCTCTAGGATTTCTGCAAAATGTAATCGAGTTCAGATCATTAGGGATGTAAGTGATGTTGCAGCCACTCTTTTTCTCTTCCTCAGATGCAGAACATTGCACCAAATGCCCAGAAGATCACCATTCAAACAAGGACAGAGATCAATGTGTCCCCAAGATTACCACCTTCCTGACTTATGGAGAATATTTGGGAATGGTTTTAGCTTCTGTTGCCCTCTTCTTGTCCTTAACAGCAGGCATTGTGTTGGGAATCTTCATTAAATACAAGGAAACTCCCATAGTCAAAGCCAACAACCGGGACCTCTCCTACATCCTGCTTGTCTCCCTCCTGCTTTCCTTTTTGTCCTCCTTCCTCTTCATCGGGCGCCCAAGGAAAGAGACCTGCCTTCTCCGACAAACGGCCTTCAGCATCATCTTCTCAGTTGCTGTTTCTTCTGTCTTGGCAAAGACCATCACGGTGGTGCTGGCCTTCCTGGCCACAAAGCCCGGGAACAGGGTGAGGAGATGGTTGGGCAAGAGTCTGGCCACCTCCATTGTCATCTCCTGTTCTGGGGGGCAAATTCTCATCTGCACCATCTGGCTGGGCTCTTCTCCCCCATTCCCAGAGCCGGACATGCACTCCCAGCTGGGAGAGATCATCCTGCAATGCAACGAAGGATCTGTGTCCATGTTTTACGTTGCCCTCGGCTACATGGGCTTCTTGGCTGCCACCTGCTTCACGGTGGCTTTCCTAGCCAGGAAGCTGCCCGGCTCCTTCAACGAAGCCAAGCTGATCACCTTCAGCATGCTGGTCTTCTGCAGTGTTTGGGTGTCTTTTGTGCCCACCTACCTGAGCACCAAGGGCAAGTACATGGTGGCCGTGCAGATCTTCTCTATGTTGGCCTCCAGTGCTGGGCTTCTGGGCTGCATCTTCCTTCCCAAGTGCTACATTATTGTGCTGAGGCCTGATCTGAACACAAAGGAGCACCTGACAACCAGAAATTAAGGGGACATATGATTCTTAAAACATTCCATGTTCCTGATGTCCAGAAGTGCCTAAAGGAAACACACCTGCTCATCCATGTTGCTCCTTCTCCTCCTCTGAAAGAGATTATGTTCATTCTTAGCCCAACTTTTATGTAGTCCTGTTCACATGAACAGGAAGATGGGAGGAAATGTTTTGCTACCTTGCTTTGCTACCTGGTCTACTGCCCTTAGTTTGTAAACTGTTATCTTTTAATAATTTTGTGTTTTGGGAACTTATATTTATCTCACAACAAGATAGTCTAGAGGGAGATAGGAGTTAGGTTTTTTAGTCTTTTTTTTTTGCTATTAACCATATCTATTCTGATATTCAACAATACTTTCTAGTTATGTCATTTCTAGATATTCAAATACCTGTGCTCCATTTTCTACCGGTATGCTGAATCATTCAGAAGTTCACTTCACATCATTTCATTCTCCTAAACATTGTATATTAATAAATTGAGAAATTCATTTAAGTTCTCTTCCGTAGTCTCCTGGTTTAATTTCTGTATTGTGCAAGCTCTGCTCCCTGTTCCAAAGAGTAGCAACTGACCTTAGCCAAGCCTTGACTGGAGTAGAATGGATTTTATTGCGTTGTCCAGGATATGACGCATTGTGCACTGATGTTGAGTGGATCACCAGATTACGAGTGAGCCAGCAACAAGTTTAGCATTGGAGGGAATCAATGAGACGAAGCCAAATAGTTGTATTCCCTGCCTGCCAAACCTTTTAAGAGGAGGCATCTTATGCTCAGTCAGGAAGGAAGAGCAAGAGGCCTCCTCCTCCAACTCAGGTTCCTCCCATTCAGGTCCCCATTAAGAGAGCAAAACCAAGATCAGATGGGCAAGTAAAAATAATTGACAGAACAGCCACTGGTAAAGCATTTAGATTCATTAGCTAAGATTGCATCCTACTTAGACTTTCATCTCTGCAGACTAGTGGAAAGCTTACTAAACACTTATTCTTATAGCAATTCAGCCTGTAGCAATCCAATGAAGGCTCCTATATAAATTTAATAATTAAAGGTCCCGAGAAAGCTGACTGGGGGGTATTTATGTATGCAACCACAGCAGCTAGAACTTTATATGCACAGAAGTGGAAAGAGGGAGGATTCGTTTAAGAAACTGGGGGAATATGCTGAAATTGTGAAATTACCTGCTAAACTAAGAGGACATGAGGATGAATATTTTCAGGAAGAATGGAGACCATTGATATCTTATTTGTCAAACTATCATTTGACAATCTCGGTAGTGGCGCCCTCCCTGTGGAACGCCCTCCCACCAGATGTCAAAGAGAACAACAACTACCAGACTTTTAGAAGACATCTGAAGGCAGCCCTGTTTAGGGAAGCTTTTAATGTTTGATGTATCACAGTATTTTAATATTCTTTTGGAAGCCGCCCAGAGTGGCTGGGGAAACCCAGCCAGATGGGCGGGGTATAAATAATAAATTATTATTATTATTAATCATTATTATTATTATTATTATTATCATCCATACATGAAGTCAAAGGCAGGATTTGATATATAAGCAGCGGATTACTGAAATACGACACTGGGGCTTTGATAATAAAAACATGTTTTTTAAAACATCTGATAAAAAGAAGTAATAAAAACAAACATAGAGAAGGGGGGGTGGGGAGTCAAGAAGAAATTGTGTGGGGGGTTTTGTTTGTTTTTTTAAACTGTATACAAAGACAAGAGATTGGAATATCTGTGGAGACTTAATAATTTTTTTAAAAAAATGTAATAAAGAAAGCATCCACCCAGATTCTTAGGAAGTTAAGGTAATTTGATTCTGTTTTATTATTTTAACTTTTGGAATGTTCTAAAGTAAGACTGTAAACTTTGTTATGATCATCCTGACTTATCTTGACGTAAAGCGCTCTAGGAGTGATTGGCCAAAAAAGTGCATGGATTTTATGAAAGATTAAATAATTAAGTAAGAAAGTAAAAAAATATTAATAAATAAATTCGTAAAGAATAATAAAGCTGCTAGAATGCTAGCCTAGCTTCTGCACAATTTGTTTATGAGTAGAGATGTTTCTGCTCAAAGACGAGGAGCAAGTTGGCTCCATGTGCAACAGAAGCTCTCCTTCCGCAGAACATGTTGAAGGGGAAGGGAGAGTCGAAAGTTCAGAGCAACCTTTCTCCCCTCAACCAACCCCTGAGAGCTCCCCTCTGTTGGAGAAGCCTTTCAAAGATGGGGTGGAAATTCACTTGAAGTGGCTTTGAAGCCACCAAGGCGCTACTTCCCTTCAGGGGGAGAACCAGAAGGGAGCGGCAGTTATCAAGCAGCCCAGACCCACCCAAAGTGGCCTGAGGGTGGGCTTGAGAAAACCCTCCCCATCGCAGGCTCCACCAGTCTCTGTCTCTAGCAGCCTCTAGGAAACAAGATCCCACCACCATGTGTCCCGTTCACAGTAATGAGGATGGCATTTCTCCGCATTCTCCATTGGTTGATTTTTATTTCTTCATTTCTTGAATCTATATACTGCCCTATCCCAGAGGCCTCAGGGTGGTTCACAGAACAAAATCAAAATATAAAGCCACAATATATAGAATCAAAATAAAAACACCAACCCAATAACACGCTCCACCCCACAAAAAAAAGATGACTGTCCGACTTCTGATTCAAAACCTCCAAGGAAGGAGAGTCCATGGTCGGATCCAGCTTCAAGTCTCTTCTTTGGTCCTTGTGAGCAAAGTTCAAACCAAATTTCCAACTCCCAAACACACCCCTTGACTTCTGTCCATCATGTTTTTCTCCCGCTCTGCACCTGCTGCTTGAGCCAGTCAAGAATCCAGAAAGTTAGTGTGATGAAACTTATATCTGGAATTAGCCAAACTAAGAGAATCAATAAGAAATCATTCAGGAAAAAGAATGGGATGTTTATTAAAATTACATGATGAAATATGTTTCCCATGATTACTCTTGGTGGAGCATAGATTAAATTCCAGAGAGTTAAGAGAATGGTCTTTTGTAGAATAAGAACAGACACAGAAATTTTAAGAAATGAGGAATTAGGAACGTTATAGAGATAGAAGGAAGTCATTAACAAATCTGGGAATAAAACCAGAGATTAGACATAAATAAGAAAAGTAAGAGTAGCGAGAGGAAATTGATAAAGTGAAGAAAAAAGACTTCTTGATGGAAATATATGTTTATAGTAATATCGCTGATGGTTTGTTTTTCTTAAAGAACTGTATGTCTTTGGTAAGATTCTTCATTTAACTTTCTTTCTATTTTTTCTATTTCTTGATATTCTTTCTCTTCTTTTCCCCCCTTTCTATTTTCTTTTTGTGTAAAGTGTTTATTTCATTACAGAACAATATGTTTGATTTGCGTATTTTTTAATGTGTAAAGAAAGATCGTAAAAAAACAATCCATCATTTTGTCCTCTGAGTTTAGACATTTCATCATATTCCACCAGTTTCATCAGAAGGGATCGGCTAGAATCAAGCATGTTTTTCTCCAGCTCTGCACCTGCCGCTTGAGCCATTCAAGACTCCAGAAAGTTTTAGTGATGAAACTTATTCCACTTGGAATAATCAAAATTATAGTCATCTCATCTTCTGAAATCTCAGGAGATATTTCAGGAGATTGCATGAGCCACGGAAAGCAACATGACAATCTTAATTGCGCTGTGTCTGGGAAAGAAAAAGTTGGTGCAGAGAATATTTCCTGTGTTGGAGACAGACTGAGTCAAGATGCAGAGCTGGCGACAGAGGGGTGTGCCTGCCTTGTGCTTCCCAATTCCGAAGGTAGAGTTGAAAACCACCCAGATTGGGAAAGCCCAGGCAGTTTGGTCTTGCAAGAGTCTTTGGGTTCTTCTGCTTTGCCTCCTTGGCAGTAAGAGGAGGAGGAGGAGGCAGAGCCAGAATGAGATCCCTGTTCCTTCTGTTGCAGCTTCTGCTGCTCATGATGCCCTTTGGAGTCTGCGGGAACCACAAGGCGAAATGCCCCTTGAATCTGGTCAGGGATGAAACGGATGCTCGCAATTACTACCGGCCTGGACACTTTCTCATCAGTGGGATCATCTCTCCAGAACACATTTATGAGGAAACTCCGTATGTCTTTTCTCAGACACCCTTCACCAGAAATGACAGGTATGACTTTCACAGTTTCACGGTCCTCAAGTCCTTCTAGTGGTTCCTATTTATCAAGGAAAGAGCCCCGTTCTCAGGGCTGGGGAGCCAAGGGCTGATGTTGCAGGACTACCCTGCCCTGACCATTGGTCTTGCTGGCTGGGGGTGATGGGAGCTGGGGAGTCCAGTAAAAGATTCCACCCAAACCTCTCCCTTTTCCTTGTTCCCTGGGTCTTCCTTAGTGAAACACTCTCCTACGTTTGATTCTGTGTTGCTTTTAGTAGAATGCAAGGATGCCAATGAATCTGGTCAGGAGTCAAAAGGATGCACTGAATTTTCCCATCTGCAGGATGCCATGAAACTCAGGCAATTTCCAAGGCTCAAGGGTTTTATTCAATATTATTCCATTTGGACAATTCAGAAACTGTCGTTAGGGAATGCTACAGTTTTACAAATGGAATTTAAGATCCTCTGGGTGACGTTTGGTGGCTGAAGAGCAGAAAAGATGTACTTTAATTGAAATGATCAATAAAATAATATGAATCAGGAGACTTCCTTGTTCGTGGAGTCAGGTCTCTAAAATGTGAAAAGGAATTATTCCTTTTTTCACATACACAACTGGCCTCGTTTCTAAGTAGTGAGATGTTTGATATTTCTTCACGTGGAATTCATAGGTACCTGTTTCCTATCCCAGAGGGAGGCATGAAACTCAAGCAATTTCCAAGCTGCCAAAATTATTTTATGTTTATTCTATTTGGATCATTTGTGAACAACCTTAGCACAGTTCTCTTGACACAATACCACAGGAGACCTACAGCCCACCATGGGCTACATTAAAGGTATCCACCTCCAATCTCAGGACTTTTTCCTTTCTGTCACTGTCTTTTTAAAAATAATTACAAGCGCTTTAAGAAAGTCTTGAAAATGGGTGAATTTTTATGGGTGAAAGGAGGAATGATATGCTTCAAATCAAATGATTATAGAAAATATACAGACCAGGGTGTGTCCTCATTGGTGGAGTCTCTGATCCAGAATATGGACAAAACTATAATTTTACCACACACTCAAATCTGCAAGCCACCAGGCCTCATATGTAACTAAAAGGGGACTGAGGTATTTGGTGCTTCTCTTCCATCAATAAAATTGTCTCTTATCTACCTATAGTCTAGCCCCTTGGAAGAAGCCAAAGACCAATGCAGCAAAAGCAGCCCTTGCAGCAACTTCCCAGTATATCACACATTTTGAGGGGCGCCTTCATTTCTTACTCATAGTACCACTATATAATAGAATCATAGATTGCAGAGATGGAAGGAACCCGGAAGAATCTCACCTGATGCATCCATGACACATGGTCACCTTTGGAGGGAGTCTCTTCCACTGTTGAACAGCTCTGTGTGCTGTTTGCATCAAAGCTCCTGTCATGGAGCAGAGATCTCCAAATTTTTGTTCTATGCTAGACAGGAAAAGTTTTGATATTAATGTAAAAGGATAAATAAATACTAATCTTTGTAGATCATATAATGCTTCCTCCCTCCCAGTCATATGAATATAAGTTTCAATCTTTTTAAAGAATTCATTTATTGCAGGGAGGCAAATAGGTACTTCTGGCACGTGTTGTCTTTCCTGTGCACCATTCAAGAGATCAACCAGGATTTCAGGCTCTTACCCAACATCACCCTGGGCTACAACCTCCATGAGAACTTTTGCGATGCAAGGATGACTTCGGACACCATGCTAGAGCTGCTTGCAGGCAGTGGATGCAATATTCCCAATTATCACTGTGGAGAACAGAATCACCTGCTGGCTGTTCTTGAAGGAGGCAATACTGTCATCTCAAGAGTGATTTCAGCCTTGTCAGGCATCTACAAAATCCCACAGGTAAGTAGTGGGAGAGCATGGAAGTACAGAGAATTTCAACTGTGTAAAATTCTACTTTCTCTTTGGATAGGTCAAGCAGGGATTTTTTTTTAATGGGAAAATCCTGAGCTATGGCTCCAACATCCCTTTTTCAAAACTGAGCCTTCACCAACTTGACACCTCCAGATGTTTCCGACTAAAACTCCCATCAGCCTCAGCCAGCAGAGATTTAGATAGATATCAGTCATTTCAGATAATTAAATATCTGTTATGCTGAAAGTAAAATAAATAGCTGATCTTTTGCTTTCCTTGCTAGATCAGTTATGGCTTCACTGCCCAGGTTCTCGAAGGTAAAACCCTGTTCCCTTTTGTCTACCGGATGACTCCCAAAGAGGAAAGTCAGTACCAGGGGATTGTTGAATTGCTCCTGCATTTTGGATGGACGTGGATTGGCCTCTTCACTCCAGACAATGACAGTGGAGAAAGAGTTGTGAGCGCTGTGAAACCTCTGATGCTCAGCAAAGGGATCTGCATTGCTTTATCAAAAAGAGTACCAGAAAGTGATATAGATCAATTTATCAGGCCTGGGGAACCTTTTTTCCTATGGAGACAAGTTGGGGTATTTGTTTCCTATATAACCAATACAGTGGCTATAATAATACTCATGGTAATACAAGATATGTATGAGAAGGAAATAGGGGCAAAAGTCTGGATCACAACAGCTTTGCTAGAAATCAGAATTGGCTTTCACATCGCTCCAAATTTATTCCAGCACCTCCATGGTTCTCTGTCATTTGCAATTCAGACTGGAATAAGGACCGGCAAAGGTGACAAATTGCAGACCAATCTTATGGATTATTTCAATCAAGCATTTCAGTGTTCATATTCAAAGCATTTGTTGTCCGTGAAAGGAAGGATAAGATGCAGAGAGGAGGAGAAACTGGAGCTGTTGTCCCAAGAGGAGCGTGAGAGAACCCTGTCTCTAGACAGCTATGGCAATTACATCAATGTTCAGGCTGTGGCTCAGGCCTTGCATGCTTCGCTTTCCTCTAGATCCCAGAGGAGGCTGATGGTGGAGGAAGGAGAGCAATGGGGACCCCAAAGGCTACAGCCGTGGCAGGTATTTCCTTCCCCTTTTTGCAACCTGCAGTCCACACAGATGCTGATCTTGACTGTGGATAGACCTGTGAAATATCATAGTTACTATTAGTATTAGTGATAGTAGCATACCGCACAACATTTCTCTGTTGAAAATAGAGACGGCCCATTCCATAATGATATTCTTACAGTTTATACCCAGGGCTTTTTTCAGGGGGGAACTCACTGGAACTCAGTTTTGGCACCTCTCAGGTGGGTGCCATTGCCATTCTCACAGGGAGGTGTTCATGGTTGAGTTCCAGCACCTTTTTCAGCTCCCAACATACTAAAAAAATTAAAAATTTCCAATATAGGATTGGACGCCTTGTGGGTTGGATAACTCCACATCTGCCAACATTTCTCCAATGAAAATAGGGACATTCTAAGGAAAAGTGGGAAATTCCAGGATCAAATGAAAAACTGTCTCTAATCCAGGGACATCCCTGGAAAATTGGAGCACTTGCAGGGTCTGTAGTAATAGAAATAGCGGAATAGGAATTCCAGTCTACATGAGATACACGCAGCCCCAAATCATAAGAGGTTTAAGTGAGTAGGACTGAGATATCCATCTTGGCTTCAAGCTTTCTCAGTGCTGCTGTTTTCCCCTGCCATTCCAGCTTCACCCTTTCTTGAGAGAAATTCGGTGTCTGAATACTTCCAGGGGCAGGCTGTGCTTGGATGAGAACTGGGAGCTACCAGCAGACTTCGATATTTTGAACTGGGTAATGTCTCCCAATAAGTCTCGTGACCTTGTGAAAATTGGGAATATAAGGAGAGAGACGTCTGCTGGCATAAAGTTCACCATTAACCCAGAAGCCATTGAGTGGAACAAGAAATTCAACAAGGTAAGGGGAATCACAGAGAGGGGAGGCTAGGAGATCCTGAATATGTTTTTCCTTAAACAACCACTGAAAAATGACCATATCAGTTTGCCCAATGGTGTCTTGACCATCAATAACAGCTGCAACCACCACTCCTTCTTTCCACAGCAGCTGAGCTAGGAGGGAAATTTGTGGTGCTCACAGAAAGGATAGAGCACAGAGGTCCTCAGAGAAGGCACCAGAATCTTCGACAGAAAGGACTACGTAGATAAGAAGAAAAGGGAAAGCCCCTAGTAAAAGTGAACTATTGGGCTTTCATACATGCAGAAAGATGGAAAGTAATTTATTTTAGAAATGATAATTACTGAGTTATTGTGGATTTTTTAATTTGTGTAGTAAGCTCACTTGTAGATGTTGCAAATGTTAAACTATTGTATGTGCAGGAATTGAGAAGTGCACAGCTGTTGGTGAAGGATGAGAAGTTAAAAAAACAACAACCCTATTGTAAGATAAGGTTAATGTTAGGGAATGGCACATGAACTAGAAATAACTAGGGAAATAGATCAGCGACAAGAGGAAACCTTGCATGCCTCAAAAACAGAGTGAGGGAAACCAATATTTGGAAAAGTCATATTAAATGTGTCTTAATAAGCGGTTGAGAGATTATCAGAATCCTGAAATTTGGGGAAATCACATTTCAGACTCCAGTGCCATTTTCTTTGAAGATTTATGAAGCAGGGAAGCAGGTAAACGGAGAAGAGGAAAGAGAGTTCTGTGGCGCAAACCTCAGTTGTCCTGATCGAATTATGAAGAACAAGATATTCTGGTCGCCCCAATGGTCAGTGGGGGGTTGAAAGGACCCTGATGGGGGGTCAAAGGCTGCAGTCCAGAGATCCATTTGAATTCACTCTATGAGTGAATTACATACCCACAAATACTCCTAACTGTTCCTCTTTGTTGCACCTTCTTGTCTTTCTGGTTAGACTGTACCTCTTTCCAGGTGTACAGAAAGATGTCGACCTGGATATGCCAAGGTGGTTCTAGAAGGAAAGCCCATTTGCTGCTATGCTTGTGCTCGGTGTGCGGAAGGGACCTTCTCCGCCCAGGAAGGTGGGTGACGCCAAGGTGGAAGGTATTTTGGAGAGAGTAACCACAGGGCAGAAATCCAGTCTCAAACACTTTTTGTGAGATTTCTGCAGACATTGGGGAATGTGGCTCCTTCCTCGACATCCATAGGATTAATCAACTTTATTACATCCAGGAAGGGCGTTGAAAGGAGTGGCCATAAGGAAGAAATCTCTGGGGTGGAAAGTGGGCAGCTGTGAGAGGAATGCCCACAAACAGTCCTTTTTTTATGTTATATACCAAGTCACACCAAAAAGGAAATAATTTTGATATTTATAAAAAAATAATGGACAGGTGATGCAAACCAGCAAATTTTTAATAGCAAAAGCACAAAAAATATAAAGAATACTTCAGATGAAAATTATTACAATATAATCAATGGACTGTTTTGATCTCACTACTATGAACATTGCATGGAAGCAACAGAGAACTGCATTTAAAATGTCAAGTTAAAGAGCTGTTTCTTCAGGATTAGCCAGGATCCAAAAATATGCAGTTAACAGAAGTGGAGTGCTCATTGCTGCTCAGTTTATCCTAGATCACAATGTTGCTTTACCTATTATAACATTCTTATTTCCTGAGGTCCACCACAGAGTTTTTCAAAACGTAAAAGAGCACAGATCATTAGGGATGTAAGTGATGTTGCAGCCACTCTTTTTCTCTTCCCCAGATGCAGAACATTGCACCAAATGCCCAGAAGATCACCATTCAAACAAGGACAGAGATCAATGTGTCCCCAAGATTACCACCTTCCTGACTTATGGAGAATATTTGGGAATGGTTTTAGCTTCCGTTGCCCTCTTCTTGTCCTTAATAGCAGGCATTGTGTTGGGAATCTTCATTAAATACAAGGAAACTCCCATAGTCAAAGCCAACAACCGGGACCTCTCCTACATCCTGCTCGTCTCCCTCCTGCTTTCCTTTTTGTCCTCCTTCCTCTTCATCGGGCGCCCAAGGAAAGAGACCTGCCTTCTCCGACAAACGGCCTTCAGCATCATCTTCTCAGCTGCTGTTTCTTCTGTCTTGGCAAAGACCATCACGGTGGTGCTGGCCTTCCTGGCCTCAAAGCCCGGGAACAGAGTGAGGAGATGGCTGGGCAAGAGTCTGGCCAACTCCATTGTCATTTCCTGTTCTGGGGGGCAAGTTCTCATCTGCACCATCTGGCTGGGCTCTTCTCCCCCATTCCCAGAGCCCGACATGCACTCCCAGGTGGGAGAGATTGTCCTGCAATGCAACGAAGGGTCTGTGCCCATGTTTTACGTTGCCCTCGGCTACCTGGGCTTCTTGGCTGCCACCTGCTTCACAGTGGCTTTCCTAGCCAGGAAGCTGCCCGGCTCCTTCAACGAAGCCAAGCTGATCACCTTCAGCATGCTGGTCTTCTGCAGTGTTTGGGTGTCTTTTGTGCCCACCTACCTGAGCACCAAGGGCAAGTACATGGTGGCCGTGCAGATCTTCTCTATGTTGGCCTCCAGCGCTGGGCTTCTGGGCTGCATCTTCCTTCCCAAGTGCTACATTATTGTGCTGAGGCCTGATCTGAACACAAAGGAGCACCTGACAACCAGAAATTAAGGGAACACCTGATTCTTAAATCATTCCATGTTCCTGATGTCCAGAAGTGCATAAAGGAAACACACCTGCTCATCCATGTTGCTCCTTCTCCACCTCTGAAAGAGATTATGTTCATTCTTAGCCCAACTTTTATGTAGTCCTGTTCACATGAACCGTAAGATGGGAGGAAATGTTTTGCTACCTTGCTTTGCGTCCTGGTCTTCTGCCCTTAGTTTGTAAACTGTTATCTTTTAATAATTTTGTGTTTTGGGAACTTATATTTATCTCACAACAAGATAGTCTAGAGGGAGATAGGAGTTAGGTTTTTTAGTCTTTTTTTTTTGCTATTAACCATATCTATTCTGATATTCAACAATACTTTCTAGTTATGTCATTTCTAGATATTCAAATACCTGTGCTCCATTTTCTACCGGTATGCTGAATCATTCAGAAGTTCACTTCACATCATTTCATTCTCCTAAACATTGTATATTAATAAATTGAGAAATTCCTTTAAGTTCTCTTCCGTAGTCTCCTGGTTTAATTTCTGTATTGTGCAAGCTCTGCTCCCTGTTCCAAAGAGTAGCAACTGACCTTAGCCAAGCCTTGACTGGAGTAGAATGGATTTTATTGCGTTGTCCAGGATATGACACATTGTGCACTGATGTTGAGTGGATCACCAGATTACGAGTGAGCCAGCAACAAGTTTAGCATTGGAGGGAATCAATGAGATGATGCCATAGTTGTATTCCCTGCCTGCCAAACCTTTTAAGAGGAGGCATCTTATGCTCAGTCAGGAAGGAAGAGCGAGAGGCCTCCTCCTCCAACTCAGGTTCCTCCCATTCAGGTCCCCATTTATAGAGCAAAACCAAGATCAGATGGGAAGTCAAAATAACTGACAGAACAGCCACTGGTAAAGCATTTAGATTCATTAGCTAAGATTGCATCCTACTTAGACTTTCATCTCTCCGGACTAGTGGAAAGTTTACTAAACACTTATTCTTATAGCAATTCAGCCTGTAGCAATCCAATGAAGGCTCCTATATAAATTTAATAATTAAAGGTCCCGAGAAAGCTGACTGAGGGGTTATTTATGTATGCAACCACAGCAGCTAGAACTTTATATGCACAGAAGTGGAAAGAGGGAGGATTCGTTTAAGAAACTGGGGGAATATGCTGAAATTGTGAAATTACCTGCTAAACTAAGAGGACATGAGGATGAATATTTTCAGGAAGAATGGAGACCATTGATATCTTATTTGTCAAACTATCATTTGACAATCTCGGTAGTGGCGCCCTCCCTGTGGAACGCCCTCCCACCAGATGTCAAAGAGAACAACAACTACCAGACTTTTAGAAGACATCTGAAGGCAGCCCTGTTTAGGGAAGCTTTTAATGTTTGATGTATCACAGTATTTTAATATTCTTTTGGAAGCCGCCCAGAGTGGCTGGGGAAACCCAGCCAGATGGGCGGGGTATAAATAATAAATTATTATTATTATTAATCATTATTATTATTATTATTATTATTATTATTATTATTATCCATACATGAAGTCAAAGGCAGGATTTGATATATAAGCAGCGGATTACTGAAATACGACACTGGGGCTTTGATAATAAAAACATGTTTTTTAAAACATCTGATAAAAAGAAGTAATAAAAACAAACATAGAGAAGGGGGGGTGGGGAGTCAAGAAGAAATTGTGTGGGGGGTTTTGTTTGTTTTTTTAAACTGTATACAAAGACAAGAGATTGGAATATCTGTGGAGACTTAATAATTTTTTTAAAAAAAATGTAATAAAGAAAGCATCCACCCAGATTCTTAGGAAGTTAAGGTAATTTGATTCTGTTTTATTATTTTAACTTTTGGAATGTTCTAAAGTAAGAGTGTAAACTTTGTTATGATCATCCTGACTTATCTTGACGTAAAGCGCTCTAGGAGTGATTGGCCAAAAAAGTGCATGGATTTTATGAAAGATTAAATAATTAAGTAAGAAAGTAAAAAAATATTAATAAACAAATTCGTAAAGAATAATAAAGCTGCTAGAATGCTAGCCTGGCTTCTGCACAGACAATTTGTTTATGAGTAGAGATGTTTCTGCTCAAAGACGAGGAGCAAGTTGGCTCCATGTGCAACAGAAGCTCTCCTTCCGCAGAACATGTTGAAGGGGAAGGGAGGGTCGAAAGTTCAGAGCAACCTTTCTCCCCTCCACCAACCCCTGAGAGCTCCCCTCTGTTGGAGAAGCCTTTCAAAGATGGGGTGGAAATTGACTTGAAGTGGCTTTGAAGCCACCAAGGCTCTACTTCCCTTCAGGGGGAGAACCAGAAGGGAGCGGCAGGAATCAAGCAGCCCAGACCCACCCAAAGTGGCCAGAGGATGGGCTTGAGAAAACCCTCCCCATCGCAGGCTCCACCAGTCTCTGTCTCTAGCAGCCTCTAGGAAACAAGATCCCACCACCATGTGTCCCGTTCACAGTAATGAGGATGGTATTTCTCCGCATTCTCCATTGGTTGATTTTTATTTCTTCATTTCTTGAATCTATATACTGCCCTATCCCAGAGGCCTCAGGGTGGTTCACAGAACAAAATCAAAATATAAAACTACAATATATATTATCAAAAAAACAAAACACCAACGCAATAACACGATCCACCCCCACCCCCCAAAAAAAAGATGACTGTCCGACGTCTGCTGCAAAATCTTCAAGGAAGGAGAGTCCGTGGTCGGATCCAGCTTCAAGTCTCTTCTTTGTTCCTTGTGAGCAAAGTTCAGGCCAAACTTCCAACTCCCAAACATACCCCTTGACTTCTGTCCATCATGTTTTTCTCCCACTCTGCACCTGCTGCTTGAGCCAGTCAAGAATCCAGAAAGATAGTGTGATGAAACTTATATTGGAATTAGCCAAACTAAGAGAATCAATAAGAAATCATTCAGGAAAAAGAATGGGATGTTTATTAAAATTACATGATGAAATATGTTTCCCATGATTACTCTTGGTGGAGCATAGATTAAATTCCAGAGAGTTAAGAGAATGGTCTTTTGTAGAATAAGAACAGACACAGAAATTTTAAGAAATGAGGAATTAGGAACCGTATAGAGGTAGAAGGAAGTTATTAACAAATCTGGGGATAAAACCAGAGATTAGACATAAATAAGAAAAGTAAGAGAAGTGAGAGGAAATTGATAAGGTGAAGATAAAAGGACTTCTTGATGGAAATATATGTTTATAGTAATGTCGCTGATGGTTTGTATTTCTTAAAAAACTGTATGTCTTTGGTAAGATTCTTCATTTAACTTTCTTTCTATTTTTTCTATTTCTCGATATTCTTTCTCTTCTTTTCCCCTTTTCTATTTTCTATTTTCTTTTTGTGTAAAGTGTTTATTTCATTACAGAATAATATGTTTGATTTGTGTATTTCTTAATGAGTAAATAAAGATCGTAAAAAAAAATCCACCATTTTGTCCTCTGAGTTTAGACATTTCATCATATTCCACCAGTTTCATCAGAAGGGATCGGCTAGAATCAAGCATGTTTTTCTCCAGCTCTGCACCTGCCGCTTGAGCCATTCAAGACTCCAGAAAGTTTTTGTGATGAAACTTCTTCCACTTGGAATAATCAAAATTATAGTCATCTCATCATCTGAAAGCTCAGGAGATATTTCGGGAGATTGCATGAGCCTCGGAAAGCAACATGACAATATTAATTGCGATGTCTGGGAAAGAAAAAGTTGGTGCCGAGAATATTTCCTGTGTTGGAGACAGACTGAGACAAGATGCAGAGCTGGCGACAGAGGGGTGTGCCTGCCTTGTGCTTCCAAGCTCTGAAGGTAGAGTTGAAAACCACCCAGATTGGGAAAGCCCACCCAGATTGGGAAAGCCCACCCAGTCTGGTCTTGCAAGAGTCTTTGGGTTTTTCTGCTTTGCCTCCTTGCCAGTAAGAGGAGGAGGAGGCAGAGCCAGAATGAGATCCCTGTTCCTTCTGTTGCAGCTTCTGCTGCTCGTGATGCCCTTTGGAGTCTGCGGGAACCACAAGGCGAAATGCCCCTTGAATCTGGTCAGGGATTTAATGGTTGCTCGCAATTACTACCGGCCTGGACACTTTCTCATCAGTGGGATCATCTCTCCAAAACGCTTACATAAGGAAACTCCATACGTCTTTTCTCAGACACCCTTGGCCAGGAATGAGGGGTATGTAAAATCATATGTGGGTGGGTTTCATGGTCCTCCAGTCCTTGTAATGGTTCCTATTTATCAAGGAAAGAGCGCCTTTCACAGGGCTGGGGAGCCAAGGCTGTCCTCATGTTGCAGGTCTACCCTGCCCTGACCATTGGTCTTGCTGGCTGGGCTGATGGGAGCTGGGGGGTCCACTAAAAGATTCCACCCAAACCTCTCCCATTTCCTTGTTCCCTGGGTCTTCCTTAGTGAAACACTCTCCTACCTATGGATGCACGGAATTTCCCCACCTGCAGGATGCCATGAAACTCAGGCAATTCAACCTTTGAGCTCTGGAAATTGTCTGAGTTTCATGGCTTCCTGCAGGTGGGAAAATTCAGTGCAAACTTTTGAACCCTGACCAGATTCATTGGCATTCTTGCATTCTTCTATTATATCCTTATAATGATATAATATTATGAATGACCATCAACAAAATGTCGTTAAAGAATGCTATAGTTTAAAAAATGGATTTTAAAAATCCTACAGGTTAACGTTTGGTGGCTGGAGAGCAGGAAATATGTGCTTTAATTGAAATGATAAATAAAATAATATGAGTCAGGAGACTTCCTTGTTAGTGGAGTCTAAAATGTGAAAAATTATTATTCCTTTTCATCACACACAAACAGAACTCGTCTCATTTCTAACGATTGCAATGGTTGAGACAGTAGGTACCTGTTTCCTAACCCAGAGGGTGGCATGAAACTCAAGCAATTTCCAAGCAAATGAGATTAATTATTTTATGTTTATTCTATTTCGATCACAGTTCACTTTATACAACACAACAGGACACCTACATCTCAGAATGAAAAAATCTCTCTTGAAAATGGGTGGATTTTTATGGGAGAAGAGCAGGAATGATATGCTTCAAATAAAATGATTATATAAAAGAATACAGACCAGGGGGTGTCCTCATTGTTGGAGTCACTGATGAAAAACGTGTGCAAGATTATAGGTTTTACCACGCACTCAAAGCTGCAAGCCACCAGGCCTCATTTCTAAGTAAAAGGGGACTGAGGTATTTGGTGCTTCCCCTCCTTCAATAATATTGTCTCTTATCTACCTATAGTCTAGCCCATTGGAAGAAGCCAAAGACCAATGCGGGAAAAGCAGCCTTTGCAGCAACTTCCCAGTATAGCACCCATTTTGAGGGCACCTTCATTTCTTACTCATAGAACCACAGTAGAATAGAATCATCGAGTTGGAGAGATGGAAGGAACCCGGAAGAATCTCACCTGATGCATCCATGACACATGGTCACCTTCGGAGGGAGTCTCTTCCACTGTTGAACAGCTCTGTGTGCTGTTTGCATCAAAGCTCCGGTCATGGAGCAGAGATCTCCAAATTTTTATTCTATACTAGACTGTAAATGGTTTGATATTAATGCAATAGGATTAATCAATACATACTAATCTTTTTGGCTCATATAATGTCCCCACCCCCATTAATATGAATGCCAGTTTCACTCTTTTTAAACGATTCATTTCTTGCAGAAACACACCTAGGATCTACTGGTACATGTTGTCTTTCCTGTTCACAATTCAAGAGATCAACCAGGATCTCAGGCTCTTACCCAACATCACCCTGGGCTACAACATCTATGAGAACTATTTCAATGCAAGGATGACTTCGGACGCCATGCTAGAGCTGCTTGCAGGCAGTGGATGCAATATTCCCAATTATCACTGTGGAGAACAGAATCACCTGCTGGCTGTTCTTGAAGGAGGCAATACTGTCATCTCAAGAGTGATTTCAGCCTTGTCAGGCATCTACAAAATCCCACAGGTAAGTAGTGGGAGAGCATGGAAGGACAGAGAATTTCAACTGCATAAAAATCTACTTTCTCTTTGGATAGGTCAAGCAGGGATTTTTTTAAAATGGGAAAATCCTGAGCTATGGCGCCAACATCCCTTTTTCAAAACTGAGCCTTCACCAGCTTGACACCTCCAGATGTTTCCGACTAAAACTCCCATCAGCCTCAGCCAGCAGAGATTTAGATATCAGGCATTTCATATGATTTAATACCCATTATGCTGAAAGTAAAATAAATTGCTGATCTTTTGCTTTCCTTGCTAGATCAGTTATGGCTTCACTGCCCAGGTTCTTGAAGGTAAAACCCTGTTCCCTTTTGTCTACCGGATGACTCCCAAAGAGGAAAGTCAGTACCAGGGGATTGTTGAATTGCTCCTGCATTTTGGATGGACGTGGATTGGCCTCTTCACTCCAGACAATGACAATGGAGAAAGATTTGTGAGCGCTGTGAAACCTCTGATGCTCAGCAAAGGGATCTGCATTGCTTTAGCAAAAAGAGTACCAGAAAATGATCTAAATCAATTTATCAGGCCTGGGGAACCTTTTTTCCTATGGAGACAAGTTGGGGTATTTGTTTCCTATATAACCAATGCAGTGGCTATAATACTACTCATGGTAATACACGATATGTATGAGAAGGAAATAGGGGCAAAAGTCTGGATCACAACAGCTTTGCTAGAAATCAGAATTGGCTTTTACATCCCTCCAACTTTATTCCAGCATCTCCATGGTTCTCTGTCCTTTGCAATTCAGACCAGAATAAGGAGCAGCAAAGGTGACAAATATAAATGGCAGACCAATCTTGGGAATTATTTCAATCAAGCATTTCAGTGTTCATATTCAAAGCATCTGTTGTCCGTGAAAGGCAGGGTAAGATGCAGAGAGGAGGAGAAACCGCAGCCATTGCCCCAAGAGGAGCGTGAGATAGCCCTGTCTTATGACAGGTATGGCATTTACATCAATGTTCAAGCTGTGGCTCAGGCCTTGCATGCTTCGCTTTCATCTAGATCCCAGAGGAGGCTGATGGTGGAGGAAGGAGAGCAATGGGGACCCCAAAGGCTACAGCCGTGGCAGGTATTTCCTTCCCCTTTTTGCAACCTGCAGTCCACACAGATGCTGATCTTGACTGGGGATAGACCTGCAAAATATCATAGTTACTATTAGTATTAGTAATAGTAGCATACTGCCCAACATTTCTCTGTTGAAAATAGAGACGGCCCATTCCATAATGATAATCTTACTGCTTATACCCAGGGCTTTTTTTCAGAGGGGAACTCGCTGGAACTCAGTTCTGGCACCTCTCAGGTGGGTGCCATTGCCATTCTCAGAGGGAGGTGTTCATGGTGAGTTCCGGCACCCTTTTTGCTAGAAATATATCACTGTTTATATCCCACACATCTTTTTGGCTTGCCTCAGCACTCTGGGCAGCTCCCAAAATAAAGAAATTCATAGTAAAATATTAAACGTATTAAAATTCCTGATACAGGATTGGACAGCTTGTGGGTTGGATAACTCCACATCTGCCAACTTTGATCCAATGAAAATAGGGATATTCTAAGGAAAAGGGGGACATTCCGGGATCAAATGAAAAACTGTCTCTAATCCAGGGACATCCCTGGAAAATTGGGGCACTTGCAGGGTCTGTAGTAATAGAAATGGCTGAATAGGAATTCCAGTCTACATGAGATACACACAGGCCCCAAATCATAAGAGGTTGAAGTGAGTAGGACTGAGATATCCATCTTGGCTTCAAGCTTTCTCAGTGCTGGTGCTTTCCTCTGTCATTCCAGCTTCACCCTTTCTTGAGAGAAATCCGGTGTCTGAATACTTCCAGAGGCAGGCTGTGCTTGGATGAGAACTGGGAGCTACCAGGAGACTTCGATATTGAGAACTGGGTGATGTTTCCCAATAAGTCTCGTGTCGTTGTGAAAATTGGGAATATAAGGAGAGAGACGTCTGCTAGCATAAAGTTCACCATTAACCCAGAAGCCATTGAGTGGCCCAAGAAATTCAACAAGGTAAGGGGAATGACAGAGAGGGGAGGCTAGGAGATCCTGAATATGTTTTTCCTTAAACAACCACTGAAAAATGACCATATCAGTTTGCCCAATGGTGTCTTGACCGTCAATAACAGCTGCAACCACCACTCCTTCTTTCCACAGCAGCTGAGATAGGAGGGGAATTTGTGGTGCTCACAGAAAGCATAGAGCTCAGAGGTACTCAGAGAAGACACCATCTATTTCCGAGCCAGACTGAGAATTTAAAAATTCTGGACAGAATCTTTGACAGAAAGGACTACGTAGATAAGAAGAAAGGGGAAAACACCTAGGGAAAAGGGAAAATACCTAGTAAAAGTGAACTATTGGGTTTTCATACATGCAGAAGGATGGAAAGTAATTTATTTTAGAAATGATAATTACTGATTTATGGTGGATATTTTAAATTTATGGAGTAAGCTCACTTGTAGATGTTGCAAATGTTAAACTATTGTATGTGTAGGAATTGAGAAGTGTGCAGCTGTTGGTGAAGGATGAGAAGTTAAAAAAACAACAACTCTATTGTTGTTGGAGGCTAGGAGATCCTGAATATGTTTTTCCTTAAACAACCACTGAAAAATGACCATATCAGTTTGCCCAATGGTGTCTTGACCGTCAATAACAGCTGCAACCACAACTCCTTCTTTCCACAGCAGCTGAGATAGGAGGGGGATTTGGGGTGCTCAAAGAAAAGATAGAGCCCAGAGGTTTTTTTAATTTGTTTTTTTTTTAATTTGTGTAGTAAGCTCACTTGTAGATGTTGCAAATGTTAAACTATTGTATGTGCAGGAATTGAGAAGTGCACAGCTGTTGGTGAAGGATGGTAATTTTTTTTAAAAAAAAACCCTATTGTAATATAAGTTTAACGTTAAGAAATGGCATGTAAACTAGAAATAACTAGGGAAATACATCAGCAACAACAGGAAACCTTGCTTGCCTCAAGAACAGAGTGAGGGAAACCAATATTTGGGAAAGTCAAATTAAATTTGTCTAAATTAGCGGTTGAGAGATTATCAGAATCCTGAAATTTGGGGAAATCACATTTCAGACTCCATTGCCATTTTCTTTGAAGATTTATTAAGCAGGGAAGCAGGTAAACAGAGAAGAGGAAACAGAGTTCTGTGGCGCAAACCTCAGTTGTCCTGAACAAATTATGAAGAACAAGATATTCTGGTCACCCCAATGGTCAGTGGGGGGTTGAAAGGACCCTGATGAGGGGTCAAAGGCTGCAGTCCAGAGATCCGTTTGAATTCACTCTATGAGTGAATTAAAGGTAAAGGTAAAGGTACCCCTGCCCGTACGGGCCAGTCTTGACAGACTCTAGGGTTGTGCGCCCATCTCACTCAAAGAGGCCGAGGGCCAGCGCTGTCCGAAGACACTTCCGGGTCACGTGGCCAGCGTGACATCGCTGCTCTGGCGAGCCAGAGCCGCACACAGAAACGCCGTTTACCTTCCCGCTAGTAAGCGGTCCCTATTCATCTACTTGCACCCAAGGGTGCTTTCAAACTGCTAGGTTGGCAGGCGCTGGGACCGAGCAACGGGAGCGCACCCCGCCGCGGGGATTCGAACCGCCGACCTTTCGATCGGCAAGCCCTAGGCACTGAGGCTTTAACCCACAGCGCCACCCGCGTCCCTATGAGTGAATTACATACCCACAAATACTTCTAACTGTTCCTCTTTCTTGCACCTTCTTGTCTTTCTGGTTAGGCCGTGCCTCGTTCCAGGTGTACAGAAAGATGTCGACCTGGATATGCCAAGGCGGTTCTAGAAGGAAAGCCCGTTTGCTGCTATGCTTGTGCTCGGTGTGCGGAAGGGACCTTCTCCGCCCAGGAAGGTGGGTGACACCAAGGGGGAAGGTATTTCTGGAGAGAGTAAACACAGGGCAGTAATCCAGTCTCAAACACTTTTTGTGAGATTTCTGCAGACATTGGGGAATGTGGCTCCTTCCTCAACTTCTTTACAATCACCTTCATTACATCCTGGAAGAGAGTTGAAAGGAATGATCATAAGGAAGAAATCTCTAGGATTTCTGCAAAATGTAATCGAGTTCAGATCATTAGGGATGTAAGTGATGTTGCAGCCACTCTTTTTCTCTTCCTCAGATGCAGAACATTGCACCAAATGCCCAGAAGATCAGTATCCAAACAAGGACAGAGATCAATGTGTCCCCAAGATTACCACCTTCCTGACTTATGGAGAATATTTGGGAATGGTTTTAGCTTCCGTTGCCCTCTTCTTGTCCTTAACAGCAGGCATTGTGTTGGGAATCTTCATTAAATACAAGGAAACTCCCATAGTCAAAGCCAACAACCGGGACCTCTCCTACATCCTGCTTGTCTCCCTCCTGCTTTCCTTTTTGTCCTCCTTCCTCTTCATTGGGCGCCCAAGGAAAGAGACCTGCCTTCTCCGACAAACGGCCTTCAGCATCATCTTCTCAGTTGCTGTTTCTTCTGTCTTGGCAAAGACCATCACGGTGGTGCTGGCCTTCCTGGCCACAAAGCCCGGGAACAGGGTGAGGAGATGGCTGAGCAAGAGTCTGGCCAACTCCATTGTCATCTTCTGTTCTGGGGGGCAAGTTCTCATCTGCACCATCTGGCTGGGCTCTTCTCCCCCATTCCCAGAGCCGGACATGCGCTCCCAGGTGGAAGAGATCATCCTGCAATGCAACGAAGGGTCTGTGGCCATGTTTTACGTTGCCCTCGGCTACCTGGGCTTCTTGGCTGCCACCTGCTTCACGGTGGCTTTCCTAGCCAGGAAGCTGCCCGGCTCCTTCAATGAAGCCAAGCTGATCACCTTCAGCATGCTGGTCTTCTGCAGTGTTTGGGTGTCTTTTGTGCCCACCTACCTGAGCACCAAGGGCAAGTACATGGTGGCCGTGCAGATCTTCTCTATGTTGGCCTCCAGTGCTGGGCTTCTGGGCTGCATCTTCCTTCCCAAGTGCTACATTATTGTGCTGAGGCCTGATCTGAACACAAAGGAGCACCTGACAACCAGAAATTAAGGGGACATATGATTCTTAAAATAGTCCATGTTCCTGATGTCCAGAAGTGCATAAAGGAAACACACCTGCTCATCCATGTTGCTCCTTCTCCTCCTCTGAAAGAGATTATGTTCATTCTTAGCCCAACTTTTATGTTGTCCTGTTCACATGAACAGTAAGATGGGAGGAAATGTTTTGCTACCTTGCTTTGCGTCCTGGTCTACTGCCCTTAGTTTGTAAACTATTATCTTTTAACAATTTTTTGTTTTTGGAACTTATATTTATCTCACAACAAGATAGTCTAGAGGGAGATAGGAGTTAGGTTTTTTAGTCTTTTTGTTTTGCTATTAACCATATCAATTCTGATATTCAACAATATTTTCTAGTTATGTCATCTCTAGATATTCAAATACCTGTGCTCCATTTTCTACCGGTATGCTGTATCATTCAGAAGTTCACTTCACATCATTTCAGTCTCCTAAACTTTGTATCTTAATAAATTGAGAAAATCATTTAAATTATCTTACGTAGTCTCCTGTTTAATTTCTGTATTGTGTAAGCTCTGCTCCCTGTTCCAAAGAGTAGCAACTGACCTTAGCCAAGCCTTGATTGGAGTACAATGGATTTTATTGTGTTGTCCAGGATATGACACATTGTGCACTGATGTTGAGTGAATCACCAGATTACGAGTGAGCCAGCAACAAGTTTAGCATTGGAGGGAATCAATGAGACGAAGCCAAATGGTTGTATTCCCTGCCTGCCAAACCTTTTAAGAGAAGGAATCTTATGCTCAGTCAGGAAGGAAGAGCGAGAGGCCTCCTCCTCCAACTCAGGTTCCTCCCATTCAGGTCCCCATTTATAGAGCAAAACCAAGATCAGATGGGCAAGTGAAAATAATTGACAGAACAGCCACTGATGAAGCATTTAGAATAGGTTAATTAGCCAAGATTGCATCCTACTTAAACTTTCAACACTTCAAATTGGTGGTAAGCTCATTAAGTTCTCAGTGTTATAGCAATTCAACCTGTAGAATTCCAATGAAGGGTGCAATATAAAATTAATAAATGAAGGTCCTGAGAAAGCTGACTAGTTTATGTATGTATGCAACCACAGCAGCTAGAACTTTATATGCACAGAAATGGAAAGAGTTCCCCACCAAGGAGGAATGGCTTATGAAACTGGGGGAATATGCTGAAGTGGTGAAATTACCATGTAAAATGACCATCCAAAATGATGGATTGTTTAAGGAAGAATGGAGATCATGGATATATTATCTGTCAAACCATCATCCATACATGAAGTCAAAGGCAGAGGATTATTGAAATACGACATCGGGGCTTACATAATAAAAGCATATATATTTTAAAACATCTGATAAAAAGGAGTAATAAAAACAAACATCGAGAAAGGAGAGGTGGGGAGTCAAGAAGAAATTATGTATTTATTTTTACAAATTGTATAAGAAAAGTGTTTTGGAATATCTGTGGAGACTTTATTAAATTTAATTTTTTAAAATATATTTTTATTAAGGATCCACCCAGATTCTTAGGAAGTTGAGGTAATTTGAGTTTGTTTTATCATTTTAACTTTTTGTATGTTCTGAAGTAAGTTTGTAAACTTTTTTATGATTGTCCTGCCTTATCCTTACGTAAAGCGCTTTGGGAGTTATTGGCCTAACCCTGTGGTACGTGGATTTTATGATACAGATGAAATGAGTGAGTAAGTAAGAAGTAAATATTAATAAATAAATGGATAAAGAATAATAAAACTGCTAGAATGCTAGCCTGGTGCAACGGGCTTGGCGCCTCAATCTGCCTGCTCTTTCTTACATATAATGCCCCCACCTCACTGAACCACCCTTAAAACCAATGCTAACTATCCCAGAGTATTCTGTGGGGGACCTAGGTGTGGGGGATAACCAGTGAGCTGGAGTCTCAAACAGATGTTTTTAAAATAACAATAAAGATTTATTTTAAAACCAGGTAGTATAATATAAGTGGAGAAACTTAGGTTACTTCAATAATAATACGCTAGTTCACTTCAATTCGTTTTCAGAGTTTTCAGCTTTATAGTTTGGTTCCTTTCTAAGGTGGTACTTTCCTTCAGTTGAAGGTAAAGGGACCCCTAACAGTTAAGTCCAGCCGCGGACGACTCTGGCGTTGCGGCGCTCATCTCGCTTGGCCGAGGGAGCCAGCATTTGTCCGCAGGCCATGTGGCCAGTATGACTAAGCTGCTTCTGGCAAACCAGAGCAGGGCATGGAAATGCCGCTTACCTTCCCACTGGAGAATTACCTATTTATCTACTTGCACTTTGATGTGCTTTCAAACTTCTAGGTTGGCAGGAGCAGGGACCGAGCAATGGGAGCTCACCCCGTTGAGGGGATTCGAACCACCGACCTAGGCAAGCCCTGGGCTCTTTGGTTTAGACCACAGCACCACCCACGTTCCTCTTTTCCTTCAGTTACCCACCCCTTTAACAAATCCAGCTCCTGAGGGACTTTCAGTAACAGTCTTAAGGGTTCACCACAAACACCCTTCCTTCACTGGCTTTTGGAAGTCTCTTCTTTCCTCAGAAGAGTCTCTCCCCTCCAGACTAGTTTGAGACCTAAGCAGACCTCAGCTCCTACTTCTGTCTCAGCCTCAGTCTCCCAGCAAGATCTGGTCCTATTACTCCCGCAGGACACTACACTCAGACACTACACTCAGTCCTTCACTGTACAGTGGAGTGGACGTTTTCTCCAGAACCAACTCGGCCTCCTCAACACTCTTTGTATTTCAACCTGACTCCTATCCTATCTCCCTACCTAACTCCCAACCTCCTTCCTCAACCAGCTCAACTCAACCAACCACACCCACCCTCAACAGCCCAACTCCCTGTCTCCCTCCAACGCCTCTATTTTTAAACTCTCCCTCCTGGAACCATAGCCAATCTGAGGCTGCCGTTCTTTCACCATTTGCTGGCAGGAGAAAAAAGTAAAAAAGAAATACTTATGGAACCAACTTTTCCGTCACACCTGGCTTCTGCACACGCAATTGTTTACAAGTAGAGAAGTTTCTGCTCAAAGTCGAGGAGCAAGTTGGCTCCATGTGCAACAGAAGCTCACCTTCCGCAGAACATGTTGAAGGGGAAGGGAGAGTCGAAAGTTCAGAGCAACCTTTCTCCCCTCAACCAACCCCTGAGAGCTCCCCTCTGTTGGAGAAGCCTTTCAAAGATGGGGTGGAAATTCACTTGAAGTGGCTTTGAAGCCACCAAGGCGCTACTTCCCTTCAGGGGGAGAACCAGAAGGGAGCGGCAGGAATCAAGCAGCCCAGACCCACCCAAAGTGGCCAGAGGATGGGCTTGAGAAAACCCTCCCCATCGCAGGCTCCACCAGTCTCTGTCTCTAGCAGCCTCTAGGAAACAAGATCCCACCACCATGTGTCCCGTTCACAGTAATGAGGATGGTATTTCTCTGTATTCTCCATTGGTTGATTTTTATTTCTTCATTTCTTGAATCTATATACTGCCCTATCCCAGAGGCCTCAGGGTGGTTCACAGAACAAAATCAAAATATAAAACTACAATATATATTATCAAAAAAACAAAACACCAATGCAATAACACGCTCCACCCCCACCCCCCCCCAAAAAAAGATGACTGTCCGACGTCTGCTGCAAAATCTCCAAGGAAGGAGAGTCCGTGGTCGGATCCAGCTTCAAGTCTCTTCTTTGGTCCTTGTGAGCAAAGTTCAGGCCAAACTTCCAACTCCCAAACATACCCCTTGACTTCTGTCCATCATGTTTTTCTCCCGCTCTGCCCCTGCTGCTTGAGCCAGTCAAGAATCCAGAAAGATAGTGTGATGAAACTTATATCTGGAATTAGCCAAACTAAGAGAATCAATAAGAAATCATTCAGGAAAAAGAATGGGATGTTTATTAAAATTATATGATGAAATATGTTTCCCATGATTACTCTTGGTGGAGCATAGATTCAATTCCACAGAGTTAAGAGAATGGTCTTTTGTAGAATAAGAACAGACACAGAAATTTTAAGAAATGAGGAATTAGGAACCTTATAGAAATAGAAGGAAGTCATTAACAAATCAGGGAATAAAACCAGAGATTAGACATAAATAAGAAAAGTAAGAGAAGCTAGAGGAAATTGATAAGGTGAAGATAAAAGGACTTCTTGATGGAAATATATGTTTATAGTAATGTTGCTGATGGTTTGTATTTCTTAAAAAACTGTATGTATTTGATAAGATTCTTCATTTACCGTATTTTTCGCCCCATAGGACGTACCGGCCCATAGGACGCACCATGTTTTTGGGGGGGGAAATAAAGGGAAAAAAAATTATTTCCCGCTCAGGCGCTTGTGGGGCCGGGAGCGGGGAGAAGCGCTCTTCTCCCCGCCGCCCGCCTTCAGATCAGGTCCGGGGACAGGGGGAAGACACGCTTCGCCTCCCCGCTGTCCCTGGAGCTTGTGGGGCAGGCAGCGGGGAGAAGCGCTCTTCTCCCCGCTGCCAGCCTTCACATCAGGTCCAGGGACAGGGGGAAGACGCGCTGCGCCTCCCAGCTGTCCCCAGAGCTTGCGGGGCAGCAGCGGGGAGAAGCACGCATCTCCCCGCCGTCAGCCTTCACATCAGGTCCGAGGACAGGGGGAAGACACGCTGCGCCTCCCCGCTGTCCCCGGATCTTGCGGGGCTGGCGGCGGGGAGAAGCACGCATCTCCCCGCCGTCAGCCTCTAAACCACATAGGGAGACAGTGGGATGGCGGCGTTCCGCCTCCCCGCTGTCCCCCAACCTTGTGGCGCTGGCGCTGCGGCTCTCCTGAAGCCTGGAGAGCGAGAGGGGTCGGTGCGCACCGACCCCTCTCGCTCTCCAGGCTTCAGCGAAAGCCTGCACTCGCCCCATAGGACGCACACACATTTCCCTTTCATTTTTGGAGGGAAAAAGTGTGTCCTATAGGGCAAAAAATACGGTAACTTTCTTTCTGTTTTTTCTATTTCTTGATATTCTTTCTCTTCTTTCCCCCCTTTCTTTCCTATTTTCTATTTTCTCTTTGTGTAAAGTGTTTCTTTCATTACAGAACAATATGTTTGATTTGCCTATTTTTTAATGTGTAAAGAAAGATCGTAAAAAAAACATTCCATCATTTTGTCCTCTGAGTTTAGACATTTCATCATATTCCACCAGTTTCATCAGAAGGGATCGGCTAGAATCAAGTATGTTTTTCTCCAGCTCTGCACCTGCCGCTTGAGCCATTCAAGACTCCAGAAAGTTTTTGTGATGAAACTTATTCCACTTGGAATAATCAAAATTATAGTCATCTCATCTTCTGAAACCTCAGGAGATATTTCAGGAGATTGCATAAGCCTTGGAAACCAACATGGCAATATTAATTGCGCTGTGTCTGGGAAAGAAAAAGTTGGTGCAGAGAATATTTCCTGTGTTGGAGACAGACTGAGACAAGATGCAGAGCTGGTGACAGAGGGGTGTGCCTGCCTTGTGCTTCCTAGTTCCGAAGGTAGAGTTGAAAACCACACAGCCTGGCAAAGCCCACCCAGTCTGGTCTTGCAGGAGTCTTTGGGTTCTTCTGCTTTGCCTCCTTGGCAGTAAGAGGAGGAGGAGGCAGAGCCAGAATGAGATCCCTGCTCCTTCTGTTGCAGCTTCTGCTGCTCACGATGCCCTTTGGAGTCTGCGGGAACTACAAGGCGAAATGCCCCTTGAATCTGGTCAGGGATGAAACGGATGCTCGCAATTACTACCGGCCTGGACACTTTCTCATCAGTGGGATCATCTCTCCAAAATGCTTATATAAGGAAACGCCATACGTCTTTTCTCAGACACCCTTCGCCAGGAGTGAGAGGTATATAATATCATATGTGGGTGGGCTTCATGGTCCTCCAGTCCTTGTAATGGTTTCTATTTATCAAGGAAAGAGCGCCTTTCACAGGGCTGGGGAGCCAAGGCTGTCCTCATGTTGCAGGTCTACCCTGCCTTGACCATTGGTCTTGTTGGCTGGGCTGATGGGAGCTGGGGGCCCACTAAAAGATTCCACCCAAACCTCTCCCATTTCCTTGTTCCCTGGGTCTTCCTTAGTGAAACACTCTCCTACCTATGGATGCACGGAATTTCCCCACCTGCAGGATGCCATGAAACTCAGGCAATTCAACCTTTGAGCTCTGGAAATTGTCTGAGTTTCATGGCTTCCTGAAGGTGGGGAAATTCAGTGCAAACTTTTGAACCCTGACCAGATTCATTGGCATTCTTGCATTCTTCTATTATATCCTTATAATGATATAATATTATAAATGACCATCAACCAAATGTCGTTAAAGAATGCTATAGTTTTAAAAATGGATTTTTGAAATCCTACAGGTTAACGTTTGGTGGCTGGAGAGCAGGAAATATGTGCTTTAATTGAAATGATAAATAAAATAATATGAGTCAGAAGACTTCCTTGTTAGTGGAGTCCAAAATGTGAAAAGGAATTATTCCTTTTCTCCACACACACACAACTGGTCTCATTTTTAACGATTGCAATGGTTGACACAGTAGGTACCTGTTTCCTAACCCAGAGGGTGGCATGAAACTCAAGCAATTTCCAAGCAAATGAGATTAATTATTTTACGTTTATTCTATTTCGATCACAGTTCTCTTTATACAACACAACAGGACACCTACGTCTCAGAATGAAAAAATCTCTTTTGAAAATGGGTGAATTTTTATGCGAGAAGAGCAGGAATGATATGCTTCAAATAAAATGATTATATAAAAGAATACAGACCAGGGGGTGTCCTCATTGTTGGAGTCACTGATGAAAAACATGTGCAAAATTATAGGTTTTACCACACACTCAAAGCTGCAAGCCACCAGGCCTCATTTCTAAGTAAAAGGGGACTGAGGTATTTGGTGCTTCCCCTCCTTCAATAAAATTTGTCTCTTATCTACCTATAGTCTAGCCCATTGGAAGAAGTCAAAGACCAATGCAGGAAAAGCAGCCTTTGCAGCAACTTCCCAGTATAGCACACATTTTGAGGGGCGCCTTCATTTCTTACTCATAGAACCACAGTAGAATAGAATCATAGATTATAGAGAAGGAAGGAACCCGGAGGAATCTCACTTGAAGCATCCATGACACATGGTCACCTTCGGAGGGAGTCTCTTCCACTGTTGAACAGCTCTGTGTGCTGTTTGCATCAAAGCTCCAGTCATGGAGCAGAGATCTCCAAATTTTTATTCTATACTAGACTGTAAATGGTTTGATATTAATGCAATAGGATTAATCAATACAGACTAATCTTTTTGGCTCATATAATGTCCCCACCCCCATTAATATGAATGCCAGTTTCACTCTTTTTAAACGATTCATTTCTTGCAGAAACACACCTAGGATCTACTGGTACATGTTGTCTTTCCTGTTCACCATTCAAGAGATCAACCAGGATCTCAGGCTCTTACCCAACATCACCCTAGGCTACAACCTCTATGAGAACCATTTCGATGCAAGGACGACTTCGGACGCCATGCTAGAGCTGCTTGCAGGCAGTGGATGCAATATTCCCAATTATCACTGTGGAGAACAGAATCACCTGCTGGCTGTTCTTGAAGGAGGCAATACTGTCTTCTCAAGAGTGATTGCAGCCTTGTCAGGCATCTACAAAATCCCACAGGTAAGTAGTGGGAGAGCATGGAAGCACAGAGAATTTCAACTGTGTAAAATTCTACTTTCTCTTTGGATAGGTCAAGCAGGGATATTTTTCAAAATGGGTTAATCCTGAGCTATATATTCAACATCCCTTTTTCAAAACTGAGCCTTCACCAACTTGACACCTCCAGATGTTTCTGACTAAAACTCCCATCAGCCTCAGCCAGCAGAGATTTAGACAGATATCAGTCATTTCAGATAATTAAAAATCTTATGCTGAAAGTAAAATAAATTGCTGATCTTTGCTTTACTTGCTAGATCAGTTATGGCTTCACTGCCCAGGTTCTCGAAGATAAAACCCTGTTCCCTTTTGTCTACCGGATGACTCCCAAAGAGGAAAGTCAGTACCAGGGGATTGTTGAATTGCTCCTGCATTTTGGATGGACGTGGATTGGCCTCTTCACTCCAGACAATGACAGTGGAGAAAGATTTGTGAGCGCTGTGAAACCTCTGATGCTCAGCAAAGGGATCTGCATTGCTTTATCAAAAAGAGTACCAGAAATTGATTTGGATCAATTTATCAGGCCTGGGGAACCTTTTTTCCTATGGAGACAAGTTGGGGTATTTGTTTCCTATATAACCAATACAGTGAGTATCATAATAATCATGGTAATACATCATTTCTATGAGAAGGAAATAGGGGCAAAAGTCTGGATCACAACAGCTTTGCTAGAAATCAGAACTGAAATTTTCCTCCCTCCAAATTTATTCTGGCACCTCCATGGTTCTCTGTCCTTTGCAATTCAGACTGGAATAAGGAGCAGCAAAGGTGACAAATATAAAGGGCAGACCGATCTTGAAGATTATTTCAATCAAGTATTTCAGTGTTCATATTCAAAGCATCTGTTGTCTGTGAAAGGCAGGATAAGATGCAGAGAGGAGGAGAAACTGGAGCCGTTGCCCCAAGAGGAGCATGAGAGAGTCCATTCTCTAGACAGATATGGCACTTACATCCATGTTCAAGCTGTGGCTCAGGCACTGCATGCTTCGCTTTCATCTAGATCCCAGAGGAGGCTGATGGTGGAGGAAGGAGAGCAATGGGGACACGCAAGGCTACAGCCGTGGCAGGTATTTCCTTCCCCTTTTTGCAACCTGCAGTCCACACAGATGCTGATCTTGACTGGGGATAGACCTGTAAAATAACATAGTTACTATTAGTACTAGTAATAGTAGCATAAAGCCCAACATTTCTCTGATGAAAATAGAGACGTCCCATTCCATAACGATAATCACTGGGCAACAATTTTTTACTTTTTGAATGTTGTCTAGATTTCTACAACTGCTTTAGGGTATTTTTGCACTGCTGGATCAGGAAATGGCATCCGTTTATCTCCATCAGGTCAGGTTTTTGTGCTATGTTGATTTGAAAAAAATCAGATCTTGTGACAAAATCGATTACATTTTTGTGGCATTATCGGCTGATTTTTGTCAACACATATCATCCTAAATATGTTTTTAAGAGGAAAAAAAATGTTTGTCCAACAACATATATTGATTACCTGATAGAAACATTGATTACTGTAAACTGAATGGTGGGCATTGATAAAGGTAAGTACAGGTAAATTGCATGTTGCTTCACCATTTTTCAAACTTCAGGGCTTGAACTTCTTGGAACTCCTGGAATGCTCAGCGACAGGGAGGTCTCTCTTCAGAGTCCAACAGTAGTCAGCCATCATGACTGCGTCCCAGCGACCCTGATACCTGGTCTCCATCTCTTTCATGTCCTGATGGAATCTCTCCCCCTGCTCGTCACTCATTGAACCCAGGTTCTCAGGAAACCGGTCCATATGTGAAAATAGGTAGTGCATCTTGACGCTCATGTTGCAGCCCAGGTTTCTGAAAGCAGTCAGCATGTTGTTGACAAGTTCTGCGTAGTTTCTGGCCTTATTGTTGCCAAGAAAGTTCTTCACTACCAGAACAAATGCCTTCCACGCTTCCAGTTCCACTTCGTTCACTGAGTTTCCAAACTCTGGATCTCTGATGAGCTGAATGATCTGAGGACCGTCAAAGATGCCAGCTTTCAACTTCTCCATGGTCAATCCTGGAAAAGCCTGGCACAAGTAAGTGAATCAGTCACCATCCTTGTCCAGAGCCTTTGTGAACTGCTTGATTAAGCCGAGCTTGATGTGCAGCGGTGGGAAGAGTATTCTGTCTCTGTCCACCAGAGGGTTGTTGAAGACGTTCCTTTCTTTGCAAGGCACCAATTCCTCCCGCACAGGCCAGTCCTTCTTCGTGTAATGCTGAGCACGGTCCCTACTATCCCACATGCACAGAAAACATCGGTACTGGTTGCCGTTGTTTAGCAGAACACATTTCAGTGATCGCTTGCTGCTGTCAATGAACAGTCTCCAATCTTTGGGTTCGTACTGTGGCACTCCAAGCTTGAGCAGAAGCTGCGCAATATCTGCACAGTACACCAAGTCCTTCTCTTCCGAGAAAAAACGGAGGTACTCTTGATGCCTGTTGCGGAAGAAGCTGATGCGAACACTGTCAGAGAGGTTTTTTTCCTTCAGTCTGAATGCCAACAGTTCGGCAGAGTCCTTTGACAAGCTGAGGTCGCGAACTAGATCATTCAACTCCTTTTGGGAAAATGGATGTGGAGCATCATCTTCAAGAACCACTTTTTCATGTCCTTCAACACTGGAGGCATCTTCGTCACTAATGTCAGGAAGTTCTCCAAAGATAGGCACTGGAATTGCAACACAATGAGCTACAGGACGACGTGCTGATTAAAGATCAGGATACTTGAGGCTGCTCCGGTTCTTTCTGTTGATCCCAGTCACATCAACAGCGCAGAAGTAGCAGTCAGTGACATGGTTTGTCGGCTCCCTCCAAACCATGGGAATTCCGAAGTTCAGACTCCTCTTGCCATTGGTCCACCCACGTAGAGTCTCGGTGCATGCCTTGCACACCATGTGTGGCGCCCAAGCTTTATCCTGGTCACCAAGTTTAATACCAAAATAACTTTATGCTTTGCCGCACCAATTTATGGAAGATTTCAAGGTTTTATGACTTCAAACTGATCCCTTTTCGACAAAATCACCCAGAACTATTGGACCTGAATACTTCTTGTCATTAAAATAATCATTTCCAATCAAAACAATTATTTGACATGGCATTTTACCCCCACCAACTTCTTCTAAAATGCTCCACACAAGCGTACATGTGAACAAAAACGTAAAAACATGACATGTGGCCATAGCTCAAAAACTTGACCTGATTGAGCAAAACCAATGTGATTTTTGGATTCAGTGCATCAGATTCGTTGCGTGGCAAGACCCGCCCCCTCCCGCATAAGTAGAAATAAAGACACAGACAACAGAATTAAGGTTAATGGGCGAAAATGGCCACAACTTTATTGATTACAGGTAAGAGAGGTATTGGCATTTAGGCATTGGCCCTAACCAACTATCCGGTCTGACCGGGAAGGGTTAAACACCAACAGGGGGAGCCCCCCGAGATGTACATCCGTAGGCGCCCCCCCAGGGGTTACCGCTCGGGGGCGCGCTTTAGGCCCTAGCCTCCGTAGGTTTCGGACGAGGCGACGCCCCTCGGAGTCCTTTAACGAACTACCCTTCATGAAGTGGGGGAGGTGATGGCGCTCCTCCCCCCCAACCGATTTGCATGACAATACCCCTGCCAATGCCTAACCGCCACTACCGGGAAGTTGTGACGTTTTGCTACGAGGTAGGCGAAAAAACCACGAGGCTTCATAAAATATAGCCAATTAGCCAAATGGAAAAACTCCTACCAGGCCCCTTGCGGCGACCAGCCGAAGCCCATAGCAAAAACGGGGCAACCTAAAGGGAGGGAGGGTGGGAAAGGCTGCTGCTGCGGGAGAGAAAAAGGGGCGAGCCAGGGGCTGCCCCGTCCTTTTATGGGGCTAAGGACCGCCCCCTGAGCCAGCCGATTGGCTGGCTGGGGGGAAACCTATTCAAATGAAGGGGAATCCCGGGGAATCCCGCGGGGCTGCGTAGCCCCGCGATGGTGCAGACGTGGGCGTGAGCCCGCAACCCCACCCCCTCTCTATGTCGGGAGTGGCTTTGCGTGGCAAGACCCGCCCCCTCCCGCATAAGTAGAAATAAAGACACAGACAACAGAATTAAGGTTAATGGGCGAAAATGGCCACAACTTTATTGATTACAGGTAAGAGAGGTATTGGCATTTAGGCATTGGCCCTAACCAACTATCCGGTCTGACCGGGAAGGGTTAAACACCAACAGGGGGAGCCCCCCGAGATGTACATCCGTAGGCGCCCCCCCAGGGGTTACCGCTCGGGGGCGCGCTTTAGGCCCTAGCCTCCGTAGGTTTCGGACGAGGCGACGCCCCTCGGAGTCCTTTAACGAACTACCCTTCATGAAGTGGGGGAGGTGATGGCGCTCCTCCCCCCCAACCGATTTGCATGACAATACCCCTGCCAATGCCTAACCGCCACCGAGCTGAAGCTCGCCGCCAATACCCTCATCATACCTGTAACCAATCCCTGACCCCCTGCGCAATGTCAGCTAACCACAAGTCATTGCCCGCATCAGAAAGATGCACGCCATCCCCACGGTATAGTGTCTCGTCGCTAAACCGGATGCCCGGGTGGGTAATAACCCGACCGCCCATAGCGACCACTTTGCGAGCCACCGCACGCTCCAACAATCTCCTGGCTTTGCTGACCGCCACTTGGTCTGTGGCGTCGCGCCACCAACGCCTCTCCAAAAGGGATGACCATATGATGTCCAAGGTTGGATGTGCATCCCGCAACACGCCCAGGTCGTTAATGATATTCCACCTAAGGTCAACCGCATTTCTATATGCCAAGTCGTTCTCGCCTAACTGGACGATGAGTGCATCAGGAGCGCCCTCCGCAGCAATTTTATTGGACACCGTCGGGAGGAATTCCTGCCAGCGCATACCCCGCCGAGCCACCCACGAAATCACGACCTTAACCTTGCCAGGGGGATATAACTTGGCTCGCCAACCGGTAGCGTATGATCTCAGCTTGGCCCAGTGGACGATGCTATGGCCCACGATCCACAGGCGCACCAAACCAGTACCTGAAAATATAAAGCGAGAGAACCAGGTAAGGGAAGGGCGTGTGACGCAGGGGGGGGGGAGGGGGCATTAACGTGACTTCCTGATGTAACCCTTGTACGCGTTTGACTTCCACCGGCCAAGGTCCATAATACGCTCTGCCGGTAAGCCCATGTGGACGGCCGTGGTTGCGGCCCCAATGCGGAAGGAGTGAGCGGCAAAATTATCGGGCGGGAGCCCCAAGGACGCGATCGCCTTGCGCATCACTCTCGTGAACTGGTGCTTGGATAAATGGGACCCGTCCGCATGTATGAAGAAAGGACCCCCGATGTTTTGCCTCACAGACAGGTACTTCCTGGCGTCCTTCACTGGGCAGGGGCCGACCTTATTGGTCGCTTGCAAGCGGATAGTGGCCCCTCTGCCTAGCTGGTCCGTCTTGGAGCTGCGTATTTTCAGCAAAACTTCATCCCTACCCATGACAACGTCCCCTAAGCGGAGGCCCTTAGGGGTGCCAACCGGCTGTTCCTCACAAACCACTTCGCTTATGCGCAGGGCGCCGAAGAAGGCGAAGGAAAAGGCTGCAGAGAATAATCTCGCCTCGTAGGGAGACCAGCAGATGGTTCTGAGCTTTGTGCGAATTTCGGTAAGAAGGCCCAGGGTTATCGGTCTCCTACGATCTTGGCTAGGAGGCAGGGCCCTGCGCCAGCCCTCGAGCATCTTCCTCACTACAAAGTGTGCACATGGGTCGCAGGAAAACAAGGTTTTTGAAAAGAATGATATTGCCGCGGAATGGATATTTAGCGTTTTGGGGGCCCTGCCTAGGTCACGAAGGTAAACTAGGTATTCTATGACCTCCGCCTGCGCTGGAGCCCTGCCTATTTTGAATAACCCCTTCTTTTGGCGAAATGCCGTGAAATCCAACCAGGCCTTGCTATAGGATCTCAAGGTTGATGGTGCGATAGCCGATAGTACTCCCTTCAAAGCTTCTCGCTGCCAATACTCCAGAGATGCTCCGGAAACGGTTGCGGCAGCGGCTGCGCATCCGGCGCTAACGTGCGAAAGCGATCCATCTGGAATCGAGACAGAGCATCGGCAATGTTGTTATCGACACCAGGTACAAATTTAGCAGAGGCGTGCAAATTAAGCTGAAGACACGATAACACGAAAAACCTCAAGAGGGACGCGACCCTGGGGGAGCGGGACGATTGCCTGTTCAGCACGGACACCACTGCTTGATTATCAGTCCAGAAGCAGACCCTGCGGTTTCTAAAATGATCTGCCCACAGGTGAATTGCAACCACTATGGGGAAGAATTCCAGGAAAGTTAAATCCCTGAGTATAGGTTTGCCTTGCCAGTCCGAGGGCCAACGCTGCGCGCACCACTGTCCCCTGAAGTAAACCCCGAAGCCCAGGGAGCCTGCCGCGTCGGAGTGCACTTGGAAATCAGTTTGCAGGGCCATGTGATCTTGCCAGAGGGAGATACCATTGTATCCGTCAAGGAAGTGAAGCCAAATCTGGAGGTCCGCCTTTACTGTCTTAGGGAGGCGCACCCTGTGGTGCGGCGATTTTAAGCCCGCTGACAGCTTGGCTAGCCGTCTGCAAAAGGGGCGCCCTGGGGAGACCACCCTGCATGCAAAGTTCAGATGACCGAGAAGGGACTGGATTTGCTTAAGGGTGACCTTCCTGAGGGGCAGAAGCTGAGAAATAATCCCCTTAAGGGTGACCAACTTGTCTGCAGGCAGCCGAGAGGCCTGGGCCACCGTGTCGAGCTCTATACCCAGGTAAGTCAGGGTGGTGACTGGGCCCTCGGTTTTTTCCCCCGCGAGAGGAACGCCCAGTTCCTCCGCCAAGGCCTTGAAGGCCTGTAATGATGACAAGCAGTCGGCTGCGTTCCTTGCCACAAGAAGGAAATCATCCAAATAATGACTGATACCCGTTACACCCGATCTGAATTTAAAAGCCCACTCTAGGAAAGTACTAAAGGCCTCAAAGGCTGAACAGGCAATGGAGCACCCCATCGGCATCGCCTTGTCTATGAAGAACAGACCCATGAATTTGAAGCCCAACCAACGATAGTCGCTGGGGTGGACTGGAAGGAGGCGGAATGCTGACTCGATGTCACACTTCGCCAAGAAGGCACCTCTACCAAAGCCCCGAACTAGCTTTACGGCCTGGTCAAACGAAGCATACTTTACTGTGCATAGCTCCTGGGGTATAGCATCGTTAACTGAGGCACCTTTGGGATAGGAGAGGTTATGAATCATCCTGAACTCCCCGGGGGCCTTCTTAGGGACTATACCCAAAGGCGAGATGTGCAGCTGTACTACAGGGGGTAAGGTGAAAGGCCCAGCCACCCTTCCCGCCGAAATCTCTTTTTGAATCTTTTTCAAGGCGATGTCCGGCCTCTCAAGCACTGACTTTTGATTCGGAGGGCAGTTGGAGTTGGGGGCGAAGGCCACCGGAATTCTGAAGCCCTGGGAGAAACCGTTCTCCAATAAGAGGGCCGCTTGCTTGTCTGGGTAATGATTTAAAAGGGGTCTTAACGCCTGCAGTTTAATCGGAGAGGGGGCCAGGGTCAAAGAAGGGTTAATCGCTGAAGGCCATTGTGACAGATTCTGGGAAACCTCAGTAACGGGTCCCAGCTCCGCCACGGGAGGTGTTTGGGGCATTGGCGGGGGCACCCTGATTTCCCTGCTGAGGGTGCCCCCTACCGCCACGAAAGGGCTGCTGTCTGTTTTTATAGCAGGAAGAGGCTGGGTGACCGCCCAGGCATTTTTCGCACTCATGCAAGTACTTACAGGCGGTGCGCTGACATGTGCCCTTGTTATAATCCCAACATTGCTTGCGACGCTTAGGATCCACCCTACCCGCCTTAGCTACCTCGTGGGGTTTCTTCTCAATGTTGGGGCCCTTTTTTTTTTTTTTTTTTTTTTTTTTTTTTTTTTTAAGGCTGCTGCTGCGGGAGAGAAAAAGGGGCGAGCCAGGGGCTGCCCCGTCCTTTTATGGGGCTAAGGACCGCCCCCTGAGCCAGCCGATTGGCTGGCTGGGGGGAAACCTATTCAAATGAAGGGGAATCCCGGGGAATCCCGCGGGGCTGCGTAGCCCCGCGATGGTGCAGACGTGGGCGTGAGCCCGCAACCCCACCCCCTCTCTATGTCGGGAGTGGCTTTCTAAATCAACTGAAAAAAACGCAGACAAGAAATAGCACTGTTTATACCCCACACGTCTTTTTGGGTTGCCTCAGCACTCTGGGCAGCTCCCAACATAAAGAAATTCATACTAAAATATTAAACATAATAAAAATTCCCGATATAGGATTGGATGCCTTGTGGGTTGGATAACTCCACATCTGCCAACATTTCTCCATTGAAAATAGGGACATTCTAAGCAAAGTTGGGAAATTCCAGGATCAAATGAAAAACTGTCTCTAATTCAGGGACATCCCTGGAAAATTGGAGCACTTGCAGGGTCTGTAGTAATAGAAATGGCTGAATAGGAATTCCAGTCTACATGAGATACACGCAGCCCGAAATCACAAGAGGTTGAAGTGAGTAGGACTGAGATATCCATCTTGGCTTCCCGTTTTCTTAATGCTGCTGTTTTCCCCTGCCATTCCAGCTTCACCCTTTCTTAAGAGAAATCCGGTGTCTGAATACTTCCAGGGGCAGGCTGTGCTTGGATGAGAACTGGGAGCTGCCAGCGGACTTCGATATTGTGAACTGGGTGATGTCTCCCAATAAGTCTCGTGACCTTGTGAAAATTGGGAATATAAGGAGAGAGACGTCTGCTGGCATAAAGTTCACCATTAACCCAGAAGCCATTGAGTGGAACAAGAAATTCAACAAGGTAAGGGGAATCACAGAGAGGGGAGGCTAGGAGATCCTGAATATGTTTTTCCTTAAACAACCACTGAAAAATGACCATATCAGTTTGCCCAATGGTGTCTTGACCGTCAATAACAGCTGCAACCACCACTCCTTCTTTCCACAGCAGCTGAGATAGGAGGGGAATTTGTGGTGCTCACAGAAAGGATAGAGCCCATAGGTACTCAGAGAAGACACCATCTATTTCCGAGCCAGACTGAGAATTTAAGGATTCTGGACAGAATCTTTAACCGAATGGACTACGTAGATAAGAAGAAAAGGGAAAGCCCCTAGTTAAAGTGAACTATTGGGCTTTCATACATGCAGAAAGATGGAAAGTAATTTATTTTAGAAATGATAATTACTGAGTTATTGTGGATTTTTTAATTTGTGTAGTAAGCTCACTTGTAGATGTTGCAAATGTTAAACTATTGTATGTGCAGGAATTGAGAAGTGCACAGCTGTTGGTGAAGGATGCGAAGTTTAAAAAAAAAAACCATTGTAAAGTAAGGTTAATGTTAAGCAATGGCACATGAACTAGAAATAACTAGGGAAATACATCAGCAACAAGAGGAAACCTTGCATGCCTCAAAAACAGAGTGAGGGAAACCAATATTTGGAAAAGTCATATTAAATGTGTCTTAATAAGCGGTTGAGAGGTTATCAGAATCCTGAAATTTGGGGAAATCACCTTTCAGACTCCATTGCCATTTTCTTTGAAGATTTATTAAGCAGGGAAGCAGGTAAACGGAGAAGAGGAAAGAGAGTTCTGTGGTGCAAACCTCAGTTGTCCTGATCAACTTATGAAGAACAAGATATTCTGGTCACCCCAATAGTCAGTGGGGGGTTGAAAGGACCCTGATGAGGGGTCAAAGGCTGCAGTCCAGAGATCCATTTGAATTCACTCTATGAGTGAATTACATACCCACAAATACTCCTAATTGTTCCTCTTTGTTGCACCTTCTTGTCTTTCTGGTTAGACTGTACCTCTTTCCAGGTGTACAGAAAAATGTCGACCTGGATATGCCAGGGTGGTTCTGGAAGGAAAGCCCGTTTGTTGCTATGCTTGCGCTCGGTGTGCGGAAGGGACCTTCTCCGCCCAGGAAGGTGGGTGACGCCAAGGTGGAAGGTATTTTGGAGAGAGTAACCACAGGGCAGAAATCCAGTCTCAAACACTTTTTGTGAGATTTCTGCAGACATTGGGGAATGTGGCTCCTTCCTCGACATCCATAGGATTAATCAACTTTATTACATCCTGGAAGGGCGTTGAAAGGAGTGGCCATAAGGAAGAAATTTCTGGGGTGGAAAGTGGGCAGCTGTGAGAGGAATGCCCACAAACAGTCCTTTTTTTATGTTATATACCAAGTCACACCAAAAAGGAAATAATTTTGATATTTATAAAAAAATAATGGACAGGTGATGCAAACCAGCAAATTTTTAATAGCAAAAGCACAAAAAATATAAAGAATACTTCAGATGAAAATTATTACAATATAATCAATGGACTGTTTTGATCTCACTACTATGAACATTGCATGGAAGCAACAGAAAACTGCATTTAAAATGTCGAGTTAAAGAGCTGTTTCTTCAGGATTAGGCAGGATCCAAAAAAAATGCAGTTAACAGAAGTGGAGTGCTCATTGCTACTCAGTTTATCCTAGATCACAATGTTGCTTTACCTATTATAACATTCTTTTTTCCTGAGGTCCACCACAGAGTTTTTCAAAATGTAATCGAGTTCAGATCATTAGGGATGTAAGTGATGTTGCAGCCACTCTTTTTCTCTTCCTCAGATGCAGAACATTGCACCAAATGCCCAGAAGATCACCATTCAAACAAGGACAGAGATCAATGTGTCCCCAAGATTACCACCTTCCTGACTTATGGAGAATATTTGGGAATGGTTTTAGCTTCCGTTGCCCTCTTCTTGTCCTTAACAGCAGGCATTGTGTTGGGAATCTTCATTAAATACAAGGAAACTCCCATAGTCAAAGCCAACAACCGGGACCTCTCCTACATCCTGCTCGTCTCCCTCCTGCTTTCCTTTTTGTCCTCCTTGCTCTTCATCGGGTGCCCAAGGAAAGAGACCTGCCTTCTCCGACAAACGGCCTTCAGCATCATCTTCTCAGTTGCTGTTTCTTCTGTCTTGGCAAAGACCATCACGGTGGTGCTGGCCTTCCTGGCCACAAAGCCCGGGAACAGAGTGAGGAGATGGCTGGGCAAGAGTCTGGCCAACTCCATTGTCATCTCCTGTTCTGGGGGGCAAGTTCTCATCTGCACCATCTGGCTGGGCTCTTCTCCCCCATTCCCAGAGCCGGACATGCACTCCCAGCTGGGAGAGATCATCCTGCAATGCAACGAAGGATCTGTGTCCATGTTTTACGTTGCCCTCGGCTACATGGGCTTCTTGGCTGCCACCTGCTTCACGGTGGCTTTCCTAGCCAGGAAGCTGCCTGGCTCCTTCAACGAAGCCAAGCTGATCACCTTCAGCATGCTGGTCTTCTGCAGTGTTTGGGTGTCTTTTGTGCCCACCTACCTGAGCACCAAGGGCAAGTACATGGTGGCCGTGCAGATCTTCTCTATGTTGGCCTCCAGTGCTGGGCTTCTGGGCTGCATCTTCCTTCCCAAGTGCTACATTATTGTGCTGAGGCCTGATCTGAACACAAAGGAGCACCTGACAACCAGAAATTAAGGGGACATCTGATTCTTAAAACATTCCATGTTCCTGATGTCCAGAAGTGCATAAAGGAAACACACCTGCTCATCCATGTTGCTCCTTCTCCACCTCTGAAAGAGATTATGTTCATTCTTAGCCCAACTTTTATGTAGTCCTGTTCACATGAACAGGAAGATGGGAGGAAATGTTTTGCTACCTTGCTTTGCCAAGGATTACAATGAGTCCTGGTCTACTGCCCTTAGTTTGTAAACTGTTATCTTTTAATAATTTTGTGTTTTGGGAACTTATATTTATCTCACAACAAGATAGTCTAGAGGGAGATAGGAGTTAGGTTTTTTAGTCTTTTTTTTTTTTTTTTGCTATTAAGCATATCTATTCTGATATTCAACAATACTTTCTAGTTATGTCATTTCTAGATATTCAAATACCTGTGCTCCATTTTCTACCGGTATGCTGAATCATTCAGAAGTTCACTTCACATCATTTCATTCTCCTAAACATTGTATATTAATAAATTGAGAAATTCATTTAAGTTCTCTTCCGTAGTCTCCTGGTTTAATTTCTGTATTGTGCAAGCTCTGCTCCCTGTTCCAAAGAGTAGCAACTGACCTTAGCCAAGCCTTGACTGGAGTAGAATGGATTTTATTGCGTTGTCCAGGATATGACACATTGTGCACTGATGTTGAGTGGATCACCAGATTACGAGTGAGCCAGCAACAAGTTTAGCATTGGAGGGAATCAATGAGATGATGCCATAGTTGTATTCCCTGCCTGCCAAACTTTTTAAGAGGAGGCATCTTATGCTCAGTCAGGAAGGAAGAGCGAGAGGCCTCCTCCTCCAACTCAGGTTCCTCCCATTCAGGTCCCCATTTATAGAGCAAAACCAAGATCAGATGGGCAAGTAAAAATAATTGACAGAACAGCCACTGGTAAAGCATTTAGATTCATTAGCTAAGATTGCATCCTACTTAGACTTTCATCTCTCCGGACTAGTGGAAAGCTTACTAAACACTTATTCTTATAGCAATTCATCCTGTAGCAATCCAATGAAGGCTCCTATATAAATTTAATAATTAAGGTCCCAAAAAAGCTGACTGGGTTATTTATGTATGCAACCACAGCAGCTAGAACTTTATATGCACAGAAGTGGAAAGAGGGAGGATTCGTTTATGAAACTGGGGGAATATGCTGAAATGGTGAAATTACCTGCTAAACTAAGAGGACATGAGGATGAATCTTTTCAGGAAGAATGGAGACCATTGATATCTTATTTGTCAAACTATCATCCATACATGAAGTCAAAGGCAGGATTTGAAATATAAGCAGCGGATGACTGAAATACAACATTGGGGCTTTGATAATAAAAACATGTTTTTTAAAACATCTGACAAAAAGAAGTAATAAAAACATACATAGAGAAGGGGGGTGGGGAGTCAAGAAGAAATTTTGTGGGGGGTTTTGTTTGTTTTTTTTTAAACTGTATACAAAGACAAGAGATTGGAATATCTGTGGAGACTTAATACTTTTTTATTTATTTTTTTAATGTAATAAAGAAAGCATCCACCCAGATTCTTAGGAAGTTAAGGTAATTTGATTCTGTTTTATTATTTTAACTTTTGGAATGTTCTAAAGTAAGACTGTAAACTTTGTTATGATCATCCTGACTTATCTTGACGTAAAGCGCTCTAGGGGTGATTGGCCAAAACAGTGCATGGATTTTATGAAAGATTAAATAATTAAGTAAGAAAGTAAAAAAATATTAATAAATAAATTCGTAAAGAATAATAAAGCTGCTAGAATGCTAGCCTGGCTTCTGCACAGACAATTTACTTATGAGTAGAGATGTTTCTGCTCAAAGACGAGGAGCAAGTTGGCTCCATGTGCAACAGAAGCTCTCCTTCCGCAGAACATGTCGAAGGGGAAGGGAGAGTCGAAAGTTCAGAGCAACCTTTCTCCCCTCCACCAACCCCTGAGAGCTCCCCTCTGTTGGAGAAGCCTTTCAAAGATGGGGTGGAAATTCACTTGAAGTGGCTTTGAAGCCACCAAGGCGCTTCTTCCCTTCAGGGGGAGAACCAGAAGGGAGCGGCAGGAATCAAGCAGCCCAGGTCCACCCAAAGTGGCCTGAGGATGGGCTTGAGAAAACCCTCCCCATCGCAGGCTCCACCAGTCTCTGTCTCTAGCAGCCTCTAGGAAACAAGATCCCACCACCATGTGTCCCGTTCACAGTAATGAGGATGGTATTTCTCCGCATTCTCCATTGATTGATTTTTATTTCTTCATTTCTTGAATCTATATACTGCCCTATCCCAGAGGCCTCAGGGTTGTTCACAGAACAAAATCAAAATATAAAACCACAATATATATAATCAAAATAAAAACACCAACCCAATAACACGCTCCACCCCCCCCCAAAGAAGACTGTCCGACCTCTGCTTCAAAACCTCCAAGGAAGGAGAGTCCATGGTCGGATCCAGCTTCAAGTCTCTTCCTTGGTCCTTGTAAGCAAAGTTCAAATCAAACTTCCAATTCCCAAAAACACCCCTTGACTTCTGTCCATCATGTTTTTCTCCCGCTCTGCACCTGCTGCTTGAGCCAGTCTAGAATCCAGAAAGTTAGTGTGATGAAACTTATATCTGGAATTAGCCAAATTAAGAGAATCAATAAGAAATCATTCAGGAAAAAGAATGGGATGTTTATTAAAATTGCATGATGAAATATGTTTCCCATGATTACTCTTGGTGGAGCATAGATTAAATTCCAGAGAGTTAAGAGAATGGTCTTTTGTAGAATAAGAACAGACACAGAAATTTTAAGAAATGAGGAATTAGGAACCGTATAGAGGTGGAAGGAAGTCATTAACAAATCAGGGAATAAAACCAGAGATTAGACATAAATAAGAAAAGTAAGAGTAGCAAGGAGAAATTGATAAGGTGAAGATAAAAGGACTTCTTGATGGAAATATATGTTTATAGTAATGTCGCTGATGGTTTGTAACATATTTATGCGCCCCCTCGCCCAGCTTGTCCAGAGTTTTGGGCTGGGTTGCCATCAGTATGCCAATGACACCCAACTCTATCTGTTGATGGATGGCCATCCTGACTCGGCCCCAGACACACTGACCAGATGTCTGGAAGCTGTGGCTGGATGGTTACGTGGGAGCCGGTTGAAGTTAAATCCTTAGAAGACAGAGGTCCTCTGGCTGGGACGGGGCGATATGGGATTGAGGGGGCAACTCCCATCTCTTGCGGGGGCGCAACTAGTGCCAGCATCGTCCATTAAGAGTTTGGGTGTAATCTTCGATACCTCCCTCTCTATGGAGGTGCAGATTACAGCTATAACAAAGGCGGCATTTTTTCATCTCTGCCAAGCTAAGCAGTTGGCTCCTTATCTCTCTCGCCCTGACCTAGCCACTGTGATCCATGCGACGGTCACCTCCAGACTGGATTATTGTAACTCGCTCTACGTGGGGCTGCCCTTGAGGCTGACCCAGAAACTCCAGCGGGTGCAGAATGCCGCAGCAAGACTCCTTATGGGGTCGTCGCTGCGAGATCACATTCATCCGGTACTATACCAGCTGCACTGGCTCCCGGTGGAGTACAGGATCAGGTTTAAAGTTCTGGTTTTAACCTTTAAAGCCCTATACGGCCTAGGACCCTCGTACCTACGGGACCGCCTCTCCTGATATGCCCCACAGAGAAACCTACGGTCTGCAAATAAAAACATCCTGAAGATCCCAGGCCTCAGAGAGGTTAGGCTGGCCTCAACTAGAGCCAGGGCTTTCTCGGCTGTGGCTCCAATCTGGTGGAACGCTCTGTCACAAGAGACTAGGGCCCTGCGGGACTTGACATCTTTCCGCAGGGCCTGTAAGACAGAGCTGTTCCACCAGGCCTTTGATCAGGGCGCAGCCTGACCCCCTCCTCTGGCAATCTGCACAGAATCTCGCTTAATGGTTGCCATCAATTTGATTTTAATTAATTTTTATAATGAAAGGTTTTTAGAATGTTGGATTATTTTGATTGTTGTTAGCCGCCCTGAGCCCAGCTTTGGCCGGGGAGGGCGGGGTATAAATAAAATTTTTATTATTATTATTATTATTATTATTATTATTATTATTTAAAAACTGTATGTATTTGATAAAGATTCTTCATTTAACTTTCTTTCTATTTTTTCTATTTCTCGATATTCTTTCTCTCCTTTTCCCCCTTTTCTATTTTCTTTTTGTGTAAAGTGTTTATTTCATTAAGGAACAATATGTTTGATTTGTGTATTTTTTAATGAGTAAATAAAGATTGTAAAAAAACCATCCATCATTTTGTCCTCTGAGTTTATACATTTCATCATATTCCACCAGTTTCATCAGAAGGGATCGGCTAGAATCAAGCATGTTTTTCTCCAGCTCTGCACCTGCCGCTTGAGCCATTCAAGACTCCAGAAAGTTTTAGTGATGAAACTTATTCCACTTGGAATAATCAAAATTATAGTCATTTCATCTTCTGAAAGCTCAGGAGATATTTCGGGAGATTGCATGAGCCACGAAAAGCAACATGACAATCTTAATTGCGCTGTGTCTGGGAAAGAAAAAGTTGGTGCCGAGAATATTTCCTGTGTTGGAGACAGACTGAGTCAAGATGCAGAGCTGGTGACAGAGGGGTGTGCCTGCCTTGTGCTTCCTAGTTCCGAAGGTAGAGTTGAAAACCACCCAGATAGGGAAAGCCCACCCAGTCTGGCCTTGCAAGAGTCTTCGGGTTCTTCTGCTTTGCCTCCTTGGCAGTAAGAGGAGGAGGAGGCAGAGCCAGAATGAGATCCCTGTTCCTTCTGTTGCAGCTTCTGCTGCTCATGATGCCCTTTGGAGTCTGCGGGAACCACAAGGCGAAATGCCCCTTGAATCTGGTCAGGGATCAAACGGATGCTCGCAATTACTACCGACCTGGACACTTTCTCATCAGTGGGATTATATCTCCAAAACACATTTATGAGGAAACTCCGTATGTCTTTTCTCAGACACCCTTTGCCAGAAATGACAGGTATATACTTCACAGTTTCACGGTCTTCAAGTCTTTCTAGTGATTCCTATTTATCAAGGAAAGAGCCCCTTTCTCAGGGCTGGGGAGCCAAGGGCTGATGTTGCAGGACTACCCTGCCTTGACCTTTGGTCTTGCTGGCTGGGCTGATGGGAGCTGGGGGGTCCACTAAAAGATTCCACACAAACCTCTCCTATTTCAATGTTCTCTGGGTCTTCCTTAGTGAAACACTCTCCTACCTTTGATTCTGTGTTGCTTTTAGTAGAATGCAAGCAGGCCAATGAATCTGGTCAGGAGTCAAAAGGATGCACTGAATTTTCCCACCTCCATGAAACTCAGGCAATTTCCAAGTCTCCTGGGTTTTATTCAATATTATTCCATTTGGACAATTAAGAAACTGTCGTTAGGGAATGCTACAGTTTTACAAATGGAATTTAAGATCCTCTGGGTGACGTTTGGTGGCTGAAGAGCAGAAAAGATGTACTTTAATTGAAATGATGAGTAAATAATATGAATCAGGAGACTTCCTTGTTCGTGGAGTCAGGTCTCTAAAATGTGAAAAGGAATTATTCCTTTTTTCACATACACAACTGGCCTCATTTCTAAGTAGTGAGATGCTTGATATTTCTTCACGTGGAATCCATAGGTCCCTGTTTCCTATCCCAGAGGGAGGCATGAAACCGAAGCAATTTCCAAGCTGCCAAAATTATTTTATGTTTATTCTATTTGGATCATTTGTGAACAACCTTAGCACAGTTCTCTTCACACAATACCACAGGAGACCTACAGCCCACCATGGGCTACATTAAAGGTTTCCACCTCCAATCTCAGCACTTTTTCCTTTCTGTCACTGTCTTTTTAAAAATAATTACAAGCGTTTTAAGAAACTCCTGAAAATGGGTGGATTTTTATGGGTGAAAGCAGGAACGATATGCTTCAAATAAAATGATTATATAAAATAATACAGACCAGGGTGTGTCCTCATTGGTGGAGTCACTGATCCAAACATGGGCAAAATTATAGATTTTACCACACACTCAAACCTGAAAGCCACCAGGCCTCATTTCTAAGTAAAAGGGGACTGAGGTATTTTGTGCTTACCCTCCTTCAATAAAATTTGTCTCTTATCTACCTATAGTCTAGCCCCTTGGAAGAAGCCAAAGACCACTGCAGCAAAAGCAGCCCTTGCAGCAACGTCCCAGTATAGCACACATTTTGAGGGGCGCCTTCATTTCTTACTCATAGAACCACTATATAATAGAATCATAGATTGCAGAGATGGAAGGAACCCGGGGGAATCTCACCTGATGCATCCATGACACATGGTCACCTTCGGAGGGAGTCTCTTCCACTGCTGAACAGCTCTGTGTGCTGTTTGCATCAAAGCTCCGGTCATGGAGCAGAGATCTCCAAATTTTTGTTCTATGCTAGACAGGAAAAGGTTTGATATTAATGCAAAAGGATGAATAAATACTAATCTTTGTAGATCATATAATGCTTCCTCCCTCCCATTCATATGAATATCAGTTTCAATCTTTTTAAAGAATTCATTTATTGCAGGGAGGAAACTAGGTACTTCTGGCACGTGTTGTCTTTCGTGTTCACCATCCAAGAGATCAACCAGGATCTCAGGCTCTTACCCAACATCACCCTGGGCTACAGCCTCTATGAGAACTATTTCGATGCAAGGATGACTTCGGACGCCATGCTAGAGCTGCTTGCAGGCAGTGGATGCAATATTCCCAATTATCACTGTGGAGAACAGAATCACCTGCTGGCTGTTCTTGAAGGAGGCAATACTGTCATCTCAAGAGTGATTTCAGCCTTGTCAGGCATCTACAAAATCCCACAGGTAAGTAGTGGGAGAGCATGGAAGGACATAGAATTTCAACTGCATAAAATTCTACTTTCTCTTTGGATAGGTCAAGCAGGGATTTTTTTAATTGGGAAAATCCTGAGTTATGGCTCCAACATCCCTTTTTCAAAACTGAGCCTTCACCAACTTGACACCTCCAGATGTTTCCGACTAAAACTCCCATCAGCCTCAGCCAGCAGAGATTTAGATAGATATCAGTCGTTTCAGATAATTATATATCTGTTATGCTGAAAGTAAAATAAATAGCTGATCTTTTGCTTTCCTGGCTAGATCAGTTATGGCTTCACTGCCCAGGTTCTCGAAGGTAAAACCCTGTTCCCTTTTGTCTACCGGATGACTCCCAAAGAGGAAAGTCAGTACCAGGGGATTGTTGAATTGCTCCTGTATTTTGGATGGACGTGGATTGGCCTCTTCACTCCAGACAATGACAGTGGAGAAAGATTTGTGAGCGCTATGAAACCTCTGATGCTCAGCAAAGGGATCTGCATTGCTTTATCAAAAAGAATACCAGAAAGTGATATGGATCAATTTTTCAGGCTTGCGGAACCTTTTTTCACATGGAGACAAGCTGGGGTATTTGTTTCCCATTTAACCAATGCACTGGCTATAATAGTACTCATCGCAATAAACCATTTCTATGAGAAGGAAATAGGGGCAAAAGTCTGGATCACAACAGCTTTGCTAGAAATCAGATTTGGCTTTTACCTCCCTCCAAATTTATTCCAGCACCTCCATGGTTCTCTGTCCTTTGCAATTCAGACCAGAATAAGGACCGGCAAAGGTGACAAATTGCAGACCAATCTTCTGGATTATTTCAATCAAGCATTTCAGTGTTCATATTCAAAGCATCAGTTGTCCGTGAAAGGAAGGATAAGATGCAGAGAGGAGGAGAAACTGCAGCTATTGCCCCAAGAGGAGCGTGAGAGAGCCCTGACTATAGACAGCTATGGCACTTACATCAATGTTCAGGCTGTGGCTCAGGCCTTGCATGCTTCGCTTTCATCTAGATCCCAGAGGAGGCTGATGGTGGAGGAAGGAGAGCAATGGGGACCCCAAAGGCTACAGCCGTGGCAGGTATTTCTTTCCCCTTTTTGCAACCTGCAGTCCACACAGATGCTGATCTTGACTGCGGATAAACCTGTAAAATATCATAGTATTAGTAATAGTAGCATACGGCCAAACATTTTTGCAATGAAAATAGAGACAGCCCATTCTATAATGATATTCTTACAGTTTATACCCAGGGCTTTTTTCAGGGGGGAACTCGCTGGAACTCAGTTTTGGCACCTCTCAGGTGGGTGCCATTGCCATTCTCAGTGGGAGGTGTTCATGGTGAGTTCCAGCACCTTTTTCAGCTCCCAACATACTAAAATATAAAAAAATTAAAAATCTTCAATATAGGAGTGGACGCTTTGTGGGTTGGATAACTCCACATCTGCCAACATTTCTCCAATGAAAATAGGAACATTCTAAGGAAAAGTGGGAAATTCCGGGATCAAATGAAAAACTGTCTCTAATTCAGGGACATCCCTGGAAAATTGGGGCACTTGCAGGGTCTGTAGTAATAGAAATGGCTGAATAGGAATTCCAGTCTACATGAGATACACGCAGCCCCAAATCATAAGAGGTTGAAGTGAGTAGGATTGAGATATCCATCTTGGCTTCCCGTTTTCTTAATGCTGGTGTTTTCCCCTGCCATTCCAGCTTCACCCTTTCTTGAGAGAAATCCGGTGTCTGAATACTTCCAGGGGCAGGCTGTGCTTGGATGAGAACTGGGAGCTACCAGCGGACTTCGATATTTTGAACTGGGTGATGTCTCCCAATAAGTCTCGTGACCTTGTGAAAATTGGGAATATAAGGAGAGAGACGTCTGCTGGCATAAAGTTCACCATTAACCCAGAAGCCATTGAGTGGCCCAAGAAATTCAACAAGGTAAGGGGAATCACAGAGAGGGGAGGCTAGGAGATCCTGAATATGTTTTTCCTTAAACAACCACGGAATCGGGTTGATCAATGGTGTTTTGACCGTCCAATAACAGCTGCAACCACCACTCCTTCTTTCCACAGCAGCTGAGATAGGAGGGGAATTTGGGGTGCTCACAGAAAGGATAGAGCCCAGAGGTACTCAGAGAAGACACCATCTATTTCCAAGCCAGACTGAGAATTTAAGAATTCTGGACAGAATCTTTAACCGAATGGACTACGTAGATAAGAAGAAAAGGGAAAGCCCCTAGTAGAAGTGAACTATTAGGCTTTCATACATGCAGAAAGATGTAAAGTAATTTATTTTAGAAATGATAATTACTGATTTATTGTGGATTTTTTAATTTTTGTAGTAAGCTCACTTGTAGATGTTGCAAATGTTAAACTATTGTATGTGCAGGAATTGAGAAGTGCACAGCTGTTGGTGAAGGATGAGAAGTTAAAAACAAATAAACCCTATTGTAAGATAAGGTTAATGTTAAGGAATGGCACATGAACTAGAAATAACTAGGGAAATACATCAGCGACAAGAGGAAACCTTGCTTGCCTCAAGAATAGAGTGAGGGAAACCAATATTTGGGAAAGTCATATTAGATGTGTCTTAATTAGCGGTTGAGAGATTATCCGAATCCTGAAATTTGGGGAAATCACATTTCAGACTCCATTGCCATTTTCTTTGAAGATTTATTAAGCAGGGAAGCAGGTAAACGGAGAAGAGGAAAGAGAGTTCTGTGGCGCAAACCTCAGTTGTCCTGAACGAATTTTGAAGAACAAGATATTCTGGTCACCCCAATAGTCAGTGGGAGGTTGAAAGGACCCTGATGAGGGGTCAAAGGCTGCAGTCCAGAGATCCGTTTGAATTCACTCTATGTGTGAATTAAGGTAAAGGTAATGGGACACGGGTGGCGCTGTGGGTTAAACCACAGAGCCTAGGACTTGCTGATCAGAAGGTCGGCGGTTCTAATCCCCACGACGGGGTGAGGTGCCATTGCTCGGTCCCTGCTCCTGCCAACCTAGCATTTCAAAACCCCGTCGAACTGCAAGTATATAAATACGTACCGCTCCAGCGGGAAGGTAAACGGCACTTCCGTGCGCTGCTCTGGTTCACCAAAAGCAGCTTAGTCCTGCTGGCCACATGACCCAAAAGCTGTACGCCGACTCCCTCGGCCAGTAAAGCGAGATGAACGCCGCAACCCCAGAGTTGCTCACGACTGGACCTAATGGTCAGGAGTCCCTTTACATTTAACGGTACCACTCGGTCCAGTCGTGGCCGACTCTGGGGTTGCGGTGCTCATCTCGCTTTATTGACCGAGGGACCCGGCGTACAGCTTATGGGTCATGTGGGCAGCATGACTGGTGAACCAGAGCAGCGCACGGAAACGCCGCTTACCTTCCCCACGGAGCAGTACCTATTTATCTCCTTGCACTTTGACGGGCTTTCAAAATGCTAGGTTGGGAAGACCAGGGAGCTCACCCCGTCGTGGGGATTCAAACCGCCGACCTTCTGATCAGCAAGTCCTAGGCTCTGTGGTTTAACCCACAGCGCCACCAGCGTCCCTATGAGTGAATTACATACCCACAAATACTCCTAACTGTTCCTCTTTCTTGCACCTTCTTGTCTTTCTGGTTAGGCCGTGCCTCGTTCCAGGTGTACAGAAAGATGTCGACCTGGATATGCCAAGGTGGTTCTAGAAGGAAAGCCCATTTGCTGCTATGCTTGTGCTCGGTGTGCGGAAGGGACCTTCTCCGCCCAGGAAGGTGGGTGACTCCAAGGGGGAAGGTATTTCTGGAGAGAGTAAACACAGGGCAGTAATCCAGTCTCAAACACTTTTTGTGAGATTTCTGCAGACATTGGGGAATGTGGCTCCTTCCTCAACTTCTTTACAATCACCTTCATTACATCCTGGAAGAGAGTTGAATGGAATGATCATAAGGAAGAAATCTCTAGGATTTCTGCAAAATGTAATCGAGTTCAGATCATTAGGGATGTAAGTGATGTTGCAGCCACTCTTTTTCTCTTCCTCAGATGCAGAACATTGCACAAAATGCCCAGAAGATCAGTATCCAAACAAGGACAGAGATCAATGTGTCCCCAAGATTACCACCTTCCTGACTTATGGAGAATATTTAGGAATGTTTTTAGCTTCCGTTGCCCTCTTCTTGTCCTTAACAGCAGGCATTGTGTTGGGAATCTTCATTAAATACAAGGAAACTCCCATAGTCAAAGCCAACAACCGGGACCTCTCCTACATCCTGCTCGTCTCCTTCCTGCTTTCCTTTCTGTCCTCCTTCCTCTTCATCGGGCGCCCAAGGAAAGAGACCTGCCTTCTCCGACAAACGGCCTTCAGCATCATCTTCTCAGTTGCTGTTTCTTCTGTCTTGGCAAAGACCATCACGGTAGTGCTGGCCTTCCTGGCCACAAAGCCCGGGAACAGGGTGAGGAGATGGCTGGGCAAGAATCTGGCCAACTCCATTGTCATCTCCTGTTCTGGGGGGCAAGTTCTCATCTGCACCATCTGGCTGGGCTCTTCTCCCCCATTCCCAGAGCCCGACATGCGCTCCCAGCTGGGAAAGATCATCCTGCAATGCAACGAAGGATCTGTGTTCATGTTTTACGTTGCCCTCGGCTACATGGGCTTCTTGGCTGCCACCTGCTTCACGGTGGCTTTCCTAGCCAGGAAGCTGCCCGGCTCCTTCAACGAAGCCAAGCTGATCACCTTCAGCATGCTGGTCTTCTGCAGTGTTTGGGTGTCTTTTGTGCCCACCTACCTGAGCACCAAGGGCAAATACATGGTGGCCGTGCAGATCTTCTCTATGTTGGCCTCCAGTGCTGGGCTTCTGGGCTGCATCTTCCTTCCCAAGTGCTACATTATTGTGCTGAGGCCTGATCTGAACACAAAGGAGCACCTGACAACCAGAAATTAAGGGGACATCTGATTCTTAAAACATTCCATTTTCCTGATGTCCAGAAGTGCATAAAGGAAACACACCTGCTCATCCATGTTGCTCCTTCTCCACCTCTGAAAGAGATTATGTTCATTCTTAGCCCAACTTTTATGCAGTCCTGTTCACATGAACCGTAAGATGGGAGGAAATGTTTCGCTACCTTGCTTTGCGTCCTGGTCTACTGCCCTTAGTTTGTAAACTATTATCTTTTAATGATTTTAAAAAGATTTAAAAGGTTTTTGCGTCTGTTTGCTTTGTCATGATTACCTATTAACCATATCAATTCTAATATTCCACAATACTGTTTGGTTATGCCAGTTCTATGTATTCACTTTTCTATGCTCCATTTCCCACATTTATGCGCTATCATTCATAAGCTCACTTCACATCATTTCATTCTCCTAAGCTTTGTAAATCAATAAACTGAGAAATTCATTTAAGTTCTCTTCCATAGTCTGTTGGTTTAATTTCTGTATTGTGTAAGCTCTGCTCCCTATTCCAACGAGTAGCAACTGACCTTAGCCAAGCCTTGACTGGGATCCAATGAATTTTATTGCACTGGCCAGGGTTAGGGGCGGGCGAGGCAGGCGGGAAGAGAGGGGAGAGGGAACTCTGGCGCTCATGGGAGTGGCAGGCCGCCTACGCCAATCTGGGCGAGTCATTGTGAAAGGAGGCGGGGCAAGTAGAGCTAGGGAAGGCAATCGGTCGCGAAAGGCAGCAGTGGAAAGCGGGGAGAGGTGGGGCGGGGTTTAGGCAAAGCTGGGAGGAGCCTCTGGCTTGACTTATTTCATTATTATTACTAATATTAATTATAATGAAATATTAATTTGGGGAAATGTATATTCTATTCTACTCTATTTTATTCTATTCTATTACATTGGGACGTGGGTGGCGCTGCGGGTTAAACCACAGAGCCTAGTGTTTGCTGATCAGAAGGTCGCCGGTTTGAATCCCCAAGATGGGGTGAGCTCCCGTTGCTCGGTCCCTGCTCCTACCAACCTAGCAGTTCAAAAGCAAGTCAAAGTTCAAGTAGATAAATAGGTACCGCTCCAGCGGGAAGGTAAACGGCGTTTCCGTGCGCTGCTCTGGTTTGCCAGAAGCGGCTTAGTCCTGCTGGCCACATGACCCGGAAGCTGTACGCCGGCTCCCTAGGCCAGTAAAGTGAGATGAGCGCCGCAACCCCAGAGTCGCTCACGACTGGACCTAATGGTCAAGGGTCCCTTTACCTTTAGCTATTATATTATATTATATTATATTATATTATATTACATATTACTGTATTTTCCCGTGTAGAACATGCCCCCGTGTTTTGGGGGACTCAATATTAAGAAAATGGGGGGTCCCATTTTCCCTGTCTTATACACAGAAAAGTACGATGTATGTATGTTTATTATATTATATTATGTTTTGTTATGTTGTTATGTTGTTATGTTATGTTTTATGTTATATACAGCGTGATTCATAATGAAGTACAGTGGTGCCCCGCAAGACGAATGCCTCGCAAGACGGAAAACCCGCTAGACGAAAGGGTTTTCCGTTTTGGAGGTGCTTTGCAAAACGAATTTCCTATGGGCTTGCTTCGCAAGATGAAAATGTCTTGCAAGTTGCTGCGATTTTTTTTCGCTCCCCACCCCCTTTTTTCTAAGGCACTAAGCTGCTAATAGCCTTTTAGCAGCTAATCCGCTAATCCTTTAAGCCTTTAATAGCCGCTAAACCGCTAATAGCGCTAATCCGCTAATGGGGTTGCTTCACAAGACGAAAAAACCACTAGATGAAGAGACTCGCAGAACGGATTCTTTTCGTCTTGCGAGGCACCACTGTATACAGTTTCAACACACTATAAAAAAGAATATAATATATCTCATGTTACCTGTGACAGAATTGTAGGGGAATGTTTAAAGTAGTTTCGAAGCAGTCACAGATGTTCTATGTATGCACCGTTTGTCACACAACACACATCGCAATTGCAAATGCCGTTGCAAAAGAAACTCCATTTTGCTCAATTCAAGAACACAAAACGGCTTCTCCACTGCAGACGCAGCCATATCGCCTGACTAGTCACGTGACACGCGCGCTATCACCTCCATCACTTTATGAGTACATCTACCTCACGGTTCACAGCTGTTTTCCGTGTTGGCGCCTGTCTTACAGGATCTGGAAACTGTATATTTCATTATGAATCACCCTGTATTATATTATTTCGGTGTCCAATCACAGCATTACTATAGGATTTTTCATTTCAATCAATCAAATCTTTATTACGGTAGTAGACCAGCATCAGTAGGGTGGGGTACAGCCATTTCCAATCTGTAAAACGTAAAGCTAAAAAATATTAAAACACAAAGTATACATAAAAGTCTAAAAGAAGCTAAAAGAGGGGTTTCGGAGCATTAAACGGATGTGGAAGAGCATAAAAGGTTAGTATATGGCTATCAATTTCCAGGGCACTCTGATATGAGTGTTCATTAAATCTAGTGTAACAACAACAACAATTTATTTATACCCCACCCATCTGGCTTGGTTCCCCAGCCACTCAGGGTGGCTCCCAATAGAATATTAAAAACACGATAAATACATCAAACATTAAAAACTTCCCTGAACAGGGCTACCTTCAGATGTCTTCTAAAAGTCAGGTAGTTGTTTACTTCCTTGACATCTGCTGGGAGGGCGTTCCACAGGGCGGGCGCCACCACCAAGAAGGCCCTCTGCCTGGTACAGGTCATCATCCGATGAATTGGGAGCGTCATTTATTTCTGTGTTTATAATTAAAGAAAATATGCATTTTAAAAGTATCGCACCTTGATTGTAATATTAAGAATGCACTTAAAATTACTACTCACAACAATGAATAAGTGACTGAAATGCACACATAGTTAAGCACCATAAATATTTGTTAACAAAGTGATTATTGTGACTTTTATTGCTACTAATACCAGTGGCTTACAAGACTGAGCTCCATTCTGCCTTGGTCAGTCCCCACCTGGAATACTGTGTCCAATTCCGGGCACCACAATTTAAGAAGGATGTTGACCAATGGGAAGAAACCCCTCACCGCCCAGAGAGATGCCGGCTCAGAGAGCCCCCTGAGCTTAGACTATGAAGCCTCTGAGGGCGTGCAGAGTGCAAATCCCCCCAGGGGCCCCTCTCCTGGGCTCACCTGGGGACCCTGCCCCTGCCAGCCTCTCCGGCCTCTGAGGGCGTGCAGAGTGCAAATCCCCCCAGGGGCCCCTCTCTCTCCCAGGCTCACCTGGGGGCCCTGGCCCTGCCAGCCTGTCCGGCCTCTGAGGGTGTGCAGAGTGCAAATTCCCCTGGGGCCCCTCTCTCTCCCGGGCTCACCTGGGGGCCCTTCCCCTGCCAGCCTCTCCGGCCTCTGAGGGTGTGCAGAGTGCAAATCCCCCCAGGGGCCCCTCTCTCTCCCAGGCTCACCTGGGGGCCCTGCCCCTGCCAGCCTCCCCAGCCTCTGAGGGTGTGCAGAGTGCAAATCCCCCCAGGGGCCCCTCTCTCTCCCGGGCTCACCTGGGGGCCCTGCCCCTGCCAGCCTCTCCGGCCTCTGAGGGCGTGCAGAGTGCAAATCCCCCTGGGGCCCCTCTCCCTCCTGGGGGCCCTGGCCCTGCCAGTCTCTCCAGCCTCTGAGGGCGTGCAGAGTGCAAATCCCCCTGGTGCCCCTCTTCCTCCTGGGGGCCCTGGCCCTGCCAGCCTCTCCGGCCTCTGAGGGCGTGCAGAGTGCAAATCCCCCTGGGGCCCCTCTCCCTCCTGGGGGCCCTGGCCCTGCCAGCCTCTCCAGCCTCTGAGGGCGTGCAGAGTGCAGCTGGATGGGCTGCAGGCGGCTGGTGTCCCTGGCGGAGGCAGAGGCAGGAGGGACATGGAGCCAAGCTTTGAGATGCCCTCGGAGGGGAAGGGGCCACCTTCAAAAGGCCCTGCGACTCCCGCCAGCCTCTGCCAGCACGGTCCACACTGGGGGGGGCAGACTTCCCAGCATGCATTGCCAGCTCTGTCAGGCCAATGGTCGATTCCCAGCATCAATAAATTTGAAATTTACTGGTTTTTCCAGTGTATAACCAAATAAATCAATCTCAAGGTGTCTTTTCTTTGGTTTCACTTATTAGCTTTATGGATAAATTAACCTCTATTAGGTTTCATTTCCCTCACGTCCTTCTTCCCAGCATGCTTTGCTGCCCCTTCTTCTCACAAACAAGGATCCTGTTTCTTATCATTTTATTTTTCTCTAGATGTATTTGGACTCTTCCATTTAAACTTGATGGAGGGGCAGAGCAATGGAAAAACAGAGAAGGCTTTTCCTCACAGCCTTTCCCTCGCCATTCCCAGGCTGCCCTGCGCAACCTTCCTCCTGGCCTGCTAATAAACTAAAAATAACCAATTATTATACTAATAAACCCGCATAGCCAAGGAAGTCGCGAAGAGACCTCGTCCTTTTCCTCATTCCCTTGGAGGCACCTAGAACGGCTTCCATGTTTTCCCGACGTCCCGCGGCTCCTGTGCCCTGGACAGCTGTCGCCAAAATGGGGTTGGCCACCCGCCAGTTGTTTTACCTGCAATTTAGAGGTCCAAAAATGCTTTAAATGCATGTTGTGGCTGTGATTTTTATAGTGCTTTTAATATTCTGTTGGGAGCCGCCCAGAGTGGCCAGGGAAACCATTATTATTATTATTATTATTATTATTATTATTATTAATTATCTCACCGCCTTGATTGCAATGAAACCTAAAGCAGACCCACTGAAATGCAATTATTAACTTGGTTTCGGGTTTACACCAACCATTCTTCTTTTCGCAGTTGAGACGTTATTTCTGACCATTCACTTTGTTCTGATTGGTACCTGATGGATAAACTCATTCTTTAACGTCATATGAATCTCTTGCTATTGGTTTATATATACACTGGTACATCAGGTTAAGAACTTAATTCGTTCCGGAGGTCTGTTCTTAACCTGAAACTGTTCTTAACCTGAAGCAGCACTTTAGCTAATGGGGCCTCCTGCTGCCGCTGCGCTGCTGGAGCATGATTTCTGTTCTCATCCTGAAGCAAAGTTCTTAACCCGAGGTACTATTTCTGGGTTAGCAGAGTCTGTAACCTGAAGCGTCTGCAACCCGAGGTACCACTGTATGCATATAAATTCAGAACATTATTGTAAAGGTAGAATCATAGAAGAGTTGGAAGAGACCACAAGGGCCATCGAGTCCAACCCCCTGCCAAGCAGGAAACACCATCAGAGCACTCCTGACATATGGTTGTCAAGCCTCTGCTTAAAGACCTCCAAAGAAGGAGACTCCACCACACTCCTTGGCAGCAAATTCCACTGTCAAACAGCTCTTACTGTCAGGAAGTTCTTCCTAATGTTTAGGTGGAATCTTCTTTCTTGTAGTTTGGATCCATTGCTCCGTGTCCGCTTCTCTGGAGCAGCAGAAAACAACCTTTCTCCCTCCTCTATGTGACATCCTTTTATATATTTGAACATGGCTATCATATCCCCCCTTAACCTCCTCTTCTCCAGGCTAAACATGCCCAGCTCCCTTAGCCGTTCCTCATAAGGCATCGTTTCCAGGCCTTGGACCATTTTGGTTGCCCTCCTCTGGACACGTTCCAGTTTCTCAGTGTCCTTCTTGAACTGTGGTGCCCAGAACTGGACACAGTACTCCAGGTGAGGTCTGACCAGAGCAGAATACAGTGGCACTATAACTTCCCTTGATCTAGATGCTATACTCCTATTGATGCAGCCCAGAATTGCATTGGCTTTTTTAGGTACAAGAAAGGAGATTCCAAACCAACATCGGGGAAAACTTTCTGATAACAGAAATAGAAGATGCAGAGAGAAGTCCCGAACAATGGGGGCTCCTCCTTTTTAAAAGTTTCTCCAGGTTACCCCAAACACCTTGTTGGAAGCATCACACATATGCCATGAACATGTCACAGAACAGGTGTGGCATTGGGGTGAAAACTGATCAAAAATGTAAGACAAAGGGAAATACCTGCCATCTCGGACCCCCCAGACCAGGTCAAGTACCCTCCCCCCTTTGTCTTTCTCGGCATTCCAATACAGTGGTACCTCAGGTTAAGTACTTAATTCGTTCTGGAGGTCCGTTCTTAACCTGAGTCTGTTCTTAACCTGAAGCACCACTTTAGCTCATGGGGCCTCCTGCTGCCACTGCGCCGCTGGAGCATGATTTCTGTTCTCATCCTGAAGCAAAGTTCTTAACCGGAAGCACTATTTCTGGGTTAGCGGAGTCTGTAACCTGAAGCGTATGTAACCCGAGGTACCACTGGGAGGACATTGTTTCCTGGATGGGTTTGTGTCCGACCCTCCAAAGTGAGGATGGAGGGCTTGACCCTTATGCGATAGGGCAGGTGGGGACGTGACCATATGCTTCAGAGATTAGGGCAATGCCAGGCTCAGCCCCAAGCCCCTCCTCGGATGGCCACCTTTCCCCTGAATAAAGCAGCCTTGGCAGGATCAAAACCCGTCCCTGGAATGATTTATTGTGCATTTCTAATGCTTCCTACTAAATCGAGAGTCGCTCAAATGCAGCCCGTTCGTGTCAATGGCTTCTCCGCCCTTTCGCCCTTCCCTGCTTTGGCAGCTGCAGTACCAGCGCAGTCGTCGCTAGAGGGCGATGTTTCGCAACCTCTCCCGATCCCGCGCGTCGGATCGCCAAAGGAAAGAGGGCGCTGTCAGGAAGGGCGCTTGTTGATTGGTCAAGCACTTTATGAATGGGGGAAAGGAGGAAACGAAGGGGATCGCTGCACGCTACGTTGTCCGGCTTTGATCTCCAGACGTGCATGCCTGCAACACGTGCAAAGAGTCGGCGAGCAAAACATAGGAGCAAAATTCAGGGCGCCACCGGCGAGGTCCGTCCTCCGTTCTTTTCTCCGCTTAACAACCTCCGTGATTTCAGAATGGGGGAGGGTCACATTTATAAGCCCCCCAATGGATCAGAAAGGGCATCAGGCCCCCCACCAATTTCAACCCAGAGGGGAGGAGAGGCCAGGAAGCAAGCCGCCCCCTCCCCTCAGCTGGAAGGGGCCTTGAAAATGGGGAGGGGCCAGAGTCACAAACTTTAAGGATTGGTCTGAAGCTCAACATCCAAAAAATGAAGATCATGGCCACTGGTCCCATCACCTCCTGGCAAATAGAAGGGGGAGAAATGGAGGCAGTGAGAGATTTTACTTTCTTGGGCTCCATGATCACTGCAGATGGTGACAGCAGCCACGAAATTAAAAGACGCCTGCTTCTTGGGAGAAAAGCAATGACAAACCTAGACAGCATCTTAAAAAGCAGAGACATCACCTTGCCAACAAAGGTCTGCATAGTTAAAGCTATGGTTTTCCCAGTAGTGATATATGGAAGTGAGAGCTAGACCATAAAGAAGGCTGATCGCCGAAGAATGGATACTTTTGAATTCTGGTGCTGGAGGAGACCCTTGAGAGTCCCATGGACTGCAAGAAGATCAAACCTCTCCATTCTGAAGGAAATCAGCCCTGAGTGCTCACTGGAAGGACAGATCCTGAAGCTGAGGCTCCAGGACTTTGGCCACCTCATGAGAAGAGAAGACTCCCTGGAAAAGACCCTGAGGTTGGGAAAGATGGAGGGCACAAGGAGAAGGGGACGACAGAGGATGATTTTGACCCAACTGCGGGAGGCAGTGGAAGACAGGAGTGCCTGGCGTCTCTGGTCCAGGGGGTCACGAAGAGTCGGACACAACTAAACGGCTAAACAACAAGAAAAAAATATGACAAAATGGGGGGGGGGATGTACCAAGTCTAAGTCCAAGACTAATTTAAAGGGTTCCTCACATAAAATACATTCTCAAGAGACTACACAATGAATTAGATGTTGCAACGGAACTGACCTGCCACAAAGAGAATACAAAAGAAAGATTGTGAATACCACCAATTAAGCCATGTTTCACTTGGACCTGCCACTCCTATTTGACATATAAACGTAATCTGAATTTCTTGTAATCATTTACAGGGCTTCAGAGACTGGTTTGTAACCTTCAGCCAAGTATTCTGGGGTGTGTATTTTATTTTTTTACTGCTTTTGTTCCTGTCAGATTGTATTTTTTCCTATGAAATTCACATCATAATACAGCTATTGTGTTGGAAACAATGGTTAACTTAACAGGTAGGGTGATTTTGAGTACAAAAACAGAGGCGGCTTTGATCATAAGATTATACCATTGTGGTTTTTTCACTCAATCAGTCCCGGAGTGGACTAACTGAAACCAGTGGCATTTAAGTCCAGTCATGTCCATTCCTTTCAGTCAGTCTGGTTCTGAGTGGGTCTGAAGTTGAATGCAACATCCAATAAACAAAACAATATTTCCCCTGGTTCCATTTTGGAGAGTGAGAGTGATCTACTTCTGTGTCAACGCTCCCCCCACACGCAAAGAAAAACCCATCTGGTTGCATTTTTCCTTCACCTGCTTGCAGATAAACCATCCACGCCAGGCATAAGCAAACCCTGGCCCTCCAGATGTTTCGGACTACAATTCCCATCATCCCTGGCTAACAGGACCAGCAGTCAGGGATGATGGGAATTGTAGTCCCAAACGTCTGGAGGGCTGGAGTTTGCCTATGCCTGATCCGCACCACCGTGAGCTCCTTGCAGGAAAAGTAGGGTTATAAATGCAATAATTAGTGAAATAAATTAAATAAATAATAATAATAATATTTTATTTATACCCCGCCCTCCCTGGCCAAGGCCAGGCTCAGGGCAGCTAACAACCAATAATAAAAACGAGTGGAATGAATACAACTTAAAACAAGATTAAAATGCAACATTAAAACTTTAAAACAATTAAAATGCAGCCTCATCACAGGAGGAGAAAGGAAAAAGAGGGGAAGTCGCAGACACAAGTTAATGTTGGAAAATATAAAGACACAATAATTGTTTTTAACTTGTTTATTTTATTTTTGTTATCTGTTTTTTGTACACTGTATTTTAAATTGTTTGTATGTATTGTTTTTATTTTTTGTTTTGCATTTGTTTGTTTGTATTGTCTGTTTATTGGTTGTGAAAATAAAAAAATATTAGGTAAAAAAAAAAGAAAGGAAAAAGAGAGGAGGGAATCTATATATATATATATATATATATATATGCAATAATCGATCAATCAAATCTATACATGCAATAAAATAAAATAAAATAAATCAATAAATAAATGGAATGCTAAAACAAATATCCGACAGCACGTGCAAACGAACCCGGAAGCAGCTCAATTGCCAACTCCCATCTCCCCATTATGGATCATCCCCTTCATGGATCACTGTCCCCTTCATGGATCACTGCCCCTTCATGGATCACTGCCTTGCCGTGGCGAAGGGGCTTGAAGAACTCAGAGAAGCTATGAACTATGCCGTGCAGGGACACCCAAGATGGACAGGTCATAGAGGAGAGTTTTCACCAAACGTGATCCACCTGGAGGAGGAACCGGCAAGCCACTCCAGTATCCCTGCCAAGAAAACTCCATGCACAGGCATATAAAAGTTATGGAAGTGAGAGCTGGACCATCAAGAAGTCTGATCGCCGAAGAATGGATGCTTTTGAATTCTGGTGCTGGAGGAGACTCTTGAGAGTCCCATGGACTGCAAGAAGATCCAACCTCTCCATTCTGAAGGAAATCAGCCCTGAGTGCTCACTGGAAGGACAGATCCTGAAGCTGAGGCTCCAAGACTTTGGCCACCTCATGAGAAGACTCCCTGGAAAAGACCCTGATGTTGGGAAAGATGGAGGGCGCAAGGAGAAGGGGGGGACAGAGGATGAGATGGTGGAACAGTGTTCTCGAAGCGACCAGCATGAGTTTGACCAAACTGCAGGAGGCAGTGGAAGACAGGAGTGCCTGGCGTGCTCTGGTCCAGGGGGTCACGAAGAGTCGCACACAACTAAACAACTAAGCAACAACAACAACAAACTTGCTGAGAGTGAAAGAGGAGAGCGCAAAATATGGTCTGAAGCTCAACATCAAAAAAACTAAGATCATGGCCACTGGTCCCATCACCTCCTGGCAAATAGAAGGGGGAGAAATGGAGGCAGTGAAAGATTTTACTTTCTTGGGCTCCATGATCACTGCAGATGGGGACAGCAGCCACGAAATTAAAAGACACCTGCTTCTTGGGAGAAAAGCAATGACAAACCTAGACAGCATCTTAAAAAGCAGAGACATCACCTTGACAACAAAGGTCCGTATAGTCAAAGCTATGGTTTTCCCTGTAGTGATGTATGGAAGTGAGAGCTGGACCCTAAAGAAGGCTGATCGCCGAAGAATGGATGCTTTTGAATTTTGGTGCTGGAGGAGACTCTTGAGAGTCCCATGGACTGCAAGAAGATCAAACCTCTCCATTCTGAAGGAAATCAGCCCTGAGTGCTCACTGGAAGGACAGATCCTGAAGCTGAGGCTCCAAAACGTTGGCCACCTCAGGAGAAGAGAAGACTCCCTGGAAAAGACCCTGATGCTGGGAAAGATGGAGAAGGAGAAGGGGACGACGGAGGAAGAGATGGTGGGACAGTGTTCTTGAAGCTACTAACATGAGTTTGACCAAACTGCGGGAGGCAGTGGAAGACAGGAGTGCCTGGCGTGCTCTGGTCCAGGGGGTCGCGAAGAGTCGGACACGACTCAACAACAACAACAAGAACATCTCCCCATGGCATTGTCCCTGCGCGAAGGGGCTGACGGGAAATGTAGTTTTAGCCGCTCCCTCTGGGTCCACCGTGCGCATGCGCGAGAAGGCGGAGCGAGCTGACCCGCCTGGGTGACGTCACTCCCCACGCGGTATTTCTATCCCCCGGCGGACTCCAATGCAGGCGCAGAGGACGCTCTCGGCATGGAGCGGGCGCTGCTCTTCTCGCTCTTCCTAACAGCCGCCGCTATAGACGCAGGTGAGCACAACCCGCGCATGCGCCAGGAGCCCCTTTCTGGGCAGGAATGCCGGCACACGCGGCGGGGGGGGGGGCTCCACTCAGGTCACGCCCACCTCCACCGCCGGCGCCGATTGGCCAGGCGCGCCTGGGCTGTCGGAAAGGCGCCGATTGGACGCTCGCTTAGGCCCGCCCCCGCCCCCTGTGACCCCGACCTGTTATTGGTGGCGGGGTGGTGGGCGGGGCCTCGCGGGGGTTGCCATGGAGACGGGGCCTTTAGGCTGAGGAGAGAAATAAAGAAGAATAAAGCGTGTTAATACATAGAAATTATAATTCTGTAATTTTGGGCCACGTGATATGTGTTTATAGCCCGCCCTCCCTCCATGGGTGGTGTAACTTTTCCTGCTTCTGCCCCATTTCCCGCCCCTCACAACAACCCTGTCAAGTAGGCCACATATTATTATTATTATTATTATTATATATATATATATATATATATATATATATATATATATATATATATATATATATATATAATATATTATTTGTATATATTTTTATATATTCTTTTATTGTTGATTTTTTATAAAATATTAAGATTTTCAGAACATTACAAAAAGAAAAAAGAAAAAAAGGAAAATACAAAAATAAAAGACAATTAAAAACAATTCAGTCTTTCATAACTTATCTTGCATTTGCTTGTTTCCCGGACCTCCTCTCACCTCCCTTTTTTGTATTCCAGTTCAGTTTATTTATTCAGCAAATCCTTTCCCTCTTTACTTTTATCCTTATCTTTGACCTTAATATATCGTAACTTTGAATTTTCACCTGTTAACAGTCCGTTTTTACATATTCCTTCATAACATTATTACTAAAAACCACTTAACCTCAATCCAACATCATTCTAACATTCATTAATTTTGCAAGATTTCTGTAAGTAGTCTTAAAACTTCTTCCAATCTTCTTCCACCGACTCTTCTCCCTGGTCTCGGATTCTGTATTATTTTATTGTTGTTAGCTGCCCTGAGCCCGGCTTCGGCTGGGGAGGGCGGGATATAAATAAATTATTATTATTATTATTATTATTATTATTATTATTATTAAGCTGGTAAAGCCACAGTCAGCTTCATGGATGAATGGAGAACAGAACTCCCACCTTCAGGGGCCTATCCAGCTTAAGTTCTACCAAGAGGAGAACTTATGGTCACACGCCAATATCTTCCATCAATTTCAGCGAGAGTAGGAGCGAAGCTAGATGCATTTCCAAAGCATTAATCATTAAGCTATACAGGCAGTAATTGGGCACATATGCATCGTAAAACTTATAGCACATGGCTCCCGCCCCCCAAAAAAATTACCCTGGGAACTGTAGTTCGAGGTACTGGGAATTGTAATTCACCCGTTTTGAAGGTGCTATAAATCCTGGGAGTCTTTGGGTTGAAGCTGCATGCTTCAAATGTTGTCTGAGGAAAATTGCAGCCAGTCTTTTGAATTTGTTGTTGAGTCGTTTAGCTGTGTCCGTCACTTGGTGACCCCCTGGACCAGAGCACGCCAGGCACTCCTGTCTTCCACTGCCTCCCGCAGTTTGGTCAAACTCATGCTGGTCGCTTCGAGAACACTGTCCCACCATCTCGTCCTCTGTCATTCCCTTCTCCTTGTGTCCTCCATCTTTCCCAACATCAGGGTCTTTTCCAGGGAGTCTTCTCTTCTCATGAGGTGGCCAAAGTCTTGGAGCCTCAGCTTCAGGATCTGTCCTTCCAGGGAGCACTCAGGGCTGATTTCCTTCAGAATGGATATGATTTTCTTGCAGTCCATGGGACTCTCAAGAATCTCCTCCAGCACCAGAATTCAAAAGCATCCATTCGGCGATCAGCCTTCTTTATGGCCCAGCTCTCACCTCCGTACATCACTACTGGGATAACCATAGCTTTAACTATACGGACCTTTGTTGGCAAGGTGATGTCTCTGCTTTTTAAGATGCTGTCTAGGTTTGTCATTGCTTTTCTCCCAAGAAGCAGGCGTCTTTTAATTTCGTGACTGCTGTCACCATCTGCAGTGATCATGGAGCCCAAGAAAGTAAAATCTCTCACTGCCTCCATTTCTTCCCCTTCTGTTTGCCAGGAGGTGATGGGACCAGTGGCCATGATCTTAGTTTTTTTGATGTTGAGCTTCAGACCATATTATCCTTTGTGGCGAAGGGGCTTGAATAACTCAGAGAAGCTATGAGCTATGCAGGGCCACCCAAGATGGACAGGTCATAGTGTTGAGTTTTGACCGAACATGATCCACCTGGAGCAGGAACCAGCAAGCCACTCCAGTATCCCTGCCAAGAAAACTCCATGGACACAGACAACAGGCACACATCAATATTTTCCATTAATTTCAGTGAGAGTAGGACTGAAGCTAGATGCATCCTTAAGCATTAACCATCAAGCTATAGAGGCAATAATTGGGCACATCCACATCGTACATCTTATAGCACATGGCTTCCCCCCAAATTATTTATTTTTTACCCTGCTGTAGTTCACCTTTCAAGGTACTGGGAATTATAGTTCACCCTTTTTGGAGGTGCTATAGATCCTGGGAGTCTTTGAGTTGAAGCTGCGTGCTTCAAATGCTGTCTGAGCAAACTTGCAGCCAGTCTTTTGAATTTAATGAATGCAATTATCCCTCAAGGCCGAATAAACGATTCTTCTCTGTTCTTTGGCACAACTGATTAGGCTTAGCAAGAGTGATTTGGCTCAAGGTCACTCAGCAAGTTTCATGGCCAAGTGTTGATTTTTAAAAAAAAATGTATTTGTATTAAAGATTTTCCTGATTTACAAAGGTATGTGCAATGTCTCTCTCTCGTATTTTTATAACACATTTTTTTTTTACAAATCGGCTTCATTTGTTGAGACGTTAGGAAGAATAGGGGGAAAGAGGGGGGAGCCAAGTATAGATTTGAACCCAGGTCTTACGTCTCCTTAGGCTAGGTCCTATGTTACACCTGCTCAGAGTCCATTTTATCTGAAATTGTAACAATTGGAAGGGACCCCAAGGGTCATCTAGTCCAACCCCCTGCAATGCAGGAATCCATGTTAGTTATGTCTATCAATGGGTCTACTCAGACTGGGAATTACTGGGTACAACCCACCTGACAACACCCATCCCCACCCTCGGTGTATTCATACATACATAAGGGTGGTTCGGGGACGCGGGTGGCGCTGTGGGTTCAAGCCTCAGCGCCTAGGGCTTGCCGATCGAAAGGTCGGCGGTTCGAATCCCCGCGGCGGGGTGCGCTCCCGCTGTTCGGTCCCAGCGCCTGCCAACCTAGCAGTTCGAAAGCACCTCCGGGTGCAAGTAGATAAATAGGGACCGCTTACTAGCGGGAAGGTAAACGGCGTTTCCGTGTGCGGCTCTGGCTCGCCAGAGCAGCGATGTCACGCTGGCCACGTGACCCGGAAGTGTCTTCGGACAGCGCTGGCCCCCGGCCTCTTGAGTGAGATGGGCGCACAACCCTAGAGTCTCAAGACTGGTTCGTACGGGCAGAGGTACCTTTACCTTTACCTTTTAAGGGTGGTTCACTGCTTGCTTGCTGGTTCACTCTCCTGACCCTTCCCTGTTCATTGGCATCATTTACTGATATTTCTTGTCCTGCCAAAAAAAAAAAATATTTGGCACTTAAACCACAACCTTGCTATTTCTTCATTCTTGTGATATTTCAGAGCTTATTTTTATTTCTGCGCAGCTAAAGCCCTCTATTCAAACCCAGTTCCAATAAAAATCCCACCTAGGGATACTGAACATATAACCTTTATTATGCTCAAACAAAAAAACACCCCCGCTGCTCCTGTTATGAATGAATGTGCAGCCAAAGTCCTCTATTAAAATTCTGTTCCGATAAGAAAATTCCAAGAAGGGGTGTTGGAAAAAATAATCCTAATTGTACCCAGGAAAAAAAAACCACCCCAACCCCACTGTGGTTGAAACTTTTGTCCAGTTCTAATAACATGTGATATTTTTTCTTTGCCCATAAAAATAAGTTCCAGAGAGTGGCAGCATGAGAACAGTTCTACGAGTTCCCTATATGTTAGCCAACTGTCTTTCATATTATTTCTATGCATGGTTGATGACTCTATAGGCGATAGTCACCAGGGAGCTTTGGCTGTTACTATTGTTTTATTTCTTTCCCAAACTTCAAATAGGGCCTTTCTCACCAAATGATTAGTAAAGCCTCTTATGTGCTTTTATTTTATCACGACCCAGGGCCTTTTCAGTGGTGGCTCCCCATTTGTGGAACGCTGTCCCCAGGGAGGCTTCCCTAGTGCCATCATTACATAACTTTAGGTTTTAAGCCAAAACATTTCTTTTTTGCCAGGCCTTTGTGTCGCCTCGATTGGGTGAAATATTGCCATTCTTTACCTTTTTTGTTTTACTTTGTGTGGGTGTTTCCCCCACTTTTATGCCAGCTTCAAGATACGTTCATTTATATGTCATAAGGTAAAGGGACCCCTGACCATTAGGTCCAGTTGTGTCCGACTCTGGGGTTGCGGCGCTCATCTCGCTTTACTGGCCAAGGGAGCCGGCGTACAGCTTCTGGGTCAAGTGGCCAGCAGAACAAAGCAACCAGAGCAGCGCACGGAAACGCTGTTTACCTTCCCGCCAGAGCGGTACCTATTTATCTACTTGCACTTTGACGTGCTTTCGAACTGCTAGGTGGGCAGGAGCAGGGACCGAGCAACGGGAGCTCACCCCGTCGTGGGGATTCGAACAGCCGACCTTCTGATCGGCAAGTCCTAAGCTCTGTGGTTTAATCCACAGCGCCACCCGTGTCCCTTTTTATATGTCATAAGTCGCCTCAAATTACTTTAGTGTGACCCATTTATTTATTTATTTATTTCATAAAAACTTGCACGCCACTTGATAAGTTTTTTTTTTTTAAGGATTGCAAAAAAGGTAAGATCAGGAAGGTTTTACAATATATTAAAACATAACAAGAAGCTTAAAATGCTGAAGCAGCTTGAAATGCACACCAGCTTTTCTAAGTGGCTGAACTAAACAAGGACGTTCTTAGCAGGCGCTGAGAAAAATGCAGTGATCTCAAGCAGGCTTTTGAGTGTTTGTAAATGCTGCCTAAGGACCCGGGTGGCACTGTGGGTTAAACCACAAAGCCTAGGACTTGCTGATCAGAAGTTTGGCGGTTCGAATCCCCACGACGGGGTGAGCTCCCGTTGCTCGGTCCCAGCTCCTGCCAACCTAGCAGTTCGAAAGCACGTCAAAATGCAAGTAGATAAATAGGTACCACTCCGGTGGGAAGGTAAACGGCGTTTCCGTGCGCTGCTCTGGTTCGCCAGAAGTGGCTTAGTCCTGCTGGCCACATGACCCGGAAGCTGGACGCCGGCTCCCTCGGCCAGTAAAGCGAGATGAGCGCCGCAACCCCAGAGTCGGCCACAACTGGACCTAATGGACCTTTACCTTTTTAAATCCTGCCTCTTTCATAGCTGAGCTGCTGGAGTTGCTCCGATGTTCTTGGCCATCCTTTTGGGTCTCCCAAATGACTCTCTTGTGTGTTTGTTTGTTTGTGTGTCTCTCCCTTTCACAATTCAGAACGTTTCCTTTGCACCCTCGGGAATTTCCGGTGCGAAGACGGCGGCCAGGTTCCGCTGTGCCAGCGGTGCGACGAGAAGCGGGACTGCGGCGACGGCAGCGACGAGAGAGGCTGTCGAGCCGCCAACGTCTCGTGCGGACCCCGCGGGAGGCGATGCGGCAGCGACGGCCCTTGCCTGCCCTTGGAGAGGATCTGTGACGGCCACGGCGATTGCCCAGACAATTCCGACGAGTCCTTAGACGCCTGCGGGCATCGGGTCGACACGACTTCGCCAGCCTGCCCGAAGGACGAGTTTCAATGCGAACCGGGGGCAGAGTGCTTCCCCCTGGCGTTTGTGTGCGATGGCCATTCTGATTGTCCGGACGAGAGGGATGAACGAGGCTGCCTTCTGGACTTACCAACGGTTTCGGTAACGCCACCAGCTACCCAGACAGGTAAGCTGTGCATCAATCTGCTTTAGGGGGCAAACAGGTATCCTGGCAACCATCTCTACCGTAACCCCCTCCTTTAGCTGAAATGCCTTTGCTTCCTCCCCTTTGTCTCTGCTTGCTTCACGTTCAAAGGGTTTTTTTAAATATAAAGTTGTCCTTGACTCCCCCAACACCACCCCAAATTACAGTGGTGCCTCGCAAGACGAAAAGAATCCGTTCCGTGAATCTCTTCGTCTAGCGGTTTTTTCGTTTTGCGAAGCAAGCCCATTAGCGGATTAGCGCTATTAGCGGCTATTAAAGGCTTAAGGGATTAGCGGATTAGCTGCTAAAAGGCTATTAGCAGCTTAGTGCCTTAGAAAAAGGGGGTGGGGAGCGGAAAAAAAACCCCAGGAATCGCAAGACATTGTCGTCTTGCGAAGCAAGCCCATAGAGAACTTCGTCCTGCGAAGCACCTCCAAAATGGAAAACCCTTTCGTCTAGCGGGTTTTTCGTCTTGCGAGGCATTCGTCTTGTGGGGCACCACTGTATAAAGTTGTCCTTGACTCCCCCAGCACCACCCCAAATTATTTGGAATGTAGTGGAAATATTGCTGTACAGTGGTACCTTGGTTCTTGAACTTAATCCGTTCCAGGAGTCCGTTCAACTCCTGAAACCGTTCGAAAACCAAGGCACGGCTTCTGATTGGCTGCAGGAGCTTCCTGTGCTTAATTGGAAGCCGCGTCAGACATTCGGCTTCCGAAAAATATTAGTATTGGCACCATAAAAGTGTCCTAAATAAGAAGCACCATTGTGTTGTGGAGTCATCTTATTAAATATAAAGTTTGGTAAGGGAAGTACACTCTGCACATGGCCATGCACTGAATTTCTGAGACCCACAGTTCCTAATGATTATTATCACTATGCATCATCAGCTTCTAGGGCCTTTACTCCCCACCCGCACAGAAGTTTATTTATCCGTGTTATTTATTCACGAAATCTGTACGCTGCTTGATTGTAAAAGAAAACATAAACCTCAAAGCGGTTTGCAGAGAAATAGAACCGTAAAACCAAGAAAAAGGTGCAATGCATTAAAACATAAAAAGGGACCCCTGACCATTAGGTCCAGTCGTGGCTGACTTTGGGGTTGCGGCGCTCATCTCGCTTTACTGGCCCAGGGAGCCGGCGTACAGCTTCCGGGTCATGTGGCCAGCATGACTACACCGCTTCTGGCGAACCAGAGCAGCACATAGAAACACCGTTTACCTTCCCACTGGAGCGGTACCTATTTATCTACTTGTGCTGGTGTGCTTTCGAACTGCTAGGTTGGCAGGAGCAGGGACCGAGCAGTGGGAGCTCACCCCGTCGCAGGGATTCGAACTGCCGACCTTCTGATCGGCAAGTCCTAAGCTCTGTGGTTTAACCCACAGCGCCACCCGCGTCCCATTAAAACAGTTAAAACATGAAAACAGATTTCAATACAAAACCAGCTTTTTTTGACGCTTGAAATGGAGTGGAATCTCCTGGAATAAGTTGTGGCTGGCTGGCACCCTGAACCTGAATTGCTCCACGCCACAAAATGCTCTCGCAGACCCTGCTTAGCCTTGTTTTAGGTAAAGGTAAAGGTACCCCTGCCCGTACGGGCCAGTCTTGCCAGACTCTAGGGTTGTGCACCCATCTCACTCTATAGGCCGGGGGCTAGCGCTGTCCGGAGACACTTCCGGGTCACGTGGCCAGTGTGACATCGCTGCTCTGGTGAGCCAGAGCCGCACACGGAAATGCCGTTTACCTTCCCGCTAGTAAGCGGTCCCTATTTATCTACTTGCACCCGGGGGTGCTTTCGAACTGCTAGGTTGGCAGGTGCTAGGACCGAACGACAGGAACGCACCCCGCCGCGGGGATTCGAACCGCCGACCAAGCGATCGGCAAGTCCTAGGTGCTGAGGTTTTACCCACAGCGCCACCCGCGTCCCACAGCCTTGTTTTACAGGTGCTATAAAACTGCAGCTTGTGTTGGGTGCAGTATGCTGGTATTGCTATTGCTGCTGTCGCTGCCAATTTTTGATGAGACCTTTTATTGTCTGCAGTGCTCCTGTGTTGCCCGGGAGCCCTTTCCATTTATCTCCCTGCCTTGCCTCTGCCAAAAGGGAATGACCGCCACACCTTCTTTCCTGGCATAATTCTCCCTGGAGTTTCAAGGAAAGGGGTGTGGGCAGCTCTGTCTTTTGCATACATGCCGCCAGGGTGCAAAGATCCACCCAGCGCCCCCAAATTCATCTTAGCCCCCAAATTAACTTTTATTATGCTTATGTCAGACACAACACTTACGCCTTATCTCTTGTTTACGAAAGAAGGGAGGAAGAAGAAACGAACTTTTTTATTTGCTCATTTATTTACAATACAGTGGTACCTCGGGTTAAGTACAGTGGTGCCCCGCAAGACGGAAAACCCGCTAGACAAAAGGGTTTTCCGTTTTGGAGGTGCTTCGCAAAACGGATTTCCTATGGGCTTGCTTCGCAAGACGAAAATGTCTTGCGATTTCCTGCAATTTTTTTTCGCTCCCCACCCCCTTTTTCTAAGGCACTAAGCTGCTAATAGCCTTTTAGCAGCTAATCCGCTAATCCCTTAAACCTTTAATAGCCGCTAATAGCGCTAATCCGCTAATAGGGTTGCTTCGCAAGACGAAAAAAACGCTAGACGAAGAGACTCACGGAACGGATTCTTTTTGTCTTGCGAGGCACAGCTGTACTTAATTCGTTCCGGAGGTCCGTACTTAACCTGAAACTATTCTTAACCTGAAGCACCACTTTAGCTAATGGGGCCTCCCGCTGCCGCCGGAGCACAATTTCTGTTCTCATCCTGAAGCAGAGTTCTTAACCCGCGGTAATATTTCTGGGTTAGCAGAGTCTGTAACCTATAATTATCTTAACACATTCTAACCTTATTTTACCTGTAATATTCTATTAATCTATTTATACTCAAATCGTTATAACATTTCTACTAAAGCCATATAACTTCATTCCACCATTCTTTTAACATTCATTAATTTTGCAGTATTCCTGTAGATAATCTTTAAACTTTTTCCAGTCTTCTTCCACCAACTCCACTCCCTGGTCTCGGATTCTGCCAGTCATTTCCGCCAATTCCATGTAGTCCATCAAAGGAGAAAATCAGTCGTGTCAAAGGGGCCGCTGACTCCACTGCCACATAGAAGCATAGCATAGCAGTTACAATACGTGACATAATATTTTGATGTAAGAATTAGTTTCGCGTGCACGGCGCCGTTGTGAATGACAAGCGTCACCACCGGCGCAGCGCGTCTTCGGTAATTGAGCACACAAAGTCAGAAGTCCTTTAGTGAAACGGTAGGTATACATTTCGGTAACACCTAGGTGTATATGTATTTTGTTTTTCTAGCTCATTCAAACTTATTTATTATTTCATAACAGGTAGATAGCTAAGGGGACGGGGATGGCGCTGTGGGTTAAACCACAGAACCTAGGACTTGCCGATCAGAAGGTCGGCAGTTCGAATCCCAGTGACGGGGTGAGCTCCCGTCGTTCGGTCCCAGCTCCTGCCCACCTAGCAGTTCGAAAGCACCCTTAAGTGCAAGTAGATAAATAGGTACCGCTTTATAACGGGAAGGTAAACGGCGTTTCCGTGTGCTGCTCTGGTGCCGGTTCGCCAGAGCAGCAATGTCACGCTGGCCACGTGACCCGGAAGTGTCTGCGGACAGCGCTGGCTCCCGGCCTTTAGAGTGAGATGAGCGCACAGCCCTAGAGTCTGTCAAGACTGGCCTGTACGGGCAGAGGTACCTTTACCTTTACCTTTTAGATAGCTAAGGGGACGGGGGTGGCGCTGTGGGTTAAACCACAGAACCTAGGACTTGCCGAACGGAAGGTCGGCAGTTCGAATCCCCGCAATGACGGGGTGAGCTCCCGTTGCTCGGTCCCAGCTCCTGCCAACCTAGCAGTTCGAAAGCACACCGGTGCAAGTAGATAAATAGGTACCACTGTATTAGAAGCTTAGAAGTTGGAGGGTCCTATTTGGGGTCTTGAAACCCACGTTGAAACCCCGTCTTGCAACATGAGACTCAATCTTATTTTTAAAAAATTAACCTGCATATGGTGTGTTTTTCCCCTTCCCCTTCTTGCCTGCCTTTCTAAGATGGCGTGCCTGTCCCTGGAAGTGTGATGCCTGCGGATTTGGTGGTTCTTTCCATCATCGGTGAGTCGTAATGGCAAAAGCACCATCTGCCTGGTGTTTAATAGTGTTTTTTAAATAAAGTTTTTTATTGATACAACAAGAAAAAAGAAAAAAAAAACCACAAATACCAAATTGCACACGAGAATAACCATAGACACATAATTTTCTTAGCAAACAATAAAACAGCTATTGGTCTTAACACTAAAGACCCAACCTCCCGTCTATTCCATATTTCAAATTCATGTTACTTATTGCCAATATACACTTTTATCATAATTAAACTTATTAATAAATCTAATTTCTTATATCTACCTTGCAACTATTACTGAAGTTCCTCGAATGCTGCAACAGAATTTAAACTACTACATTTATTTTTCAGATATTCTTTTGAAAACCTCCCATTTTGAAACAAATTCCTGTTTTGATATAGTCTTTATTTTTTCTGATAAACCATCTAATTCGGCATATTCTGTCAGCTTTCGGATCCAATCTTGTATAGAGGGGGTTTCATTACTCTTCCATTTTGCTGCAATCAAAAGCTGCCGCCGTCGCGTATAACAAGATACCCTTCCAATAGTGAGCCATTTCTTATTGAACCCTAAGCCGGTCAGATTTGGCCCACCAGGTCATTTCCCCAAAACTACGCCCACTATCGTCCCACCTGCAGGTTGCTGGCTGCTGCTGAAAACATGATTGAACCCTGCAGCTTCACCCGTCTTTCAACTTTCACCAATCCTGATCGATATTGGGCCTGCAGAGCCAAATACCGTATTTTTCCGTGTATAAGACGCCCCCGTGTATAAGACTCCCTCCTATTTTGGGAGGACTCCAAATTAAGAAAACACCCCTCAACGCTCCCCGTGTATAAAACGAGCCCCAATTTTAAACCTAACTTTTGGGTTAAAAAAACCTAGTCCTCTACACGGAAAAATACGGTAGGTTTCCCAGCCCTGCTCAGTGCCAAAGGAGGCTAACCATTTTTGACTTGGCGGGGCTGGTGTCATCTCCATCGGTTCATTTTATTTATTTATTTATTTATTTATTTTTAATTATAAATTTTATTAGTATTTTCTACACAACAACAACACAAAAAATATTGAAAAATAACAATACCTGTACACAAAGCACAAAAACCGACATTAAAAAAAACCCCAACAAATCCATATCTTACAAGTTAATAATATAAACACTAAAGAGAAAAACAAACATTGACTTCCACCAATCCCACAGCCCCTCCTTTACCTCTCATTGTGTCTTCCTGTTTTCCTGATCATCTCTATCCTAGCATCCAGATATAAATCCCTCTTATCCTTTCCCATCACAAGGTTATTCCAGACTCAGCCAGATTTCTGTCCTCGAACCTTGGCTTTTAAGGTATTCATTTAGACACTCCCGTTCCTTTTTCGCTTCAGTTTTTTGTTTTTCTCTTACTATATCTGTCAGTTTGGCTAATTCTACATATTCTGTCATCTCCATCATTGAGTAGCCAGTGTGGTGTAGTGGTTAAGAGCGGTAGTCTCGTAATCTGGTGAACCGGGTTCGCTTCCCTGCTCCTCCACCTGCAGCTGCTGGGTGACCTTGGGCCAGTCACACTTCTCTGAAGTCTCTCAGCCCCACTCACCTCGCAGAGTGTTTGTTGTGGGGGAGGAAGGGAAAGGAGAATGTGAGCCGCTTTGAGACTCCTTAAAGGGAGTGAAAGGCGGGGTATCAAATCCAAACTCTTCTTCTTCTTCTTCTATTCCTATTGGGGCCAAATTGCTGGCACCCTGACTCTGCAGACACTCATTTGCAAACGTACTGGTTGCACACCCACAGAGCAGAAACCGTGTGTCCTGTTTCAGGCAGGGAGAACAGCCATTTCAATACAGTGGTGCCTCGCAAGACGGAAAACCCGCAAGACGAAAGGGTTTTCCGTTTGCAGAGGCGCTTCGCAAGACGAATTTCCCTATGGGCTTGCTTCGCAAGACGAAAATTGATGAAAATTTTGGGGGGGGGGGTTCGCTCCAAAACCCCTTTTTCTGAAGCGCTAAGCTGCTAAAAGCATTTTAGCAGCAAAACCGCTAATCCCTTAAGCCTTAAAAAGCCGTTTTTAGCCCTTAAACTGCCAATAGCGCTACTCCGCTAATGGGCTTGCTTCGCAAGACGAAAAAACCGCAAGACGAAAAGACTCGCGGAACGGATTCTTTTCGTCTTGCGAGGCACCACTGTATTTTATTTGCAGTGATCTTTCCTGCACAGGAAACCATACCTCAGCCGTGGTGATGCAGCTGCCTTTCGGGGGGGGAGCTGTTAAAGGGAGTGGGGTACACCTGGTTGCTTTGCCCCGTCCATACTGATGCTGTGCACATCCACACACAGAAAACTGGGGTGGGGTGGGGGACAGTTGGTCCACCGGGGAAAGCTTTTGTTCGCCACTGCTGCAGTTGCACCTCTACGTGGGGGTCCCTTTGAAGGTGACCCGGAAACTGCAATTAATCCAGAATGCGGCAGCTAGACTGGGGACTGGGAGTGGCCACCGAGACCACATAACACCGGTCCTGAAAGACCTACATTGACTCCCAGTACGTTTCCGAGCACAATTCAAATCGTTGGTGCTGACCTTTAAAGCCCTAAACGGCCTTGGTCCATTATACCTGAAGGAGCATCTCCACCCCCATCGTTCAGCCCGGACGCTGAGGTCCAGCGCCGAGGGCCTTCTGGCGGTTCCCTCATTGCGAGAAGCAAAGCTACAGGGAACCAGGCAGAGGGCCTTCTCGGTAGTGGCACCCGCCCTGTGGAACGCCCTCCCACCAGATGTCAAAGAGAAAAACAACTACCAGATTTTTAGAAGACGTCTGAAGGCAGCCCTGTTTAGGGAAGCTTTGAATGTTTAATGGGTTATTGTATTTTAATATTCCTTTGGAAGCCACCCAGAGTTGGCCCAGAGAATAAATTATTATTATTATTACCGTGGTACCTCGGGTTACATACGCTTCAGGTTACATACGCTTCAGGTTACAGACGCCGCTAACCCAGAAATAGTACCTCGGGTTAAGAACTTTGCTTCAGGATGGGAACAGAAATCGCGTGGCGGCGGCAGGAGGCCCCATTAGCTAAAGTGGTGCTTCAGGTTAAGAACAGTTTCAGGTTAAGAAAAGACCTCCGGAACGAATTAAGTACTTAACCTGAGGTACCACTGTAGTATTATTATTATTGTGGTGGTGGTTGCTGTTATCCCCCTCTCTTCTTCATTCCGTAGCGTTCCTGGCTGTCGTGGTGGCTGCTGTTTTTGCCTCCGCCTGGAGCCGTGCGAAAGCGAGACATCTGGCAAGCTTCAAGTGGGATCACGGTTCAGAGCAGCTGATCGCAAAACAGCAGCCTTGAGAGGCTCCTTCCTTCGAGGTACACCTGAGTTACACATTTGACTCATTTTCCCCCCTCTCTCTTCACCTGCAGGCCAGTGCCCTTATTAAACCTGCTTCTTCCTAGAACCCTCTTCTCAGCTCAGCCAGTAGAGCATGAGACTCTTAATGTATCACAGTGTATCACAGTATTTTAATATTCTTTTGGAAGCCACCCAGAGTGGCTGGGGAAACCCAGCCAGATGGGCGGGGTATAAATAATAAATTATTATTATTATTATTATTATTATTATTATTATTATTATTATTAATCTCAGGGTTGTGGGTTCGAGCCCACGTTGGGCAACAGATTTTTGCATTCCTTGTGGCGCCTTCCAACTCTTCCATCCCGCTGGCTGTCTTGGCTTCCTCTTTAGCCACGCACAACCTCTCCAGCGGGAGAAGCTGCGCGCGGCTTTGTTTTTAGCCGTGGGGCTGGCACCGGGGGAAGCTCGGGCTTCCCCCAACCCCAGCCCCCAGAATAGGCTGCTACCCGCAAGCCTTCAGAGCCCAGCGGGAACTCCCACCGCGCTCCGAAGGCTTGCGGATAGCTGCCTGAAGCCTGGAGAGCGAGAGGGGTTGGTGCGCACCAGGCTTCAGCGAAAGTAGACGCACACACATTTCCCCTTCATTTTTGGAGGGGGAAAAGTGCGTCCTATAGAGCGAAAAATACGGTAGATTTCCCCTCAATTAAGAAATGATTGGTGTTTCATGGATTCCGAGTCTTACCAGTAATTTCATTTATGATCTCCAGAGCTGGCCTGCCTTCGGAAGCGTGGCGTCTGATTCAACACATGCTCTGAGAAGAACGGCCAGCCTTTTAGTCCCTGCCGGGCTCTCTTGCTGCTCACCTTTCAACAGGTGCCTTCAGTCGAGAACTTCAGGTGCACATCCGAGTTAGAAGGTCAATCGCTGGTCCTCGTCATCTCAAAACGTATTTATTTCTGCCCTCTGGCTCCTTGATCTTCCGTGGCAAAGAGCTGCTGAGTTTAGCCACTGCAGCTATGAACAGAGGCTCAAAAGGGTACTGGGAAATGTGGGGCGCGCATTAATAAAAACAGCATTATTATCCAGTAGGCTTTGGTGGAAACTGCATATTTGAATTGCCGTTTTAGGTTCCTCTACATTGGGCAATTTGCCGTTTGGCTAACACCTTTCCCTACATTTTCCCCAGTACACTCGGCTTCTCTTTCCCCACCAATTGTGGCGAAAAGCAGCAGAAGAAAATCGCCATGGCACATTCCTTTGCCATGCTAGTTTTGCACGCAGCAAGCATGTGGCAAAAACGGTTCTTTTAATCATCCCAGGCTCAAGCTGTAATTTCCGGTGCTTTGTTCAGGTCACCTTGCCTCGTGCGAGGACAGTGTTTTCCCTTGCACAAATCTCCATGGCTGCATCTCTTGTGAGAATCAGGCCGGAGAGGGAGGAGCCCAGTTTGCTGTTGGGGATAAAACCCCGTAGGTTGTCCTAAAATATCCCAAAAGGATCTTCTAAAATGTCCAGCTGGAACAACTCCGTTGCTTAAGCGTTTGACACAGAATCAACTCTGGAAACTTGTAAAGGATTAAAAAAAATAACTTTTTGGAGAAAAAATAACTTGGGAGTTTTGGCTTTTATTCTCTTCTTTCTCTCTCCCCACCCTGCCAATACATTTTTTGGTTTTTTTACACTTTAATACAAGAGCTAAACTACATATAAGGGACGCGGGTGGCGCTGTGGGTAAAAGCCTCAGTGCCTAGGGCTTGCCGATCGAAAGGTCGGAGGTTCGAATCCCCGCGGCTGGGTGCGCTCCCGTTGTTCGGTCCCAGCGCCTGCCAACCTAGCAGTTCGAAAGCACCCCCGGGTGCAAGTAGATAAATAGGGACCGCTTACTAGCGGGAAGGTAAACGGTGTTTCCGTGTGCGGCTCTGGCTCGCCAGAGCAGCGATGTCACGCTGGCCACGTGACCCGGAAGTGTCTCCAGACAGCGCTGGCCCCCGGCCTCTTGAGTGAGATGGGCGCACAACCCTAGAGTCTGTCAAGACTGGCCCGTACGGGCAGGGGTACCTTTACCTTTACCTTTTTTAAACTACATATAACTACAGTAACTTGCCCTGGGATGTATTACTAAGTTTCATATGTAGGTACATAGTACACAAGGAATACAGTGGCTGGGGAAACTCAGCCAGATGGGCGGGGTATAAATAATAAATTATTATTATTATTATTATTATTATTCCCTTCTTCTCTTTCCGTGGTTCATTTTGCATACCATAAATCCCTGCATATTTTACATCGGGGTCTGCAAAGTTTTTGTGGCTTGGGCCCGTTCACTGTCCCACAGACGCCGCGGTGGGCCGGAGCGCACGCATGCGCAAGAGCCATTTTCGGTGCTCCTTCCGGCACGGAGGAGGCGCGCACAGCTTCCCATTGGCTGCAGGAGCTTCCTGCATTGCAGGGGGTTGGACTGGATGACCCTTGGGTTCCCTTCCAACTCTATGGTACTGGAAGTCGCACATAACTATAACAAAGGCGGCATTTTTTCATCTCCACCAAGCTAAGCAGTTGGCTCCTTACCTCTCTCGCCCTGACCTAGCCACTGTGATCCACGCGACGGTCACCTCCAGACTGGATTATTGTAACTCGCTCTACGTGGGGCTGCCCTTGAGACTGACCCAGAAACTCCAGCGGGTGCAGAATGCTGCAGCCAGACTCCTTACGGGGTCTTCGCTGTGAGATCACATTCACCTGGTGCTATACCAGCTGCACTGGCTCCCGGTGGAGTACAGGATCAGGTTTAAGGTGCTGGTTTTAACCTTTAAAGCCCTTCACAGCCTAGGACCCTCGTACCAACGGGACTGCCTCTCCTGGTATGTCCCACAGAATAACTTACGGTCTTCAAACAAAAACATCTTGGAGATCCTGGGCCACAGGGAGGTTAGGCTGGCCTCAGCTAGACCCAGGGCTTTTTCGGCTGTGGCCCCGATCTGGTGGAACGCTCTGTCACAAGAGACTAGGGCCCTGCGGGACTTGACGTCTTTCCGCAGGGCCTGCAAGACAGAGCTGTTACACCAGGCCTTTGGCCAAGGCACAGCCTGACCCCCTCCTTCGGTAACCCTCACAGAACTCTAGCCCAATAGTTGCCATCAATTTGATTTGAATTAATTTTAGAAAGAAATGATTTTAGAATGTTGTATTATTTTATTGATGTTAGCCGCCCTGAGCCTGGCTTTGGCTGGGGAGTGCGGAATATACAGTGGTGCCTCGCAAGACGAAATTAATTCGTTCTGCAAGTTTTTTCATCTTGCGAAGCACTGCTGCGTATTGACGGTTTCCCATAGGAATGCATTGGCGGCTTAAAAAAAAAGGCGCAAGACGTTCCGTCTTGCGAAGCAAGCCCACAGGGGAATAAACTTTATTATTAATATTATTATTATTATTATTATTATTATTATTATTATTATTATTATTAACTATCGTGACTGGTTGTGCAGAACCCTGAAACCTGACAGCTGTCATACTGCTGCCCCTTCCTGGATTGATTGATTGATTGATTGATTGATGGAAGGCAGGCAGGCAGCCGAAGCCTCTGTGCTGTTGAAATCCAACTCCCATGAGCTCCAGCTAGCATAGCGAATGGCCAGGGATACGTTGCATCTAGAGCAGCGGTTCTCAACCTGTGGGTCCCCAGATGTTGTTGGACTACAACTCCCATCATTCCTGAGCTCTGGCCTTGCTAGCTAGGGGTGAGGGGAGTTGTAGTTCATCAACATCTGGGGACCCACAGGTTGAGAAAGGCTGATCTAGAGCATGGGTAGGCAACCTAAGGCCCGGGGGCTGGATCCAGCCCAATCGCCTTCTCAATCCGGCCTGTGGACAGTCCAGGAATCAGCGTGTTTTTACATGAGTGGAATGTGTCCTTTGATTTCAAATGCATCTCTGGGTTATTTGTGGGGCCTGCCTGGTGTTTTTACATGAACAGAATGTGTCCTTTTATTTAAAATGCACCTCTGGGTTATTAGTGGGGCATTGGAATCCGCTCATATATTTTTTTCAAAATATACCGTATTTTTTGCTCTATAAGACTCACTTTTTCCCTCCTAAAAAGTAAGGGGAAATGTGTGTGCGTCTTATGGAGCGAATGCAGGCTGCACAGCTATCCCAGGAGCCAGAACAAGCAAGAGGGATTGCTGCTTTCACTGCGCAGCGATCCCTCTTGCTGTTCTGGCTTCTGAGATTCAGAATATTTTTTTCTTGTTTTCCTCCTCCAAAAACTAGGTGCGTCTTATAGTCTGGTGCGTCTTATAGAGTGAAAAATACGGTAGTCCGGCCCCGCACAAGGTCTGAAGGACAGTGGACCGGCCCCCCTGCAGAAAAAGTTTGCAGAGAGCAAGAGGTTCTCCACACCTGGCTTTAAAGTCCAACAAGTTGGGGGGCAGGTTTTATGTACTGGAAGTTTTTTCAAGGATCAAAAGCACTTAAAGGATAGAGTGCCCATCGCGGGAGATGGGAGCGTCCGATAAATCAAAGGAAGACCCGGCTTCCAAAAATAGCTCCTTAACTTGAAAGGTTAACCCCATAAGCTTATTAACGTTTTAAGAAGCTTGGGCATAGCTGCTTTCAGATACACCCAGAGTCTCCGTCGTAGAAGCAGCCCGGGGGGGGGGGGAGGAAAACGCTCAGGGGGTTAAGCCAGACTGTGTGCACACACAGTAGCTGTTAGGAGGCGTTTGACGTGTCCCCCCCACCAAGCGCTCGTTGAATGGGAGCAGGAGCAGGGAGCCCCGGAACTGGGCTTCTCCTAGCAGCTAGGAGTCCGCAGCCTGTAAGCACCACTCAACAGCGATGAGGAAGCCCATAAACAGGCGGTCCAGCCTTTCAGCCAACTTGAAAATCGGCGACTACAAGAAATGCTGCCTGACACCCGAAGAGGAAGAAGTCCACATCCCCTTCGCTCAGGAGAGGCTGGTCAAGCAATGGGGGTCGATGCACAACGTGGCCGACAGGGCCCAGGAACGCCAGAACATCCCTCCCCGCAGGAACCGCTACTTTCTGAACCTCAACGTGGGCGGGAAATGCTTCCAGATCGCGTGCAAAGTGGCCGCAAGGTACCCGGTCACCAGGATCGGCCAGCTGGCCGTCGCCACCGACCCCATGAAGAAGCTGCAGCTCTGCGACGACTACTCGGTCCCGAGGAACGAATACTTCTTCGACCGGGACCCCCTCATCTTCCACTACGTCTTCCACTTCTACCGCAGCGGCGTCATGTGGATCATGCAGGAGCTCTGCCCGGCCAACTTTGTGGAGGAGATCGAGTACTGGGGCGTCCACATGAAGTACGCCCAGAGGTGCTGCCGTATCCTCTTTGAGGAGAAGCAGGACGAGATGGCTGAATACCTGAAGGTCCAACGGGAGCTGGAAGCAGAGCTGGAGCCGCTGGAGAGCGAGGTGAACTTCGAGGGCATGTTCCTGGGCACGTTCCGGAAGGCCATCTGGAACCTGGTGGAGAACCCGTTCTCCTCTATCCCGGCCAAGATCATCGCCATCATGTCCAGCGTCTGCGTGCTGGTGTCCATCGTGGGCATGACGCTCAGCACGGTGGAGGAGATGCAGCACAAGACCAGCAAGAAATGCATGGAGCGCGTGGAGACCGTCTGCGCCATCTTCTTCACCCTGGAGTACCTGATGAGGCTCATCTCCGCCTCCTCTTGCCAGCAGTTCCTGCGGGCGGCCTTCAGCGCCATCGACCTGGTCTCCATCCTCCCCTTCTACATCCAGCTCCTCTTCGAGAACCTGGGCGAGGGAGACACGGAGTACCACGAGGAGTTGCACAAGATGCGCAGCGTCGGGAAGCTGGGGAAGGTCCTCAAGCTCATCAAGCTCATGCGCATCTTCCGCATCCTCAAGCTGGCGCGCCACTCCACCGGCCTGCGGGCTTTCGGCTTCACCATCCGCCAGTGCTACCAGCAGGTCTGCTGCCTCCTCCTCTTCATCGCCATGGGCGTCTTCACCTTCTCGGCACTGATGCACTCTGTGGAGCACGACGTCCCCGGCACCAACTTCACCAGCATTCCCAGCGCCTGGTGGTGGGCAGCGGTGAGTAGAGTGCCTCTGGTTACCTGCTCCACAGGTGGGGCAACCTCCATTCCGTTTCCCCCAAACTACGCCCCGCTGCCAATCACTGGGTGGCGTCAGCTGATGATCACGGGGTTTAACCCTGCTGGGTGCTGCTTCAAAGGTAGCCCCACGTAGAGCGCATTGCAGTAGTCCAAGCGGGAGATAACTAGAGCATGCACCACTCTGGCAAGACAGTCCGCAGGCAGGTAGGGTCTTAGCCTGCGTACCAGATGGAGCTGGTAGACAGCAGCCCTGGACAGAGAATTAACCTGCGCCTCCATGGACAGCTGTGAGTCCAAAATGACTCCCAGGCTGCGCACCTGGTCCTTCAGGGGCACAGTTATCCCATTCAGGACCAGGGAGTCCCCCACATCTGCCTGTCCCCCCAAAATAGTACTTCTGTCTTGTCAGGATTCAACCTCAGTCTGTTAGCCGCCATCCATCCTCCAACCACCTACAGGCACTCACACAGGACCTTCACTGCCTTCACTGCTTCTGATTTAAAGGAGAGGCTAAAGGTCCCCGCCTCCCGCCCCCCCAGCCATCAGTCTCCTCCTCTCCAGGGTTTTCCCCCCAATCAATCAGAGACTGTGCCTGCGTGCCTGTCTTTGCTCCTCTCACTTCATGCCTCTGCTGGTTCTGGGACACAAAGGAGGAGGGGAGCTTGTCGCAGCAGGAGGGAGAGAGACCTGTGTCTCTTCACCAGGTTGACTCATCTCTGCTTCTTGGCCTCCCTCCTCCTCTGCTTCAGCTTCTGCCTTATCTCTGTCGCAGACTCTTCCAGCTCACTAAGCCCTGTTGCCCCTTCAGCTTCCAAACCTCCTCACAGTCTTCTCTGACCACTCATTGCTGTCCCACCCCCAATCCCCAGGCTCTCAAACTTCTTCCCTTGTGGGATCCCAGCTGACTCCTCCCAGCATTCCTCTGCATCCTACCAGTCCCTGACACCCTAAGCCTGTGGGTCACCTTTGACATGGGTCAATCAGGTGATGGATGAGTAGCCCTTGCCCACCCGTCTCAACCTCCCCCTGCTCCTGATTTAATCGTGTGGAATCAGACCATTAGCCCACCCAGCCTTGCCCTGGGCACAGGCAACACACGCTACGCCCCTGCCTCCTGCAGACCACAGCGATCTGCTTGGTGCTTAAGGGATGCTGAGCAAAACGGGTCTAGGGATGCAAGTGGCGCTGTGGTCTAAACCACTGAGCCTGTTGGGCTTGCCAATCAGAAGATCAGCAGTTCAAGTCCGCTAAACAGAGTGAGCTCCCATTGCTCTGCACCTGCTCCTGCCAACCTAGAAGTTCAAAAGCACACCAGTGCAAGTAGATAAATAGGTACTACTGTGGCAGGAAGGTAAACGGCATTTCTGTGGGCTCTGGTTTCTGTGACGGTGTCCCATTGCACCAGAAGCGGCTTAGTCCTGCTGGCCACATGACCAGGAAAGCTGTCTGTGGACAAACGCCGGCTCCCTCGGCCTGAAAATGAGGTGAGCGCTGCAACCCCAGGGGTCCTTTACCTTTACCTAGTGGTCTGGCTCTGGTCTGTGTGGGCAGAAAAAGGCTTAGCTCACTGGATGCTTAGGGCACGAGATGGCAGGGCACAAACCAAGCTAATTTGGGTGCATTGTCTCATAGATTTGCAGGCTTGGAACGGATCCGCAAGGTAAAGGGACCCCTGACCATTAGGTCCAGTCGTGACCGGCTGGGGTTGCTGCGCTCATCTCACTTTACTGGCCGAGGGAGCCAGTGTACAGCTTCCGGATCATGTGTCCAGCATAACTAAGCCGCTTCTGGCGAACCAGAGCAGCGCACGGAAACGCCATTTACCTTCCCGCCAGAGCGGTACCTATTGATCTACTTGTACCAGTGTGCTTTCGAACTGCTAGGTTGGCAGGAGCTGGGACCGAGCAACGGGAGCTCACCCTGTCGTGGGGATTCGAACCGCCGACCTTCTGATCGGCAAGTCCTAGGCTCTGTGGTTTTACCCACAGCGCCACCCGCGTCCCTAAGGGTACCAGGAATCCGGGGCATGCTCTCGATGAGCCGCAAGGCAGGCGTGCATCTCCGCTGCTTGCCAACGAGGCCCAATTCTGTTTTTCGGTTCTGTGTCATTCTCTTCCTCCTCTCTCTAGAGCCAGTGTGGTGTAGTGGTTAAGAGCAGTGGACTCGTAATCTGGTGAACCGGGTTCGTGTCTCCGCTCCTCCACATGCAGCTGCTGGGTGACCTTGGGCCAGTCACACTTCTCTGAAGTCTCTCAGCCTCACTCACCTCACAGAGTGTTTGTTGTGGGGGAGAAAGGGAAAGGAGAATGTTAGCCGCTTTGAGACTCCTGAAGGGGAGTGAAAGGCGGGATATCAAATCCAAACTCTTTCTTCTTCTAGGTCAGCCTCTCTACGGTGGGCTACGGGGACACCGTTCCGGACACATTTCTGGGGCGCATGGTGGCCTTTGGCTGCATCTCCTTTGGCATAATCTTGAACGGGATGCCCATCTCCATCCTCTACAATAAGTTCTCGGACTACTACGCCAAGCTGAAGTCCCACGAGAACGAGACCACCCTTTCGCTCAAGCTCTCGCGGAAACTCAACTTCAGGGCCAGAGCCTGGAGGAAGTTCAACGAGTGCCTCTGCGCTGAGTACATCATCCCCAGCCAGCAAGCTTCGCATCAGGCCCATGCCCGCCACGGGTACCATCCCGTCCATCAGGGGCACCCCGTCACCCGCCAGCCGGGGCACCCTCACTCCCAAATGCCCCATTCTCCCGTCCACTGCTCAGACCACCTCGCCCCCCAACCGCAGCCTCACCATGCCCACCCAGAGGCTCTCAACACCCACCTCGCTCCGCCGTCGGGGCGGCCCACCCCTCAGCCATCGCCGCGGCCGCCCTCTCAAGCCAGGCGAGGGAGCCAGTAGAAGGTGGAGAGAGGGTTTTGTGGTCTTTTTAGGAGGGTATGATCCGTTTGCAAAGGGCCACATTTATTTATTATTATTAGAGCCAGTGTGGTGTAGTGGTTAAGAGCGGTGGTCTCGTAATCTGGGGAACCGGGTTCGCTTCCCCGCTCCTCCACCTGCAGCTGCTGGGTGACCTTGGGCCAGTCACACTTCTCTGAAGTCTCTCAGCCCCACTCACCTCACAGAGTGTTTGTTGTGGGGGAGGAAGGGAAAGGAGAATGTTAGCCGCTTTGAGACTCCTTTGGGTAGTGATAAAGCGGGATATCAAATCCAAACTCTTCTTCCTCTTCTTACATATTGAGTTTATATACTGCCCTATACCCGGAGGTCTCAGAGCGGTTCACAGAATCGATCACAATGTATACCATCAGAATAAAAACAACAACCCAATAACACAAATAATTCAAAATTATTGGGAAACGATTTATACTGAACTTTTAAAAACGTTAAAAAAATATTTTGCTAAAAACCCAGTTGCATTATTGCTGGGATTATTAACAACATAAGTTTCCAATAGAGAGAGAAATTTGTTTCTATATGCTACAGCGGCCGGCCGCATATTATTAGTGCAAAAATGGAAAACAGATAAAGTGCCAGCGAAGGAAGACTGGCATATTAAACAGTTAGAAAATGCAGAGTTGGCAGGGATGCCCTCTAGAATAAGAAAACAAAATGATGAACGATATAAAGAGGACTGGATGCTATTTAGAGAATATATGGGAAAGTATTATAAGCAAACAATTTACCTAGCAGGATGGTAACATTTTCAGCAGAGTAAGAAATAAATAAAGTAGATAAAAGCGGTTGCGATAGACGGGGTGAACTAAGAAAACACGAGGAAGAATGGGGTTGAAAAGAACCATGGAAAGAGTTTATACAGGAAGTCAAGGAATGTTTTCTGATTTTTTGTTTGTTACATCTTTGAAAGGTTTTTCTTTCTTGCATCTTTTTTTGTTTATGCTTTGTTGATGTGGAAGGTTATCAGAAAATCAAATAATAAATTTAAAAATAAAAATGTGCAGTGCAGATGAGCAGCTTGCTTGCTTGCATATGGCCCTCACAGAACCCGAAAATAATTCCTCCAGACTCATAAGGAGGCAGCCATACGTCACACGTGATTCCATCACAAACAGTGAGGGTAAAGTAAAGGTAACGGGACCTCTGACCATTAGGTCCAGTCTTGGCCGACTCTGGGGTTGCGGCACTCGTCTCGCTTTACTGGCCGAGGGAGCCAGCGTACAGCTTCGGGGTCATGTGGCCATCATGACTAAGCCGCTTCTGGCGAACCAGCGCAGCACACGGAAACGCCGTTTACCTTCCCGCCAGAGTGGTACCTATTTATCTACTTGCACTTTGATGTGCTTTCGAACTGCTAGGTTGGCAGGAGCAGGGACCGAGCAATGGAAGCTCACCCCGTCATTGCGGGGATTCGAACCGCCGACCTTCTGATCGGAAAGTCCTAGGCTCTGTGGTTTAACCCGCAGCGCCACCACCATCTAACACTGAGAGAGCAGGTCCTAATTTTGCATGTTACATTTCCTGGGTTTAAGCCACTCTCGCTTTTTTAGGTCCTTGGGGACTAGAAGCTTGGATATAAAGCTGAGAAAGAGCATCACAACAACTTAAGATGAACATGTAAATGGGCCTGGGAAAGAGAGGTATCTAGGGTGGGGGTTTTAACTTTTAAAAAATGAAATCAAGAATGAAAGACCTTTCGTTTTTCTGTGCATGGGGTCTCTGCCAACAGGACTTAGAACAGACACAGGGAGCTTATAGACAGCCACCCAAAAAAAGAAGCCACAGCAAATTTTGTGCATGGGTTGTCATCCAAAAAATCACCAGCACCCCTTTTTCAGCTAAGAAAGTCAGCCATGGCTGTTGAACCACAGCAAAGTGGCTGGGTGATAAAGGGGACTAAGGAGGAATGGTTTTTCAGCTGGCAGCTGGACCCAGAGGCCTGTACAGTGGTGCCCCGCAAGACGAATGCCTCGCAAGACGGAAAACCCACTAGACGAAAGGGTTTTCCGTTTTGGAGGTGCTTCGCAAAACGAATTTGCTATGGGCTTGCTTCGCAAGACGAAAATGTCTTGCGATTCCTGGGGTTTTTTTTCCCTCCCCCCCCCCTTTTCCCCAAGCCCCTAAGCCGCTTAACAGCTGTTCGCTAAGCCGCTTAACAGCTGATCGCTAAGCCGCTTAACAGCTGATCTAAGCCGCTTAACAGCTGATCTAAGCTGGTAATAGCCTTTTAGCAGGTAATCCGCTAATCCCTTAAGCCTTTAATAGCCGCTAATAGCCGCTAAACTGCTAATAGCGCTAATCCGCTAATGGGCTTGCTTCGCAAGACGGAAAAAGCCGCAAGACGAAGAGACTCGCGGAACGGATTCTTTTCGTCTTGCGAGGCACCACTGTAGTCCATTGAAAAATGAATGGGCTGAGGTCAGGGCCAGATTTAGGTTTGATGAGGCTCTAAGCTACTGAAGGTGATGGGGCCCTTTATATGTCCAGCTGTCCTTTGTCAACAAAAAATTCTCACTTTTTTGTGTGTTGAATATATGCTATATGGTAATTTGTGGACCGCATAGGTATCTAAAACCATTTGCACATAACAAAATACGTATTTTATCAAAGTAATTGTTGAACTGAAATACAGTTAAGAAGTATAAAGGTAAAGGGACCCCTGACTGTTAGGTCCAGTCGCGGACAACTCTGGGGTTGCAGCGCTCATCTCGCTTTACTGGCCAAGGGAGCCGGCGTTTGTCCGCAGACAGCTTCTGGGTCATGTGGCCAGCATGACTAAGCCGCTTCTGGCAAAACCAGAGCGGTACCTATTTATCTACTTGCACTTTGACGTGCTTTCGAACTTCTAGGTGGGCAGGAGCAGGGACCAAGCAACAGGAGCACACCCTGTTGCGGCAATTCAAACCACGACCTTCTGATCAGCAAGCCCTAGGCTCAGTGGTTTAGACCACTGCACCACCCTCGACCCTTTATTAAGAAGTTTATTAATAGTGAAATACAATTAAGAAGTATATTAATAGTGAAATAATTATTAAGCTCCAACTTAAAATGCAGGGGAACGGGTGGCGCTGTGTTTAAACCACAGAGCCTAGGGCTTGCCGATCAGAAGGTCGGTGGTTCGAATCCCCGCGACGGGGTGAGCTTCCATTGCTCGGTCCCTGCTCCTGCCAACCTAGCAGTTCGAAAGCACGTCAAAGTGCAAGTAGATAAATAGGTACCCCTCCGGCAGGAAGGTAAACGCCGTTTCCGTGCGCTGCTCTGGTTTGCCAGAAGCGGCTTAGTCATGCTGGCCACATGACCCGGAAGCTGTACACTGGCTCCCTCGGCCAATAAAGCGAGCAACGGGAGCTCACTCCATCACATGGATTCAAACCTCCGACCTTCTGATCGGCAAATCCTAGGCTCTGTGGTTTAACCCACAGCGCCACCCGCATCCCATGATGGGAATTGTAAGCTGGGGACTCAAGTTTGGGAAACCTTGGAGTTAAAATGTAAATGGTGGCATTTCACTGCTTTGGCAATGTGCTCTTGCAGGGGTCGTCCAACCCCGAGACCCATCTCTGACCCCATTTCACCTAGTCGCTTAATAGGCACATTGTTTATCCCAGAAATGGCACTTTTCCAGATATGCACAGTGCAACCTTAGAATTGCCCCTAAATGCAAACCAGCAAGGAATTCTCCTGCATCCCAGAGAGTCACAGAAACAGACTAGAAAACCTATGGAAAGTGATTGGTCTCGATAACATAAACATTTTGGAACTTTCGCAGCGGCAAGCTAAAGTCTGCATCAGCCGAAAGAAGGAACAAGCTGGAGCGAGCATGCTAATCTAGGATTAAATGATTAAATGTCTCGACAGGTCAGGGTTTCTGAGCCGTGGAGCCTGACCACAATGAGGCTGCCAGGATCTTTTAATTCCCAGGTGAAGGAGAAGAATCGGGGGGGGGGGGAGTCACACCCTCTGGGTTCAATTCCAGGATCTTTTCTGTCTCTCTTAAAATTGTTCCTTTTTCCTCCTTGCCGTCCCCTCTTCTTTTTAACTGTTTTCTGTTGCTGCTCCTGCTGTAAAGATTTCTTCTAAATTAAGCTTGTGTTGTTGTGTGACAAGTGTTTCATTTAACACTTACGCCCAGAATCTCCCGGACATATCCGGAATACTGCAGTTGTAGCCTTATGAGGCTTTGCCCTCGGGTGGGAAAAATATCGCGCCTGGGAAAGGGAAAGACTCTCCTCCTGCGAGAGAGGGGAGTGGTTGTGGTCGGGAGCCGGACTCCGCCTCAAGCAGGGGGCATTAGCCCCCTGCCTCCCACTCACCTGGCTGGCGCCCACGCCCAGGTGCCTGCGAGGGGGCGTGTTTATCAGCCTAAATTGCTGCGGCACCAGCCTTCCGGCCTCACTTTTTGTAGTCCCGTCGTGAGTCACCCACCCTCCACACCCTTAGAGCTCAGGGTCTCAGTTTTCTCTTAGCCTTGCTATGGACCTTAGGTTGGTCGCCCTGGTTGTCCGGGGGGCCTGGTAGGAATTTTTCCATTTGGCATTAGGCCATTTTGGTTTTTTCGCCTACCTCGTAGCAATCGTCACAACTTTCGTGGTATTGGTGGGTAGGTTAAAGGTAAAGGTAAAGGTACCCCTGCCCGTACAGGCCAGTCGTGTTCGACTCTAGGGTTGCGTGCTCATCTCGCTCTAGAGGCCGTAAGCCGGCATCGTCCGAAGACACTTCTGGGTCACGTGGCCAGCGTGACAAAGCTGCAGCTGGCGAGCCAGCACCAGAGCCGCACACGGAAACGCCATTTACCTTCCCGCTATAAAGCGGTCCCTATTTATCTACTTGCACTTAAGAGTGCTTTCGAACTGCTAGGTGGGCAGGAGCTGGGACCGAACGACGGGAGCTCACCCCGCCGCGGGGATTCAAACCGCCGACCATACGATCAGCAAGTCCTAGGCACTGAGGTTTTACCCACAATGCCACCCGCGTCCGGTGGGTAGGTTAGGCATTGGAATAATGTGTTGTGGTGTGTCGAAGGGCTAGGTGTGGCCATCGCCTGCGCCTTCAATTTTGGGTATTCCGTTAAAGGAATCCGGCGGTCGTGTATTCTGTCCGATGCCTGCTTGGCGGGAGGCCATGGCACGACCCTCGGTGACATCAGGGGAGAGCCTATAGTTGGATTAGCATCAACAGGCTCCACCTACTGGTGAATAAACCCCCCCTTGTTTTAGACTCACCCCTCTCCGAGGGGGTGGAGTCAGCTGACGTAATCCAATGCCTAAGCTAATACCTTTTCACTTGCTGTAATCAATAAAGTTGTGGCCTTTTCTTGCCCATTAACCTTATATCACGTGTCCTTATGTTTTCATTCCACTACGTGGGGATCGGGTCTTCGAACCACAAGTGGGAGTCAACAGACACTCAAGGAATAGCTTCGGAGAAAAGGCTTTTATTTCTACCATCCATGAACTGGTAGAAGGAGCAAGTGTGATAAGTCACAAAAAGCATGCACAAAGTTCACAATCATGTGCACAAGCATATATACCCCTTTCCAGTTCCCTCCTCCTTTTCCAGGAGTCCTGCCCCATGAGTTCCTCTGAGCATGAACAGAAAGCTGTCTTGGGACTATTGGGACTCTTGGCACCCTTCCCAGGAAAGGGGTTTCAGAGTGTTCAGATAGGTTTCAATCTCTTGTTCTGGCATGGTTCCCGGACAGAAAGCAAGTTGCCATGTGGTTCTTTAGCAAGGCCAGAAGGCATGAGAAAGGCCTGAGAAACAATGGACTGTTCTCTACCTTTGTTACAGCAGAGCGGAATGTTTCTGATGCTTAGCTGCTGAGAAAATGATTTTGAAAAGCTTAGAATAGAATCATAGAATCATAGAGTTGGAAGAGACCACAAGGGCCATCGAGTCCAACCCCCTGCCAAGCAGGAAACACCATCAGAGCACTCCTGACATATGGTTGTCAAGCCTCTGCTTAAAGACCTCCAAAGAAGGAGACTCCACCACACTCCTTGGCAGCAAATTCCACTGTCGAACAGCTCTTACTGTCAGGAAGTTCTTCCTAATGTTTAGGTGGAATCTTCTTTCTTGTCGTTTGGATCCATTGCTCCGTGTCCGCTTCTCTGGAGCAGCAGAAAAGAACCTTTCTCCCTCCTCTATGTGACATCCTTTTCTATATTTGAACATGGCTATCATATCACCCCTTAACCTCCTCTTCTCCAGGCTAAACATGCCCAGCTCCCTTAGCCCTTAGCTCCCTTTGTTCAGAATCCCTATATTCTGAACAAAATGCTTGTTTAACCTGGAGGTAGGCTGTATGAACTGTGTATTGCTTTGTAATGATTTGTTGGGTCTCTGGACCGTAATAAAGATTGATGATGATGATGGTGATGAAGATAAATAAGAGGGGAGGGGAGCCTCTGAACTTCCAGACAGGACCATGGGAACCATTTTGTCTTGACAGCCAAGCAGCATGATCAAATATAAACATTCCTTGTTACCTCTTCAAATGTATTTCTGGAAAAGCAGATGTCTTGCATTAAAGTTTCCACCTTGGCTTGGCAATCGGTGCGTATACAGAAACTTCTTGCTAAAGCCCCGTAATTTATTTATTTTTTTAAAAGGAAATCCCACAAATGTTCTGGTTTGATTTCTGTCCAGCTTTCTTTGCACTGAAAGCCCCTCTGAGTGGCAGTAATTTGATAGCCTAACTGGGACATGTGAAAAGGATCTAGGAGTCTTGGTTGACCACAAACTTGACATGAGCCAACGGTGTGACGCGGCAGCTAAAAAAGCCAATGCAATTCTGGGCTGCATCAATAGGAGTATAGCATCTAGATCAAGGGAAGTAATAGTGCCACTGTATTCTGCTCTGGTCAGACCTCCCCTGGAGTACTGTGTCCAGTTCTGGGCACCACAGTTCAAGAAGGACACTGACAAACTGGAACGTGTCCAGAGGAGGGCAACCAAAATGGTCAAAGGCCTGGAAACGATGCCTTATGAGGAACGGCTAAGGGAGCTGGGCATGTTTAGCCTGGAGAAGAGGAGGTTAAGGGGTGATATGATAGCCATGTTCAAATATATGAAAGGATGTCATATAGAGGAGGGAGGAAGGTTGTTTTCTGCTGCTCCAGAGAAGCGGACACGGAGCAATGGATCCAAACTACAAGAAAGAAGATTCCACCTCAACATTAGGAAGAACTTCCTGACAGTAAGAGCTGTTTGACAGTGGAATTTGCTGCCAAGGAGTGTGGTGGAGTCTCCTTCTTTGGAGGTCTTTAAGCAGAGGCTTGACAACCATATGTCAGGAGTGCTCTGATGGTGTTTCCTGCTTGGCAGGGGGTTGGACTCGATGGCCCTTGTGGTCTCTTCCAACTCTATCATTCTATGATTCTATGAAACATCACAAAAGAGGTGATACAGAAAGCCATCTTCGAATATCGAAAGGGCTTTCGCGTGAAAGATGGGACAAGCTTGTTCTCTGGTGCTGCAGAGGGCAAGACCCAAACCAATGGGTTCAAATTGCGAGAAAGGAGATTCCAGAGAACTTTCTGACCCTTTTCAGAAAGTGGCGGTCATGGTTTTTTTACCTGTGGTTCCTGCTTTCCGGGGGCTGGACTAGATGACCTGTGGTGACCCCACCCAACTTTACAATTCTATGTTTCTAGTATTTTTTCGTCTGTTGCGCTGTTTGAATTTATTTAGGTGAGCAAATAGGGTTCACTGAAAGGGCAGCGCAGACCAGAAATCAGGGACACCAGCTGTTGAAATGCCAATACACAACCCCTCAGTTTAGGGACGCGGGTGGCGCTGTGGGTTAAACCACAGAGCCTAGGACTTGCCGATCAGAAGGTCGGCGGTTCGAATCCCTGCGACGGGGTGAGCTCCCGTTGCTTGGTCCCTGCTCCTGCCAACCTAGCAGTTCGAAAGCACGTCAAAGTGCAAGTAGATAAATAGGTACTGCTCTGGCGGGAAGGTAAACGGTGTTTCCGTGCGCTGCTCTCGTTCGCCAGAAGCGGCTTCGTCATGCTGGCCACATGACCCAGAAGCTGTACGCCGGCTCCCTTGGCCAGTAAAGCGAGATGAGCGCCGCAACCCCAGTAGCTCACGACTGGACCTAATGGTCAGGGGTCCCTTTACCTTTACCTTACCCCTCAGTTTGGATTTACCGGTAGATCTTAATTTACCTTTGCAGTTTCACAAATCTTGGTGAATCACCTTCTCACCTGTCTCCACCCCCACTTAAGACAAGAATACTATTTACAGAAGAAGGAAAGGTCTAGTTTGGTCTTTAATAGGAAAACAGTACCACATGAAACACAGCACACGCCAAAATAATAATGAAAGCCGTAACAAATATTTTACAAATATTTACAAGTGTCTCTGTACAGGGAGCATCCAGTATTTGTATCCAACTAAATCCTACTCAGAGTAGGCCCTCAGAAAACGATGGGCTCTCCTCCATCGGTTGTCAACAAGCTGAGGTTGGGTGGCCATCTGCCAAGGATTCTTTAGCAGAGATTCCTGCGTGTCGGGGTCAGACTAGATGACCACGGGAACCCCTTCCAGCTCTATGATTCTAGACCCAGACCCATCTGGGTGTGACTCTCTTAATTCCATTGGCTTCAGCTGGTCTACTCTTTTGAGTCTGACGTAGCTGAAAACAACATCATCTGTACATACAGACGCACAAACATATATATTTATATATTAACACTTTGGATATTTACAGTATAGTACATTCTGTATTGAGAAGATCCTTTGGCCTGAGACCATGTTTTCCAACTAAATTCTTTTTGCTGTATATCCACCCACTCCTTCCTCGCTTTCGCTCACCTCTCCCCAAAAAAATGAAATTCCATTCAAAGGCAGGTTTATGAATACGCAGCACTCAATTCCAGAACGCTGGCTTTCCCTACAACCCTGGTAGAATAGGGGTTGGCGACGGGGCCAAATCAGGCCTGGAGAACAGGCGCTGGCTGGCGTTTCTAATGCGGGGGCCACCAATGGTGAGACACGGCCCATGCTGAGCAACATGAGGGATGTGATACATAAGTAGCAGTCAAGTACGACATTCCTTGTTTTCCTAGAGTGGCCATGCAGGGGAATGTTTGGTCCAGCCAGTCGAGAACTTCCTGTTTCCTCCTGGCTGGGACATACTTCCTTTGCATGTGACTAGAGGTGGGCATAGCCTTACCTGCCCAGGTAACAAAATGGCAAGGCGCACCCCCTGTCTTTGATTCTTCCTTTTCAGTCTTCCTTTCCTCGTGTGAACTGCAGTGACTGCGAGTCTGCAGTCACTGGGATTAAACCCCCATATGCGGTAGATCCACACTTACGTATTTGTAACTAAGTCTGCCTTCAGGGATCCAACTGTGAACTGATGATGCGAGTAAACTTCTTTCATATACTTTACACAACATTGTGGCGCGTTTATTCTTTTAAGAGGGATATAAGGGAGCTTACCAGGAACCTAATACAGTGGGTGCTCAGGTTGTGACCGTGATCCATGCAGGATGCATGTTCGCAACCCGCGTCTGCACATCTGTGCATGCGCGGGTTGCGATTTGGCGCTTCTGCGTACGCACAAAGCACGATTTAGCACTTCTGCACATGCACGGCCGCCAAAACCTGGAAGTAACCCGTTCCGGTACTTCTGGGCTTCCACGGTCCGTAATCTGAAAAAAACGCAACCTGAAGCGTCTGTAACCCGAGGTATGACTGTATTGAGAGGCTTAAACAAGCCTGCAACCGGCTATCCACTGTGCATTTAAAGGGGGAATGTAAAACTCTAGTGCTAGAGTGCAAAATATGGTCTGAAGCTCAGCATCGAAAAAAACTAAGATCATGGCCACTGGTCCCATCACCTCCTGGCAAATAGATGGGGAAGAAATGGAGGCAGTGAGAGATTTTACTTTCTTGGGCTCCATGATCACTGCAGACGGTGACAGCAGTCACAAAATTAAAAGACGCCTGCTTCTTGGGAGAAAAGCAATGACAAACCTGGACAGCATCTCAAAAAGCAGAGACATCACCTTGCCAACAAAGGTCCATATAGTAAAAGCTATGGTTTTCCCAGTAGTGATGTATGGAAGTGAAAGCTGGACCATAAAGAAGGCTGATCGCCAAAGAATGAATGCTTTTGAATTTTGGTGCTGGAGGAGACTCTGGAGAGTCCCATGGACTGCAAGAAGATCCAACCTCTCCATTCTGAAGGAAATCAGCCCTGAGTGCTCACTGGAAGGACAGGTCCTGAAGCTGAGGCTCCAAGACTTTGGCCACCTCAGGAGAAGAGAAGACTCCCTGGAAAAGACCCTGATGTTGGGAAAGATGGCGGGCATAAGGAGAAGGGGACGACGGAGGACGAGATGGTGGGACAGTGTTCTCGAAGCTACCAGCATGAGTTTGACCCAACTGCGGGAGGCAGTGGAAGACAGGAGTGCCTGACGTGCTCTGGTCCAGGGGGTCACGAAGAGGCGGACACGACTAAACAACAACAACCCAAAAACTCTGCTAGCCCAAGTTAGGAAGGATATTAATAAACACCATATCCTCTCCTGCCTCTCTGAACATTCCCACACGACGGAGGCGTGTGGCTCAGTGGCAGCCGCAGCTCCCAGCCACCATGTCATCATACTGCTTGAGCACCACGTTTTCGTCGTCGTCAAAATATAGCAGGTTGATGGAGAACAACTTGTCAGGCACGCAACAGGGGCCGCTGACTTCCTGACTCAGCTTCAGGGCGTTGATGATGGAGAGGACGGTGGCGTGGTTCGTAGGCCTCATGTTCTCCCCCAGTGGGAAGGGGCAGGAACCTTTGCAATGGTAGGCGTTGTAACCCCGGGGGGAGATGATCCAGCCGGACCACCCGATTTCCTCAAAGTCCACGGAGAGCGGGAGCCTCTGGCAAGGCAGCTGGTTGTCCACTGAGCGAGGGGTCCGCGTGCCGTTGGATTTGGGGGCTGCCAGGTGCCCAGGAAGGGGCGCGTTCTGATGGGACAATTCTAAGCAGGAGACAACGAGATCGGAGTCGTATTAATAATAGTAATAATTTCTTATTCATACCCCGCCCATCTGGCTGGGCTTCCCCAGCCGCTCTAGGCAGCTCCCGACAGAATATTAAAAGCACAATAGAACATCAAACATTAAAAGCTTCCCCAAACAGGGCTGCCTTCAGATGTCTTCTAAAAGTCAGAGAGTTGTTTATTTCCTTGACATCTGATGGGAGGGCGTTCCCCAGGGCGGGCGCCACCACCGAGAAGGCCCTCTGCCTGGTTCCCTGTAACCTCACTTCTCACAGTGAGGGAACTGCCAGAAGGCCCTTGGCGCTGGACCTCAGTGTCCAGGCTGAATGATGGGAGTGGAGACGCTCCTTCGGGTATACTGGACCGAGGCCGTTTAGGGCTTTAAAGGTCAGTGCCAACACTTTGAATTGTACTTGGAAATGTACTGGGAGCCAATGTAGGTCTTTCAGCACTGGTGTTATATGGTCTCGGTGGCCACCCCCAGTCACCAGTCTAGCTGCCGCATTCTAGATTAATTGCAGTTTCTGGGTCACCTTCAAAGGTAGCCCCACGTAGAGCACATTGCAGTAGTCCAAGCGGGAGATAACTAGAGCATGCACCACTCTGGCAAGACAGTCCATGGGCAGGGAGGGTCTCAGCCTGCGTACCAGATGGAGCTGGGAGACAGCTGCCCTGGACACAGAATTGACCTGTGCCTCCATGGACAGCTGTGAGTAGCATGAAAGGCCATTTGAGAAGATTAACGTCCGCTTATCTTTCCGAAGACATTTAGATGCCACCCTCTCGCATTTAAAAGTGCCACGTTGCAAAATAAAATTTAAAGTGTTGTCTTGAGAGACAATGGAGTGCACATCCGAAGGTGAAACATTGAAATGGCCTCCCTGGGACACAAGACTTTTGGCACCAGTTTGGCCGCAGAACTTGCCAGAAGGAGCTGTACAGTGGTACCTCGGGTTACATACGCTTCAGGTTACAGACTCTGCTAACCCAGAAATAGTACCTTGGGTTAAGAACTTTGCTTCAGGGTGAGAACAGAAATCATGCTCCAGCGGTGCAGTGGCAGCGGGAGGCCCCATTAGCTAAAGTGGTGCTTCAGGTTAAGAACAGTTTCAGGTTAAGTACGGACCTCTGGAATGAATTAAGTACTTAACCTGAGGTACCACTGTACAACTGTCTTAGGGACTCTGCTGTGGATTTGGGAAGGATTTGAAAAAATAGGTTAACATTTAAATCTTAGAATAGCTTTGGCAAGTGGATATAGGCTGTAGGATTAGAAGTAGGAGATGGTGTATTTTAAAACAGTATTATCTGTAAGTAATAAAATGTGAAGATTTTTAGGGTTAAACAAGTGCGATAAAAAAAATATGGGTGGAAATTACGATATATGTAACTGCTAAAGATGAGGTAAAATGAAAATCAGATGGGGGGGGGATTGGGGGAAACCCACCTAACAATGTTTAGAAAAAAAATAAGGACAAGACAAGAATTTGTTTGTGTTGTTGGTTTTTCTGTTTGTGTTGTTTATTTGTGTTATAAAATGAATAAAAGTTTTTGGAAAAGAAGGAAAAGAAAGTGCATTATTCCCAAGTTCACTACAGATGTTACAGTCTTTTATGTCCCCTTTTATTAAATGTCCTTGATCATGCCACGGCGATAGACAAAAACACATCTTTCTTTACTCACCTAGGAAGGGGTTGCTGGGCAACAGGGCCCCCCGACGCCCGTCGTCAGTGAACAAAACCAGCATGGGCCTTTTGCTTTCGTGGTGATCTCTGCCCGACGCGAACTGCACGGCTCCATCGTCCAGGGGTGCCCCACCAAGGGACCGCACAGTGACCAACAGCCCCTGGTTACTGCTTTCCTCATCCATCCAGGAGCGGACCTGCAACGTCACGTCAGACCGGTTAATGTTTTGCACGCGGAGACGTGTGGATCGAGAGAGCGAGCCAAGCCGCGCCCGGTGGCAGAGGAGAGGATAATTCCGGTTGTCCTTTTCCGAACTCTTTCCCAACTCTACAGTCTCCTCTTTTGAGACCAGAACTGCACACAGTACCCCCAATGCGGTCGCACCGCAAAAATCAATTCACAGTTCTAAAAATACACATTGTGGGTTGTACCTAATGTAGCACTAAGTCAGGCACAGGCAAACTGGGCCCTGCAGCTGTTTTGGGACTACAACTCCCATCATCCACAGGACCAGTGGTCAGGGATGATGGGAATTGTAGTCCCAAAACATCTGGAGGGTCGAGTTAGCCTATGCCTGCACTAAATGCAAGGATATCTGCTTGTGGTGCTATACTTTACAGGGGGCAAGGAGGCATGTTACGGATTGGTTACGATATCACAAGTTACATGAAATGTTTAAATCAGGTAGAAAAAAAGGGGTTTTCTGGACCAAAGCTTACAATTCGAAAAATAACTTTTACAAAACAAAGAGACACTTTTGTCCAAAATGTACAATTTGTTATCAGAGTGGGGAGCAAAAGAGGAGTTTGTTAAAGCCTCAGTGACACACTGGGCAACAGATAGATTTTTAACCTCTGGGAAACTGACTTGAAGTTCACAGCATGTTATTCTTTGAAGGGAAACTACTTGAAAATGATTTACAGGTGGTATTTAACTCCTGAGTAGGCTTGCTAAGATGTAGAAGACTGGATCAGATAAGTGCTGGAGATGCAAAGAGGTCGAGAGAACGTTCTTTCGTATGTGGTGGACTTGTAAAATGGTAAAAGAGTATTGGGAAATGATCTAAAGCACCTTCCCAAAAAAGCCCAAGTCCTTTCTGTTGGGGATAATTCAGACTGAAATTCCCAGGTGTCAAAAAAGGTTACAGTGGTACCTTGGGTTACATACGCTTCAGGTTACATACACTTCAGGTTGCAGACTCCGCTAACCCAGAAATATTACCTCAGGTTAAGAACTTTGCTTCAGGATTAGAACAGAAATCGTGCGGCGGCAGCGGGGCAGCGGCGGGACCCCTGACCATTAGGTCCAGTAAAGGGACCCCTGACCATTAGGTCCAATCGTGACCGACGCTGGGGTTGCGGCGCTCATCTCGCTTTACTGGCCAAGGGAGCCGGCGTACAGCTTCCGGGTCATGTGGCCAGCAGGACTAAGCCGCTTCTGGCGAACCAGAGCAGCGCATGGAAACGCCGTTTACCTTCCCGCCGGAGTGGTACCTTATTTATCTACTTGCACTTTGACGTGCTTTCGAACTGCTAGGTTGGCAGGAGCAGGGACCGAGCAACGGGAGCTCACCCCGTCATTGCGCGGATTCGAACCGCCAACCTTCTGATCGGCAAGTCCTAGGCTCTGTGGTTTAACCCACAGCACTACCCGTGTAAACAAGTTTAGATGGATGCAATAATGGAATACTGAATGGTTTAGTTTTTTTGTAAAATATGCAGGGATTTATGATATGTAAAATGAACCATGGAAAGAGAAGAGGGGAAAGTCATTGATATTTTAAGGATGTAGAAATGAGCATTTTAAATTTTAAAACGGATATATAGTATCTCTGCTTGCGATGCATTATTGTTCCTGCAGACGGGTCCAAGTAGGCTTTGCGTAGACCAGAAACAGCTGAACTTGCCGGATTCCTGCTCTGAGGCAAAGACCAAACGCAGAACCAGTTGCGGCATGGAAAACATTTGCTCGGCTGCAATGCTGGAAACCTCTGGGGTCAACTTAGTAAAGGTAAAGGGACCCTTGACCATTAGGTCCAGTCGTGACCGACTCTGGGGTTGCGACGCTCATCTCACATTACTGGCCGAGGGAGCCGGCGTACAGCTTCCGGGTCATGTGGCCAGCATAACTAAGCCGCTTCTGGCGAACCAGAGCAGCGCACGGAAACACCGTTTACCTTCCCGCCGGAGTGGTACCTATTTATCTACTTGCACTTTGACGTGCTTTCAAACTGCTAGGTTGGCAGGAGCAGGGACCGAGCAAAGGGAGCTCACCCCGTCATTGCGGGGATTCGAACCGCCGACCTTCTGATCGGCAAGTCCTAGGCTCTGTGGTTTAACCCACAGCGCCACCCGCCTCCCGGGGTCAACTTAGAGCAGACTCTTAAAAAAGGCATCGAAACAAACTCACCGCTTGCGTGATGGCGAATACCTCCCAGCCCGTTCCTTGCACAGCAAGGAGTTTAGCAGACAGTAGCTTCTTTCCTTCAGGGGTATCCATGCTGTCTTTATCAAGGACCTGATAAATGCTCACCTGAAAGGATGGAGAGAGAGAGTAAGGTAAGACAAGGGAACCAGGTCTTGCTCACACCAGCCACAAAGTGCTCCAGTTTGTAAATGTCCCTTCGAATCGAGCCTGTTTAAGCAATTCACGTGAAATCCCACCCCAAAGTGCTGCAGGGGAGAAAACACTCTGTACATGCTCTGCAGAAACATCCTTTGCGGCTTTTTTCAAAGCTCTGTGGGGCAGCGGCAGCAGCTCCCAGGGCTTGGAAAGAGGATTCGGATGTCAACAGTTGTTTAATAATAATAATAATTTTTATTTATATCCCACCCTCCCCTGAAGGAGCGTCTCCACCCCCATCGTTTTGCCCGGACGCTGAGGTGCAGCGCCGAGGGCCTTCTAGCGGTTCCCTCACTGCGAGAAGCCAAGTTACAGGGAACCAGGCAGAGGGCCTTCTCGGTAGTGGCGCCCGCCCTGTGGAACGCCCTCCCATCAGATGTCAAAGCGATAAATAACTATCTGACATTTAGAAGACAAGTTAAGGCAGCCCTGTTCAGGGAAGTTTTTAATCTGGGATATTTTACTGTATTTTTTGTTTCTATGGAAGCCGCCCAGAGTGGCTGGGGAAACCCAGCCAGATGGGCGGGGTACAAATAATAAATTTTTTATTATTATTATTATTATTATTATTATTATTATTATTATTATTATCCCCGACCAGAGCCGGGCTCAGGGCAGCTAACACCAATAAAATCACAGTAAAAATGTAAGGGGGAGGGGAACGGATTTAAAATATAGGTTAAAATGCTGCCGCATTTTAAAAGCAGCCCATAGATCAAGACCATAAGGGGAGGGAAACAGAAGGGTCAGACTGAGGCCAAACCAAAGGCCAGGCGGAACAGCTCTGTCTTGCAGGCTCTGCGGAAAGATGTCAAGTCCTGCAGGGCCCTAGTCTCTTGTGACAGAGCGTTCCACCAAGTTGGGGCCAGCACTGAAAAGGCCCTGGCCTTAGTTGAGACCAATCTAACCACCTTGCGACTTGGGACCTCCAAGCTATTGTCATTTGTGGACCTTAAGGTCCTCCGTGGGGCATACCAGGAAAGGCGGTCCCGTAGGTACGAGGGTCCTAGGCCGTGAAGGGCTTTAAAGGTCAAAAGCAGCACCTTAGATCTGACCCTGTACTCCACCGGGAGCCAGTGCAGCTTGAAAAGCACTGGGTGAATATGCTCCCAAGGCAGAGACCCCATGAGGAGCCTCGCTGCAGCATTCTGCACCCGCTGGAGTTTCTGGGACAGCTTCAAGGGCAGCCCTGCGTAGAGCGAATTACAGTAGTCAAGCCTGGAGGTGACCGTCACGTGGATCACTGTGGCCAGGTCGGGGCGGGAAAGGGAAGGGACCAACTGCTTCCATTTGGAAGCTTCCAGACTCAAACCAGGTTTCTGGGGGGAGACAAGCTCATTCAGTAGAGCATGAGGCTCTGTCTCAGGGCCATGAGCCCCACATTGAGCAAAAGATTTTAGCGGGGTCAGACTAGATGACCTGCGTGGTCCCATGACTGGCAGAATCCGAGACCAGGGAGAAGAGTCGGTGGAAGAAGACTGGAAAAAATTTAAAGTATATTTACAGAAATACTGCAAAACTAATGAATGTTAGAAGAATGCTGGAATGAAGCTATATGGTTTTAGCAGAAATGTTATAAAGAACTAAGTAAAAACTGATTGTTAATGGGCGAAAGTGGAAAATCTAAAGTTAGATTGTGTTAAGATAAATTATAGAACAAAGAAAAAAAAGATTGAAAAAGATGGAGAGGATTTGCTGAAATAGCTAAATTGAACTAGAATACAAAAAAGGGAGGTGTGAGGAGGTCGATGAAACAAGTAAATGAAAGGCAAAGAAATGGAAATTGGATGTGTTTTTTAAATGTTTTTGTTTTTCTTGTTGTTTTGATGTATTGTTTTTTTTTTGTTTTCCTTTTTATCTTTGATGTATTGTTTGTTAAATTCTTTATTGTTTTTTTCTTTTTGTAACTATTAAATTTCTAATAAATATTATTATAAAAAAATTATAATAATAGATGACCTGCGTGGTCCCTCCCAACTATGATTCCATGATATGCTGTGCATGAGGAAGACTTGACCATTATTGGCCCAATTTTTCTTGGCCCTTGCAATTCCCGGCAACTGGGTCTTCAGAAGTCAAGAGTGCCTCTGGGCATGGAAAGAGCGGAGCTCCGGGGGAAGTCTTTGGCCGTTTACCTGGCAGAAGTGCTGCCTTCTGGGAAGAGGTCCGTCTGTGGCCCTTGCCCGCAGCTTGAAGAGGTGGAGCTCGGCTGTGAGGACCCTCTCGTTCTTTGCCACGCTGGACAGGACGAAGAGGAACCGCATCTGGTCACCGTGAGCTGGAGAAGGAAGAAGGGAAGGTTATTAGAAATGTCCTTTTGTCGTATTTTATAATAATAATAATAATAATATCTTTATTGTCATTGCCCCCTTCGGGGACAATGAGATTACTTGACTGCTCCATAAAAACACTAATTAAACAATACAGTATAATACAGCAAGGGAGATTAGATGACTTTCAAAGTCCGGGCTTCCCATTCAGGGCCGAGATTGCTCTGGAGAAGAAGCTGTTCTTAAGACGGCTCGTTCTTGTCTTCATCGTCCTGTATCTCCGTCCCGACGGCAAGAGCTCGAAGAGACAGTGACCAGGATGCGATGGATCTTTTACTATGTCCAGTGCCTTCCTATGGCACCTTGTGGCATAAATCTGCTCTAAGGTGGAGAGTGGGCAGCCAACAATGCTCTCTGCTGCCTTAACAACCCTGCGCAACCCCATCCTGTCCTGGGTAGTACAGCTTCCGTACCACACACATAAGCCATAAGTGAGCACACTCACTTGTTAGCTAAAAAGTGGAAAACCCAAGAATTACCAAAGATAGAAGAATGGCAGATGAAGATGATGGATTTTTCGGAGCTAGCCAACCTCACCGGAAGAGTCCGCGACCAGAAGGAGGAGGAGTATCAGGAAGAGTGGAATAAATTTAATGATTATTTAGTTAAATTTGCTAAGTTAAACTAACTGAAAACAGCTTGCAGATACTTAATGGCCTTAGGATTTTATTTATGTTAAGTGGTGAATTAATACGTTCAATTCCATAAGGATGTTAATGCTGACGTTAAATTTCATAAAAATTGGGATTTGGAAAGCCGTTAAAAAGGACATGCAATGAAATTCAACCAAGGGGAAGCGAGGAAGTCACTTAACAAAGTTAATAACTGTAATTTTCAATAAGGCTATGATTTTTGTTTGTTTGTTTTGTGTGTTTGTTTGTTTATAATATTGTGAAAACTAATAAAAAAAATATTTTGGGGGAGATGTCCTTTTGTCACTCTCAAGGCTCAGAATACTTAGAATTAGCCAAATTGATAGACATAATAAGACAAAAACCAAAAAGTGGAGTTAAAAAAGAATGGGAATGCCTAAATGAACACCTCAAAAGTCAAGGTAGAAATCTGGCTGAGTCTGGAATAACCTTGTGAAGTGAAAGGATATGAAAGAAGGATTTATATCTAGATGTTAGAATAGAGATGATAACAGGAAAACAGAATGAGATAAAGGAGGTTCTGTGGGATTGGTGGAAGTCAATGTCTTGTTGTTGTTTTAGTGTTTATAATATTAACTTGTAAGATATGGATTTGGTTTGTTGTTGTTGTTGCTTTTTTTAGTTTTCGAACGTTGATTTTTGTGTGTTGTGTATTATTTTTTGATATCTTTCGTGTTGTTGTTGTTGTGTGGGAAATACTAATAAAATTTGTTTTTTTACAAAAATGCCACTTGTGGGGAGCTACAGAGAAAACACACACACACACACACACACACAGCAGCAGCGTATGCCCAAATTTCTGCAAGGAAAATTGAGCACTTGAATGCCATGTCTCGCCTCCTACATTCCATGTTAAAAGGTGGTTTGCAATGGCTCATGATGGAAAAAAAATCCATGTTAGGGCAATTCCTAAATTAGTCATTTGCGGTGGGGTTGTCCGTTAGTTAATGAATTCTGGAAACAGATTGGTACAGAAATATTGGGAATTGTGGGTAGGAAGGTGGAAATATCTAAATTAATGGTTCTTATTAGCCTGAGTAGCACCGAGTTAGAAACAAAAGAGGAATGTAAATGGGTAAATTTGATGGTAATTGCAGCCAGACAGGTTATAGCGAGTAATTGGAAAAATGCAGAAGAGCTGGAGTGAACCAATAGAGGGAAAAATTGAAAAATATTATAATCTTAGAATATCTAACTGAGAAGATACACAAAATGAAAGGGTTTAAGGTCAGTGAGAAGGAAAAGAAGTTATTTTTATATGCAGTGACAGCTGCAAGAATATTGATGGCCCAGAAATGGAAACAGGAGGAATTACCTAAGATAGAAGAATGGAGAACTAAAATGATGGATTATGCAGAACTGGACAGAATGACAGGAAGGATCCGGAATCGACGAAATCAAAGATTTACAGAAGATTGGGAAAAGTTTATTCAATATATGCAAAAACTGAGTGATAATAAAATTACGTTTGTAAGCTTTAAGGAAGCTCTGTGAGGGGAAAGGGTTAAAAGGGCAGAAATGTGTAAAAAGTAACAATAGGAAGGAATGGCAGACAAAGTGAGGGAAGTCAAAAAAGAGAAGTAAGATGTAATTAAGATGTGTGGAATGTATAAATTTGCTTTTGTATTTGAAAATTAATAAAAATATAATATATATAAAAAAATAAGGTCAGTGAGAAGGAGGAAGATTGGTTTGAGAAGATATTTGGGCAGGTTTGAATAATTTTGGGCAACTAAAATGTTAAAAGTTAAATAAACCTTGTGGAGGGAGGAGTATTAAGGTATATAGAATTGTAAATATGGTTGATTTGAATATATGTTATTATTGATTATGTATACCCAATGTATCAGTCGCCGGGGGGGGGTTCACTGTTTGCGTTTTGGTTGTTGTTAAAAAAAAATTAAATTAAATAAACAATCCTAAATTAGGCTGGCAAAAAGTTTACGGGAATAGTGTGCAAGCTTTCACGTTCTCCAGAACTCTTCACCTCGCCTGAGGAAGAGCTCTGTAGGACTCAAAAGCTTGCATGCTGATTGCATGCTGTAACATTTTTGGATGACCTGGTAAAGAAATGTCCTAATGTGGAATTTTTTTGATGGGACCAACACAACTACGTTTATTTTTTGTGTTACCTTGAGTGCAGAAAGTGGACATTTAAAAGAGAGTGAGTTTCAACACTTATTTTGATGTTAACCTCACCCCCACTCCTAAAAATAAGAGAAAATGGGGTGCATCTGATGTTAGCCCTATCAGAGCTGACCTGCTGAAATTAACGGATACAAATTACTTGGTGCATTAATTTTAAAAGGTTGACTCTGAGTAGATGCAACCCAAAATGTTTAGGGTACGCTAAATGTGAAATATTTTGGAAAGCTAACACGTGCCAGAAGGCTGTTATTTTTGCTGCAACTGACTCGCAGTTCCCCCTCTGCAAGTTAAAATGCATGTTCTCAATTGTAAGTGAATCCCTGGTTCGCTAGTAAAACTGAATTACTGCGCTGCAAAATGATGCACGTCTAAAAAAGTGTGTCCTCAACGTGAAAAGTTTGGAAAGATCTGATCTGGTCCAAGTCCTTTGCAATGGAGGAATATGTAGCGTTCCCATATAGGGATCAAACCTGCATTTATCAGCGCCACACTCTAATCAAATGAGCTATCCTGGCTCCAAGGAATCATTTCCTGATCTGGATAAAATATGAAGATACTGACAATAAGAAGGCAGTGCTGCTTTGTGCATAAGAATCCCACCATCTCTGCACAGCTGTGCTGAATTTTTACAAAACAGTGTGCAAGCTTTGAAGTCCTTCAGAAAAACTAGAGGTTTGTGTGAAGATCAAACCCCAAAAGCCAACAGGGACAGAACTACCTAAACTATACAGAAAATTATTCATGTATGCTACTACAGCAGCAAGAATGTTACTCACCCCAAAAATGGAAAGAAGCAGAAATTTCAGCAAAAGAAGAATGGATAAAAAACCTTATGGAATAATCAGAAATGGTGAAACTTGCCAGGAGAGTTAGAAATCAAGACAAACTTTTTAGAAAAGAATGGAAATGGGTTAGTGAATATTGACAGATAAATTGTAAACAGATAAGGACGTTGGCAGGATTGTTGTAATAACCTGCAATACATATTTAAAGTTGTTGAATAAGTGGGCAAATCAAGTTAATTTGGATATGCAGAAAAGATATTAAGAATAAATTTAAGGAACCACAGAAAGAGAGGGGAGAGAGTTGAGTTGGGAAATGTTAAAATGGTTGTAAAATTAATGGGATGTATAAACCTGAAATGCAAAAATAAAATAACAGGCCAAATGCCTTCATCACAAGGAAAGGTGTCAGATTTTAGGCCAGCTGTGGGGAACCTTTGCTTTTCCAGATGTTGCTCAGCTGCAGCTTTCAACACACCCTGCCAATGGGGCAGGGGGTGATGGGAGTTGTAGTTCATCACGTCTAGAGGGTGCAAGGTTCCCCATGCCTGGTCCTTAGACAGCCATCCTGAAGCCACTGCTTTTAGGGGTTGGGTGGGGGTTTGCAGCCCCTGGCACTTGGTGGGGTCCCTCACAACAACCGCCCATCACCTCCCTCCTGCAAACCTCCCCAAGAAAGCCTGCCTTGTGCCCTTGAGACCCTGACACCCCTCTTGCCAACGCCCCCTCCTCCGCGCCGCCACTTACTTCTGTCCAAAAAGCTGCGCACTGTATTGCCTTCCAAGACGTCCGGGTCTTTGGTGACTCCATCGTCATCGGCCACCGTGTTGTAGAGGTCCACCATGTACTGGGGAGGCCGGATGATGTGCTGGGGAGATTGAGGGGGGTCCCCAATGCCAAAGACCTCCAACAGCCTCTTGAGGGCCTGTTCTCTTGTGCCCTCGGAGCCCCCTGCCTCCAGGTGGGCAGGAGACGAGGGCCTGCCAGGGAAGGCGGGCATCCATGCCAGTAGAAGCAAGAGCAGTTGCTGGAGATGGAACATGGCTGATTTCTCTCTAGCTTCTGCTGTCCTCCAAGGCTGCACTTATAACCAAAGCTGCTGCCCATCTCTTGGCCCCACAATGAGGTCCTGCTAATGGGCCACTCAGGAAGGGCTAATTGCGGTGCTAACAAGGTGCGAAGGAACACACAAGCCTTTTCTGGGGAGGGTTGTGGATTCTGTCCCTTTGACACCCCTTTCCAGAAAAGAGGAGGGTGAACCTGGCTTGGCAGGAAGGAGAAAGGAAACCAGCTGCCAAAGTTTATTCAGCAGGCAAAAGCTGAGTTTGCTCTCCCCCTGGGAGGCTAACGGGTGTGTAATGGGGCCATTAAGGTGGGGATTAAGGCAGCCTTTCTGCACGAAGGCAGGTGAGGAAAAGCTAATACACAAGCAAGAAAAAAACGAGGAGCCAAGCAACCTTATTTCCCTGCAAAACAGAGCGTGCATCATGGATCTGGATATAGATGCACAGAGACACACAGAGGGACAGAAAACATGCTTGAAAGCCAGCTGTCAGTCCCATCAAAACACCACACACTACTGCATTATCCTGTAAAGCTGTATGAAAAGCCGAGGGATCGATACTTAAATTGCTTGTCAGCCTCAGCAACATCAACAAAATCAGGTATTTGCTGTCTTGCTTGGTCAAACCAGCCATGTCTCAAGGGAGCGGAAACCTCCCAACTCAGGAAAACCTCAGGAGTTCACCCTTACGCTTAGTAATAATAATAATAATAATAATTTATTTGTACCCTGCCCATCTGGCTGGGTTTCCACAGCCACTCTGGGTGGCTTCCACAGAGACCAAAAATACACTAAAATATCACACATTAAAAACTTCCCTGAATAGGGCTGCCTTAAGATGTCTTCTCAATATCAGGTAGTTGTTTATCGCTTTGACATCTGCTGGGAGGGCGTTCCACAGGGCAGGCGCCACCACCGAGAAGGCCCTCTGCCTGGTTCCCTGTAGCTTTGCTTCTCGCAATGAGGGAACCGCCAGAAGGCCCTTGGCGCTGGATCTCAGTGTCCGGGCAGAACGATGGGGGTGGAGGTGCTCCCAGAGATAAGAGATAAGAACCACCTGACTTATTATAAGATTTTTTTTAAAAAAAAAATGTTTCTGAGATTGTGCACTCACTGGTTTCCTTTTCTTCCTTTTTTGCTTTTTGGCTATAACCTGCATTTGGCTGAGCAATACAGTTTTGTACGTGCAAAATATTATTCCTACAATTGTTGCATTATTATAGGAGCAGAGGAAGCTAGCCTCGTCACACCCAGCTCAGTATTCTTTACTCTCCGCAGACATCCTAGTCCTTGCGGTCCTGAATCAAGGGCTAATGATGCAGTGTGTCCACCTAGGCCCAAGATTGCCTGTGTGGCCTGACAGAGACTCACCAGCGTTTCAGGCAGAAATTTATCCCAGCCCTGCATCCCAACTGCGCCTCTTGCCAAAACAAACAAAATGAACTTTAACAGGGAGAAATGTAAAGTATTGCACTTGGGCAAAAAAAATATGAGAGGCACAAATACAAGATGGGTGACACCTGGCTTGAGAGCAGTACATGTGAAAAGGATCTAGGAGTCTTGGTTGACCACAAACTTGACATGAGCCAACAGTGTGACGCGGCAGCTAAAAAAGCCAATGCAATTCTGGGCTGCATCAATAGGAGTATAGCATCTAGATCAAGGGAAGTTATAGTGCCACTGTATTCTGCTCTGGTCAGACCTCACCTGGAGTACTGTGTCCAGTTCTGGGCACCACAGTTCAAGAAGGACACTGACAAACTGGAACGTGTCCAGAGGAGGGCAACCAAAATGGTCAAAGGCCTGGAAACGATGCCTTATGAGGAACGGCTAAGGGAGCTGGGCATGTTTAGCCTGGAGAAGAGGAGGTTAAGGGGTGATATGATAGCCATGTTCAAATATATAAAAGGATGTCACCTAGAGGAGGGAGAAAGGTTGTTTTCTGCTGCTCCAGAGAAGCGGACACGGAGCAATGGATCCAAACTACAAGAAAGAAGATTCCGCCTAAACATTAGGAAGAACTTCCTGACAGTAAGAGCTGTTTGACAGTGGAATTTGCTGCCAAGGAGTGTGGTGGAGTCTCCTTCTTTGGAGGTCTTTAAGCAGAGGCTTGACAACCATATGTCAGGAGCGCTCTGATGGTGTTTCCTGCTTGGCAGGGGGTTGGACTCGATGGCCCTTGTGGTCTCTTCCAACTCTATGATTCTATGATTCTATATCCTGCTTTTCCTTAAAGTTAAAGGGACCCCTGACCATTAGGTCCAGTCGTGGCCGACTCTGGGGTTGCGGCGCTCATCTCGCTTTACTGGCCGAGGGAGCCAGCGTACAGCTTCCAGGTCATGTGGCCAGCAGGACTAAGCCGCTTCTGACGTTTTGCCCCAGCTTGGCTGCAGGAGTTGCTGGTACAAGGTGCCATACAAACCACCTTAGGGACTCCGCTCCAGATTTGTGTAGGGTTCACTCCTGAGCTTTTCCCTCTCCCAAAAATGTACCACAAGACAGAGGAGGTTTAGTATCTGAGTTTTTCTTTTCCTAGATGAGCTCCGTATAGTTCAAGCTATGGTTTTCCCAGTAGTGATGTATGGAAGTGAGAGCTGGTCCATAAAGAAGGCTGGAAAAAAACCAACTTTTTTTATTTTGTTTTTTACACAATTAGGGTTTAATTTTAAATGTAAGGTCCTTAGAAATAAACAGAGGCACAATAATAGGATGTGAGGGGCTGGGGGAACCTGGCTTGACAGCAGGACGTGCAGAAATGATCCAGGGGTTTTAGTCGACCATGGGCTTAATGTGAGCCAACAGCGAGATGCAGCAGCAAAAAAAGGCAAATGAAATTCTAGGCTAGCATGGCGTCCAAATCGAGGGAAGGAATAGTATCCCGCTCTATTCTGGGCTGTCCACTTTAAGAGGGATATTTACAAGTTGGAAGGTGTGCAGAGGAGGGCAACCAAGATGATCAAGGGTCTAGGAAGCAAGCCATATGAGGAACGGTTGAAGGATCTGGGTATGTTTAGCCTAGAAAACAGTAGACTGAGAGGAGATATTGTCAGGAGTGCTTGCAGGAGCCAGGCCCTGTGACCAGTAGGACTTTGCAGGATTGGGGCCTTCCTAAGCTTGTTCTGGAGAGGCAAGGTGCAGCCACACAGGTGAGGCTGACTCACAGCACCTGGTGGCAAGAGCCAGGAAGGGATAACTTTTTTTATTTTGTTTTTTACACAATTAGAGTTTAATTTTTAGCACTCACATGGGCGTGTGTTTTGTGCGTGTGTCTTCTACCATAATTCCAGGGAGAGCCCTCCCTTGTTTTGCCAAGACCAGCCTGCAGAACTGGCAAATTGTGTTCACACAAGATGAGCCCCGCAAAAGGACCTAGCTTCAGAGAAATTATGTCCACAACCAGAATCTGTCAGTCAAGGTTATCCTTAGCCGAAACACAGACGGCCAATGGCCATGAAATGAGAGAGCAGCTCAGATCTTTAGAAGGTTCTGCTCATGATTAGACCAACTTAGGAATGGGCTTCTGCTAGGGAAACACACACCAGCTCGTTCACACATAACGTTCTGGAAGGTAGATTAAGCAAATATGAAAATGTACTTGGGTAAGGTAAAGGTAAAGGGACCCCTGACCATTAGGTCCAGTCGTGGCTGACTCTGGGGTTGCAGCGCTCATCTCGCTTTACTGGCCGAGAGAGCCAGCGTACAGCTTCCGGTTCATGTGGCCAGCAGGACGAAGCCGCTTCTGGCGAACCAGAGCAGCACACGGAAACGTCGTTTACCTTCCCACTGGAGTGGTACCTATTTATCTACTTGCACTTTGACGTGCTTTCGAACTGCTAGGTTGGCAGGAGCAGGGACCGAGCAACGGGAGCTCACCCCGTCGCGGGGATTCGAACTGCCAACCTTCTGATCGGCAAGCCCTTGGCTCTGTGGTTTAACCCACAGTGCCACTCTTTTATCACTTGAGCTGTTGTGGTTTTTGCAAGCAGTCACTCTTCACAGAGCACTGTAGTTCTAGGAGAGAAAGAGGGATCGTCAAATGACGGTCGGCTCTTGTAACAAACCATCAAGTTCCCAGCATTCTTGGGAGGAAGCCATGTGCGTTTTGAAGTAGCATGAAACTGCTTTAATTGCATGGTGCAGATGTGACCCTCTCTCTCATAATATGGAACACTTTCGACACTTCTAGGTTAAGTCAGAGTTCAGTCTTGTATCCCGGCTGCGACATCATCAAATGACCACTCTTTGCGACATTGTCATGCTTTCGTTTTTAAAAGGGGGAAAAAGCTTTTTAGCATTTATTAAATTCACTCTGTAAAAAGTCTGACACACATAAAACCAATGAGAGATAAGAAATGGAAAGTGACCCCACCGAAAGAAACTTGACAGTACAAATTTAAATCCATGCAATTTAAATTGGCTTAATCTTGAGGTGTAATCCAATGAGACTGAAGATGAGATACTTGAGGGCCTGGACAAGGCAATAAAACACTCTTTGACTTTCTGGATCCTTGGACTGATTTACATCAATAAGAGAAGCAATTTTTGATGTGGTAAAAGAGATGTGTTCACCACCAGTTACAATTTCAAGCTCCTGCCGGCCAACTCTGTCAGGATGCGGCCATAAGGCATCATCTTCTTTCGTGATTTCACTGTAGTCGATTATCCTCTTTAGCTCTTCCATCACACCTTTGTGTATGTAGGCTTCTTTTGCCTGTTGTCTTTGTCGGTTGTAGTCATATATAGTCAAATTGTAGTTAAAGCTAAGATTTTCCCAGTAGTGATGTATGGAAGTGAGAGCTGGACCATAAAGAAGGCTGATTGCTGAAAAATTGATGCTTTTGAATTATGGTGCTGGAGGAGACTCTTGAGAGTCCCATGGACTGCAAGAAGATCAAATCTCTCCATTCTGAAGGAAATCAGCCCTGAGTGTTCACTAGAAGGACAGATCGTGAAGCTGAGGCTCCAATACTTTGGCCACCTCATGAGAAGAGAAGACTCCCTGGAAAAGACCCTGATGTTGGGAAAGATGGAGGACACAAGGAGAAGGGGACGACGGAGGACGAGATGGTGGGACAGTGTTCTCGAAGCGACCAGCATGAGTTTGACCCAACTGCGGGAGGCAGTGGAAGACAGGAGTGCTTGGCGTGCTCTGGTCCAGGGGGTCACGAAGAGGCGGACACGACTAAATGACTAAACAACAACAATGGTTAAAGAGTACAAAACATGGACCCAGTTATACCAGAGGAAAGTTATTAAAGTATTAAAATGCCCTGAGTCACTATTTCAGGCATATTTGATCATAGGTTGAGGGGGGGTGTCCTTGGTCATGTCCCCTCCTTGCTTACAGAGGAAATAAAGTCGACCAAACAGGTCCTAAAACATCCTTTTTCCTTTGGTCCAGCTTATTAGTTTTCCCAGCAGGACAATATCCCAAACAGGAAGTTTGGCCCTATCTAAACTTCTCCCCAAAATGTGCAATGTTCATTCTAGCTACTTATAAGCAGCTGCACTCGAGTCTTGAAGGTTGAAATAACTGAAATGTACCCCCCCCCCAAAAAAACCCAATTTTTTCATGTATTCGCCATCTCTTGACAAACCACATCTGGGGGAGATGTTGGCTAGCGGAATCATCCTCCCTTTGACTTGCTAAATTAAACCTCGTGTTTTGCGGGGCGCCTGTTCCAAGACCCTTTAAAAAGGTAAAGGTACCCCTGCCCATACGGGCCAGTCTTGACAGACTCTAGGGTTGTGCGCCCATCTCACTTAAGAGGCCAGGGGCCAGTGCTGTCTGAAGACACTTCCGGGTCATGTGGCCAGCGTGACATCGCTGCTCTGGCAAGCCAGAGCCGCACACGGAAACGCCGTTTACCTTCCCGCTAGTAAGCGGTCCCTATTTATCTACTTGCACCCGAGAGTGCTTTCGAACTGCTAGGTTGGCAGGCGCTGGGACCGAACAACGGGAGCGCACCCCGCCGCGGGGATTCGAACCGCCGACCTTTCGATCAGCAAGCCCTAGGCGCTGAGGCTTTTACCCACAGCGCCACCCGCGTCCCCCAAGACCCTTTAAGAGCCCGCATTTGCAAGCTCGGACGGCAAAGACGGTGTGGAGCTCCCCGCTTTGGCTCCGGAAGGTATTTGTCTCGTATTGGTGAGGGATGCAGGAGCTGGAGGTGTCTTCAAGATGCCAGACAAGGCACTTGCCTCGGCTCTGAGGGTCCCTGTGTTGAGAAGAATAAGAATAAGAAGAGTTTGGATTTGATATCCCGCTTTATCACTACCCGAAGGAGTCTCAAAGTGGCTAACATTCTCCTTTTCCTTCCTCCCCCACAACAAACACTCTGTGAGGTGAGTGGGGCTGAGAGACTTCAGAGAAGTGTGACTGGCCCAAGGTCACCCAGCAGCTGCAGGTGGAGGAGCGGGGAAGCGAACCCGGTTCACCAGATTACGAGTCCACTGCTCTTAACCACTACACCACACAGTTGGCCGTGAGAGCCTATTCAGGCTAGGGCATCCTGTTAAACCAGCCTGGCTCCTTCCAGGTGTTGTAAGGCTACAACTCTACATGGGGCCCGATCCGGAGGCTCCCTCTTGTGCAAAACACCGAGTCCAGACTGCAATCCCCGGCGTGCAACTCGCTGGCTCCATCTGGTAAGCAGGCTGAGACCCTCTCTGCCCGCAGACTGTCTCGCCAGAGTGGTACATGCTCTGGTTATCTCCCGCTTGGATTACTGCCATGTGCTCTACATGGGACGGCCTTTGAAGGTGACCCGGAAACTACAACTAATCCAGAATGCGGCAGCTAGACTGGTGACTGGGAGCGGCCGCCGAGACCACATAACACCGGTCTTGAAAGACCTACATTGGCTCCCAGTACGTTTCCAAGCACAATTCAAAGTGTTGGTGCTGACCTTTAAAGCCCTAAACGGCCTCGGCCCAGGATACCTGAAGGAGCGTCTCCACCCCCATCGTCCAGCCTGGACACTGAGGTCCAGCTCCGAGGGCCTCCTGGCGGTTCCCTCCCTGCAAGAAGTGAGGTTACAGGGAACAGGCACAGGGCCTTTTCGGTGGTGGCACCCCCCTCTGCACTGTGCATTTTTAAGCAGTATCATACCCCCAAAGAATCCCGGGAACCATAGCTTGTTAGCATAGGGCGCAGGGATGATGGCAATTTATATTCACAAGCCCCGCTGAATTCAACAGGGTTTTCTCTCAGAATTGCGCAGCCTCAGGAGCGTTCAACAGCAATCCATGGAAAACCCTCTCTTTTGTTCTGATTCAGTGCTAAAGCACGCTGCAAAACATTGACACAGGTCTGAAGTGATATGGACACTGCTGCATTTTGGGGGGTGTTGGCGCTGTGGGTAAAAGCCTCAGCGCCTAGGGCTTGCCGATCGTCAGGTCGGCGGTTCGAATCCCCACGGCGGGGTGCGCTCCCGTCGTTCGGCCCCAGCGCCTGCCAACCTAGCAGTTCGAAAGCACTCCCGGGTGCAAGTAGATAAATAGGGATCGCTTACTAGCGGGAAGGTAAATGGCGTTCCGTGTGCGGCTCTGGCTCGCCAGAGCAGCGATGTCACGCTGGCCACATGACCCGGAAGTGTCTCCGGACAGCGCTGGCTCCCGGCCTCTTGAGTGAGATGAGCGCACAACCCTAGAGTCTGTCAAGACTGGCCCGTACGGGCAGGGGTACCTTTACCTTTACCTTAACTACGGTCCCTGTGCTTCATGTATCAATTACTTGGCTTACGGAACACTGCAAAAGATAAATAAATATGGGAGTGTGTTTTGCTGCAAAACGGCTGCAAAACTTTGGCACGGATTTAGAGGCGATACTAAATGTTGGGGTCCATAGTTCATAATCCCGGGCAAGCACAGGTGCCCTTTTCACAGCAAAAAGACGGATACTGATAAACTGGAAAAATAAAAAATGTGGCTCCCTTCTACGATTGGATTGAAGACTTTTGCCAACTCACAACATACGAACAACTTGCATATAACAGCAGAGTCGCCATGGACAAATAATTCTACGATATCCGGAACCCGTTCTTACAAATACTGTAATCTGGTGCGGCACAATTAAAACCTTGTAAAGTATATACAGTTTTGGGTGTCCGTCCCCCCTTTATTTTCCTTTCTGCACAGATTCTGTTTCTTTTTTTTCTTTTCCTCTTTCTTATATTTACGTCTCACCATGTTTAGTGTGCATATAATTAGGTACTTTATAATGATCTCTTTCAGCTTCTGCCTTCTGGAAGAAGGTACAGGGTTATAAAGGACCAGCCGCCTGAGAAACAGTTTCTATCCAAATGCGATTCTGGTTTTAAACGCAGTGTAAGGGGACGTGGGTGGCGCTGTGGGTAAAACCTCAGTGCCTAGGACTTGCTGATCTCAAGGTCGGCGGTTCGAATCCCCGCGGCGGGGTGAGCCCCCGTCTCTCGGTCCCAGCTCCTGCCCACCTAGCAGTTCGAAAGCACCCCTAAGTGCAAGTAGATAAATAGGGACCGCTTACTAGCGGGAAGGTAAACGGCGTTTCTGTGTGCGGCTCTGGCTCGCCAGAGCAGCTTCGTCACGCTGGCCATGTGACCCGGAAGTGTCTCCGGACAGCGCTGGCCTCTTAAGTGAGATGGGCGCACAACCCTAGAGTCTGTCAAGACTGGCCCATACGGGCAGGGGTACCTTTACCTTTACCTAAGGTAGTCTCTGTGGGAGTATATTGTATTTAAAAATGGGGTATCAGAGTTTTTAGGGGGTTAACCAGGCTGGGATTGCAGGCTTGTTGGTTTTTGAATGTCTGATGTAGATTTTTTCCAGTTTCGTTGTTCTGTATGGGACAACGAGAATAAAGATTACCGTATCTGTATAATTATATATAAACCTTTGGCACAGGTTTGGAGGGGTTCCCAATGTTGGGGTCCCTAGTTCATAATCCCCGGCCAGCGCCAGTGTGGATGAGCCCAGCACTGAGGTGTGTGTGTGTGTGTACTGAATGAATGACCCATTTTACACCTCTAGAAACCTCCCTTGGGGAATCTCTTTCCCCCAGTCTGTCGCTGAGCCCAATCCACAGAAATTAACAGGAACAATCTGGATTCAGCTCTCAGGTGTTGCCATTGTGTGTGTGTGATCTCCTGTGCTTGCACACACCCTTAGAGCAGTTTGTGGGCATTGCATTTAGAAATGCAATTGTCACGGGGTGTGTTTTTTTTGGATGTGCAGCTAGCACCTGCGCTCACACCTTTGGGGCAGTTGTGCTTACCTTAGCAGGCAGGGACCTCCAGGGTCACATTGCCCTAAGCATCTTCCAACATCAATTTCCTGGAAGATTTGAAACACAAAAGGAGAAGAGGAAATCACTTGCTAGTCTCCCACTGTCTTTGCCAGGCTGGTGGGAATTCAAAAGGATATGTGTCATTCACAAATACACCTTCTGGGACCACCCAGAAGAAGGAAAAAACAGCTTGTCTTTGCAACAGGAAAACCTGGCACACATTTAGCTAAACATCATTTCAGGGGAAGTTATTATTTTGGAGTTTTATCGCTACAGAAAACAGCACACAGAAAATGAGAGTCTTTAAAAGCTGAGCGCATAACACCAAACTGGGAGGGATAGCTCAGAAGATAAAATCCAGATACAAGCTGACATAATAATAATAATAATAATAATAATAATAATAATAATAATAATTTATTATTTATACCCCGCCCATCTGGCTGAGTTTCCCCAGCCACTCTGGGCGACTTCCAATCAAGTGTTAAAAACAATACAGCATTAAATATTAAAAACTTCCCTTCAGATGTCTTTTAAAAAGAAGGATTGGGAGATTAAAGGTAAAGGTACCCCTGCCCGTACGGGCCAGTCTTGACAGACTCTAGGGTTGTGCGCCCATCTCACTCAAAGAGGCTGGGGGCCAGCGCTGTCCGGAGACACTTCCGGGTCACGTGGCCAGCGTGACATCGCTGCTCTGGCGAGCCAGAGCCGCACACGGAAACGCCGTTTACCTTCCCGCTAGTAAGCGGTCCCTATTTATCTACTTGCACCCAGGAGTGCTTTCGAACTGCTAGGTTGGCAGGCGCTGGGACCGAACGACGGGAGCGCACCCCGCCGCGAGGATTCGAACCGCCGACCTTTCGATCGGCAAGCCCTAGGCTTTTACCCACAGCGCCACCCGCGTCCCGATTGGGAGATTGGGCCCAGGCTAACACAATGAATTTCAACAGGGACAAATGTAAGGTCCTTAGAAATAAACAGAGGCACAATAATAGGATGTGAGAGGCCGGGGGAACCTGGCTTGACAGCAGGACGTGCGGAAATGATCCAGGGGTTTTAGTCGACCATGAGCTTAATGTGAGCCAACAGCGAGATGCGGCAGCAAAAAAAGGCAAATGAAATTCTAGGCTAGCATGGCGTCCAAATCGAGGGAAGGAATAGTATCCCGCTCTATTCTGGGCTGTCCAGTTTAAGAGGGATATTTACAAGCTGGAAGGTGTGCAGAGGAGGGCAACCAAGATGATCGAGGGTCTGGAAAGCAAGCCATATGAGGAACGGTTGAAGGATCTGGGTATGTTTAGCCTAGAAAACAGTAGACTGAGAGGAGATATTGTCAGGAGTGCTTGCAGGAGCCAGGTCCTGTGACCTGTAGGACTTTGCAGGATTGGGGCCTTCTTAAGCTTCTTCTGGAGAGGCAAGGTGCAGCCACACAGGTAAGGCTGACTGGTAACTCACAGCACCTGGTGGCAAGAGCCGGGAAGGGATATAAGGTCAGCATTTCCCTTTAGCTCTTTGCCACAGCAACACGTTCCCTGCCTTGCTGCGTTTGGCTCCTTGACTCCTTGCTCCTTGGTCCTCGGACCCTTGACTTTGTGACTCCTTGCTTCTTGATCCTTGGACCCCTAAGTTCGTGACTCCTTGCTTCTTGATCCTCAAACCCCTGACTTCGTGACTCCTTGCTTCTTGATCCTCGGACCCCTGACTTCGTGGCTCCTTGCTTCTTGATCCTCGGACCCCTGACTTCGTGACTCCTTGCTTCTTGATCCTCAAACCCTTGACTTCGTGACTCCTTGCTTCTTGATCCTCGGACCCCTGACTTCGTGGCTCCTTGCTTCTCGATCCTCGGACCCCTGACTTTGTGACTTCTTGCTTCTTGATCCTCGGACCCCTGACTTCGTGACTCCTTGCTTCTTGACCCTTGGACCCTTGACTTTGTGACTCCTTGCTTCTTGATCCTCAAACCCCTGACTTCGTGACTCCTTGCTTTCTGACCCTCGGACCCCTGACTTCGTGACTCCTTGCTTCCTGACCCTCGGACCCCTGACTTTGTGACTCCTTGCTTCTTGATCCTCGGACCCCTGACTTTGTGACTCCTTGCTTCCTGACCCTCGGATCCTTGGCTTCTTGACTTCCAGCTCTCTGACCCTCGGACTCTTGGCTTTCTAACTTAGCTTCTGGACTCCCATTCCTGCTCCCATCCCGCCATCTTGCCCCCGGTTCCGACGTCCCCAGCCAGGACTTCGATCGCCCATGAACCGGACCGTGACAGATATGATAGCTATCTCCAAATATCTTAAGGGCTGTTCTTTTGCCTTGGTCAAACCACACCTGGAATACTGTGTCCAATTCTGGGCACCACAATTTAAGAAGGATGTTGACAAGCTGGAACGTGTTCAGAGGAGGGTGACAGAGATGATCAAGGGTCTGGAAAGCATGCCATATGAGGAACGGTTGAGGGAGTTGGATAGGCTTAGCCCAGAGAAGAGGAGACTTGCTTTCCATTATCATGTTGGTTGGCCGGGGCGGATGGGAGTTGGAGTCCACCTTTTTTTTTTTTTTATTAAGGATTTTCTTGTTTTACAGAAGTAAGTGTAATGCCTCGTTGTTGTTTTTTTCCATGTGACATTTTTACAAATCCATTTCATTTGTTGAGGCATTAGGGGGAGAAGAAAAGAAAAGAAAAAAGAAAGGGGGGATGAAGAGAGGGAAGATGGAAGGGGGTGGGGTCGGGTGGCGGTGTTTCTGTTATGTTTAATGTAAGTAGAGTTTGGTGTCAGCGTTGCTTGTGTTGTTCACTTGTGTTCCTTTGGTGGTGAGAGAGGTTGGGGTTGGCCTAGGGTGTGATTGTTTGCTTGTGATTGGCTGTGGTGATCTTTGTTTTCGTGTGTGAGTGAGGTGGGTGGGTGTTTTGGATCAGGTTAGCCATATTGATTTGTATGCTGTTGGTGGATTATTGTCATTGTCCTGCTGGGCTGTGTATGTGATAAAGGGGAGCCATACCGGGGTGAAGGTGTCTTCTTCTGTTTGTCCCCGTGTCAGTTTCAGTTTATTAGTTAATTTTTCTAGTAGGGCTGTTTCCCATACTATTTGGTACCATTGGTCCATGCTTACTCCTGACAGGTCTCTCCAGTGTCTGGCTATGATGCTTCTGGCTGCTGAGAGTAGGTGGGTTATGAGTTCTTTGTGGTGTAAATGGGCATTGTTGTTGTCTTGGAAGATGTGGAGTCCACCCTTTTAACGTGAGTGGGCTTTGGAATGGAAGCAGCATTCGCACCTTAATCAGCTCCAGTTTTTCTCCCACAGAGTTGAGCACCTCCTCAAAGTAGTATTCCACGTGGGAGACCCGGTAACAGGACTCCCTCAGCCGGCAGCTCCCCACGATCTGAACCGCACTGTGCCCGTTTGGGGTCTTCATCAGAACAGAGTCGAAATCCGTGGGCAGGCAGACAAGCCCCTCTGAAAAGAGATCCGAGAGGAAAATTATAATTATAATTATAATTATAATTATAATTAATTATTTATGCCACGCCCACCTGGGCGGCATCCAACAAAATATTAAAATACAGTGGTACCTCGGGTTACATATGCTTCAGGTTACATACGCTTCAGGTTACAGACTCCACTAACCCAGAAATAGTGCTTCAGGTTAAGAACTTGGCTTCAGGATAAGAACAGAAATTGTGCTCCGGCGGTGTGGCAGGAGCAGGAGGCCCCATTATCTAAAGTGGTGCTTCAGGTGAAGAACAGTTTTAGGTTAAGAACGGACCTCCGGAATGAATTAAGTACTTAACTCGAGGTACCACTGTACAGTAATGCATCAAATATTAAAAGCTTCCCTAAACAGGGCTGCCTTCAGATGTTTTCTGAAAGTCTGGTAGTTGTTGTTCTCTTTGACATCTGGTGGGAGCGCGTTCCACAGGGCGGGTGCTACCACCGAGAAGGCCCTCTGCCTGGTTCCCTGTAACTTGGCTTCTCGCAGTGAGGGAACTGCCAGAAGGCCCTCGGCGCTGGACCTCAGTGTCTGGGTAGAACGATGGGGGTGGAGATGCTCCTTCAGGTATACTGGGCTGTTTAGGGCTTGAAAGGTCAGCACCAACACTCTGAATTGTGCTCGGAAACGTACTGGGAGCCAATGTAGGTCTTTCAGGACCCGTGTTATATGGTCTCGACGGCCGCCCCCAGTCACCAGTCTAGCTGCCGCATTCTGGATTAGTTGTCATTTCCTGATCACCTCCATCTCCACCCCTCCATCCCTCACTGCGAGAGGTGAGGTTACAGAGGACCAGGCAGAGGGCCTTCTCGGTGGTGGCACCCGCCCTGTGGAACGCACTCCCAGCAAATGTCAAGGAAATAAACAACTACCTGACTTTTAGAAGACATCTGAAGGCAGCCCTGTTTAGGGAAGCTTTTAGTGTCTGATGTTTTATTGTGCTTTTAATTTTGTTTGTTTGTTTTTAATAATATTTTATTAAGATTTTCACAAAAAGAAAAAAGAAAAATACAGAAATAAAAAACAATTAAAAACAGTTCAATCTTTCATGACATATCTTGCATTTGCTTGTTTCCCGGACCTCCCCACACCTCCCCTCTTTGTATTCCAGTTCAATTTATTTATTCAGCAAATCCTTTCCCTCTTTACCTTTATCCTTATCTTGATCTTAATATATTATAGCTTTTACTTTTCACCTGTTAACATTCCATTTTTGCATATTCTTTCATAACATTATTGCTAAAAACCCCTTAACCTCAATCCAACATCATTCTAACACTCATTAATTTTGCAATATTTCTGTAGATAGTCTTTAAATTTCTTCCATCACCTTCATCTGCCATTCTTCCAGAGTGGGTAGTTCTTGTGCTTTTAATTTTGTTGGGAGCCGCCCAGAGTAGCTGGGGAAACCCAGGCAGATGGGTGGGGTAATAATAATAATAATAATAATAATAATAATAATAATAATAAGTTGTTGTTGTTGTTGTTGTTATTATTATTAAGCCCTGTTGGTTTCCCCGACAGATGACATCCTTGCTCCTGCTCTGAAAAAGTTCCCGGAGCTCCAATCCACAACACCTCTGCCTCGCGGTACCTTTGGGATGTTCTGCATTGGAACACCTGCCGAAATCCAACGTCTGTTCCAGAGGGGAGTCTGGGAAGAAGGTTTTCAGAGACGGCAGCCGGAGACATTCAGATGGGCTAGCGTTGCACTGGCAGCCCTCAATGACCTCCACCTGTCAAACGCCTTCCAGAAGCAGGAGCTCTTGCACCCGGACACTGCTGGGCTCGCAGCGGTAATACGCCGGGCAGGAATGCTCCAACCTGGTGGAGGGTTCAGATCCTGAAAAATTGCTCTCCTGTAGCTGGAAGGAAGAGCAAGAAGAAGAAAGGAGGGAAAGCTTAGCTTTTGGGGTTATATATACAATTTACAGCATGGGAGAAGTTATGGAATTGGGATTTGAAATTTACAGCATGTTATAAAGGTAAAGGGACCCCTGTCCATTAGGTCCAGTCGTGGCCGACTCTGGGGTTGCGGCGCTCATCTCGCTTTACTGGCCTAGGGAGCCGGCATACAGCTTCCGGGTCATGTGGCCAGCAGGACTAAGCCGCTTCTGGCGAACCAGAGCAGCACACGGAAACATTGTTTACCTTCCCGCCGGAGTGGTACCTATTTATCTACTTGCACTGGCGTGCTTTCGAACTGCTAGGTTGGCAGGAGCAGGGACCGAGCAACGGGAGCTCACCCCGTCATTGCGGGGATTCGAACCGCCGACCTTCTAGGCTCTGTGGTTTAGACCACAGCGCCTTCCATATCCCCATGCAGCATGTTATACATTGAAAGAAAACTATATGAGGTATAAAACAGGGTCAAATATATGTTGGAAACGTAAGAAAAAAGAAGGGACCTTTTAATCATATGTGGTGGATGTGTAAGGTAGTAAAAGAATTTTGGGAAATGATATATAATGAACTGAAAAAAATGTTTAAAATAACTTTTGCTTTAAAACCTGAAGTTTTTCTTTTAGGAATTCCAGGTGCCGAAATCCCAATGGAGCAGAAAAGATTATTTGTGTGACCACGGCTGCACGGATGTTATTGGCCCAGAGATGGAAAGAAGATAAAAGTCACTACCAGGGAAGAATGGCAGATCAAGTTGATGGATTGTGCTGAAATGGCTAAAATGACCGGAAGAACAAAATTGTAATAAGGAAGGGGGGAAATTTATAGCTTACCTTAAAAACCACTGTAAACAGTTAAAATCGTTAATAGGATTGGAATAACACTTGTAATTTGAATTTTGGATATAATAGAGATGTAAAAGATTTGGAATGGGACGTGGGTGGCGCTGTGGGTTAAACCACAGAGCCTAGAACTTGCCGATCAGAAGGTCGGCAGTTCGAATCCCCGCAACAGGTCTAGCTCCCGTTGCTCGATCCCTGCTCCTGCCAACCTAGCAGTTCGAAAGCACGTCAAAGTGCAAGTAGATAAATAGGTACCACTCCAGTGGGAAGGTAAACGGCGTTTCCGTGCACTGCTCTGGTTCACCAGAAGCGGCTCAGTCATGCTGGCCACATGACCCGGAAGCTGTACACCGGCTCCCTCGGCCAGTAAAGCGAGATGAGCGCCGCAACCCCAGAGTCGTCCGCGACTGGACCTAATGGTCAGGGGTCCCTTTACCTTTACCTAAAAGATTTGGATTGTATTATAAAAGACGCAGGAGGAAATGACTAAAGAGTAGGACCCACAAAGGGGACGAGGGATGTCCGGGAGATTCTATAGAACCTTGTTTTTATGTTGCATGTTGGGTATGTGATTGTAAAACTTTAATTTGAGAAACCAAATAAATAAATTTATTTGAAGAAGAAGGAGGAGGAGGAGGAATCATAGAGTTGGAAGAGACCACAAGGGCCATCGAGTCCAACCCCCTGCCAAGCAGGAAACACCATCAGAGCACTCCTGACATATGGTTGTCAAGCCTCTGCTTAAAGACCTCCAAAGAAGGAGACTCCACCACACTCCTTGGCAGCAAATTCCACTGTCTAACAGCTCTGACTGTCAGGAAGTTCTTCCTCATGTTTAGGTGGAATCTTCCTTCTTGTAGTTTGGATCCATTGCTCTGTGTCCGCTTCTCTGGAGCAGCAGAAAACAACCTTTCTCCCTCCTCTAGGTGACATCCTTTTCTATATTTGAACATGGCTATCATATCACCCCTTAACCTCCTCTTCTCCAGGCTAAACATGCCCAGCTCCCTTAGCCGTTCCTCATAAGGCATCGTTTCCAGGCCTTTGACCATTTTGGTTGCCCTCCTCTGGACACGTTCCAGTTTCTCAGTGTCCTTCTTGAACTGTGGTGCCCAGAACTGGACACAGTACTCCAGGTGAGGTCTGACCAGAGCAGAATACAGTGGCACTATTACTTCCCTTGATCTAGATGCTATACTCCTATTGATGCAGCCCAGGAGGAGGAGGAGGAGGAAAGTGGGAGGCATCTTCTGAAGATATCCCACAAGGTTTAGGGTCAGAGGTTTAGGGTCAGCGGAGTTTAGGGTCAGAGTTTTCCTTCTCCTGCAGTAGTTGGGCTCCCTTCCTCCTACCCCAGCTCCCTTCCAGCAAACCAAAGTTCCCAGGGTTCTTTGGTGTGCTTCAAACGCATGGCGTTTACACAGCTGCCGAGTGCCAGTGACGGTCAACCCCCTTGCCCTGATATTTTCCTTTAGTTTCTTTTCGAGAGTGGCCGAGCAGCAGGTGGTGTCAGAGCTACCTGCTGAGTTTTCCACTGAGGAGGAGGGAAATGTCAGCCAGGGCTCTGGTTGTTAAGTCGCCCAAACAGACCAGTGTCCACTGGCTTCCTGTGCTCTTAAAACAAAAACAGACGCCGTACCTTTTTGATTTTGAGGAAGTCCAGCATGGAGGATTGGGGGGAGATGCCGGCAAAACCTGAGGCGCTCCTTCTGTGGGTACCACCACAATGCGCTTGGCAGAGGCCCAGGTCGATGCTCACCGGGCTGCCCGAGAGATCTGGGTAGAAAAACAAAGGAAAGGATGTTTTAATAATAATAATAATAATACAGTCATACCTCATGTTACGCTTGCTTCATGATACGTTTTTTCAGGTTGCGTCCCACGGCGACCCGGAAGTACCGGAAAGGGTTACTTCTGGGTTTCGCCGCTCGCGCATATGCGCAAAATGACATCACGCGCATGCGCAGAAGCAGTGAATCGCAACCCATGCGTGTGCAGACGCGCCGCTGCAGGTTGCATTCTATTCATGGTGCAAACGGGCCTCCGGAACGGCTGCCGTTCGCAGCCAGAGGTACCACTGTGTGCAACCTGTGTACAATGAAATTAACCAAGCCTCCCTCCCTTCGACACAACCACTCAGTCTCATTGTACTCTGTGTGCTTGTCGTACAACACACCAACCCCGAAAGTCAGTTGCACTATATTATTTTCCGTTCAGTAGTAAAAGCTATGGTTTTCCCAGTAGTGATGTATGGAAGTGAGAGCTGGACCATAAAGAAGGCTGATCGCTGAAGAATTGATGCTTTTGAATTCTGGTGCTGGAGGAGACTCTGGAGAGTCCCATGGACTGCAAGAAGATCAAACCTCTCCATTCTGAAGGAAATTAGCCCTGAGTGCTCACTGGAAGGACAGATCGTGAAGCTGAGGCTCCAAGACTTTGGCCACCTCATGAGAAGAGAAGATTCCCCGGAAAAGACCCTGATGTTGGGAAAGATGGAGGGCACAAGGAGAAGGGGATGACAGAGGATGAGATGGTTGGATAGTGTCTTTGAAGCTACAAACATGAGTCTGACCAAACTGTGGGAGGCAGTGGAAGACAGAAGTGCCTGGCGTGCTCTGGTCCAGGGGGTCACGAAGAGTCGGACACGACTAAACGACTAAACAACAACAAGCCTAACAGCCCACAGATAGAAACTGTTTTTTAGCCTGTTGGTACGACTAATTGTACTTCTATATCTCCTGCCCGAGGGTAGAAGATTAAAGAGGTGCTGGCCGGGGTGTGATGAATCGTCCCTGAAAATTTCTCGGCTCTCCTAAGGCAACGATCCCTTGCGATGTCATCTCTAGCCCATGTAGGACCAGTCTGGATAGTTAGCCTTGGTGAAGACTTGACGTTTTTATCCCCCATAAAAGTTTTTGATTGAGTTCCACTGAAATGAGGCTGCATTTTAATGCTTTAATGTTGTATTTTAATTTTGTTTTTAAGCTGTATTCTAATCAATTGTTTTTAAATTTGGTATTAGCCGCCCTGAGCCCAGTCTTGGCTGGGGAGGGCGGGGTATAAATAATAATAATAATAATAATAATAATAATAATAATAATAATAATAATAAATAATAAATAATATTCCCCACCCATCTGACTGGGTTGCCCCAGCCACTCTGGGCGACTTTCAACGTATAAAAACATAATAAAACATTAAACTTTTAAAAACTTCCCTATAGAGGGCTGCCTCCAGATATCTTCTAAAGGTTGTATAATTACTTATCTCCTTGGCTCGGAGGTTGCATAACTCCACACCCTCCAACATTTTTCCAATGAAAATAGGAACGTCCTAAGGAAAAGCGGGGGCCGCAGGTGGCGCTGTGGGTTAAACCACAGAGCCTAGGACTTGCTGATCAGAAGGTCGGTGGTTCGAATCCCCACAACGGGGTGAGCTCCCATTGCTGGGTCCCTGCTCCTGCCAACCTAGCAGTTCGAAAGCATGTCAAAGTGCAAGTAGATAAATAGGGTTAGGGTTTATTTATTTATTTATAACCCTCCGGTGGGAAGGGAAACGGCGTTTCCGTGCGCTGCTCTGGTTCACCAGAAGCGGCTCAATCATGCTGGCCACATGACCCAGAAGCTGTATGCCGGCTCCCTCAGCCAGTAAAGCGAGATGAGCGCCGCAACCCCAGAGTTGTCTGCGACTGGACCTAATGGTCAGGGGTCCCTTTACCTTTAAGGAAAAGCGGGACATAAAATCATAGAATCATAGCATCATAGAGTTGGAAGAGACGACAAGGGCCATCGAGTCCAACCCCTGCCAAGCAGGAAACACCATCAGAGCACTCCTGACATATGGTTGTCAAGCCTCTGCTTAAAGACCTCCAAAGAAGGAGACTCCACCACACTCCTTGGCAGCAAATTCCACTGTCAAACAGCTCTTACTGTCAGGAAGTTCTTCCTAATGTTTAGGTGGAATCTTCTTTCTTGTCGTTTGGATCCATTGCTCCGTGTCCGCTTCTCTGGAGCAGCAGAAAACAACCTTTCTCCCTCCTCTATGTGACATCCTTTTATATATTTGAACATGGCTATCATATCACCCCTTAACCTCCTCTTCTCCAGGCTAAACATGCCCAGCTCCCTTAGCCGTTCCTCAGAAGGCATCGTTTCCAGGCTTTTGACCATTTTGGTTGCCCTCCTCTGGACACGTTCCAGTTTGTCAGTGTCCTTCTTGAACTGTGGTGCCCAGAACTGGACATTCTGGGATCAAATCAGAAACCGGGGCGGCTTCTGTAAATCCGGGACTGTCGCTGGAAAATAGGCATACTTGGAGGGTCGGCCGAAGCCACTGCTTCTTGAGTGAGTAAGTTCTGTAGTTCAACTGAGTGTTGCATCAATCCCCGAATTGCGCCTATTAAATGAGGGTGAAACTATAGTTCTCAGGTTTCTTTGGGGAAGAAATGCGCTTCGATTGAAGGACAAGGTTAAAAAGAACAATGTACAACACATAAGGGACGCGGGTGGCGCTGTGGGTTAAAGCCTCAGCGCCTAGGGCTTGCCGATCGAAAGGTCGGCGGTTCGAATCCCCGCAGCGGGGTGCGCTCCCGTCGTTCGGTCCCAGCGCCTGCCAACCTAGCAGTTCGAAAGCACTCTCGGGTGCAAGTAGATAAATAGGGACCGCTTACTAGCGGGAAGGTAAACGGCGTTTCCGTGTGCGGCTCTGGCTCGCCAGAGCAGCGATGTCACGCTGGCCACGTGACCCGGAAGTGTCTCCGGACAGCGCTGGCCCTCGGCCTCTAGAGTGAGATGGGCGCACAACCCTAGAGTCTGTCAAGACTGGCCCATACGGGCAGGGGTACCTTTACCTTTTTACAACACATAAAAAATAGTTATTAAAACAAACGAACACAAAACATCCAGACATTCCGCCTAAGACCAGTTTGCAGTCACTATTTACCATTCCTTTCACTGTCTTAGCTGTGTTAATAGGGTGTGAGACCAGTACCAGGTATTAGATTAGCAAACCAGTGGGAGACGGTAATCTGCAAAGTGTCAAATAGACAAAAGGATCAGATTGGGGGGGGTGGCTGGGGCCTGGGGAGTAGATATGACCTTGCAAGCACATCTCTGAGTAAAGGTTTTCTTGCTTGCAAGGCTGCCCTTTCAGTTTATTATGAAGGAGGCTAATGCCGAAAAATACCAGCTAAGGAATGTACAGTTTTCATCCTCCTTTTTTTTTTTTGGCACAAATCTGACCAAGTGATTAAGGGGGGTGGTGGGAAGCAATTCATTTTTTTTTATATAATATTTTTTATTAAGGTTTTTACATAAAAAGGAAAAAACCACAGAAAAATACAAAAGTACAAAAATACAAAAACACAACACGACAAAAAGAACAACGCAAAAAAGAAAAAAAGAAAAGAAAAAGAAATGAAAACAATTCCACCTCATAATATTTCTTGCGTTTACTTATTTTCCAGACTTCCCCACACCTCCCTTCACTGTATTCCAATTCATATATTTGATCAGCAAATCCCTTCCCTCTATCTTGCCTAATTCTTATCTTCATCTCAATGCCTTAATATATCTTAGTCTCCTTAATGTCTTAACAAATTTAAAACCTTTTAATTTTACGCCTTTTAACCTTTAAATTTACTCATTCACCACTTTATTACTAATAACCTTTTACGTTCAGTCCGATATCATCCTAACATTCGTTAATCTTATAATATTTCTGTAGATAGTCTTTAAATTTCTTCCAATCTTCTTCCACTGTCTCTTCTCCCTGGTCTCTGATTCTGCCGGTCATTTCTGCCAGTTCCATGTAGTCCATCACCTTCATCTGCCATTCTTCCAGAGTGGGTAGTTCTTGTGTCTTCCAAAACTGTGCAATAAGTATTCTTGCTGCTGTTGTTGCATACATAAAAAAAGTTCTATCCTTCTTTCGCACCTGTTGGCCGACCATGCCCAGGAGAAAGGCCTCTGGTTTCGGTGGGAAGCAATTCAGGGCAGCGCTATAAAAAACGGTGTTCTGAAATGCCGCGAATGTGTGGCTTTGCTTTCTGCTGAAAATGTGGGTTTTTTAAAAAGAGCTTGCAACTGCTAGAGCGAAGCCACCAGATGTTAGCAGAGAAAATAAACTGTGCTGGAGTCTCTAGGTGGTTTCTGTGTGTGTGTGTCTGGGATATAGGCAAGTCACTTATGCTAGATGGGGTTCTACCTCCTCTGTTGGACCTCGTGTGTAGCTTGGGGTGTGGGAGTTCTTCCGTAGAATCATAAACTTGAAGAGTTGGAAGGGACCCGAGGGTCATCTAGTCCAACCCCCTGAAAATAGAAATACTTCTTGAAATATCAAGAAGAATGGAAGAAATTTAAAGATTATTTAGCTAAATATGTTAAGATAACTTCAACAGAATTACTTGTGAGTAACAGATTGGCCACTGGTCCCATCACCTCCTGGCAAATAGAAGGGGAGGAAATGGAGGCAGTGAGAGATTTTACTTTCTTGGGCTCCATGATCACTGCAGATGGTGACAGCAGCCACGAAATTTAAGAGACGCTGCTTCTCGGGAGAAAAGCAATGACAAACCTAGACAGCATTTTAAAAAGTAGAGACATCACCTTGCCAACAAAGGTCCGTATAGTAAAAGCTATGGTTTTCCCAGTAGTGATGTATGGAAGTGAGAGCTGGACCATAAAGAAGGCTGGTCGCCGAAGAATTGACGCTTTTGAGTTATGGTGCTGGAGGAGACTCTTGAGAGTCCCATGGACTGCAAGAAGATCAAACCTCTCCATTCTGAAGGAAATCAGCCCTGAGTGCTCACTGGAAGGACAGATCCTGAAGCTGAGGCTCCAAGACTTTGGCCACCTCATGAGAAGAGAAGACTCCCTGGAAAAGACCCTGATGCTGGGAAAGATGGAGGGCGCAAGGAGAAGGGGATGACAGAGGACGAGATGGTTGGACAGTGTTCTCGAAGCTACCAGCATGAGTTTGACCAAACTGCGGGAGGCAGTGGAAGACAGGAGTGCCTGGCGTGCTCTGGTCCAGGGGTCACGAAGAGTTGGACAAGACTGAACGACTAAACAACAACAACAGATTGGCCTAGGATTTAAATATGGGAAATTGTATAATACTACGGATAGAAGTTAAAATGAAAAGAAAGAAAGATGTTAATTGAACAAGTAAATCTTATATGAAAATAGTGTTGGAAAACCGCTACAATGAGCTATATGGAAACTCAGCTAGGGGGATTTGCGGAAGTCACCCAACAATGATAACAAAAGTGGGACTATAACAGGATAAATGTTTGTTTGTTTGTCTGTTTGCTTTTCGATATTGTAATGTTTTTCTTGTTTGTTGTTATGTTTGTTATAAATTTGGAAAATCAATAAAAAAATTGGGGGGGGGGAGAATCATAAACTTGTAGAGTTGGAAGGGACCCGAGGGTCATCTAGCCCAACCCCCTGCAAATGTAAATACTTTATTGTCACTTGTACAACTTGTATACAGTGAGATTACACGAGCACCACCCCCCAGTGGCGTAGCGTGGGTTGTCAGCACCCGGGGCAAGGCAAGTAATTTGCCCCCCCCCGCTGCACTGTCCCTCCCCCAAATAGTCCCTCGCTCTCTCTCCGCACCGCACCGCACGCCTGGCACCCTCCCCTCCACAGTGGGCGGCGACCCGGCGGCTCGGATCGGATTCGCACAGCCAGCACTGCAGTGAGAGAGAGTGAGTGAGCCAGGTAGGGGCAGAGAGCTGCGAGTGCGAGCGCACCCCCCCCCCAGATGTTGCGCCCGGTGCGGCCGGCCCCCCCTGCACCCCCCCCCCGCTACGCCACTGCCACCCCCCCCCCGCTCAGCTCTCTTAGTCTTAATTCCCCTCATTTACTGACGCACACCCACCAAACCCAAAAGTCAGTTGCCCTGTTGTTATCTTTTCTTCCCTCAGCTCCTCTCTCTGGTTTCTCAACACATGTTATTCTCTGCATATTATAAAATTGTAAAGATCCTTAATTTATCTATCTGTATATTACCAATAGGGACGCGGGTGGCGCTGTGGGTTAAACCACAGAGCCTAGGACTTGCCGATCAGAAGGTCGGCGGTTCGAATCCCCGCGACGAAGTGAGCTCCCGTTGCTCAGTCCCTGCTCCTGCCAACCTAGCAGTTCAAAAGCGCGTCAAAGTGCAAGTAGATAAATAGGTACCACTCTGGCGGGAAGGTAAACGGCATTTCCGTGCTCTGCTCTGGCTCGCCAGAAGCGGCTTAGTCCTGCTGGCCACATGACCCGGAAGCTGTACGCCGGCTCCCTTGGCCTGTAAAGCGAGATGAGAGCCGCAACCCCAGAGTGATACTTCAACATCAACTTTGTTGGACTGGCCATGTTGTTCGGATGCCTGATTATCATCTTCCAAAGCAACTACAGTGGTACCTCGGGTTAAGTACTTAATTCGTTCCGGAGGTCCGTTCTTAACCTGAAACTGTTCTTAACCTGAAGCACCTGTTGCTGCCACGCCACCGGAGCACGATTTCTGTTCACATCCTGAAGCAAAGTTCTTAACCCGAGGAACTATTTCTGGGTTAGCGGAGTCTGTAACCTGAAGCGCATGTAACCTGAAGCGTATGCAAGCTGAGTTACCACTGTACTCTATTCCGAACTTAAAAACGGGAAGCATAATGCTGGTGGTCAACAAAAGAGGTTTAAAGACTGTCTCAAGGCAAATCTTAAAAAATGTAGTATAAACACCGACAACTGGGAAACACTGGCATGTGAGCACTCCAGTTTCAGAACAACCTTTGCCAAAGGTGTCATGGGCTTTGAAAACACTCGAACTCAGGACCAAAGGGAGAAACGTGCTAAGAGGAAGGCACACTTGGCAAACCCTCACCGTGGTCAACTCCTGCCCAGAAACCTATGTCCTCAGTGTGGAAGGACGTGTGGATCTAGAACTGGCCTCCGCAGTCACTTATGGATTCACTGTTAAAACCGTGTTCATGGAAGACAATCTTACTCGGCTACTAGGGATCGTCAAAGAAGTAGTAGTTAAATATTGCTTGCTGCGAGACAGAGGTACAAAGGCTGCTCTTATTCTTTGGGCTAGCTCCATCTTCTGGTGGCAAAGAAACACAACATAAAGCAGTGATGGCCAAACTCGGCCCTCCAGCTGTTTTGGGACTACAGTTCCCATCATCCCTGACCACTGGTCCTGTTAGCTAGGGATGATGGGAGTTGTAGTCCCAAAACATCTGGAGGGCCAAGTCTGGCCATCAACTGGCATAAAGGAATGACATTCCATTCTTGATCAACTCCGAACTGGAGGAAACTTCCAGACAGAATTTTCAGGATTCAAGATGGCCTTAACAGGTCAGAGAAGACGGTCCATTATCCGACTGTCGGCTCAGGACCCTAAACTGTGTTCTTATATTTAATTTCCATTTTCTTCCGTGTATATTACAATGTTCTCTTGTTGCTACGGCCGTTGGGCTGAGGCGAATAAAGTTTCTCTTGATTGATTAACGGATGGGAGACCTGCGTTTTCAGGCTGGCAAAATGAATTTCAGCGGGGACAAACAGTAAGGTCTTGCACTTAGGCAGGAAGAACGAAACGCACAAATATAGGATGAGGGAAATGCAAAGATTGCTCCCCGCCTCAAAACCCCCACAAACAAACCCAAAGGGTCTGAATTCACACCTGATTCTTAAGAAGACCTGGAGGGGTTGGTGTTTTTTTCTGTTTTTGTTTGTTTTTTGCATTTCTGACATCTGCAATGCAGATGTCAAAGCAACAGCTGGCAGCACTCACCTTTATACAGGAAATGTTTCTAAAGGTTCTGGATAAGGCAGATCGAAGCCTTAAAACTGTCAAGATTCGGACTTTATTATTATTATAATAATTTTAAAAAAGGAAAATTCTTCCCAGCACTCTGTGGGCCTCTGCATTTTTTTATTTTTTTTAAAGTTTTTATTGTTAAAATAGTTCATCATTAATACACATATGCAAACATACAAACATACATTTCACACAATCCTTAAAAGTGTTCAAACATACTTACACTCAATCCCACAAATAATTCCTTTCCCCATCACCATCCACCACCCCTCACCCCACCTTTGTGTTTGACTTCCAATCTACTCAATTACAATTTCTTTCCACTTCTATTACTTTCTTTCACACACCTTTAGCCTAATTTCATACTTCTTTTTCTATTACACATTGTTATCCATCTTATTTGATATTTCAGTATTTGAAACAGAACTTGTTTATTCTACTAGGAGTTCTGATTTTTCGATATGATTTTGCAAGTATCTTTTAAACACCTTCCGGTCCCTATCTATCTTTTCTTTTGAAATCCTTCCAATTTCTTCCATTGTTTTGGATATGTTTCTTCCATTGTTTTGGAAAAGTGATATAATACCGACAAAAACAGAGTGGCTTGCCAAATTATTGGAGTATTACAATATATCAATGGGCCTCTGCATTTGATCGCTCTTCTTCCATTTATTCTAAACAAAAATACTTTACCGTAACAGACAAGCAAACGGAATATCACCCATATTTAAAGCGCAGGAGTGTAAGAGATGCGACTGAAATATTACACGTGCCGTCGTTCAAGGCCGCAATCCTATGTGCACTTAACTTTGAGTAAGTCCCAGAGAAATGGGTGGGGCTTACTCCCGAGTAGACATGTATAAGCCTGCTATGAGAAGTAAGCTTCCCCTGACTAGAGGACTACAGGTGTCCAATTCACTCCAAACCGGCGCCAAATTTGGGGAACAGTTTTACAGCGAAAAACCCCCGTTTTGCAGCACCCCACAAACAGACCCTCAAACCTGGGGGGTGACGAGGTCACCCAAACACCAACACCATCCAATTCACTTCAAACTGGCACGGGTTTTTTTTGCTGAAAAACAAAGCGAAACTTTTGCCACAGTTTGGCACAGGTTTGGCATTGCATCACACCAGATCACCAGAAACTATTTCGATCTCATTGTTTCAGAGCTGCCCGCAGGGAAGGCTTTTACAGAACTGTGATTTTATGGCACACCCTCTGTGCTTTTTCACAGGCCATTTTAAGAAATTGCCTGAGGATATTGTTCCTTAGGGGGACGCGGGTGGCGCTGTGGGTTAAACCACAGAGCCTAGGACTTGCCGATCAGAAGGTCGGTGGTTCGAATCCCCGTGACGGGGTGAGCTCCCATTGCTCGGTCCCTGCTCCTGCCAACCTAGCAGTTCGAAAGCACGCCAATGCAAGTAGATAAATAGGTACCGCTCTGGCAGGAAGGTAAACGGCGTTTCTGTGCGCTGCTCTGGTTCGCCAGAAGCGGCTTAGTCCTGCTGGCCACATGACCCGGAAGCTGCACACCGGCTCCCTCGGCCAATAAAGCGAGATGAGCGCCGCAATCCCACTGCAACATTCAAAGGTCTCATGCATCCAGCTCCTATGCAACGTGGAAGTTATGGTAGAGGAGTAGACCTTGGCAGTAGATGCAATTTGATTGCAATCTAGGGACAAGCAGTTTTGAATTCTGCCAGAAGAGGGCCATCCAGGAAGGCTTTCTTCCTTGCAGGATTTTGAGAGACAGGCTTCCTGGTGTTGCTCTGCTTAAGGACAGGTATTAAAATTCGACAGTGCTGCAATGCCGCATGCAGAACTAAACCCCAGGGCAGGCCCACCAATGAGGCAAGATGAGGGGGCTGCCTAGGGAGGGAGGATATAAAAGGATGTCACCTAGAGGAGGGAGAAAGGTTGTTTTCTGCTGCTCCAGAGAAGCGGGCACAGAGCAATGGATCCAAACTACAAGAAAGAAGATTCCACCTAAACATTAGGAAGAACTTCCTGACAGTAAGAGCTGTTCGACAGTGGAATTTGCTGCCAAGGAGTGTGGTGGAGTCTCCTTCTTTGGAGGTCTTTAAGCAGAGGCTTGACAACCATATGTCAGGAGTGCTCTGATGGTGTTTCCTGCTTGGCAGGGGGTTGGACTCGATGGCCCTTGGGGTCTCTTCCAACTCTATGATTCTATGATTCTAGGATGCAGAAAGGTCGTGTTTGAGGAGACCAAAGAGTCCCTTCCACTGTTCGAAAAGCTCTTACTTATGTTTAGTCGGGATCTGCTTTCTTGTAACTTGAATAAAAATATTTTTTAAAAAAATAAATTTTATTAGTATTTTCCACACAACAACAACAACGTGAAAAATAACAATACACAGCACACAAAAACGAAAGAAAGGAACAACTAAAATTAAAAAATCCATATCTTACAAAACTATAAATGCTAAAACAACAATAAGACGTTGACTTCCACCAGTCCCACAGCACCTCCTTTATCTCTCATTCTGTTTTCCTGTTTTCCTGTTATCATCTCTATCCTGACATCTAGATATAAATCCCTCTTTCTTATCCTTTCACTTCACAAGGTTATTCCAGACTCAGCCAGATTTCTACCTTGACTTTTGAGGTATTCATTTAGGCACTCCCATTTTTTTTTAACTCCACTTTTTGGTTTTTGTCTTATTATGTCTGTCAATTTGGATAATTCTAAGCTTACATAACCACTAATAATAATAAAATGTTATTTATATTCGCCCTCTCCAGCCGAAACCGGGCTCAGAGCGGCTAACAAGAATAAAAGGAACACAACATTCTAAAATCAATTCATTTTAGAAATCAGTTCAAAATCAAATTAATGGCAAATTAATTGAAGCCATCTGTACAACAACAACAACAACAACAACAACAACAACAACAATAATAATAATAATAATAATAATAATACCCTTCCCATCTCACACACTGCACGGCTCCCAACAGAATATTAAAAACACGATAAAAGATCAAACATTAAAAACTTCCCTAAACAAGGCTGCCTTCAGATGTCTTCTAAAAGTCAGATAGTCATTTATCTCCTTGACATCTGAAGGGAGGGCGTTCCACAGGGCGGGTGCCACCACCGAGAAGGCCCTCTGCCTGGTTCCCTGTAACCTCACTTCTCACAGGGAGGGAACCGCCAGAAGGCCCTTGGAGCTGGACCTCAGTGTCCGGACTGAACAATGGAGATGGAGACTTGAACTGTTTTGTATGCCACTCTCAAAGCAAGCTATACATTTTAGACAGTAATTTAACATGGTTTTCTAACAGTTCTTTTTGAAATCTTGATATTTCACGACTGAAACCTTTCTTCTTATCTGTCTTAAAAAGTATCATTTAGTTGGTGAAACCCTACGTCATGGGTAGGCAACCTAAAGCCCTGGGGCCGGATCCGGCCCAATTGCCTTCTAAATCCGGCCCGCAGACAGTCCAGGAATCAGCATGTTTTTACATGAGTAGAACATGTCCTTTTATTTAAAATGCATCTCTGGGTTATTTGTGGGACATAGGAATTCATTCTTTTTCTTTTCTTTCTTCAAAATATAGTCTGGCCCCCCACAAGGTCTGAGGGACAGTGGACCGGCCCCCTGCTGAAAAAATTCACTGACCCCTGCCCTAATTTCCTGACCAGTCTCATTTGCCTTTGGACAGAGGCCTTTGGTGTGTTGTTGTTTTCCTTTCTTTCTTTAATAATAATAATAATAATAATAATAATAATAATAATAATATTTTTTATTTATACCCCGCCCTCCCCAGCCAAGGCCGGGCTCAGAGCAGCTTACAAGCAATAATAAAAACAAGATGAATGATTACAACTTAAAAACAAAAATAAAATACAACATTAAAATAATGGAACATTAAAATATTAAAATATAGCCTCATCGCAGGAGGAGACCAGGCTCAGGGCAGCTAACACCAGGTACAAACAATTGAATAAAATACAGTGGTGCCTCGCAAGATGAAATTAATTCGTTCTGTGAGTCTCTTCGTCTAGCGGTTTTTTCGTCTTGCGAAGCAACCCTATTAGCGACTTAGCGGATTAGCGCTATTAGCGGTTTAGCGGCTATTAGCGGCTATTAAAGGCTTAAGGGATTAGCGGATTAGCTGCTAAAAGGCTATTAGCGGTTTAGCGGCTTAGAAAAAGGGGGTGGGGAGCGAAAAAAAATCTCAAGACTCGCAAGACATTTTCGTCTTGCGAAGCAAGCCCATAGGGAAATTCGTCCTGCAAAGCGCATTGAAAAACGGAAAACCCTTTCGTCTAGCGGGTTTTCCGTCTTGCGAGGCATTCGTCTTGCGGGGTACCACTGTACAACTTAAAAAAAAAAAAGATTAAGTACAACATTAAAATGCAGCCTCATTTCAACAGAAACTCAAAAACTTTTTGGGGGATGAAAACGTCAAGTCTTCACCAAGGCTAACTATCCAGACTGGTCCTACGTGGGCTAGAAAAAAGCCAGGGAAGTCCCCAAGTAGGAATTCCAGCACAGAAGGAGAAAGGAAAAAGGAAAGAGGGGGATTCTTTAAAGTTTGCCCTGTAGTGTTTTGCTGGAGGACGTGACCAGGGATGCTCTTGCAAACAGGTGTTGCTTTTCTTAGCCTGGATGGTCAGGTGAGGCTTTTGGGGTTATTTCAGGAGTCCCCCGTCCCCCCCAGAAGGAGCAGCCGGCTGGCCTCAAAAGGGCCTCTCCCACCTCAACCACCTTCTCTCAGGGATGCTCTGACCAACCCACTGCCTTTATGAAAAGCACCTCTGTGTTGGGAAATACCTTCAATAAAGAAACAGTGCCTGGGTAAACAAAGCCTCGAAAAGTCCTGAAGTCTTCCTTTGTGCCAGAAACAGATGCATCTTGTAGTTCTCAGCCAGCCGGTGGTTTTGGTAGACAAGTGGACATCACCCCCCCCCCAAATGCCCATTTTGGCTTAAGAGAGGACTTTTCTCCCCACACCCAGACCCTGTGGTCGGCTAGACAGCCAAACACACCCACACACCCAGGACAGGAGAAAATACCAAAGACCGGTTATTTGAACCCAGAAATAGGACCTCGGGTTAAGAACTTTGCTTCAGGATGAGAACAGAAATCACATGGCGGCAGCGGGAGGCCCCATTATCTAAAGTGGTTAAGAACAGTTTCAGGTTAAGAACGGACCTCCAGAACAAATTAAGTTCTTAACCCGATGTACCACTGTACATTGGAAGTGGCATCATGAAGAAGAAGAAGAAGAAGAAACAAAACAAACAAGATGAACTTTAACAGGCAGAAATGTAAAGTATTGCACTTGGGCAAAAAAAATGAGAGGCACAAATACAAGATGGGTGACACCTGGCTTGAGAGCAGTACATGTGAAAAGGATCTAGGAGTCTTGGTTGACCACAAACTTGACATGAGCCAACAGTGTGACACGGCAGCTAAAAAGCCAATGCAATTCTGGGCTGCATCAATAGGAGTATAGCATCTAGATCAAGGGAAGTAATAGTGCCACTGTCTTCTGCTCTGGTCAGACCTCACCTGGAGTACTGTGTCCAGTTCTGGGCACCACAGTTCAAGACGGACACTGACAAACTGGAACGTGTCCAGAGGAGGGCAACCAAAATGGTCAAAGGCCTGGAAATGATGCCTTATGAGGAACGGCTAAGGGAGCTGGGCATGTTTAGCCTGGAGAAGAGGAGGTTAAGGGCTGATATGATAGCCATGTTCAAATATATAAAAGGATGTCATATAGAGGAGGGAGAAAGGTTATTTTCTGCTGCTCCAGAGAAGCGGACACGGAGTAATGGATCCAAACGACAAGAAAGAAGATTCCACCTAAACATTAGGAAGAACTTCCTGACAGTAAGAGCTGTTTGACAGTGGAATTTGCTGCCCAGGAGTGTGGTGGAGTCTCCTTCTTTGGAGGTCTTTAAGCAGAGGCTTGACAGCCATATGTCAGGAGTGCTCTGATGGTGTTTCCTGCTTGGCAGGGGGTTGGACTCGATGGCCCTTGTGGTCTATTCCAACTCTATGATTCTATGAAGAAGAAGAAGAAGAAGAAGAAGAAGGAGGGGGAGGAGGAGGAGAATTTATTATTTGTATCCCGCCCATCTGGGTGGGTTTCCCCAGCCATTCTGGGAGGCTTCCAACCAAATATTAAAAATGCAATAGAACACCAAACATTAAAAGCTTCCCTAAAAAGGGCTGCCTTCAGATGTCTTCTAAAAGTCAGAGAGTTGTTTATTTCCTTGACATCTGGTGGGAGGGCATTCCACAGGGCAGGCGCCACCACCAAGAAGGCCCTCTGCCTGGTTCCCTGTAACTTTGCTTCTCGTGGGGAGGGAACCGCCAGAAGGCCCTCGGCGCTGGACCTCAGTGTCCGGGCTGAACGCTGGGGGTGGAGACGCTCCTTCAGGTATACTGGACCGAGGCCGTTTAGGGCTTTAAAGGTCAGCACCAACACTTTGAATTGTGCTCAGAAATGTCCTGGGAGGCAGTGTAGGTCTTTCAGGTCTGGTGTTATGTGGTCTCAGCGGCCGCTCCGAGTCACCAGTCTAGCTGCCGGAAGGAACAAAATATAGTCTTTGTTGGAATATTTTAATATGTCTTACTGTAAATGTGTAAAAACACCTATGTCAGTAATGAAACCAAACCATTTGAAAGCTCTGAGGTGTACAGGAGTGTCTAAATAATGAGGACACAGAAAAGAATAATAATTACTTTTTAAAATATGGAAATGATTGGTTAGGAAGGAAGGAAGGAAGGAAGGAAGGAAGGAAGGAAGGAAAGACAGGCATTGGGCTACGAAGGACAAGAAGAAAACATTTAAAGGTGCACCAATCTTAATCTCACTTTTAGAAACAACAGACTGAAGCACAGTCATCCTTCGAAATTTGCACTTGACTTCTCCAAATTTTGCACCGTTATTCCTCCACAAGTAATGTGTAAAAAAAAAAAAGGTATATACTGGGGTGGCATGTGCTGCAAGAAAAGGATATTATATGGTGATAATAACATTCAAAATGCATTATATGTGCGGAAATTCTTTGCTCCCCCCCAAAAAGAAAGAAAGGAAAGGTTATATTGGGAAGAACTGCATGCTTCAGTTAACTAAGACAATTACGGGTTTTCACGCTGCTAACCTTCTTCCCAACAATCGCTGGAATGCTTTTAACAATATTATTAAAGTCACACGATGTTCATCTCAAGTCCCTCTGAGGGTGTATCGGGGTGCCTAGACTTATTGAAGCGCAGGCGAAGGCCACCATTTAAGATCAAACAGCAGCAATGCCAGCAAAACATTGGAGTGGAACACCCATTGCACCAAAGGATGCTAGACAATGCACAAAAGGGACATTTAGGCTTAAAAGCAAACAGCAAAGCAGTGCTTTTTCTTCTCATAGAATCATAGAATCATAGAGTTGGAAGAGACCACAAGGGCCATCGAGTCCAACCCCCTGCCAAGCAGGAAACACCATCAGAGCACTCCTGACATATGGTTGTCAAGCCTCTGCTTAAAGACCTCCAAAGAAGGAGACTCCACCACACTCCTTGGCGGCAAATTCCACTGTCGAACAGCTCTTACTGTCAGGAAGTTCTTCCTAATGTTGAGGTGGAATCTTCTTTCTTGTAGTTTGGATCCGTTGCTCCGTGTCCGCTTCTCTGGAGCAGCAGAAAACAACCTTTCTCCCTCCTCTATGTGACATCCTTTTATATATTTGAACACGGCTATCATTTCACCCCTTAACCTCCTCTTCTCCAGGCTAAACATGCCCAGCTCCCTTAGCCGTTCCTCATAAGGCATCGTTTCCAGGCCTTTGACCATTTTGGTTGCCCTCCTCTGGACACGTTCCAGTTTGTCAGTGTCCTTCTTGAACTGTGGTGCCCAGAACTGGACACGGTACTCCAGGTGAGGTCTGACCAGAGCAGAAGACAGTGGCACTATTACTTCCCAACAACATCTAGATGCTATACTCCTATTGATGCAGCCCAGAACTGCACAGCTAAAAAAGCCAATCTGTGACTGAGATAGTCAGGAATCTTACAGAGGTGGATTTGGGGGAGTACAATACATAATGGAAGTTTATATATATAGTTTTTATTAAATTTTCTGTTTTACAATTTAAAGTACTCATTTTTACATCCTTAAGGTATCGATGACTTCCCTTCTTCTCTTTCCATGGTTCATTTTTCAGATCATAAATCCCTGCATATTTTACAAAAGCTATACCATTCAGTATTCCATTATTGCATCCATCAAAACTTATTTACACTGTTGAATTTATCCTAATGCGGCCAGCATTTTCAGCTGTACAGAGTTATTTCCTATATATTCAATAAATGTTTTCCAATCTTCTCTAAGCGTATGTTCTTCTTGTTCTCTCATTCTATATGTTAAGTCTGCAAGCTGCGCATATTCTGTCAAGTGGCCATTCTTCTTTGGTTGGGACCTCGCTTGTTTTCCATTTTTGAGCTAACAAAACATGGGCTGCAGTAGTAGCATGGACTGCAAGAAGATCAAACCGATCCATTCTGAAGGAAATCAGCCCTGAGTGCTCACTGGAAGGACAGATCCTGAAGCTGAGGCTCCAAGACTTTGGCCACCTCAGGAGAAGACTCCCTGGAAAAGACCCTGATGTTGGGAAAGATGGAGGGCACAAGGAGAAGGGGATGACAGAGGACGAGATGGTGGGACAGTGTTCTCGAAGCTACCAGCATGAGTTTGACCCAACTGCGGGAGGCAGTGGAAGACAGGAGGGCCTGGCGTGCTCTGGTCCAGGGGGTCACGAAGAGGCGGACACGACTAAACGACACAACAACAACAAAAGTTGACAGTGGCAGCGAATTGACTTAATGGGTTATGTTTACTGAGTGCGCAGAAAAACTGCATGGAGGGGAGGAGAGAAATTTGAGAAGGAAGTGCTGAAAAGGTTTCCAGCAAATCCAAGAAAACTCATTCTAGTTTTTTATAAAATAAAACATCACACATACATCACAGACGGAGGCGGTCTACAGCAGAAATCCTGTCTGCCAGGATACCTGATAATGCTCACTGATTGCATTAGCTGGGCAGTCCGGCCATTCTTTTGTGATGGTTAATAACTTTTAGTTCCTGAGTCCAGGTCACAGGCTCACCCTATTCATACACAAACACACTCTTTAAGGCAGGATTTATAAGCAAAAGACAATGGGGAGGTTTCCCCCATTTTCCTCCCTTACTGCAGAGGAATATTTGAGGTCACTGGGAGAGTCAGGATGGCTTCAGGATTTCTCTCCTATACTATTTCTTATTCTTTTTTTTTTTTTTTTTTAGGCTAATAGTTAGTAGAGAATATATAACAGAACAATGACATCACTCAAACCATAGCAACAAGCCAATCAAAGTTCATATGTACGAATGAATTTTATTATTACGGTCACAGACCAGTTCCGTCTCACTTACAATATCAGAAAAGTCATTAAAACACAACAGGAATTTATTTACTAGCAATTGGGTATACCAGATATAAAGGTAAAGGTACCCCTGCCTGTACGGGCCAGTCTTGACAGACTCTAGGGTTGTGCGCCCATCTCACTCAAGAGGCCGGGGGCCAGCGCTGTCCGCAGACACTTCCGGGTCACGTGGCCAGCGTGACATCGCTGCTCTGGCGAGCCAGAGCCGCACATGGAAACGCTGTTTACCTTCCCGCTAGTAAGCGGTCCCTATTTATCTACTTGCACCCGGGGGTGCTTTCGAACTGCTAGGTTGGCAGGCACTGGGACCGAACAACGGGAGCGCACCCCGCCGCGGGGATTCGAACCGCCGACCTTTCGATCGGCAAGCCCTAGGCGCTGAGGCTTTTACCCACAGCGCCACCCGCGTCCCTTATAACAGATATAGCGGCAGTTAAAAATATGTATTAAATCTTGATCACTAAAATATAACCTAAAATTGTCAAAGTTCATATGTACAATATTACAGGGGATCTGATTACCTCATGCTGTAATGTACTATTTCGGACACGTGGTTTATATACTTAGGTATGTGTTTGCCTTGTAAATTATATGAAAATTTATTTGATATTTGAGGCCTTAGAATTCTTAGAACAAGACCACCACCACCCCAGAAGCACATGTGAGTTCCTTTTCAATCACTCCCTTCCGCACAAAGGACGTTTCTTCCAGACACAATGTCAAGCCACAAACGGCTCCGTTTCCTGGCCTTCTCACCATCAACAAATTTAAGTTTGTCCGGAGACACCAAATATTAGCGTTCCTGTGTCAACTCACTGGGCTCCTTGTGCGCGGCACATTTTTTCGGGAGTAATCGGTGGGGAGCGTGGAGAACAGGGGCAAAAATAATAATAATACGGAGGGGAGTGAGGAGTTTTTTCCTTGAGGGGCTCAAGCCAAATATTGACTGGAATCTTTATTTAGCCGGAGTCCAGAAAGCAGCATTTTGGCTCCACTTCCTCGTCAGAGTTTGCCAACGTTTTTCCACCAGGAGACGACACTGGCAACGGAAAGGAAATTTACCAGGCCGTGACCCTGCTTGAATGCCAGGGCTTGGCACATTAAATACCGTATTTTTTGCTCTATAAGACTCACTTTTTCCCTCCTAAAAAGTAAGGGGAAATGTTTGTGCGTCTTATGAAGCGAATGCAGGCTGCGCAGCTATCCCAGAAGCCAGAACAGCAAGAGGGATTGCTGCTTTCACTGCGCAGCAATCCCTCTTGTTCTGGCTTCTGAGATTCAGAATATTTTTTCCCTTGTTTTCCTCCTCCCAAAACTAGGTGCGTCTTGTGGTCTGGTGCGTCTTATAGAGCGAAAAATACGGTAAGTTGGAGTTCTTGTTATTAAAAATACCAAGAAAAAAGCACACCAAGAACTCAGGCCAATGTAAGTTTCAATAGTGGGAGTGGTCGCTACTCACATGTCAGTAGTAAATAGTAACAAAAACTAATCCATTCAAAAGTATGTATTCTGACAAGAATTACAAACTCAAGTAGAGATTACAAGAGAAAAAGAGAAAATCTTTGCAACGAATTATTGTGTTATACATATCTTTATGAGTTTGAGTCTGTAATCTCTCTTAGATTTTCTCTTTTTCACTCGACAATAATGCACAGAAAATCTCAAGATACACGTTGATCTACCCACACTAGTTATTCCTGAGAAACGTAGAAAATAACAGGATAAATTTATCCGAAAGTCTTCAAACTTACAGGGAAGATTCGAAACCGACGAGACCAGAGATTCACTGAGGACTGGAATAAATTTACAGAATATATTAAAAATATATGTGATGAACAGTTAAGGTTTGTAAGTTTCCAAGAAGCTCTGTGAGAAGTACTGATAGAAATATTGCTTAAAAACTATGATAAGTCTAATAATGATAAAGTGCAATATTAAATTGAGAAATGTGAGAAGATGTGATAATACGGAGAATTGTCAGACATGCTGGTGGAAGCCCAAAGAAGTAGTTGGGAGATTTGGATGTTAAATTGTGTTTAAATGTATATTGGAAAACTAATAAAAATTATACACACACACACACACACACAATGCAATTCTGGGCTGCATCAATAGGAGTATAGCATCTAGATCAAGGGAAGTAATAGTGCCACTGTCTTCTGCTCTGGTCAGACCTCACCTGGAGTACTGTGTCCAGTTCTGGGCACCACAGTTCAAGAAGGACACTGACTAACTGGAACGTGTCCAGAGGAGGGCAACCAAAATGGTCAAAGGCCTGGAAACGATGCCTTATGAGGAACGGCTAAGGGAGCTGGGCATGTTTAGCCTGGAGAAGAGGAGGTTAAGGGGTGATATGATAGCCATGTTCAAATATATCAAAGGATGTCACATAGAGGAGGGAGAAAGGTTGTTTTCTGCTGCTCCAGAGAAGCGGACACGGAGCAAAGGATCCAAACTACTAGAAAGAAGATTCCACCTAAACATTAAGAACTTCCTGACAGTAAGAGCTGTTTGACAGTGGAATTTGCTGCCAAGGAGTGTGGTGGAGTCTCCTTCTTTGGAGGTCTTTAAGCAGAGGCTTGACAACCAGATGTCAGGAGTGCTCTGATGGCATTTCCTGCTTGGCAGGGGGTTGGACTCGATGGCCCTTGTGGTCTCTTCCAACTCTATGATTCTATGAGTCTATGAGTCTTCAAACTTACTACTGTATGAGTCTATAAGTCTATGAGTCTATGAGTCTTCAAACTTACACAACCCTTTAAAAGTTAACTGATGAAGGTGAATACATCGAAACAGGGCCCTGATCCATAATTGGCTTCTGCTCTGTGATTGAAACTGAGTCTCCATCTGAGAGCTGATAAATTATAAGGATCGACATTATTGTCGAGTGAAAAGGAGGAGGAGGAGGAGGCGAGCCGGCGGGGAGGGCGCTGTCCATGGTGCGCCACCCTCCGCTCCTCCGGTTGGACGCCTGCCTGGGAAAAGTGGGTGGGGAGCCGTCGGGTGGGGCGGTCTCTGGCGCCTCCACCTTCTCCCCGCAGCCCCGGGTGCCCATTCCTGGCTTGGCTGGCTCGGTGCGCTCGCCATGGCCGCGGAAGCGCGACCCTCGACGGCGCTGTCGTGCCTGCTGCTCCTGCCGCCGCTGGTGCTGCTGTTGGCGGCGCGCCCCGACGGCGCGGCCGGCCAGCATCCCTGGAGGCAGCAGATCCGCTGGGAGAGCGGAGGGAGGCTCTTCAGCCTCTTCAACAGCGCCGCCCGCTTGCGGCCGCCCCGTCGGGGTCCCGGCGGCGACCACCAGCCCCAGAGCCTCTACCTCAGCATCGCCGCGCGCCCCCGCGGCGGAGCGCTCCGGACCGCGGCTCCCGGGCGCGTCCCGCGGGCCGGACCCGTCGCCCTCCAGGCCATCCGGGGCTTCCCCGGTTGGGGGGAAGAAGGCTCCGGGATGGAGGTACGCGCCGTCGAGGCCAGCCAGGGAGACGCGCTCTCCGGCGCGGACAGGGGTCCCCGAGGGCGCAATGACTCGGTCCCCGGGACCCCTTCTCCAAGCCGGCTGCAAGAGGAGCAGCAGCAGGTCACCCCAGGGGCAGCTCGAGGGAGCGGCCCGGCTGGTAGCTGGCCTCCGATGGGGGGCAACGAGATTCAGGGGGACCCGGTCCCCGAGGAAGAGGGATCGCAGACGGCCCCCAGCGCCTCGACCAGGGACGACCCGCGGAACCCCTTCCAGCGGTGGAATAGCATCTTCTACGACGTTTACCCCGGCGCCAGGCAGCGCCCCTCGACGGCAAGCACCCCCAACATGAGGCCGGGCTATGGGACCCGATTATTTCATCATGGTGAGCTGGTTGGGGGGTGATGGGGCATAGAGGACCGTTTAGTTCAGCAGGAATCTTTCTCCCAAAGTGGGACTCGAACTCAGGGCCCTGAGGTTAAGTGTCTCAGGATGACTATGGTTGTGGCGGGGGGGGCACTGGTGTGGGGGGCAGAGAGGAGTGAGAGAGCACCTGCTTTGCCGAAGGAAATTCCCCAAAGGAATCTCCGGGTAGGGCTGGGAGATGCTGCCTGCCTGGGAAACTCTAGAGAGTTGCTCTAGATGCTGCCAGTCCGTGCAGACAACACTAGGCTAAGTGGCCCAAAGTGCTGGCACAGCTGCCTGCACATCTGGGACCTGAGTTGATTGTACGTACATGCCACTGTTGTTTTCTTATATTTACCACTTTTCATTGCTTTATATAAAAAAAATTACAATTGTTTATATATATATATATATATATATATATATATATATATATATAACTGTTTTACATATACCATGATGTTGTAAACTGCTTTCGGATGTCAGTTTGTAAATCTTTAGGGAACTGGCTGTTTTTAATGAAATGGCTGGCGCTTTTCTTGTAATTATCTGATTTTCCATGTCTCAGCCCTTCAGTTATATATTGTTTGTATATATATATATATGGGTGTTATATATTGTTTGTAGGGGTGGCCAACTCCCAAGAGAGTGGCCAGGGATCTACCCCCTTTTGGGAGGTTCAAAGTTGATGAACTTTTTTTAGGAAGGAGGAAGGCCCGTTTTGGGGGTTCAGGGCAAAGTTGTTTAGCTTTTTTTAGGGGAGACGAAGTGGTTGAGTTCCTTTGGAGGGAGCCAATAATCTGCCAGTGATCTGCCACAGATGTCCAGTGATCTACCGGTAGATCACGAACTACCTGTTGGACATGCCTGGAAGGGACTGGTTTTAATGGTTGTAGCTTGCAGGATTTTCTCTTGTAGAGTAACACATACCATGGACAATACGGATTGATATAAAAGTTAGAGAATGGAAGAATATGCAGTTGTAAATGTTCAAAATGAGACTCCATGGAAGGGGGTGGAGGGGAAGTCCCGAGATTTGGAGGAATCTCTGCATATGGATATAAAGTTAAAGGTAAAGGGACCCCTGACCATTAGGTCCAGTCGTGACCGACTCTGCGGTTGCGGCGCTCATCTCGCTTTACTGGCCAAGGGAGCCGGCGTACAGCTTCCGGGTCATGTGGCCAGCAGGACTGAGCCGCTTCTAGTGAACCAGAGCAGCGCACGGAAACGCTGTTTACCTTCCCGCCTATTTATCTACCTGCACTTTGATGTGCTTTCGAACTGCTAGGTTGGCAGGAGCAGGGACTGAGCAACGGGAGCTCACCCCGTCACTGCGGGGATTCGAACCGCCGACCTTCTGATCAGCAAGTCCTAGGCTCTGTGGTTTAACCCACAGCACCACCCACATATGGATATATATTTGGATTATTATAACTTTGTATTTGTAAAGACAAATAAAAATTTTCGCAAGAAAAAAAAGTTAATGGTTGTAAATAGATAGATGATAGATAGATAGATAGATAGATAGATAGATAGATAGATAGATAGATAGATGATAGATAGATGATAGAGATAGATAGATAGATAGATAGATAGATAGATAGATAGATAGATAGATGATTGATAGATAGATAGATAGATAGATAGATGATAGAGATAGATGATAGATAGATAGATAGATAGATAGATAGATAGATAGATAGATAGATATAGATGATAGATAGATAGATAGATAGATAGATAGATAGATAGATAGATAGATATAGATAGATAGAGATGATAGATAGATAGATAGATAGATAGATAGATAGATAGATAGATAGATAGATGATAGATAGAGATAGATAGATAGATAGATAGATAGATAGATAGATAGATAGATGATAGATAGATAGATATAGATAGATAGATAGATAGATGATAGATAGATAGATAGATGATAGATAGATAGATAGATAGATAGATGATAGATAGATAGATAGATAGATAGATAGATAGATAGATAGATAGATAGATAGATATAGATAGAAAGATGATAGATAGATAGTTCTTCATTGTTGTAACCTGCCCTGGGACTTTATGGTAAAGGGCAATAAATCTAACCTGTTTAGATGTCTTCAAATTACAAGAAAGGAGACTAAAACATCAGGAACAATTTTCTGATGGTTAAGAGTTGTTTGGCAGTGGAACAGTCTCCCACGGGAGATTGTGGACTCTCCATCCTTGGAAGTTTTCAAGCAGGGGTGATTTCGCTGAGATTCCTGCATTGCGGGGGGGGGGGGGGGTGTTGGACTAGATGAGCCTTGGTGTCCCTTCCAACGCTACAATTCTAGGGTCGCAGCATGTGACCTTTCACCATTGCCCTATCCAGTTCTGGGTTGTCTACACTGACTTGCTGCAGAGTTCCAGGCAGGGCTGTCTGGAGACGCGAAGGCTCACACCTGAGATTTTGGGCATGCAATGCATGTTTTTTCCTGCCCGGCCTGGGTTCCAGGTGTTCAGTCTGTGTGTGTCACAAGATGGCTGGGAGATCGCCTGCTCTTGATGGGGTTACACTTCCTATGGAGGAGCAGGTTCGTGGCCTGGGGGTCCTCCTAGATCCTTTGCGCTCGCCAGTGGCGTAGCCTGGGGGGTGCAGGGGGGGCCGGCCGCACCGGGCGCAACATCTGGGGAGGGCGCGCTCGCACTCGCAGCTCTCTGCCCCTACCTGGCTCGCTCACTCTCTCTCACTGCAGTGCTGGCTGTGCGAATCCGAACCGAGCCGCCGGGTCGCCGCCCACTGTGGAGGGGAGGGTGCCAGGCGTGCGGTGCGGAGAGAGAGCGAGGGACTATCTGGGGGAGGGACAGTGCAGCGGGGGCGGGGCGCAAATTACTTGCCTTGCCCCGGGTGCTGACAACCCACGCTACGCCACTGGCGCTCGCTCGAGGCTCCGGTGGCCTCAGTGGCCCAGAGTGCCTTCCATCAGCTTTGGCTGGTGGCCCAGTAATAATAATAATAATAATAATAATAATAATAATAATAATAATAATCTTATTTATACCCCGCCCCTCCCAGTTCAGAAAAAAATATGCCCCTATCTGGACAGGGAGAGCCTAACTCAGGCATGCCCAAAGTCTGTTTCTTTTTTTATATATATAATTAATTTTTATTCATTTTCCAATATACATTTTATCCAAATTTATCATTCGCCTTGTACATAAATATCTTTTGGACTTCCCTCAACCTATTTGACAATTCTCCATATTATCACTGCCTCTCACATTTCTTAATTTTATGTTGCACTTTACCTCTCTTAATTTTAACCTGTTTTTCAAACAACATTTCAATCAATCTTTTTCACAAAGCTTCTTGAAAGCCAGCAAGCGTTAGTTGCTCCTCACATACATTTTCGATATATTCTGTAAATTTATTCCAGTCCTCGGAAAATCTCTGATCGCGTTGGTTCCTTATTTTCCCAGTCAATTTGTCCATCTCTGCATATTCCGTCAACTTCCTCCTCCATTCTTCCTTGGTCGGCATTTCTTCCTGCTTCCATGCCCAAAGTCTGTTTCAGGGGCCTAATCCTGTCCTCCGGTCGGTTCAATCTGGCCCCTGTGGCAGGTAAAATCCCCCCAAAACTTTTCAATCCTTAAAAAAAGCTCAAGAACTTCAACCCTAAAAAAAAGCTCAACAACTTAAATCAGCCCTCACGACCCTTCACTTCATCAAATCTGGCCCTCTTTGAAAAAAGTTTGGACACCACTGGCCTAACTACTGTCTATGTTCTGCTAACCTCAAGGTTAGATTACTGCAACGCGTTATACATAGGGCCTCCTTTGAAGACGGTTCGTAAACTTCAGCCGGTGCAGAATTCAGTGGTCAGAATTCAGGCAAGGCGGTTTAAGCACATTACACCGATCCTGGTCCGACTGCACTGGCTACCAATGAGTTTCCGGGCCCAATTCAAAGTCCTGGTTTTGAGCAATAAAGCCTTAAATGGCGCCGGATCACAATACCTCAAAGACCACCTCTTTCCATATGATCCTACCCGAACCCCGAGATCATCTTCTGAGGCCGTGTGCCTCCTCCCCGAGAGGTTCAGGGGGTGGCAACACAATAACAGGGCCTTCTCTGCAGTGGCTCCCCATCTGCGGAATGCTCTCCCCAGGGAAGTTTGCCTGGCACCTTCATTATACACCTTTAGGCGACCAGGCAAAAACATTCCTTTTTAGCCAGGACTTTGGTTGATCTTATTGACATCCAACACCCTTTTAGAATGTGGCTTTTGGAGGGTGGGGTTATTGGGTTACTGCTCTTTCTTTGATTTTATATGTTGTGGTCTTGTTATAAACCGCCCTGAGACCTCTGGGTATAGGGCGGTGTATGTTGAATTTAAAGGTAAAGGGACCCCTGACCGTTAGGTCCAGTCGCGGACGACTCTGGGGTTGCGGCGTACAGCTTCCGGGTCATGTGGCCAGCAGGACTAAGCAGGACTAACGCCGTTTACCCGGAAATGCCATTTACCTTCCCGCTGGAGCGGTACCTATTTATCTACTTGCACTTTGACGTGCTTTCGAACTGCTAGGTTGGCAGGAGCAGGGACTGAGCAACAGGAGCTCACCCTGTTGCAGGGATTTGAACCGCCGACTGGCAAGCCCTAGGCTCTGTGGTTTAACCCACAGCGGGTGGCACTGTGGGTTAAAGCCTCAGCGCCTAGGGCTTGCCGATCGAAAGGTCGGCGGTTCGAATCCCTGCGGCGGGGTGCGCTCCCGTTGTTCGGTCCCAGCGCCTGCCAACCTAGCAGTTCGAAAGCACCCCCGGGTGCAAGTAGATAAATAGGGACCGCTTACTAGAGGGAAGGTAAACGGCGTTTCCGTGTGCGGCTCTGGCTCGCCAGAGCAGCGATGTCACGCTGGCCACGTGACCCGGAAGTGTCTCCGGACAGCACTGGCCCCCGGCCTCTTGAGTGAGATGGGCGCACAACCCTAGAGTCTGTCAAGACTGGCCCGTATGGGCAGGGGTACCTTTACCTTTCTTACTTATGTTGAATTTTATTATTATTATTATTATTATTATTATTATTATTATTATTATTATTATTTTACTCCCAACACTCAATAGAGCCCAAATCTGAGCTGCTGGCTCTGCTTAGGAGTCTTCCTGACCTTCCCGTGTCGTCTCCTCCCTCCTAGGGCTCCCGGATTTGATTCCCGATCCGTACTTCATCGAAGCAGGCACCTACATCCAACGGGTCCAGCTGTACGCCTTGAAATGTGCCGCGGAGGAGAATTGCCTGGCAAGGTAGAGAGGAACGTACCTTCGCATTTACGTCTTGGGTGCATTTTGGGTGAAGGCAGTGAGTTTGCATGGTGCAATTACCATATTTTTCGCTCTATAAGACGCACCAGAACACAAGACGCCCCTAGTTTTTGGAGGAGGAAAACATGAAAGAAAATATTCTGAATCTCAGAAGCCAGAACAACAAGAGGGATCGCTGCGCAGTGAAAGCAGCGATCCCTCTTGCTGTTCTGGCTTCTGGGATAGCTGCGCAGCCTGCATTCGCTCCATAAGACGCACACATTTTCCTTTACTTTTTAGGAGGGAAAAAGTGAGTCTTATAGAGCAAAAAATACGGTATTATTAATTTTTCAAAAATGGGCAAAGAACCATTGCAAGAGGGGGGGGGTTGTTTGCAAGGGATATAGCACAATAGGGCCTTCTCCTCTCATGGTGCAATCCAGACCACGAAAGCCAGTGTCTGTTTTCATCTTGCGGGTTTACGATTCCTTGCGCTTTGTTTTCCCCAGTGGAATTCCCTCAGAAGCTGGAAGATTTTCCATCCTTGGAGGGGTTTTTTAGCAGAGGCTATCTGGCCTTCTGGTCGACGGGACGCGGGTGGCGCTGTGGGTTAAACCACTGAGCCTTGGGCTTGCCAACCAGAAGGTCGGCGGTTCGAATCCCCGCGACGGGGTGAGCTCCCGTTGCTCGGTCCCTGCTCCTGCCAACCTAGCAGTTCGAAAGCACAAAAAGTGCAAGTAGATAAATAGGTACCACTCCGGCGGGAAGGTAAACGGCGTTTCCGTGCGCTGCTCTGGTTCGCCAGAAGCGGCTTAGTCCTGCTGGCCACATGACCCGGAAGCTGTATGCCGGCTCCCTCGGCCAATAAAGCGAGATGAGCGCCGCAAGTCTAGAGTCGGTCACGACTGGACCTAATGGTCAGGGGTCCTTTACCTTTATCTGGCCATCTGCAACTGATGCTTCAGTTGAGATGCCATCATTTCAGGAGGTTGGGCCCTCAAGGTCCCAACCAACTCTATAATTCTATGATTTTTATTTTAGTTCCCTAGTTGTTTAGAGTTGAGTCACTGTCCAAACTCAAGCGGACTTCATCCTCCTTGAGGGCAAAGTTGTCCAAAGTGTATTCAACACAATTTTCACAGGGGTATGATGGCCGCCTCTTTCCATACGAACCTACCTCCTAGCTGTCAACTTTTCCCTTTTCTTGCGAGGAATCCTATTCGGAATAAGGGAATTACCCTTTAAAAAAGGGAAACGTTGACAGCTATGACCTACCCAGATCCTGAGATAATCTTCTGCGGCCCTTTTTCGTGTGTCTCCTCCTCGAGAGGTCCAGAGAGTGGCAACATGAGAACGGGGCCTTCTCTGCAGTGGCTCCCCATCTGTGGAAGGCTCTCCCCCCAGAGAAGTTCGCCTGGTGCCTTCATTATACACCTTTCAACTAAGCCAGGCAAAAACATTCCTTTTAACCAGGCCTTTGGTTTTTGATTGACATCCTTTTAAAATGTGAGGTTTTAGGTTGTTGTTGTTTTTTTATTTTGATTGAATATTTTGTGGTTTTATATTTTGATTTTGTTCTGTGGACCGCCCTGAGACATCCAGATATAGGGTGGTATGTAAATTCAATTATTAATAATAATACAGTGGTACTTCTGGTTACGTACTTAATTCGTTCCGGAGGTCCATTCTTAACCTGAAACTGTTCTTAACCTGAAGCACCGCTTTAGCTAGTGGGGCCTCCCGCTGCTGCCGCGCCGCCACTGTGCGATTTCTGTTCTCATCCTGAAGCAAAGTTCTTAACCCAAGGTACTATTTCTGGGTTAGTGGAGTCTGTAACCTGAAGCGTCTGTAAGCCGAGGTACCACTGTAATAAGAAAGGTACTTAGTAGTCCTGGAAGAAGCAGAAGACTGGAGAACTGGATTTTTTTTTTTTTTTTTAAGGTAATAGATTTTATTTGCGTAGCCGACAGGCCATAGCATCAAAGGACAAACACCAACAAAAATACATTACAGATATAGTTACCATAAAATCTTGTGACCTATTAAAACCCTAGGTAAATTAATAATCTCAGTACTTAAAACTTGGCAGAAGTAATAAAATAATAATAATAAAACATAAGGATAATAATAGGCGAGGAATCCGGGTGACGACACTGGTATCATTCAGATAACAGCTCTCAGTCTCATTGCTCTCTCGATAAATTTGGCAACCTTCTCTGTTGTCGAGCTGTTCTGGTCGGCTAGGAGGGAGAACAATTTGGCTTCGCAAGAGCGGCCAGGGATGGCAGATAGGAGCGGCGTAATGGTCTCGTCCCTGAGATCTTTATATAGGGAGCAAGACAAGGGATCGTGTGACACCGTCTCTACATAGCCAGCTCCACAGGGGCAGAGCCGGTTCTCGAATGGAATTTCTTGATATCTACCTTCAAGAACAGGGAGAAAAGCCTCAGAGCCTAGGGCTTGCCGATCGAAAGGTCGGCGGTTCGAATCCCCGCGGCGGGGTGCGCTCCCGTTGTTTGGTCCCAGCGCCTGCCAACCTAGCAGTTCGAAAGCACTCCCGGGTGCAAGTAGATAAATAGGGACCGCTTACTAGCGGGAAGGTAAACAGCGTTTCCGTGTGCGGCTCTGGCTCGCCAGAGCAGCGATGTCACGCTGGCCACGTGACCTGGAAGTGTCTCCGGACAGCGCTGGCCCCCGGCCTCTTGAGCGAGATGGGCGCGCAACCCTAGAGTCTGTCAAGACTGGCCCGTACGGGCAGGGGTACCTTTACCTTTACCTTTACCTTCAAGAACAGCTGAGGGTAACATATTTAGTCTGGCCAGTGTAAAGGCCCGCCTGAGTTTTGGAATGGTTAAGGTAGACAAATAAGGTGCCCGAAAATCAAAGTGGGAGGGGGGCAGATAAGCATACCTGGAGAACTGGCTTCACACTTTACATAATTAGCAAAGGATTGGCTCCAGGGACACTGGCCCAGGGAGGCCAGGATTTAACAATGGCTCGTGCAATCCCAGTTCCCCACCATCAGCTTGTTTCTGGGGGTGTAAAGGTAAAGGGACCCCTGACCATTAGGTCCAGTCATGACCGACTCTGGGTTTGCGGCGCTCATCTCGCTTTACTGGCCGAGGGAACCGGCGTACAGCTTCCGGGTCATGTGGCCAGCAGGACTAAGCCGCTTCTGGCGAACCAGAGCAGCGCACGGAAACGCCGTTTACCTTCCCGCCGGAGCGGTACCTATTTATCTACTTGCACTTTGACGTGTTTTCGAACTGCTAGGTTGGCAGGAGCAGGGACTGAGCAATGGGAGCTCACCCCGTCCTTGCGGGGATTCGAACCACTGCTGCAGGTCTGTTCTGTTGCAGTTGGGCAAGGAAGGCAGCGTGAGGGTTAAGGCGCCTGTAGCCATTGGGCAGCACCCTGGAACAGCAAACGGTCCTTTTCTGCTTATTGATTCTAGCTGGAAAAATGCAAAAAAAAATATTGGTGGGGAGGGTAGAATGAAATGACTCCGTTTCCTGTAAACACCCAAACAAACAAAGCTGTTCTCCCAGGACTGGGGATGCCAAAGGGTCAAGCCTTTGCTTGTTTGCTCACTCCGTCCATGAATGGCCTCTTCTTTCCCTCCTCACCTTCCCTCGCCCTCCTGAATAGACTCCAAAAATAGCTTTCTTTAGAGCTCTGAAGCTTTGTTATGCTAGCGCAAGTATACTCCCCCTGCCAGCTGTGGAGAATTCCCAACCAGTGGAAAAGTTTCTAGTCGGGCATCCGAACTTCTGTCTGCATCGGGGAAGGGCGTAGCTCAGAAGGAGTAATAATAATAATAATAATAATAATAATAATAATTTATTATTTGTACCACGCCCATCTGGCTGGGTTTCCCCAGCCCCATCTGTTGGGACAGGATAAAGGGTTAAGGTAAAGGGACCATTAGGTCCAGTCGTGACCGACTCTGGGGTTGCAGCGCTCATCTCGCTTTATTGGCCAAGGGAGCCGGCGTACAGCTTCCGGGTCATGGGGCCAGCATGACTAAGCCGCTTCTGGCGAACCAGAGCAGCGCACGAAAACACTGTTTACCTTCCCGCTGGAGCGGTACCTATTTATCTACTTGCACTTTGACGTGTTTTCGAACTGCTAGGTTGGCAGGAGCAGGGACCGAGCAACAGGAGCTCACTCCATGGCGGGGATTCGAACCGCTGACCTTCCGATCGACAAGTCCTAGGCTCTGTGGTCTAACCCACAGCGCCACCCGCGTCCCTTGAATCCTTGTTGGGACAGGATACTGGCATCCAACTTGGCTCCTCCATCATCCATGGCCTCTTCTTTCCTGCAGATCTGCCTACCAGCCAGGGCTGAGCAACATCAGCTACCGGGTCCTCCTTCGCTTCCCGCAGAGGGTGAAGAACCAAGGCACGGCTGACTTCCTCCCTGTCAAACCATACCATGCTTGGGAGTGGCACAGCTGCCACAAGTGAGTAAGCCAAGCCAAGCCAAGCCAAGGTGGTCAGCTGGGGCAGAACTCTCTCTTCTGCATTTCTGTCCCCAGTAGATATCCAATAGATGTTGAAAAGTAGGACCTCAACAGCTATCCCCACTCACGTTTCCCAGGGACTGCATGCCCTCCATGTAGGATGCAACATAAGCAGTCAAGCACAACACTTCCTGTTTGCCCAGAGTGGACACACAAGGGGATGTTGGTCCACTTCCTGGTGACTTCCTGTCACACCTGTCTGGAGCATCCTCCCCCTGCGTGTGACCAGGTAGATGGGTGTGACCCTGGGAGACCCCATAAAAGGGCTGGTCCCTCCTCCTCCTGGTTCCTCCTCCTCCTCCTCCTCCTCCTCCTGGTTCTTCCTCCTGGTTCCTCTTCCTCCTCCTGGTTCCTCCTCCTGGTTGTTGTTCCTCCTCCTGGTTGTTCCTCCTCCTCCTCCTCTCCCTCTTCCTCTTCTTCACTTTATTCCATCTTGATTTTCCTTTGCTGTCTGCTGGCTCTCAGCCAGCAGCACATGGGCTCAGTCCCCCTATGGGATGAACCCGCTCTCTCTTCTGTAGCTACAAGCTAAAGCCTGCCTTCAGGATCATACTGCAAACTGAATGTAAGTAAACTTCTTATTACTTTTCAGAGAGGACTGTTGTGTCTTTATTCTTTTTATGATACAACAAAAGGGATTTACCAGGAACAAATCCAATTTGGACAAGCCAGACTGGATTGCTTAATTTAAAAGATTCTAATGAATCTACCAACTAGTTTCCTGCAATATACAGGGGAATGTACTCTGCTACCAGCTCACTAGTGTGAGTGAGGAAGGATAATATTTAATCAATATATCCTGTCCTGCTATCCACGACATTCCCATACTCCAAGTGTCCCGATTTTCCAGAAATGCTTGTAAACCGATAAGAACATTGGCAGAATTGTTGTAATAACCTGCAGTTTTATATGGTTGGAGTAGATGACTAAATGAGCAAAATAAGTTAATTTAGAATATGCATTCAGGTAGGTAGCCGTGTTGGTCTGAAGCAGTCGAAATAAATTTAAAAATTAAAAAAAATTGTACAGTAAGCACCTTGTTTAGTCGATTAGTTGTGTCCGACTCTTTGTGACCCCCTAGACCAGAGCACGCCAGGCATTCCTGTCTTCCACTGCTTCCCACAGTTTGGTCAAACTCATGCTGGTAGCTTCAAGAACACTGTCCCACCATCTTGTCCTCTGTCACCCCCTTCTCCTTCTGCCCTCCATCTTTCCCAACATCCGGGTCTTTTCCAGGGAGTCTTCTCTTCTCATGAGGTGGCCAAAGTCTTGGAGCCTCAGCTTCACGATCTGTCCTTCCAGTGAGCACTCAGGGCTGATTTCCTTCAGAATGGAGAGGTTTGATCTTCTTGCAGTCCATGGGACTCTCAAGAGTCTCCTCCAGCACCATAATTCAAAAGCATCCGTTCTTCAGCGATCAGCCTTCTTTATGGTCCAGCTCTCACTTCCATACATCCCTACTGGGAAAACCATGGCTTTAACTATACGGACCTTTGCCGGCAAGGTGATGTCTCTACTTTTTAGGATGCTGTCTAGGTTTGTCATTACTTCCTTAGAGACCAACTAATATGTAGAAGATGCTTAAAACAAATTTAAGGAGCCGCAGAAAGAGGGGGAAGGAAATGTTCAAACGATTGTAAAATCAGTGAAATGAATAAACCTGAAAAGTATTTTTAAAAATTTAAAACAAAAAACAAGAGTGTGGAGAAAGCTTTCCTCTATCGCTGCAGATTAAAAATAATGTTAATAAGGAAACCCGGACCTTTGTCTTTTAGCCATTATCACAGCATGGAAGCCTTTAGTAACTATGACCTGCTGGATGCTGTCACACACAAGAAGGTGGCAGAAGGACACAAGGCCAGCTTCTGCCTGGAGGATACGACGTGCGACGCAGGAGTCCGGCGACGATACGCTTGCACGGCTCACACTCAGGTGAGGGGCGAAGAGACGCCGGGACAGCAGGGTTCCCCACCCCCTTTTTTACCAGCCTCTGCTCCTCTGCCTTTGTTCTGCTTGCCTTCCCCTGCCAGTTCCCTTGTTGATCCGCAGACAGGGCACTTTTCTCCTTGCCAGTCTTGGTGCTGACCTTGAAAGCCCTAAACAGCTTCAGTCCACTATTGTTACGGTAAAATCTGGGTGCGAGGCTGCTCTGCCACCCAGCTCGTCGGACTAAGTCCGCGGGTCCCTGCGGAGGACAATGAGCTCAGCCGGAGACAGGAGCAAACTGCAGAAGATCCAAGTTTATTGCGCAACAGGTTCAAGACGAGATTGAACCGTGAGGAAGGGGTGACATGAACTTTTGAAACTTCCCTCCGTGTCCCAGAATACAGTGCAAAATACATCCCAGTTACATCATGAATACATTAAGAAGAGGTTGGGTTACACAGGATTAACATATGGAGGAGGGAGGGGGGAATATGCAGAGCTGGAGATATGCGCAGATAAGCACATCCTGAGTCCAGGTGATGAGAATACAATGGTCCATGTATGAATAGTCTGCCACCTGGCATTGCCCAGAGGAAAGGCTTGGCAGAGTGATTTGACAGGATTAGGGTCTTAACACCTTGCTTGAGGGATTATGGAGGACAGGGGAGGTGTCATGGAGTCCTAGAGAAATTGAGCAAATTGGCACATTGATTTTCTATGAATTTTATAGATTTTAGTCCCTTTCGACATTGACAATTGGAAATAAATGGATCTAATGTAGCGAAGAAGGAGGTGAAGAAGACATGCCCCCCCCCCTTCCGTATCAACTATATATGAAGGAGCGCCTCCACCCCCATCGTTCCGCCCGGACACTGAGGTCCAGCTCCAAGGGCCTTCTAGAGATTCCCTCACTGCGAGAAGCCAGGTTACAGAGAACCAAGCAGAGGGCCTTCTCGGTGGTGGCACCCGCCCTGTGGAACGCCCTCCCATCAGATGTCAAAGAGAAAAACAACTACCAGACTTTTAGAAGACATTTGAAGGCAGCCCTGTTTAGGGAAGCTTTTAATGTTTAACAGACTACTGTGTTTTAATACTTCGTTGGAAGCCGCCCAGAGTGGCTGGGGAAACCCAGCCAGATGGGCAGGGTATAAATAATAAAATACAGTGGTGCCCCGCAAGACGAATGCCTCGCAAGACGGAAAACCCGCTAGACGAAAGGGTTTTCCATTTTTCGATGCGCTTCGCAGGACGAATTTCCCTATGGGCTTGCTTCGCAAGACGAAAATGTCTTGCGAGTCTTGAGATTTTTTTTCGCTCCCCACCCCCTTTTTCTAAGGCACTAAACTGCTAACAGCCTTTTAGCAGCTAATCCGCTAATCCCTTAAGCCTTTAATAGTCGCTAATAGCGCTAATCCGCTAATAGGGTTGCTTCGCAAGACGAAAAAACCGCTAGACGAAGAGACTCGCGGAACGAGTTAATTTCGTCTTGCGAGGCTGTATTATTATTATGTATTATTATTATTATTAGACACTTGGCCACTTAAATCAAAGCTGGCAATCAAAGCTAAAGCTATGGCATATTAGAAGCACCAGGGCAAGACAGGGCAAGACAGGTTTTTATGGCCATTTCCACCTTGAGCTCATGCGGGGGATATGAATGTGATAAATAACATAAACTTTAGTGGCAGCTCTTAAAATTACGGAGACAAAAGGAGCCAGCCGGTCTCATAGAAAGGGATGCCAGTTGGAAAATGCTGTACAAACCATGTTCAGAGAAGTATTCTGTACAAAAGAAATACTCAGAGCAATGTGATGTTGTCTTCCTTTTTTTAAAAAAAATAAATTTTATTAAGTATAAATTAAAAAACATACATATTTACAACAAAAGAAAATACAAAAGGGGGAAAAATACATATACCGTATTTTTCGCTCTATAAGACGCACCAGACCACAAGACGCACCTAGTTTTTGGAGGAGGAAAACAAGAAAAAAATATTCTGAATCTCAGAAGCCAGAACAGCAAGAGGGATCGCTGCGCAGCGAAAGCAGCAATCCCTCTTGCTGTTCTGGCTTCTGGGATAGCTGCGCAGCCTGCATTCGTTCCATAAGACGCACACACATTTCCCCTTACTTTTTAGGAGGGAAAAAGTGAGTCTTATAGAGCAAAAAATACGGTAACCAAGGAAAAAAATTAGAGAATACTTTGTCTCTTTTCAGTTATTTATACCTCTAAAAAATGCTATTCACAATAAAGGAGTGAAATGAAAGATAAGCTATCAGAAAAAAGGAAGAAGAACAACAAAAAAAGAAGTAAAAGAAAAAGATCATAGGTGAAAATTTTTAAAAGTAGATAAGTATTCACTATACATAGCTGTTTCCCATCTACCGGTATATTTATATTCAATTGTATAATTTCATCTTGTCCTTATCTACCTTAAATAAAGTGGTGGTTTTTTTAAAAAAAGACTTCCACCCAGTGGCGTAGCGTGGGTTGTCAGCACCCGGGGCAAGGCAAGTAATTTGCGCCCCCTAACCCGTGGATTTGCGCCCCCTAACCTGTGGATTTGCGCCCCCTAACCCCCAGATGTTGCGCTCGGTGTGGCCGGGCCCCCCTGCACCCCCCACGCTACGCCACTGCTTCCACCGTTTGCCTCACGCGTTTTTAATAATCCGTTCGTCAGATCCTCTGTTCTTCATGTGATGTTGTCTTTCATTCAGGGTCTGAGTCCCGGCTGCTATGACACATATGATGCTCACATTGACTGCCAGTGGATCGACATTACAGACGTGCCCCCTGGGAATTATATTCTCAAGGTATGGTTGGCTGAAAAGCTCAAACTGGCAGAGGAATGGGCGTGGGCATGAGGAGTCATCCGGGAACACAGGGGCATTTTGCCTTGCCAGTATAACGGACGTGGGTGGCGCTGTGGTCTAAACCACTGAGCCTCTTGGGCTTGCCGATCGGAAGGTCGGTGGTTCGAATCTCTGCAACGGAGTGAGCTCCCGTTGCTCAGTCCCTGCTCCTGCCAACCTAGCAGTTCGAAAGCACGCCTGTGCAAGTAGATGAATAGGTACCACTCCGGCGGGAAGGTTAACAGCTTTTCTGTGCGTTGCTCTGGTTTGCCAGAAGCAGCTTAGTCCTACTGGCCACATGACCTGGAAGCTGTACGCTGGCTCCCTCGGCCAATAAAGCGAGATGAACGCCGCAACCCCAGAGTCGTCTGCGACTGGAACAAACGGTCAGGGGTCCCTTTACCTTTTAAGGAGGATAAAGCTCTCAACAGAAACCACAGGAGAGGAGGACGTGGCTCTTGTGCAGGGGTAGGCAACCTAAGGCCCGTGGGCCGGATGTGGCCCAATCGCCTTCTCAGTCTCACAGATTCATGCAGTTAATGATAATAATAATAGATGGGATGCGGGTGGTGCTGTGGTCTAAACCACTGAGCCTCTTGGGCTTGCCAATCAGAAGGTCAGCAGTTCAAATCCCTGCGACGCGGTGAGTTCATGTTACTCTATCCCAGCTCCTGCCAACCTAGCACTTCGAAAGCACGCCAGTGCAAGTAGATAAATAGGTAACACTGTGGCGGGAAGGTAAACGGCGTTTCCGTGCACTCTGGTTTCCGTCACGGTGTCCCATTGCGCCAGAAGCGGTTTAGTCCTGCTGGCCACATGACTCAGAAAGATGTCTGTTGACAAATGCCAGCTCCCTTGGCCTGAAAGCGAGATGAGCGCCGCAACCCCATAGTTGCCTTTGACTGGACTTAAGCATCCTTTACCTTTATTTTATATTTGAAAGCCATATGTGGTGGGATTGCAGTAAAGTGAAAGGCTTCTGGGAATTAATTTACAATGAGCTTTAAAAAATGTTTAAGTATACTTTTTTTAAAAAAAACCCGAAGCCTTTCTACTGGGACCAGTTGGAAAAGATGATAAAAAGAAAGATAAAAATCTATTCCTGTATGCCACGACAGCAGCAAGGACTATGTTGGCCCAGAATTGGAAAACAGAAGTAATACCAACTATTACTGAATGGCAGGTTAAAATGATAAATTATGCAGAACTGGCTAGAATATTGGGGAGAATAAAAGATCAGGATGAACGGAAGTTTTATGAAAATTGGAGTAAATACTTGGATTATATAAGAGATAACTGTAAATCTTTAAAGACACGCAGGATTTGATTAACTTCAACAGCTTACGATCAAATAGATAAATGTATAAAATACGTGACATAATGAAAATATATGATACTTACCGAAGGGGAGGGACCCGGGTGGCGCTGTGGGTAAAAGCCTCAGCGCCTAGGGCTTGCCAATCGAAAGGTCGGCGGTTCGAATCCCTGCAGCGGGGTGCGCTCCCATTGCTCGGTCCCAGCACCTGCCAACCTAGCAGTTCGAAAGCACCCCTGGGTGCAAGTAGATAAATAGGGACCTCTTACTAGCGGGAAGGTAAACGGCGTTTCCGTGTGCGGCTCTGGCTCGCCAGAGCAGCGATGTCACGCTGGCCACGTGACCCGGAAGTGTCTGCGGACAGCGCTGGCTCCCGGCCTATAGAGTGAGATGGGCACACAACCCTAGAGTCTGTCAAGACTGGCCCGTACGGGCAGGGGTAACTTTACCTTTACCTACCGAAGGGGAGGAAGGAAGTCCAAAGCTCAATGGAGCTAATGAGATGTATTAATACAATGAATGTATTGGAATGTTTGTTTGATGAAAACTAATAAAAATTTAAGTTGGAAAAAAAATTTATATTTGAGAGCCTAGAATTCTTGTAACCAGCCTTTCCTGGTGAAGAAGAAGAGGAAAAACAAGCCTTATTATGATTAGAGCTTGCAACAGTTAAGGACACCGCCTGATTTTAGGAGAGGAAACAGTGGGGTGGAACTTGACTGTATTGTTCTTACCCCATTTTCAAGGTGACCGTTAATCCGGACTTCTTGGTGCCCGAGTCAGACTTCACAAACAATGCTGCCAGGTGTGATGTAATATACACAGGGACGCATGCCACCGCAAGGAACTGCAAGATCACCAGGTACCGTGAGGGAAGAGTGATTTGTAGCACTCAACTGGGGCCCCTAGAGTCATCTAGTCCAACCCCCCTTCAGAGCAGGGACAGTTTCCCTGCCTCCGTTAGGTGAAAAGAGAGGCCTGTAATGATGTCGTCAGCACATCGTAAAGAGCATTTTTCTCTCCAGGCAGCCATGTCTTTCCGCAATGCTGTTGTTGTTCAGTCGTTTAGTCGTGTCCGCCTCTTCGTGACACCCTGGACCAGAGCACGCCAGGCACTCCTGTCTTCCACTGCCTCCCACAGTTTGGTCAAACTCATGTTGCTAGCTTCGAGAACACTGTCCCACCATCTCGTCCTCTGTCGTCCCCTTCTCCTTGCGCCCTCCATCTTTCCCAACATCAGGGTCTTTTCCAGGGAGTCTTCTCTTCTCATGAGATGGCCAAAGTATTGGAGCCTCAGCTTCAGGATCTGTCCTTCCAGTGAGCACTCAGGGCTGATTTCCTTCAGAATGGAGAGGTTTGATCTTCTTGCAGTCCATGGGACTCTCAAGAGTCTCCTCCAGCACCAGAATTCAATAGCATCCATTCTTTGGTGATCAGCCTTCTTTATGGTCCAGCTCTCACTTCCATACATCACTACTGGGAATACCATGGCACAAGGAGAAGGGGATAACAGAGGACGAGGTGGTGGGACAGTGTTTCGTGAAGCTACCAGCATGAGTTTGACCAAACTGCAGGAGGCAATGGAAGACAGGAGGAAGACAGCTATTATTATTATTATTAACAGCAGGACCCGCAAAGGGGAGGCGGAAAGTCCTTGGAATCTTGTTCTCATGTTGTATATTCAGTATATGACTGTAAAGTTTTAATCTGAAAAGCCAAATAAATAATTTTTTCTAAAGAAAAGAAAAAACACGTTCGTGAATTGACGTTATGACTCAACTGCGATTTCTTTCCTTTCCCACCCTCTGCAGCAACTAAACGGCGACCCGATCGCAGTGGAGCGAGACGGCTTCGTACCCCATTTCCCTCAAATGCTTCAAGCCATCTCTGCAACCCCGCAGGACCGAAGGAGACTCTGTGGCTCGAGACGCGTTTTAAAATTTGCCCTGCCCTCGCTTCCTATCCTGTCCCAGCTGCCGCCAGTATTAAGTTTTGTGCATTCGCTTTTAGGGAGACTGCTGATGTACTGACGCTAGCCTAGGACTTGCCGATCAGAAGGTCGGTGATTCGAATCCCCGCGACGGGGTGAGCTCCCGTTGCCCGGTCCCTGCTCCTTCCAACCTAGCAGTTCGAAAGCACGTCAAAGTGGAAGTAGATAAATAGGTACCACTCTGGTGGGAAGGTAAACGGTGTTTCCATGCGCTGCTCTGGTTCGCCAGAAGCTGCTTAGTCCTGCTGGCCACATGACCTGGAAGCTGTACACTGGCTCCCTCGGCCAATAAAGTGAGATGAGCGCTGCAACCCCAGAGTCGGCCACGATTGGACCCAGTGGTCCTTACCCAGACAGAGAGAATAGAAGAGGAGGGGGCTGCCTGAACCCACCCACCTCCCCTTTCCCAAGGCAGAGAAAGCCCACATTGCACAGAACGGTACCAAACGATAAAGAAATTTACACTAGGTCATTTTCTAGGTCCCAGCTCTACAGTTCTGCGGCTCGTAAGAAAACCTCCGAGAAAAACCACCAGCATCCTCCAGGGGTCAGCAAACTTTTTCAGCAGGGGGCCAGTCCACTGTCCCTCAGACCTTGTGGGGGGCTGGACTATTTTTTGGGGGGGGAATGAACAAATTCCTATGCCCCACAAATAACCCAGAGATGCATTTTAAATAAAAGGACACATTCTACTCAGGTAAAAACGTGCTGATTCCCGGACCGTCCGCGGGCCGGATTTAGAAGGCGATTGGGCTGGATCCGGCCCCTGGGCCTTAGTTGCCTACCCATGAATTCTAAGCCTTTCCCTGCCATAAATATGAGGTGCTTGTGTTATTTCAATGGTGCAGCAGGATTGAAGCCAGCATAGAGTGCAGCAGCCGTGTGCCCCAAATAAGTAAACCTGCAATTGCCACCAGCCATCTAGAGATGGAATTAGAAACCACGCAATAGGCACATCTCAGAGCCATGTCCGAACGGAAACACAGCACTCCTTCAAAAGCCACGCTCCTCTGAGCTTTGTGGCATGTCCTTCCAAGCAAACGATACGTACAAAAATTTACCTGTTCGGAAGAAATGTGCGTCGATTAGGCGAGACGGAGTACAAAGATGTATCCGGAGAAATTGGCTTAAAAAGTTGTCAGATTCCCATGAGGAGTTTTGTTTTCCCCTTCAGTGAAAATTGCAGCAGAAACGTGGAGGACTGGTTTTGTGATTGGAAAAATTAGAAACCTAAGAGAACCAAAACTGACCAATTCACTCATCCCTAGTGCCCATTGTCCTTTGGTCCAGCAGAAGGAAAACCTCGCATTTTCCCAGCTCGCCTTCATCCCTCCTTTATCCAGCCCTTTCCTTTTTGGCCTCTCCCCCTGGCAAAACACAAATGTTAAGCTTGATGCAAAGGGGCGACGGCACTGTCCGTGGGGGGCTTCTGTGCAAAGTGTATTGACGGTGCTGTAATACGTAAAAACAACAACTAGGGGCTGCAGCCCTGCTTGCTCTGTAGCCAAGCCCTCTGACCTTCCCGTTAATCCCGCTAAAGCTTCGCCTTACTACCCCACGCAACTACGAAACTCGCTTTTCACCTCCCCAGCCCTATCCCTGAACCGTGGCAGACTTTAGGCTTCCAAATTTCAGTCGTTTAGTCATGTCTTGACTCTTCGTGACCCCCTGGACCAGAGCACGCCAGGCACTCCTGTCTTCCACTGCCTCCCGCAGTTTGGTCAAACTCATGCTGGTAGCTTTGAGAACCTTGTCCAACCATCTCGTCCTCTGTCGTCCCCTTCTCCTTGAGCCTCAGCTTCAGGATCTGTCCTTCCAGTGAACACTCAGAGCTGATTTCTTTCTTTTTTTTTAAATAATTTTTATTAACAGGCCAATCATATCACATTGTTCAAATCACATTAATTCCAGATTATACAGCCAAATTTTAAAATTTTTTTTGGGGGGGTACCCATATATCAAGCTCCACACGAGTCCAAATTCCAGATGACTCCAGACATCACTTGTTTGCTGCTTTTGTTCGACAGTTCCATCCAGTTCGATTCGGATAGACGTTTATTACCTTCTTTCTCTTCTTGTTGTTATCATTTATTCCTTTCTTTGCGATCTCTGATAGTTTTCACAAACAGATTGAAAGATTTGGTGTCACTGTGTGGGTTTTGTAGTCTTCCAAACTCATATTATTCAAGAACAGCCTCTGTTAGATACTTCCATAAACAAAATTAATCTTCGGTCTGTCCATTATTATTCCTCAGGCTGGCTCGGTAAATCAAATAAATTAATTAGGGGGCTCTGTCAGGTCAAACTTGCATTCCAGCATTCCTTCTCTTTCGCACCGTCCTGATACTCCTCCCCCTTCTTCTTCTCCGACCGGCCTGTCTTGGCGAGACGCCATTTCTTTTTAACTGCGTCATAGAAATTTTCCTCCTTCTCACCATTCGATCTTCTCTTGTTGTGTTATATTTCCTCCCACACAAATCTTAAAGTTCTGTTTATGAATTGTTAGAACGTGACGATCTTATTTCTTCCTGGGGTGGAGGGTATTATTATCACATCATGCAAGGAAAATAGGAAAAGTTTTTCCCTCCACCCCCCCTTCATTCCAGCCATACATTCTCATAGTGGTAGTTCAGCCAAAGATTTACTTATCCATCCGTCACTCCCGGTCACAGAGATCCATTAGTCAGCAGTCCTTATCGTCGAGTTTCACTTGATATATGTGCTTCAGCCTTCAAAATCTATTATTTCCAATTATTTCCAATTATAATTCCAAGCTGAAGCAACCAGCACGCGCTGATTGGAATCGGCGTCGGGAAGATCTGACTCCACCGAGGGCTTGTGCCAAGTGTTCAGCACCCCCATCTCTCAAATCAGGGGGTGCATTGTAAACACCGCTGGCAGGGCAGCCCGCCCCATACCCTTGGGGAGGGAGGAAGGCTGCCTACTTCCCATAGCAGCCCCTTAATACCTCGTATGGGTCAGAGAGATGTTATTGTCAGCCATCTTCCAACGCGCCACCTAGTGGCCCCCCCTGATTTCCTTAAGAATGGATGCGTTTGATCTTCTTGCAGTCCATGGGAATCTCAAGAGTCTCCTCCATTCACCAGAATTCTCCAATACTTTGGCCACCTCATGAGAAGAGAAGACTCCCTGGAAAAGACCCTGATGTTGGGAAAGATGGAGGGCGCAAGGAGAAGACGGAGGACGAGATGGTGGGACAGTGTTCTCGAAGCCACCAGCATAGCATGAGTTTGACCAAACTGCGGGAGGCAGTGGAAGACAGGAGGGCCTGGCGTGCTCTGGTCCAGGGGGTCACGAAGAGTCGGACATGACTAATTGACTAAACCACAACAACAACAATAACAACATATCAGCTGGGTGTTGTTTTTCTGGCTCCCCCATGATTTCCCAGCTTTTCCCCTCGCCTGCCTCTGAGCTGCGACCTCCCTCAAACCCCCATTGTAAATCTATCCTGTCTTCCTCTTCCTCCTCCCTGGAAGGGGCAAGATGGGGGCAGGCGGTCTCCACCATTCCTCCTCTGCCCAGTCCCTGAAACCTGGCAACTGCCCTATAGCGGAAAGAGCTGCTGGAAGTGTGCTGTATGCTGTTTCTTGAACAGTTGCACTGACAGTCTCTGCTTCTTGTGTCTCAATCTGCATCCGAACCCAGCCTTGACAATTATGGAGCCATCGCCTAACCTGTTCTCTCAACCCCATTCCCATTCCCAACTTGCTCTCTCCATTTTTGCAACAACAACAAAAAACAACCTTCGCACCCCATTTTCTCCTTGACCCCTCCTTGCTTTTCTCAACTCTCCCTTGAACCCAGACCACAACCCTCTCCTGTTGCACAGCCACAGTACTGTATCTTTAAGCTGAACAGACTTTAAAGAGCCTAGCTGTCAGTTAGCTTGTTCTGTTAGAGAAGGTTAAGTTCATTGATGGATGTTGTACATAAATGGGTGTTCCCTTGTTAATAAAATGTCTCTTCGAAATTGCTACACTCAATCTGAAACTTCATGTTGAAGACCAGACATGGTTGTTGTTGTTTAGTCGCTTAGTCGTGTCCAACTCTTGGTGACCCCCTGGACCAGAGCACGCCAGGCACTCCTGTCTTCCACTGCCTCCCCCAGTTTGGTCAAACTCATGCTGGTAGCTTTGAGAACAGTGTCCCACCATCTCGTCCTCTGTCGTCCCCTTCTCCTTGCGCCCTCCATCTTTCCCAACATCAGGGTCTTCTCCAGGGAGTCTTCTCTTCTCATGAGGTGGCCAAAGTCTTGGAGCCTCAGCTTCAGGATCTGTCCTTCTAGTGAGTACTCAAGGCTGATTTCCTTCAGAATGGAGAGGTTTGATCTTCTTGCAGTCCATGGGACTCTCAAGAGTCTCCTCCAGCACCATGATTGGTACTAGACATGGTACCAGGAGTAAAATACACTGTGGGAAATTACCATGGGATAGTTGAGGGCTCCACATGCTTTATCTCTCTTACATAAGACAGCTGAGAAGTGGAAGTGGAAGAAGTTTAAAACAGACCATTTTTGTCCTTTCGGTGTTTCTCCCTTCTTGGTGCATTCAAACAAGAGCAGAGGGTTGAGTAAACCAGAGTAAACCCTTGGCCAATAAAGCGAGATGAGCGCCGCAACCCCACGACTGGACCCAACAGTCAGGGGTCCCTTTACCTTTTACGGCCCAAACCCTCAGCCTGTCACCTGCTGTGTTCTGTACTAAGCTTGGATCCTAGAACAATAGGCAGGTAGAATGCAACAACTGATTGGCCTGCAAGAGATGACCAATCAGGCTCCAGGAGGGAAGCGGAATCAGCCAATCAGATGGAACTCATTGTGTAAATAATGAATATAAAAGACTGGGGTTTGGAGCGGGGAATTCAATCACTGTTTTACAAGCTGCAATAAAGAGCATGAAATCACTGCAGGACTCGGAGTATATTTCATGGTGCCTCAGCGATCGCCCTTGGTGGTTAATAGGCCAGCCTCCCTGTACTCTGGCTCGCACTCTTTTCTTTTTCTTTTCTTTTTTAATGTATTTATTAAAAGTTTGATAGTTACAGAAACGAAAAAAAGAAAAAGAAAGAAAAAAGAACAATAAAGTTTTTAACAAACCATACATCAAAAATAAAAAGGAAAACAAAAGAAAAACATTACATCAAAACAAGAAAAACAAAAACATTTAAAAACACATCCAATATTTCCATATCTTTATCATTCATTTACTTGTTTCGTCGACCTCCTCACACCTCCCTTTTTTGTATTCTAATTCAATTAGCTATTTCAGCAAATCCTTTCCATCTTTCTCAATTTTTGTTCTATACTTTATCTTAACACAATCTATATTTTCCACTTTGGCCCATTAACAATCAGTTTTTGCTTGATTCTTTATAACATTTCTGCTAAAACCATGTAACTTCATTCCAGCATTCTACTGGCTCGCACTCTTTTCATCAGCCAGGCATGATTGTGTTTGGTTACTGTCTGGAACGGCAGCCCGCCACAACCCACAGGTTTCGCAGGTGAACGTCTCCCAACCAAGAATGGTAAACATTTCCCCTCAGCCCACAGATCCACCCAAACCACAGTCATGGTGGAGAACACAGCACTTGAACTTCCCCCAAACCTTCTCCTACACCCACCCGAGGGCCAAAACCGCCGTTATGGCAGCCACAAATAGGACATCTGCCCATCCCGGTGTCTCGGGCTGCAACACACCCCAGAAGCCCATCTTTTTGTGGTGTGGTGAGCATGCCAGTGGCACACCTGTCTGGACCACCGATTGCTCACATAAGAACTGCATGTCGGACGGCAGGCGTGGAATGTTTGCACATTTCCAGGGGCTGAGGTCACAGCTGCTTCTGCGCTAGAAACCTGGCCAGATGTGCATCTTTTAACTTAGGAATGGATGGGCAAGCCAAGCATTTGGTTGTTTGGGGGCAAGAGAAGTAATTCCCTCTCATAATTAACTGTCTGTTAAGGGGACGCGGGTGGCGCTGTGGTCTAAACCACTGAGCCTAGGGCTTGCTGATCAGAAGGTCGGTGGTTCGAATCCCCGCGACGGGGTGAGCTCCCGTTGCTCGGTCCCTGCTCCTGCCCACCTAGCAGTTCGAAAGCACGTCCAAGTGCAAGTAGATAAATAGGTACCACTCTGGCGGGAAGGTAAACGGCGTTTCCGTGCACTACTCTGGTTTACCACTTAGTCACGCTGGCCACATGACCTGGAAGCTGTACGCCGGCTCCCAGGGACTGGTTGCATGGCAACATGTGTAAATGGCTTTAGATTCCTATGAGGTCCACAAATTGTCATATAGCATATATTCAAACCAAAAAGCAGCGACAATTTGTTGTTGACAAAGGACAGCTGGACATATAAAGGGCCACAGTACCTTCAGTTGGGACAAGGGTGGCGCTGTGGGTTAAACCACAGAGCCTAGGACTTGCCGATCAGAAGGTCGGCGGTTCGAATCCCCGCGACGGGGTGAGCTCCCGTTGTTCGGTCCCTGCTCCTGCCAACCTAGCAGTTCGAAAGCACGTCAAAGTGCAAGTAGATCAATAGGTACCGCTCTGGCGGGAAGGTAAACAGCGTTTCCATGCACTGCTCTGGTTCACCAGAAGCAGCTTAGTCCTGCGGGCCACATGACCCGGAAGCTGTACGCCGGCTCCCTCGGCCAATACAGCGAGATGAGCACCGCAACCCCAGAGTCGTCCGCGACTGGACCTAACGGTCAGGGGTCCCTTTACCTTTTTTTAAGAGAAGCAGTTTGGGAGGGGGATTGGCAGAGCGAAGTCAAAGAATTCTGGAAATGCTAAATTATGAGATGGAAGATTTGTTTGAATTTAAATTTGTTATGTAAAACTTAATAAAAATATATTAAGGAGAAAAAGATCGGCCTTGCCTTTGGAACCCGGGTACTCTCTTTTTCTAAGCCCAAAGGAGGCCTCGCATCCAGTGGCGTAGCGTGGGTTGTCAGCACCCGGGGCAAAGCAAGTAATTTGCTCCCCCTAACCCGGGGCAAGGCAAGTCATTTGTGCCCCCCCCCCCGCTGCACTGTCCCTCCCCCAGATAGTCCCTCGCTCTCTCTCCGCTCCGCACCGCACGCCTGGCACCCTCCCCTCCACAGTGGGCGGCGACCCGGCGGCTCGGATCGGATTCGCACAGCCAGCACTGCAGTGAGAGTGAGTGAGTGAGCCAGGTAGGGGCAGAGAGCTGCGAGTGCGAGCGCCCCCCCCCAGATGTTGCGCCTGGTGCGGCCGGCCCCCCCTGCACCCCCCACGCTACGCCACTGCTCGCATCCATCTCTCTGCCCTGAAAGTGATCGATCTGTCGCAAAAGAACAGAGGGGACTTCAGAGGCTGCCGAGCTTCTAACACCAGCATGAGAGACAAACCGGGACAAGAACTTGCAAAGGGGTGAAAACGCACATGGCGACTATAGGCGAGACTTGAGACAGTGGTGCAACAAGGTGTGCTTTGCGTCAGGCTTATGCACAGCTGCCGCTCTGGCCAGGGGAAAGACCTCTCCCAGTGGATTCATGCCAAGAGCAGAGAGCCATTGACGTACATTGCACAATTCTATTTTTCCCCCACAGGAGAGCGTAACTGACGGCACAGAAACAAAGTTAACGCATATGTGGCTGAGCATTCCACATTGCGTCCAGGTCAATGCCGGTTTTACGCATAAGCTAAACAAGCTAGAGCTTAGGGTCCCAGTCTCTTGGGGGCACCAAATTTTTTTAAAGGGAAATCAAACTGGATATACATTTCCAAAAAAGGTAAAGGTAAAGGGACCCCTGACCATTAGGTCCAGTCGCGGATGACTCTGGGGTTGCGGCGCTCATCTCGCTGTATTGGCCAAGGGAGCCGGCGTACAGCTTCCAGGTCATGTGGCCAGCATGACTAAGCCGCTTCTGGCAAACCAGAGCAGCGCACGGAAACGCCGTTTACCTTCCCGCCAGAGTGGTACCTATTTATCTACTTGCACTTTGACGTGCTTTCGAACTGCTAGGTTGGCAGGAGCAGGGACCGAGCAACGGGAGCTCACCCCGTCGCGGGGATTCAAACCGCCAACCTTCTGATCAGCAAGCCCTAGGCTTGGTGGTTTAACCCACAGCGCCACCCACACCCCACATTTCCAAAATATAAGATAAAAAAGCAAATAAGATAAAATAAAACCTACATCAACAGTGCTTTGTGTTGTGTGTTTGTTATGTGCAAATGGCTTTAGATACCTACAAGGTCCATAAATTACCATACATCATATATTCAACACACAAAAACAGCGACAGTTTGTTGTTGACAGAGGACAGCTGGACGTATAAAGGGCCCCATTGCCCTCAGTAGCTCAGGGCCTCATCAAACCTAAATCGGGCCCTGATCCACGTCTTTCGAATTGCTGGTCCAAGGCTTCACCTGAAATTTTTGCAACCACAGCTTTCTGCTATGACCCTTATATGCCTGAGAAATTGGCCTTTTCAGGGTATTTTTGGTTTTCCTTTCCATCATTTTTTTTTTAAAAATAATTAGTTTTTCAGATTTTAAAAATTGACAGACCATTATAAAACAGCCAACATAGAGAATTCTGAAGAATCTCATGAACGTCCCTCCTCCCCTTTGTGGGTCTATAAGGACCTTTTGTTCTCGAATCTTGTCTATTAATCCAAATCTATTAAATCTCCATTACACCCAAAATTTAACATTAAGCTACAAGTGTTATTCCAATCCTACTAATAGTTTTTAATTGTTTGCAATGGTTTTTAAGGTAAATTCTATATTTTCCCCATTCCTTATTTTTTTTAAAAAAATGGTCCTCCTGATTTCTGATTCTTCCGGTCGTTTTTGCCAATTCGGTTAGGATTAAGGATACTGGAGTAAAGTCTTCAGGAAGAATAAATATTGTACACAAATGCATTATATTACAGGACACATTTAAAGGCTCTGAGAACATTCAGATGCTGCCTTCTACCAGATGAGACCAACTCAGTACTGTCTGGGCACCATGGGTAGGCAACCTAAGGCCTGGGGGCCGGATCCGGCCCAATTGCCTTCTAAATCTGGCCCGCGGACAGTCCAGGAATCGGCGTGTTTTTACATGAGTAGAATGTGCCCTTTAATTTAAAATGCATCTCTGGGTTATTTGTGGGGCATAGGAATCCGTTCATTATTTTTTCCAGAATATAGTCCGGCCCCCCACAAGGTCTGAGGTACAGTGGACCAGCCCCCTGCTGAAAAAGTTTGCTGACCCCTGGTCTACATCATGGGTAGGCAAACTAAGGCCCGGCGGCCGGATCCGGCCCAATTGCCTTCTAAATCCGGCCCGTGGACAGTCCGGGAATCAGCATGTTTTTACACGAGTAGAATGTGCCCTTCTATTTAAAATGCATTTCTGGTTTATTTGTGGGGCCTGCCTGGTGTTTTTACATGAGCAGAATGTGTGTTTTGATTTAGAATGCATCTCTGGGTTATCTGTGGGGCATAGGAATTCGTTCATAATTTTCCCCCAAAAATATAGTCCACCCCCGCCCCCCTCTGCTGCTCCAGAGAAGCGGACACGGAGCAATGGATCCAAACTACAAGAAAGAAGATTCCACCTCAACATTAGGAAGAACTTCCTGACAGTAAGAGCTGTTCGACAGTGGAATTTGCTGCCAAGGAGCGTGGTGGAGTCTCCTTCTTTGGAGGTCTTTAAGCAGAGGCTTGACAACCATATGTCAGGAGTGCTCTGATGGTGTTTCCTGCTTGGCAGGGGGTTGGACTCGATGGCCCTTGTGGTCTCTTCCAGCTCTAGGATTCTATGATTCTAAGAGCTTTTTGAACAGTGGAAAGGACTCTTTGGTCTCCTCTAACATGACCTTTCTGCATCCTCCCTGCCTAGGCAGCCCCCTCACCTTGCCTCATTGGTGGGCCTGCCCCGGGGTTTAGGTCTGCATGGGGCATTGCAGCACTGTCGAATTTTAATACCTGTCCTTAAGCAGAGCAACACCAGGAAGCCTGCCTGTCAAAATCCTGCAAGGGAGAAAACCTTCCTGGATGGCCCTCTTCTGGCAGAATTCAAAACTGCTTGTCCCTAGATTGCAATCAAATTGCATCTACTGCCACGGGCCAACTCCGTTCTCTTGCGGGGGCCCAATTAGTGCCATTGCCTTCCGTTAAGAGTTTGGGTGTAATCCTTGACGCCTCCCTTTCCATGGAGGCGCAAGTTACAGCAACAGCCAAGGCGACATTTTTCCACCAAGCAGTCGGTCCCTTACCTTTCCCGCCCCGACCTGGCCACAGTGATCCATGCAACGGTCACCTCCAGGCTTGACTACTGTAATTCGCTCTACGCGGGGCTGCCCTTGAAGCTGTCCCAGAAACTCCAGCGGGTGCAGAATGCTGCAGCGAGGCTCCTCACAGCAAGGTCTCTGCCATGGGTGCATATTCACCCAGTGCTTTTCAAGCTGCACTGGCTCCCGGTGGAGTTCAGGGTCAGATTTAAGGTGCTGCTTTTGACCTTTAAAGCCCTTCACGGCCTAGGACCCTCATACCTACGGGACCGCCTCTCCCGGTATGCCCCACGGAGAGCCTCAAGGTCCATAAATAGCAACACCCTAGTGGTCCCAGGCCCAAAGGAAGTTAGATTAGCCTCAACCAGAGCTAGGGCCTTTTCAACACTGGCCCCGGCCTGGTGGAACGCTCTGCCTCATGAGACCAGGGCCCTGCAGGATCTGATTTCTTTCCGCAGGGCCTGTAAGACAGAGTTGTTCCGCCTGGCCTTTGGCTTGGAGCCAATTTGATTCCCTCCCTCCCTCCCTCTCTTTCTTTTTTCTTTTCCTTCTCCTCCTGCGATGAGGCTACATTTTAATATTTTAATGTTCCATTATTTTAATGTTGTATTTTATTCTTGTTTTTAAGTTGTAATCATTCATCTTCTTTTTATTATTGCTTGTAAGCCGCTCTGAGCCCGGCCTTGGCTGGGGAGGGCAGGGTATAAATAAAAAATTATTATTATTATTATTATTATTATTACTTCTATACCATAACTTCCACATTGCATAGGAGCTGGATGCATGAGACCTTTGAATGTTGCAGTGGGATTGTGGCACTCATCTCGCTTTATTGGCCAAGGGAGCCGGCGTACAGCTTCTGGGTCATGTGGCCAGCAGGACTAAGCCGCTTCTGGCAAACCAGAGCAGAGCACAGAAACACCGTTTACCTTCCTGCCAGAGTGGTACCTATTTATCTACTTGCACTGGTGTGCTTTCAGACTGCTAGGTTGGCAGGAGCAGGGACTGAGCAACGGGAGCTCACCCCGTCATGGGGATTCGAACCGCCGACCTTCTGATCGGCAAATCCTAGGCTCTGTGGTTTAACCCACAGTGCCACCCACGTCCCCCTAAGGAACAATATCCTCAGGCAATTTCTTAAAATGGCCTTGTGAAAAAGCACAGAGGGTGTGACATAAAATCAGAGTTCTGTAAAAGCCTTCCCTGCTGGCAGCTCTAAAACAATGAGATCTGGTGATCTGGTGTGATGCAATGCCAAACCTGTGCCAAACTGTGGCAAAAGTTTCGCTTTGTTTTTCAGCAAAAAAAAACCATGCCAGTTTGAAGTGAATTGGATGGTGTTGGTGTTTGGGTGACCCAGGTTTGAGGGTCTGTTTGTGGGGTGCGGCAAAATGGGGGTTTTTCGCTGTAAAACTTCCCCCCAAATTTGGCGCCGGTTTGGAGTGAATTGGACAAAGCTGGGTTTTCGGGTGTTAACTATGAACCTCGGTTTGATGTAGCCATTACTCGAATGTGGGACGCTGCAAAACATGCAAAGGGGATCACATATTTTGGGGTTCACGGTTAATGAGGCTCACAATTTCTATGAGAGCGGGGCAATGGGGGGGGGGGAGAGGTTTCCTCTGTCCACTCCGTCCAGATTTATATTTTATATGAAAGAAAATTGTAAACGTTTGTAGGTTTGAATTGAAATGCTTTGTAATGTGAAAATAAGGAACCGATTCACATTTAAGGAAGTATTTTTTTATGAAAAAGAAGAAGATTTAAAGCAAAAAAGCGGTTATAGAAATGCAAAAAATTATTAATAGATGTCTGGAACCATATGTCAGGAGTGCTCTGATGGTGTTTCCTGCTTGGCAGGGGGTTGGACTCGATGGCCCTTGTGGTCTCTTCCAACTCTATGATTCTATGGTTCTAAGGTCTGAGGGACAGTGGAGCGGTCCCCTGCTGAAAAGGTTTGCTGATCCCTGGCCTACACTGACTGGCAGCCGCTCCTCAGGCTTTTAGGAAGGGAACTGGAGGTGAGGAGGACAGCATTCACTCTGGAGGCTTCTGTCTGTTCAGAAGATGCTCAAATACAGCTACTTTCTGCACTGAGAGGGCTCAGCATCCTCGCTGGAATCTGGCATCCTCTAGTGGAACATCCCTTCAAAAACATTTTCCTTGCTTCCTTGTGGAGTCCACAACAGCCCGTTTGCAACCTGATTGTGGAGGCATTCTGTTATAAGGGGGGGGGCTGCTTCTTTTCCCTTATGGGGTACCTAAGAGCCCATATATGACACAACCCTGATGGCAGAAAGTGAGGCGGAATTAAAGAACCTCTTAATGAGGGTGAAAGTGGAGAGCGTAAAATACGGTCTGAAGCTCAGCATCAAAAAAACTAAGATCATGGCCACTGGTCCCATCACCTCCTGGCAAATAGAAGGGGAAGAAATGGAGGCAGTGAGAGGTTTTACTTTCTTGGGCTCCATGATCACTGCAGATGGTGACAGCAGTCATGAAATTAAAAGACGCCTGCTTCTTGGGAGAAAAGCAATGACAAACCTGGACAGCATTTTAAAAAGCAGAGACATCACCTTGCCAACAAAGGTCTGTATAGTTAAAGCTATGGTTTTCCCAGTAGTGATGTATGGAAGTGAGAGCTGGACCATAAAGAAGGCTGATCGCTGAAGAATGGATGCTTTTGAATTATGGTGCTGGAGGAGACTCTTGAGAGTCCCATGGACTGCAAGAAGATCAGACCTCTCCATTCTTAAGGAAATCAGCCGAGTGCTGACTGGAAGGACAGATATTGAAGCTGAGGCTCCTAGACTTTGGCCACCTCATGAGAAGAGAAGACTCCCTGGAAAAGACCCTGATGCTGGGAAAGATGGAGGGCACAAGGAGAAGGGGACGACAGAGGACGAGATGGTGGGACAGTGTTCTCGAAGCTACCGGCATGAGTTTGACCAAACCACGGGAGGCAGTGGAAGACAGGAGGGCCTGGTGTGCTCTGGTCCAGGGGGTCACGACTAAACGACTACACAACTACTAACCTTAGGAGAGGGTTTTGTAGTGGCTAGGCTCGGTTTTAGTGGACGAACAGCAATATGGTCAGGGAGGCCCTCTGGGCACGTGCAGAGTGCATTTAAGAGGCCCACCAAGTGGCCACAATTTAAAAATAATTTGAGAGGAAAGGCAGGATGTGAATCTAATGGATAAAGCAACGCCACACACCCCACTTTTTTGGGGGGGATAAGCTGAATCGGTAGAACATGAGAGTCTTAATCTCAGGGTCGTGGGTTCGATTCCTGCATTGCAGGGGGTTGGGCTGGATGACCCCACGGGTAATCTGAGCGCGTTGTTTTTTCTCTCTTGTCTGCTAGGTTGCTCAATTGGATTAACTGGGCATCCTGTCCACTCTTTTGTTACTCAGTTTCTGAATCCAGGTCGCAGGCTCACACCACATTCATATCTTAAATGTGCCCTTAGGACAGGATTTGTGAAAGAGACAATGGGGAGATTTCCCATTTCCTTTGGGAGAGAGAAAACGGTTTCGGGACTTTTCTGTGGGTTTCAGACATGTGGTTTACATATTTGTATGTGTTTGCTTGGTACATTTATAAACATCTATTATATATATAGGGATGCGGGTGGAACTCTGGGTTAAACCACAGAGCCTAGGACTTGCTGATCATAAGGTTGGCAGTTTGAATACCCGCAATGACAGGGTGAGCTCCCGTTGCTCGGTCCCTGCTCCTGCCAACCTAGCAGTTCGAAAGCACGTCAAAGTGCAAGTAGATAAATAGGTCCCGCTCCGGCGGGAAGGTAAACGGCGTTTCCGTGCGCTGCTCTGGTTCACCAGAAGCGGCTTTGTCATGCTGGCCACATGACCCGGAAGCTGTACGCCGGCTCCCTCGGCCAATAAAGCGAGATGAGCGCCGCAACCCCCGAGTCAGCCACGACTGGACCTAATGGTCAGGGGTCCCTTTACCTTTAGCTATTATATATATAAGACCTTAAAATTCTTATAACAAGTCTCTCCCCATCCCTCTCTCTACCCGCTTTGGACAGTAATGTGGGGTCTCAGGAAAAGCCACAGAGGCCTGTTCTTGTGCAAGGTAATTCTGAAGAGAGGAATGCTACCCCCGGGAGTTAGCAGATAACCTCAGCCACACGTTTGAGGCTGCAGGGCTCCAAAATTAGGTAGATGGACTCTGTCAGTACTAAGCTACCCCCGCTCCAATGCGCATTTTGCAGCAGTTGCATTCTGCAGAGGGTTCCAGACAAAGAAACAGTGCGCCAAGGTGAATCGATTCTGCTTTATTGGTGGCTCTGCGATGCTTCCCCGAAGCTGCACCACATGCTTGCCGAAGCACAACATCTGCAGAACGTAATGTTACAGGGTTTCAGCAGGAGGTTACAGGATGCGCCCCGGCTGCGGATGAAGCGGTGTGGCCGCCCCCAAACTTTTGCAGTTACGAAACAGCGCTGAAAGGAGGACTTGTGTGTGACAGCCCCGGCAGCATCCTGAGCACAAATCATCGTAAATGTTCAATACAAAAGACACCTGGAAATATCCCTGCCCGTAGCCACATCAGTCCTAAGCGTGTGATTTCTTAACAATGACCAGCCCTCGATTCACAGTTAATATCTGAAATATCCAGAGCTTCGGCTGGTAAGAGAAGCTGCAAATGTTGTTACCCTAATCACCTCCTCCTAAACATGAACCCAAACCAAGAATCCCACGATTATTATTAAAAAAGCAAAGATGGCTTCTTGATACAAAGAATAATAATAATAGGAAAGAAAACGTACCACGAGGCTACTTCAAAACGATAAAGGATAAAAGAGGCAGATCCCGGAAAAATATTTTAAAAGTTAAACCTGCCATGAGGCCCCTAGCAGAAAAGACCCACAGGGTGAATGGGGCGTCTTGCTCTGCCCTGGAATGGCTGATTCAGAGAGGCAAAAGCCTTTTCTCGCACATCACATCTGCACAATAATCTCCCATAATCTGGGCACCATAATCTCCCATAATCTGGGCAGCAGTCTCTCTGCACTCTGAAGCCCAGCAAGCAAACGGAAACAAGTTTGCCGTCGGAACTTCATTCAGGGGAAGAGAACGCCGACGTCCCGCTCTCTTCAAACCCTCAAGGAGGCCGGCGGATCCTCAGGCCGAAAAAGGGCAGAACGGAAAGCCGGGATATTTTTAACAAGCGCAAAGTTCCACCTTCAGGCTACAAGTCCCGAGCACGCAGGGATGTCGCCCGCCATGCTGGGTCCCGGCAGGAGCGCTGCATCATGGGATACGTAGTCCAGGAAGCACGCCACACCGGTGATTAAATAAGGAGCCATAGGTCAAAGAGTTGTTGGGACGCTGGGCCGGGAGGCTGGGTGAGGGGGCGCAGCCCTCGAACCCACCGCCGAGACGGATCTGCTCCCGTCTTCTCGCTCCCGGGACGGGAGGGCGCTAGCGGATGCCGCAGTCCCCTTCCCCGCCCCGCAGCTTCTCCAGCTCGATGGAGCGCACCAGCTCTTGCACGAACTTCATCTCGGACGCCAGCTGCTTGGCCAGGGCCTCGTAGCGGTTCTCGAGCTTCCGGTAGCGCCGTTTCAGCCCGTTGGCCGCCAGCGAGGCGCTGCGGGCTTCCTCCTGCGCCTGGCGCTTGAGGGCCTCCGTCTTCTGCATCTCCTGGCGGATCTGCCGCAGGTCTTGGCCCACGGCCTCGTTCTCCTCCTTGTACCACAGCTCCTTCTCCTCGTAGATGGAGCGCAGGGCCTCAATGTCCTCGCGGAAGGACTTCTTGCTCCGCTGAAGTTCGCGGAGGCCTTCCTCAGCCGCCGCCACCTCCTCCATGACCTTGGAGAAGCGCTCAAAATTGACGTAGGTGTTGTTGGGCGGCATGCTGGAATGAGACTTGATGGTGTACTCCTTCAGGCGGGTCGTCTTGAGGCGGCGGCGCTCCGGCTTCTTGCCGTTGTCCTCGTTGCGGACGTTCCGGCGCTTGATCACCTGCAAAGGGTCAGCGGGGAGACGCTCAGAAAAGAGGCTCGGGAAGTTGCTTCTCTTTCCCGCCCGCCACCCCCATTCCAGGGGGTCAGTCTAGAGCAGGGGTCCCCAAACTAAGGCTCAAGGGACTCGTTTATTCGGCCTGCGGCGACCCCTGCCGCCCGCTCTTACCAGCGCTGCGCAGCTGCCCACTTCCGGGTTGGAGGAGCACCAGAAATACCGTGTTTTCCGCTCTATAAAAAGCACATTTCCCCCCTCCAGAAATTAAGGGGAAATGTGTGTGCGTCTTATGGAGCGAATGCAGGTTCCTTGGCTTCAGCAATAGCAACGCAAAGCCTCCGAAGCGCAGTGGGAGCGCTCCTGCTGCGCTCCGGAGGCTTCGCGTTGCCTTCACCGAAGCCTGGAGAGCGAGAGGGGTCGGTGCACACCTCTAGGCTTCAAAGATACATGCCTGAAGCCTCCGGAACGCAGCCGGAGCTCCCGCTGCGCTCCGGAGGCTTCGGGTTCGTTTCGCTGAAGGGTAGGTGCCCCTTCAGCTAAGGCGCAGCGCCCCTTCAGCCAAGCGGGAGGAGAAATGGAAGGGGCTCCGTTTCTCCTGCCGCTTCGCTGAAGGGGCGCTGCGCAGAGAGGGGGAGATTTTTTTTCCTTGTTCTCCCCCTCTGAAACAAGGTGTGTCCTATGGTCGGGTGCGTCCTATAGAGCGAAAAATACGGTAACTTGTTCCTAATATAGCTTAGGAACCGCAAGCCAACATTCTGAAACATCTCGGTTTTTACCTTAATCCATGGGTGCTCCAGGCTCTGGTCGATCGTCATACGCTTCCTGAAACAGAACGAGGAGCAGAGGTCAGTTAAAAATTAATTAATTAATTAATTAATTAATTAATAATAATAAATTTTATTTATACTCCGCCCTCCCCGGCCAAAGGCGGGCTCAGGGCGGCTAACAACAGTAAAATTACAGTAAAAACAATTTAAACAATTTAAAAACAATTTAAAATACAGGTTAAAATCCAATTTAAACTCTAGGCGGAACAGAGTTGTTCCGCCTAGCCTTTGGCTTAGAATCAATTTGATTCCCTCCCCCTCTTTTTTCCTTTCTCCTCCTGTGATGAGGCTGCATTTTAACATTTTAATGTTGTATTTTAATCTTGTTTTTTAAGTTGTATTTCAATCAGCTTGTTTTTATTACTGGTTGTTAGGGACACGACGTGACAGGATTCTGTCCAATACAAGCCCTGTGGAAACTCACCTTGCTCTTTTCCTCTTTGTGTTCGAATGGAGCGTGTTGTCCATTCAAGAGAGTGATGCTTAATAATTTTGTAAGAAAATACTGCTCCCTTTCCCTTATGGGGTATTCCAGAGCCCATATACAGTGGTACCTCAGGCTACATACGCTTCAGGTTACAGACTCCGCTAACCCAGAAATAGTACCTCGGGTTAAGAACTTTGCTTCAGGATGAGAACAGAAATTGCGTGGCGGCGGCAGTGGGAGGCCCCATTAGCTAAAGTGGTGCTTCAGGTTAAGAACAGTTTCAGGTTAAGAACGGACATCCGGAACGAATGAAGTACTTAACTCGAGGTACCTCTGTACAACCTTTAGAAGACTTCTGAAGGCAGCCCTATATTGGGTTGTTCTTAAGATTTCGTACCAGCTCCATCTGGTACGTAGACTGAGACCCTACCTGCCTGTGGACTGTCTCGCCAGAGTGGTGCATGCTCTGGTTAGCTCCCGCTTGGACTACTGCAATGTGCTCTATGTGGGGCTCCCTTTGAACGTGACCCGGAAACTACAACTAATCCAGAATGCGGCAGCTAGACTGGGGGGTCATGATGTCAGGTGACTGGCAGGCGGTGGCTCTGCCCACCTGTCAACGTTGACCAGCCGGGTAGGGGAAGAGGCAAACGCGAGGCTGCGAAAGTCCACTATCCCTGTTCTATGCTTTTAGAAGCTGCACGAAGCGGCAATGCATGAGCAAGAACAAGCTAAACAGGTTCGGCGCACAGGTGTCTCACGCTGCCTAATTTATTCTGCTTTTTCCGAGGCTTCTGGAGAGGCAAGGAGGGACGTCAGAGGCCTTGAACAAATGTAGGTCAACAGGAAAATATATATTTGCCTTGGGAAAACACCCTTTTCTCTCATTGTTGTCGTTTAGGAACATCTGGCCTGGCAAAGAGATCTGTGCAGCCTGGCAAAGAGATCTACACTGGCTCCCAGTACGTTTCCGAGCACAATTCAAAGTGTTGGTGCTGACCTTTAAAGCCCTAAACGGCCTCGGTCCTGTATACCTGAAGGAGCATCTCCACCTCCATCGTTCCGCCCGGACGCTGAGGTCCAGCTCCGAGGGCCCTCTGGCGGTTCCCTCATTGCGAGATGTAAGGTTACAGCGAACCAGGCAGAGGGCCTTCTCGGTGGTGGCACCCGCCCTGTGGAACGCCCCCCCCCCACCAGATGTCAAAGAGAAAAATAACTACCAGACTTTTAGAAGACATCTGAAGGCAGCCCTGTTTAGGGAAGCTTTTAATGTTTAATAGGTTATTGTATCTTAGTGTTTTGTTGGAAGCCGCCCAGCGTGGCTGGGGGGGGGGGGGGCCCAGAAAGATGGGTGGGGTATAAATAATAAATTATTATTATTATTCCAAATCTTGTGCCGATCACATTAGCGTTGCGCTGAGAGAGACCGAGCTATGAATCACGAGGTTCCAAGTTCAAATTTCACCTCTGCCATGAACTTTGAGAGGGTTGGGGTAGGCTACATGCAGCGACCGCCAAATGTGGCCCTCCAGCTGTTTGGGAACTACAACTCCCATCATCCCTAGCTAACAGGTCAGGGATGATGGGAACTGTAGTCCCAAAACAGACACCCATAACCCATCACCCGAGTTTCGTACTTCGGATCCTTGACGAGCAGCCGCCGAATGAAGTCCTTCGCCAGTTCGCTGGTGTTGCTAAAGTACTCCTCGTCGAAGTCGTAGTTGACAGCAGAAATGTTGGTCAAGGTTTCCTGCTTTGTTTCGCCTAGGAACGGAGAGGCGCCGCTTAAGCTGCGAGGGCGAAAGGATAAAAAAGGAAGAAGAAACGGCTTTATTTAGGCGTTTTGTAACAACTAACCAAACAATTTAAACCAGGCAGGTCCAAAACCTGTTTCAGGGGCCTAATCCAGTCCATTTAATCCAATCCCCATGGCAGTATATGTCCTGGGTAAAATCCTAAAAAAAGCTCAGCAAAACTTCAATCCTAAAAAAAAAACCAACTCAACAACTTTGGGGTAAAATTGTAAAAAGAGCTCAACAACTTTGGTCGGCCCTCATGCGTGTTCACTTCCGTTTACCTTCCCACCAGAGTGGTACCTATTTATCTACTTGCACTTTGACGTGCTTTCGAACTGCTAGGTTGGCAGGAGCAGGGACCGAGCAACGGGAGCTCACCCCGTCATTGCGGGGATTCGAACCGCCGACCTTCCGATCGGCAAGCCCTAGGCTCTGTGGTTTAACCCACAGCGCCACCTGCATCCCAAGCGCTGGACCTGGCGGGGGGGGGGAGAAAAACCCAAAACAGTAAGCTAAACCCCCTCTTCCCCAAAGGCAACACTACTCAACATGCAACCCTTCTGGAGAAGCACAGAATTGTCAAATTGGGAGGGACCGCGGATGTCATCTATAATAATAATTTATTATTTGTACCCTACCCATCTGGCTGGGTCTCCCCAGCCACTCTGGGCGGCTTCCAACAAAGATTAAAAATACGTTAAAATGTCACACATTAAAAACTTCCCTGAACGGGCCTGCCTTCAGATGTCTTCTAAAAGTCAGTTAGTTGTTTATTTCCTTGACATCCGATTGGAGGGAGCCACTACCGAGAAGGCCCTCTGCCTGGTTCCCTGTAGCTTTGCTTCTCGCAGGGAGGGAACCGCCAGAAGGCCCTCGGAGCTGGACCTCAGTGTCCAGGCAGAACAATGGGGGTGGAGACGCTCCAGGTATACTGAGCCGAGGCCGTTTAGGGCCCCCTGCAATGAAAGAATATTTCGCCCCACGTGGGACTCGAACCCCAAACCCTGAGGTTAAGAGCCCCACGCTCTACCGGCGGAGCTATGCTTGTTCTCCTAGCATAGGGCTCGACTTTGCGCAAGGTGTTTTGTTTTGAAATACTCACAGGATATAGGTGATGACGCCGATGCTCCTGGAACGAAGGAAGGGAAAGGAAAAGGAGAAGATCAACGTACTAGAATAAAAATGTCCCCAAAGATGCAGAAACATGGGGGGTGTGATCTGCAACCCCCTCCAAATGCTGCTGGACTCAGCCCTAGCCAGGGTTAGTCTCAGTCAGTTTTATTGCACATAGCCAAAGGCTGCCGCAGTGTACACAGAATTATTTGACAATTAAAAGAAAATACACTGAATTGGTAAAAAAAGACTTAAAACATTTATATTATTAAAACATTACGTACTCTAAACAAAGCTATAAAAGTACCCCAATGTACAAATAAAAACATTAAACAATAAAATTCATAAGCTAAAATCATCACATGGTCACTAATGTTAAAAACAATATCAATTAATGCAGTGTGCAATTTATACTCAGAGTTTGGTGACAAAGATAGAGCGTAGCCTGAGGTAGATAAAGGTAAAGGTACCCCTGCCCGTACGGGCCAGTCTTGACAGACTCTAGGGTTGTGCGAGCATCTCACTCAAGAGGTCGGGGGCCAGCGCTGTCCGGAGACACTTCCGGGTTACGTGGCCAGCATGACAACGCTGCTCTGGCGAGCCAGAGCCGCACACGGAAACGCCGTTTACCTTCCCGCTGGTAAGCGGTCCCTATTTATCTACTTGCACCCGAGGGTGCTTTCGAACTGCTAGGTTGGCAGGCGCTGGGACCGAACAACGGGAGCGCACCCCGCCGCGGGGATTCGAACTGCCGACCTTTCGATCGGCAAGACCTAGGCGCTGAGGCTTTAACCCATAGCGCCACCCGCGTCCCTTCTGAGGTAGATAGATGGGATCAAATAAATCCATCTCCTTTACAGTTAATGGCTACCTTGGCTATATAATTTGCTCCAATTTTCCTAGCAGCAGTTGCAAAAAGTGCTACCCGCCAGGTCACATACTTATCTGTGTCTGCAAGGAGATAGAACATCACGTCAAGGGGGTTCGGGCCAGGGGACCCTGTCATTATAGGTACCAAAAATCTTTTTCTTGCATCATTATATAATGGACAGTGCAAGATATAATGCATAAGGTCCTCTACTTCAGAACATCCCCTAATGCAAACACTAGCCAGTGTTAGGGAGGACGGGCACTGCAGTCCGACAACAGCTGGTGCTAACTAATTGACTCAACAGCCATGCTGACACACGGCCGAGGAGAAGCAGTCAGAAATTAGCAATAAAGACAGAATCCGGCAGCAGAAAAGGTCAGCACCTGAGAGCATTTCTGGGACCCAGCAGGGAGAAGCAAGAGAAGTGAGACCAGGGAGAAGAGACGGTGGAAGAAGATTGGAAAAAAATTAAAAAATTATTTAGAGAAATATTGTAAAATTAATGAATGTTGGAATGAAATTACATGACTTTAGTAGAAATATTATAGGGAGTTAAGTATAAATAAATTTTAAGGTTTTGATGGTAAGATAAGGTGAAAATAAAGTAAGGTAATTCAAATGACAGAAAGCAGTGAAAAGAGGGAAAGGATTTGCAGATATAGTTAATAACAGGAATACAAAAAAGGGAGGTGTGAGGAGGTCGAGGAAATAAGTTAATGAAAGATAAGGATAAAAATTGGATGTGTTTTTAATTGTTTTTGTTTTTCATTGTGTTTTGATGTATTGTGTTTTTTGTTCTCTTTTTTCCCTTTTTTCTTTTTTTTCTCTTCTTTTTTGTGGTTCTTTTTTGTAACTTTTAAACTTCTAATAAATATTTTTTTTTAAAAAAAGAAGCAATAGAAGTGGGATTAGGGCAAAGGGGAAGTTTTCGATTTGAGTTTCTACTGAAATGAGGCTGCATTTTAATGTTGTACTTTAATCTTGTTTTTAAGTTGTATTTTAATCAGTTGTTTTTATACCTGGTGTTAGCTGCCCTGATAATAATTTTATTATTATTATTATTATTATTATTATTATTATTACAGTGGTAACTCGGGTTAAGTACTTAATTCGTTCTGGAGGTCCGTTCTTAACCCGAAACTGTTCTTAACCTGAAGCACCACTTCAGCTAATGGGGTCTCCCACTGCCACCAAAGCACGATTTCTGTTCTGATCATGAAGCAAAGTTCTTAACCCGAGGTACTATTTCTGGGTTAGCGGAGTCTGTAACCTGAAGCGTATGTAACCTGAAGCATATGTAACCCGAGGTACCACTGTATTATTATTATTACCCCACCCATCTGGCCGGGTTTCCCCAGCCACTCTGAGCGGCTCCCAACAGAATATTAAAAACACCATCAAACATTAAAAACTTTTCTAAACAGGGCTGCCTTCAGATGTCTTCTAAAAGTCAGATAGTTGCTTATTTCCTCAACATCTGATGGGAGGGCGTTCCACAGGGCAGGCGCCACCACCGAGAAGGCCCTCTGCCTGGTTCCCTGTAACCTCGCTTCTCGCAGCGAGGGAACCGCCAGAAGGCCCTCGGTGCTGGACCTCAGTGTCCGGGCAGAACGATAGGGGTGGAGACGCTCCTTCAGGTTTCCTGGGCCGAGGCCGTTTAGGGCTTTGAAGGTCAGCACCAACACAACACAAACAAACAAATAAGCCATGACAGATTAGAGAAGAGGAGACCTAGGATAGGAACTTGGGCTGCCTCAGCAAAGGACCACGAGGAAGGGAAAGAAGATTTCAGAAGGTTTAGGGTCGTCTAGCGAGGGAGAGGGGTTAAAAAGCAGGTAGGAGAGGAATTGAGTAAGGGACAGTGTAGATAAAGCAAAAACAGAGCTGTTGACTCCTGTGATGAAAGGGGGAGAAAACACACAGAGCATTTTCCCCACCAGAGGTGCTCCAAAAGCTAGAGAGCATCTGAGAACAGAGCCAGGAATTGGGGTCTGCCCAGGAGCTTTCCTGAAGTTCTTTTCCCAGTCCCAGGGTGCTACAGACCTTGGGAAGCGGTTCACAAGCAAATAAAAACCCATGGAAACTGTGGAGTTGGAAGGCCACCCCCCGAGGTTCATTTAATCTGCAGATGAAAAGTTCCTGACAGATGGCCACTCAGCCTCCGTTGAAAAACCTCCAGCGAAGGAGATTCCCACAAAAAGTAAAGGGACCCCTGACCATTAGGTCCAGTCACGGACGACTCTGGGGTTGCGACGCTCATCTTGCTTTATAGGCCGAGGGAGCCGGCGTACAGTTTCCGGGACATGTGGCCAGCAGGACGAAGCCGCTTCTGGCAAACCAGAGCAGCGCCGTTTACCTTCCCACTGGAGTGGTACCTATTTATCTACTTGCACTTTGACGTGCTTTCGAGCTGCTAGGTTGGCAGGAGCAGGGACCGAGCAATGGGAGCACACCCCGTCGCGGGGATTTGAACTGCTGACCTTCAGATCGGCAAGTCCTAGGCTCCCGCGTCCTGTCACAGCGAAGTTACTGTGCATTAAATAATAATAATAATAATAAACATTAAATTCCACAGGAAATCTAAGCCAAGCTTATTTTACTCACCACATATCAGCCTCCAGGCCCAAAGGTTCGTAGTTGACTATTTCTGGAGCTTTGGAGAGAGGGATGAGAAAAAAAAAGAAGCATTTCTGGGACAGAGAACCACAACCAACCAAGATCTGTGCAAATACTTTGTGGGTCCGGATATGTGGAGATAGGTTAAAATAAAGGACTCCTGGATGGTTCAGTCCAGTCCAAGGCGACTATGGGGTTGTGGCGCTCATCTCGCTTTCAGGCCCAGGGAGCCGGCATTCGTCCCCAGACAGCTTTCCAGGTCATGTGGCCAGCAGGACTAAACCGGGACACCGTGATGGAAACCAGAGCGCATGGAAATGCCGTTTACCTTCCCACCAGAGTGGTACCTATTTATCTACTTGCACTGGTGTGCTTTCGAACTGCTAGGTTGGCAGGAGCTGGGACCGAGCAACGGGAGCTCACCCCGTCGCGGGGATTCGAACTGCCGACCTTCCGATCGGCAAGTCCTAGGCTCAGTGGTTTAGACCATCCCCTCCTTTCCAGGCTGAGGGTTTCTCCTGCTCGCTTGCCCCTCACCCATCAGCCACCCCATTCCGTTGCACTCCCCCAACACCCTGGTCTCACACACATACCTACAAACTCGGGAGTGCCAAAGATGTTCTTGAACTCGTTCCCTGCTTCAATCTTGTGGGCAATGCCAAAGTCAATCAGCTTGATGCGAGGGCTTGGGACGTTCTTGTCAAGGAGCATGATGTTTTCAGGCTGGGGAGGGGGAAACGTTGAGAGAACACATGAGCACCGAGTCTCTGCCGCCAGAGGATCAGGGTAATGTTGTTTTTATTATTCACTAGCTGCTCATCTGACTGAGTTTGCCCCCTGCCACTCTGGGCGGCTTCCACCAGAATATTAAAAAACGAAACATCAAATAATAATAATAATAATTTATTATTTGTACCCCGCCCATCTGGCTGGGTTTCCCCAGCCACTCTGGGCGGCTTCCAACAAAGACCAAAAATGCACTAAAATGTCACACATTAAAAACTTCCCCGAACAGGGCTGCCTTGAGATGTCTTCTGAATGTCAGGTAGTTGTTTATCTCCTTGACATCTGGTGGGAGGGCGTTCCACAGGGCAGGCGCCACCACTGAGAAGGCCCTCTGCCTGGTTCCCTGTAGCTTTGCTTCTCGCAGTGAGGGAACCGCCAGAAGGCCCTTGGAGCTGGACCTCAGTGTCCAGGCTGGACGATGGGGGTGGAGACACTCCTTCAGGTATACTGGGCCTTTGAGGCCGTTTAGGGCTTTAAAGGTCAGCACCAACACTTTGAATTGTGCTCGGAAATGTACTGGGAGCCAATGTAGGTCTTTCAAGACCGGTGTTATGTGGTCCCGGCGGCCGCCCCCAGTCCACAGTCTAGCTGCCGCATTCTGGATTAGTTGTAGTTTCCGGGTCACGTTCAAAGGGAGCCCCACATAGAGCACATTGCAGTAGTTCAAGCGGGAGATAACTAGAGCATGCACCACTCTGGTGACACAGTTTGTGGGCAGGGAGGGTCTCAGCCTACATACCAGATGGAGCTGGTACGAAATGTTAAGAACAACCCAATATAGGGCTGCCTTCAGATGTCTTCTAAAGGTTGTACAGTGGTACCTCGAGTTAAGTACTTCATTCGTTCCGGAGGTCAGTTCTTAACCTGAAAGTGTTCTTAACCTGAAGCACCACTTTAGCTAATGGGGCCTCCCACTGCCGCCGCCACGCAATTGTTCTTATCCTGAAGCAAAGTTCTTAACCTGAGGTACTATTTCTGGGTTAACAGTCTGTAACCTGAAGCGTATGTAACCCGAGGTACCACTGTATGGTTACTTGACATCTGATGGGAGGGTGCCACTACTGAGAAGGCCCTGTGCCTGGTTCCCTGCAACCTCACTTCTCTCAGTGGAGGAACTGCCAGAAAGCCCTTGGAGCTGGACCTCAGTAACGCTCCTTCAGGTATTCAGAGCCAAGGCTGTTTCCGGCCTTAAAGACGTACTGGGAGCTCGGAAACGTACTGGGAGTCAACATAAATTCTTCAGGACCGGTGTTATATGCTCCTGGCGGCCGCTCCCAGTCACCAGCCTGCGGCCTAGGACCCACATACCTACGGGACCACCTCTCCTGGTATGCCCGGTGGAGGACCTTAAGATCCACAAATAACACCACTTTGGAGGTCCTGAGCCTCAAGGAGGTTAGATTGGTCTCAACTAGGGCCAGGGCCTTTTCAGTACTGGCCCCGACTTGGTGGAACGCTCTGTCACGAGAGACTAGGGCCCTGCAGGACTTGACATCTTTCCGCAGGGCCTGCAAGACAGAGCTTTTCCGCCTGGCCTTTGGTTTGGACTCGGTCTGACCCTTATGTCCTCCTCTCCCCTTATGATCTTGATTTATCAGCTACTTTAAAATGAGGCTGCATTTTAAACTGCGTTTTAACCTGTATTTTAAATTGGTTTCCCCCCCCTTTCCCCCCTATAATGTTTTTACTGTGATTTTATTGGTGTTAGTCGCCCTGAGCCCAGCTCTGGCCAGGGAGGGCAGCGTATAAATAAAATTTATTATTATTATTAGCCAGACCTTAAACTTTATTATGAATCAGCCGCTTTTTGCTGGCTGAAAGAATGGATGCTGCTTGAAAAGAAGAGGGAAAGGATTTGTTGAATTAGCAAATTTGAACTAGAACACAAAAAAGGGAGCTGTGAGGAAGTCGAGGAAATAAGCAAATGAAAGATATAGATATGAAATCTGGACGTGTGTTTAAATGTTTTTGTTTTGTTTTTGTTGCATTATTGTATTATATCTTTTTATTGTCGATGTACTGTATTGTCTTTTTTTCTATAACTGTAAAATACTTTATAAATATTATTTTTTTAAAAAAAATTATTATTATTATATTGTGTGAGCAGGATCTCACCTTGAGGTCAAAGTGGGCGATGCGTTTGGAGTGGAGATAGTGGACGCCGTCCAAAATCTGCTTGAGGAACTGCGTGGCCTCCTCCTCGGTCAGCGACTCCTTCTCGGCCAGGAAATCGAAGAGCTCTCCGCCGGAGACCAGCTCTAGGATCAGTACCACGTCCGTCTTGTTCTCGAAGATGTCATGCAGCGTGATGATGTTGGGGTGCTGGATCTCGCGCAGGATGTCGACCTCCCGCTCAATCTCCTCGCGGCTCACCCCGCGGCGGCTGGAGGACAGGCGGCGCTTCTTGATGAACTTGGCCGCGTATTCCAGGCCGCTCTTCTTCTCACGGCACTTGCGCACAATCGCAAACTGGCCGCTGAGAGGGAGAGAGAAGGAGGGAAAACGTTCGCTTGCAGTCATACCTCGGGTTACAGCCGCTTCAGGTTGCGTTTTTTCGGGTTGCGGACGCCGGAACCCGGAAGTATGGGTTACGTCTGGGTTTCGACGGTCGCGCAGAAGCGCCAAATCGCACTTTGCGTATGTGCAGAAGCGCCAAATCGCAACCCGCGCGGGTTGCGAACATGCATCCCGCATGGATCACGATCGCAAGTCGAGCGTCTCCACTGTATTTTATTTTTATTTTAAATTTTGCTTATGCCGTTCAGGTTTATACAATTCACTAATTTTACAGTCCTTTCGACATTTCAAATCTTGACTTCCTTCCCCTTTTTCTGAGACTCCTATTTCCGACACCGCACATCATTCCTCTGTGTAAAGTAAAGGTAAAGGGACCCCTGACCATTAGGTCCAGTCGTGGACGACTCTGGGGTTGCGGCGCTCATCTCGCTTTATTGGTCGTGGGAGCCGGCGTACAGCTTCCGGGTCATGTGGCCAGCAGGACTAAGCCGCTTCTGGCGAACCAGAGCAGCGCACGGAAACGCCGTTTACCTTCCCGCTGGAGTGGTACCTATTTATCTACTTGCACTTTGACATGCTTTCGAACTGCTAGGTGGGCAGGAGCAGGGACCGAGCAACGGGAGCTCACCCCGCCGCGGGGATTCGAACGGCCAAGTCCTAGGCTCTGTGGTTTAACCCACAGCGCCACCCGCATTCTTGCGAGAAGCCAAGTCACAGGGAACCAGGCAGAGGGCCTTCTCGGTAGTGGCGCCCTCCCACCAGATGTCAAAGAGAACAACAACTACCAGACTTTTAGAAGACATCTGAAGGGAGCCCTGTTTAGGGAAGCTTTTAATGTTTGATGTATTACAGTATTTTAATATTTTTTTGGAAGCCGACCAGAGTGGCTGGGGAAGCCCAGCCAGATGGGCAGGGTATAAATAACTTATTATTATTATTATTATTATTATTATTATTATTATTCCACAAAATGGTTCTATGAAGCCAGGCAGGTGGACCAGAACCATGAAACTGAAGGAGATATTTTGCAGAAAGGGGATATTTGCAGACCCAGTTAGCACACAGCACATTCCTGACACTCCAGTCTGCCGCAGCAAAGAAGCGCTTCCTGGTTTTTGTGAGCGTGAAAAAGCTGGGAGAAATCTACACTAGTTGCTAAAAGAGGAGAAAATGTCCATCGCACGCATATTGTTTCACAAATTCTGGAGTCTTTCCATAGAAGGAAAGGCCTACGGAAGAAGAAAAAACCTTTTTGCGCTCTGTTTTAATAAAGCCGCGGGCACAGGACATCGAAATGCTGCTATTTACATTTTTCAAAGGTGAGATCACACACCAAGCTAGCTTTCCATATACGGACAAGGAAAAGGACAAGGAAGCAGAACAAAAGCAACTCAACCTGATTTATTTCTGCTGGCTATCAGCAAAAATTCATCCGGACGGATAGCAATGAGGCCGGGGGGGGGGGGGGGAGAACAAACAGATTTAGCACACAAGGTTTTCTTTAAAAAAAAGGAAAAATAAGTGGACTGGCTTTGGTTTCTCAGTTCACAATCATGCCCAAAAAAGAGGGGGGGGTTTGATTTAATTGGGATCTTAAATAGGGCTGCCATATTCCCCAAAGTGAAAATCTGGACAAAGTTACGGGGTTATTTTGGGGGGGGGGGCGACGACGAAATTGTTGAGCCTTTTTTTTTGGGAACATATCTCAAATAAAATTTAAGATTTTGGGGGATTTTTTTTATAAGCATTTTTTATTTCTTGGGGGATTTTAAAAAAAAAATTCTTGTCAATAGAAATTTGCAGCCAGAAAATTTGTATTATCATTTTGTGAGATTCTCGTGACTTTCCCCAACATCCTTATTACAATAATTAAGACTACATATCACTACGTTCTCCGCTATTTTGATTTGTCCAAATGGTCCATAACCTTCGTTACTTTGCAAGTGATTCTTATAGTCCAGCTAAAGTTTTGATTTGCTTACAACGGTCTCCTATTTAAATTATAAAAATTTCCCGTTCCTTTTTAAAGTCCTTGTCTTCTTAGTTAGGTTTTTTTTTTTAACAGTTATATAAAAAAAAGACTGATTTGGTAATACTTAGGAGATAAAAATTGGTATTACTATCAGAAATATGTAGACCGATAACTATGAAATGATTGCGAGGTTTAATAAGTTAACTGTTTATATTTGGGTAACTTTTCTGCTGTGCTTTGTCGGAAGGAGAAAAATAATCACAACAATTTAAACAATTTATTTTAACTAAAACAATAACGTTATAGCATATGTATCCATGTTTGTTAACTAATGTGGTTAAACAATTTTTTTAAAAAAAAAACTTAGACTGAGTTTTAGCACACATGAAAAACAAATCCTTATTTCCTGATGGACTATAACGTAACTTAAATAGAAAACCACCTTTAGATAGATTTTTCCTCCAAAACCATTTCATTTTAAAAATCCAATTTATTTTTTTAAGAAAATCAATTTAAATAAAAGAAATCCAATTTAAATTTTTTAAAAATCCACTTTAAATAAAAATACCCATTTTTTTAAAAAAAAATCATTGATTTTTATATTCACCCTAGTGGGATTTACGTCCACAAAAACAAGTAATGAGGCGGCCCTACGGCTACCAAAGAGGTGACGGGTGTTGCAAAGGTCTGGGGCCGGATCCTGTGTCAGATGAGGGTGAGGCCGCAATATTGGGCAAGGATCTCGCATCGCCCCCCTGAAACCAAAGGGGCGACACCCGTGGATTCTGAGTTCGGGATATGGGCAAGATCCTTGCGACACCTTCACTTCCTTTTCCCAGGCTGGTTACTGCCTCAAATCTGCTGGCCAGACTAGAATTGCTCAAGACAGGAAATGTCCCTGAAATAATCTGTGCAGCTGACGCACAAGCCAAGAATGCAGAAACGCCGCAAGCGATGCTCCAGGGCGATCTGAAATTCTAGTGTGAAGTCAGAACCCACAGGACGCAAACACAAATAGCCGAAAAATCGAACCAGGGTCTGAAGTTTTAAGCCCCAGCATGGCAACAGTCTCCTAGGCTGCCAGTCCCTTGGGTGCTGAAAGTTTCCTCTATAATCCACAATTTTATGTTTTACCTTTTAGAATATTCATTTAAAGACCCTTAAGATATCAACGGGAAGCGGGTGGCGCTGTGGGTTAAACCACAGAGCCCAGGGCTTGCCGATCAGAAGGTCGGCGGTTCGAATCCCCGCAATGACGGGGTGAGCTCCCGTTGCTCGGTCCCTGCTCCTGCCAACCTAGCAGTTCGAAAGCACGTCAAAGTGCAAGTAGATAAATAGGTACCGCTCCGGCGGGAAGGTAAACGGCGTTTCCGTGCGCTGCTCTGGTTCGCCAGAAGCGGCTTAGTCCTGCTGGCCACATGACCCGGAAGCTGTGCGCCGGCTCCCTCAGCCAAAAAAGCGAGATGAGCGCCGCAACCCCAGAGTCGGCCACGACTGGACCTAATGGTCAGGGGTCCCTTTACCTTTACCTTTATGATATCAACAACTATCCCTCTTTCCATGGTTCACTTTGCAGAACATAAATCCCTGCATATTTTACAAAAGCTATGCCATTCCGTATTCCATTATTGTGCCCATCAAAACTGATTTACACTTTTGAATTTTTGTTAGCGGTACCAACGTTTTCAAATATACATAATTTCCCCCCATATATTCAAATGTTTTCCAATCTTCTCTAAACGTACATTCTTCTTGTTTTCTTATTCTATATAAGGGGTCAGCAAACTTTTTCAGCCGGGGGCCGGTCCAGTGTACCTCAGACCTTGTGGGGGGCCATACTATATTAAAGAAATGAACGAATTTCTGTGCCCCACAAATAACCCAGAGTTGCATTTTGAATAAAAGCACATATTCTACTCATGTCAAAACATGCTGGTTCCTGGACTGTCTACGGGCCGGATTGAGAAGGCGATTGGGCCGCATCCGGCCCCCAGGACTTAGTTTGCCTGCCCATGTTCTATATATTAAGTCTGCAAGCTGTGCATATTCCAACAGCTTAAGTTGCAATTCTTCTTTGGTTGGGACCTCGCTCGTTTTCTATTTCGGGGCTAACAAAACACGGGCCGCAGTGGTAGCATACATAAATAACCTTTTTTGACACCTGCGAATTTCCTTCTGAATTATCCCCAACGAACAGGACTCTGGTGTTGTTGTTTTTTTTGAAAAAGTACTTTTAAACATTTATTTTTCCCCAATTCATTACGAATTATTTCCCAATACTCTTTTACAAGCCAGTCCATTCTATTATGGCGTCCCCGAGCTCTTCGCAAAAGGGCACTTTGAACTAACCTGAACCAACAAAAGCTGCAGGCTGTTTATCAACGTCGCTTCGCTGAGGTTTCCAAGGGAGAAGTTGGAATTGGGAGTTTTGCGATATCATCACGAATTGATCAGCAATAACTTTAAAATAACTTACACCAGCGCACACACAAACGATCACACCTTGTTTCCTATAAATTCACCTTTGGGGAATACACATATTCTTGGAGATTTCTTGCCTTTTTATTGCTGGTAGTTGTCGACACTGAGGTCCAGCTCCGAGGGCCTTCTGGCGGTTCCCTCGCTGCGAGAAGCCAAGTTACAGGGAACCAGGCAGAGGGCCTTCTCGGTGGTGGCCCCCACCCTGTGGAACGCCCTTCCACCAGATGTCAAAGAGAAAAACAACTACCAGACTTTTAGAAGACATCTGAAGGCAGCCCTGTTTAGGGAAGCTTTTAATGTTTGATGCATTACAGTATTTTAATATTTTTTTGGAAGCCGCCCAGAGTGGCTGGGGAAGCCCAGCCAGATGGGCGGGGTATAAATAATAAATTATTATTATGATTTCTCTCTCACACAAACACAAAACATGCAAGCAGACGCACAACAAAGTGCTCGGCCAGCTCACCTGCCCAGTTCTTCCTCCATCTCGTAGTAGTCCTCCACATTTTCTTGGCGGAAGGTGGACATGGCTTCCTCCGCCCCGCCCCCCGGGAAAAGCAGCCGTCACCAAATTTCCAGACTGCCCGGCGGCGCTGGATCAATGCTAAAGCAAGAGGAAGGATAAAGATCAGTCAAATGTTCCTGCAACGGAGGAAAGGAAAGTGACTGGGAGTGACCGCCGAGACCACATAACACCGGTCCTGAAAGATCTTCATTGGCTCCCAGGACGTTTCCGAGCACAATTCAAAGTGTTGGTGCTGACCTTGAAAGCCCTAAACGGCCCAGTAGACCTGAAGGAGCATCTCCACCCCCATTGTTCAGCCCGGACACCTGGGTCCAGCTCCCGAGGGCCTTCTGGCGGTTCCTCCCTGCGAGAAGTGAGGTTACAGGGAACCAGGCAGAGGGCCTTCTCGGTGGTGGCGCCAGCCCTGTGGAACGCCCTCCCATCAGATGTCAAGGAAATAAACAACTACCGGTATTTTTCTTTTAAAAGACAACTGAAGGCAGCCCTGTTTGGGGAAGCTTTTAATATTTGTTGAATCGTTGTATTTTAATATTCTGCTCAAAGCCGCCCAAGGAAGTTTTTAATGTCTGGTGCCGTCTTGTTTTTAATATTTGGTTGGAAGCCGCCCAAAGTGGCTGGGGAAACCCAGTCAGATGGGCGGGCTATAAATAATAAATTATTATTATTATTATTATTATTATTATTATTGGAACAACCACTGTAAAATCACACATTATTAATATTATTATTATTATTACTATTATTCCCTGCATTTTTCCCATGACAGGAACTCAAGGCTGCAGCCTCCACCAGCCAACCTTCTTCCACCCCCTAAAAGAATCCCAGCCCCATTCACACACACAGCAGTTGCCTCCCAGACCCACAGCCCGACTTAACCCCTTCCTTCCCATCAAAAGCAGCCCCACGACTTAACCCCTTCCCTCCCATCAAAAGCATCACGATTTAACCCCTTCCCTCCCATCAAAAGCAGCCCCACGACTTAACCCCTTCCCTTCCATCAAAAGCATCACGACTTAACCCCTTCCCTCCCATCAAAAGCAGCCCCACAACTTAACCCCTTCCCTCCCATCAAAAGCATCACGACTTAACCCCTTCCCTCCCATCAAAAGCATCACGACTTAACCCCTTCCCTCCCATCAAAAGCAGCATCCCCCCCCGACTTAACCCCTCCCCTCCCATCAAAAGCAGCCCAACCTCAAAACGTAACCCCTTCCCTCACATCAAGTGCCCCCACGACTTAACGGCAAAAGCATCCCCACGACTTAACCCCTTCCCTCCTAGCCACCGCCTTTCCGCCAGCCGTTTCTTAGAACCACAGAAGTGCAGAGCTGGAAGGGACCCCCCAGGGTCATCTAGTCCAGCCCCACATTTCCTCCCCACCCACTTCTAAGGAGGGGGGGGGAACCCCAACCCTATATTTCTGGAAACTCCCCCTCCCCCTCCCCTGCCTCCCTAACAAAGCCTTTTCCCACGAGCAAGCCCTCGCTCCCCCCAGCCTCAAACCCCTGGGGTCTCAGAGCCCCACATATCTGCCCCCCCGCCCCCTTTTCGCTAAATCTAGGGCCCCCCCCCAAAAAAAACAAAAGCACCTCTTTCGCGATTTCCACTTCCAACCCCCCATTTAATAGCATCGGAAAGCAAAATATCCTCCTGCAAACGAGCGCAGCCTCCCCCCCACCCACCCCATCGCCCACCTTAGGAGGGCGAGAGCGCGCCCGGGAGGCGAGGAAGGCGCGTCCCCGAGAGAGACAGCGAGAGACAAGGCGCCGCGTCCGCCCGCATTCCAACACTCGCCGCAGCGGCTCTCGCCATTGGCTAAAGCGCGGAGGTGACGTCACAGTCCCGGGCTCCGGCGCCTCCCCCGCATCCCCGGGCAGGCGGTGACGTCATTCATTCAGCCAGCAAGGCAGCCGGGCCGGCCTTTCAAGGGGCGGCGCAGCAGCAGCAGCAAACTCCTTGCAGATTTGGCTTTTTGGCTACATGCAAGCTCTTAAAGAAATGGGAGTGCCTGATCACCTCATCTGTCTCCTGAGAAATGCAGGATGTGAATCTAATGGATAAAGCAACGCCACACAGGCCACTTTGAGGGAGGATAAGCGGAACATGGCCACTGGTCCCATCCCGCCATGGCAAATAGAAGGGGAAGAAATGGAGGCAGTGAGAGATTTTACTTTCTTGGGTTCCATGATCACTGCAGCCACGAAAATAAAAGACGCCTGCTTCTTGGGAGACAAGCAATGACAAACAAACAAGATGAATTTTAACAGGGAGAAATGTAAACTATTGCACTTGGGCAAAAAAAATGAGAGGCACAAATACAAGATGGGTGACACCTGGCTTGGGAGCAGTACATGTGAAAAGGATCTAGGAGTCTTGCTTGACCACAAACTTGACATGAGCCAACAGTGTGACGCGGCAGCTAAAAAAGCCAATGCAATTCTGGGCTGCATCAATAGGAGTATAGCATCTAGATCAAGGGAAGTAATAGTGCCACTGTATTCTGCTCTGGTCAGACCTCACCTGGAGTACTGTGTCCAGTTCTGGGCACCACAGTTGAAGAAGGACACTGACAAACTGGAACGTGTCCAGAGGAGGGCAACCAAAATGGTCAAAGACCTGGAAACGATGCCTTATGAGGAACGGCTAAGGGAGCTGGGCATGTTTAGCCTGGAGAAGAGGAGGTTAAGGGGTGATATGATAGCCATGTTCAAACATATAAAAGGATGTCACATAGAGGAGGGAGAAAGGTTGTTTTCTGCTGCTCCAGAGAAGCGGACATGCAGCAATGGATCCAAACTACAAGAAAGAAGATTCCACCTCAACATTAGGAAGAACTTCCTGACAGTAAGAGCTGTTCGACAGTGGAATTTGCTGCCAAGGAGTGTGGTGGAGTCTCCTTCTTTGGAGGTCTTTAAGCAGAGGCTTGACAACCATATGTCAGGAGTGCTCTGATGGTGTTTCCTGCTTGGCAGGGGGTTGGACTCGATGGCCCTTGTGGTCTCTTCCAACTCTATGATTCAACCTAGACAGCATCTTAAAAAGCAGAGACATCACCTTGCCGACAAAGGTCCGTATAGTTAAAGCTATGGTTTCCCCAGTAGTCATGTATGGAAGTGAGAGCTGGACCATAAAGAAGGCTGGACACAGAAGAATGGATGCTTTTGAATTATGGTGCTGGAGGAGACTCTAGAGAGTGCCATGGACTGCAAGAAGATCAAACCTCTCCATTCTGAAGGAAATCAGCCCTGAGTGCTCACTGGAATTACAGATCCTGAAGCTGAGGCTCCAGTACTTGGGCCACCTCATGAGAAGAGAAGACTCCCTGGAAAAGACCCTGATGCTGGGAAGGATGGAGGGCAGAAGGAGAAGGGGACGACGGAGGACGAGATGGTGGGACAGTGTTCACGAAGCTACCAGCATGAGTTTGACCAAACTGCGGGAGGCAGTGGAAGACAGGAGTGCCTGGCGTGCTCTGGTCCAGGGGGTCACGAAGAGGCAGACACAACTAAACGACTAAACAACTACTAACCTTAGGAGAGGGTTTTGTAGTGGCTAGGCTCGGTTTTAGTGGATGAACAGCAATATGGTGAGGGAGGCCCTCTGGGCATGTGCAGAGTACATTTAAGAGGCCCACCAAGTAGCCACAATTTAAAAATAATTTGAGAGGAAAGGCAGGATGTGAATCTAATGGATAAAGCAACGCCACACACCCCACTTTTGGGGGGGGGATAAGCTGAATCGGTCGAACATGAGTGTCTTAATCTCAGAGTCGTGGGTTCCAGCCTCACAGTGGGCAAAAGATTCCTGCATTGCAGGGGGTTGGGCTGGATGACCCCACGGGGTCTCTTCCAACTCTATGATTCTGTCACTCATCTTCGTTCCGCTCTGTCGAAAATCCCATGTGGACTGATCGCTATCATCACCATAATCATTGATTCAATTTACCAGTCGCTTGTGACCCAAAGGTATCCAAGCAACTTACAGCAATATATATATTGTATGCATACATAATTTCGAAGGGGCAGAGGAACCAGGGACCAAATTGCAAACATGCGCTGGATTATGGAGAAAGCTAGAGAGTTCCAGAAAGACATCTACTTCTGCTTCAGTGACTATGCAAAAGCCTTTGACTGTGTCGACCACAGCAAACTATGGCAAGTTCTTAAAGAAATGGGAGTGCCTGATCACCTCATCGGTCTCCTGAGAAATCTCTATGCGGGACAAGAAGCTACAGTTAGAACTGGATATGGAACAACTGATTGGTTCAAAATTGGGAAAGGAGTACGGCAAGGCTGTATATTGTCTCCCTGCTTATTTAATTTATATGCAGAATACATCATGCGAAAGGCTGGGCTGGATGAATCCCTAGCCGGAATTAAGATTGCCGGAAGAAATATCAACAACCTCAGATATGCAGATGACACAACCTTGATGGCAGAAAGTGAGGAGGAATTAAAGAACCTTTTATTGAGGGTGAAAGAGGAGAGCGCAAAATATGGTCTGAAGCTCAACATCAAAAAAACAAAGATCATGGCCACTGGTCCCATCACCTCCTGGCAAATAGAAGGGGAGGAAATGGAGGCAGTGAGAGATTTTACTTTTCTGGGCTCCATGATCACTGCAGATGGTGACAGCAGCCACGAAATTAAGAGACGCCTGCTCCTTGGGAGAAAGGCGATGGCAAACCTAGACAGCATCTTAAAAAGCAGATATATCACCTTGCCAACAAAGGTCCGTATAGTTAAAGCTATGGTTTTCCCAGTAGTCAGGTATGGAAGTGAGAGCTGGACCATAAAGAAGGCTGATCGCCGAAGAATGGATGCTTTTGAACTATGGTGCTGGAGGAGACTCTTGAGAGTCCCATGGACTGCAAGAAGATCAAACCTCTCCATTCTGAAGGAAAATCAGCCCTGAGTCCTCACTGGAAGGACAGATCCTGAAGCTGAGGCTCCAAGACTTTGGCCGCCTCATGAGAAGAGAAGACTCCCTGGAAAAGACCCTGATGTTGGGAAAAATGGAGGGCACAAGGAGAAGGGGACGGAAGAGGACGAGATGGTTGGATAGTGTTCTCAAAGCTACCAGCATGAGTTTGACCAAACTGCGGGAGGCAGTGGAAGACAGGAGGGCCTGGTGTGCTCTGGTCCAGGGGGTCACAAAGAGGTGGACACGACTAAACGAAGTGAGAGCTGGACCATAAAGAAGGCTGATCGCCGAAGAATAGATGCTTTTGAATTATGCTGCTGGAGGAGACTCTTGAGCAGGGGTTGGCAAACTAAGGCCCGGGGGCCAGATCCGGCCCAATCGCCTTCTAAATCCGGCCCACGGACAGTTCGGGAATCAGCATGTTTTTACATGTGTCCTTTTATTTACAATCCATATCTGGCCCCATACAGCCAGCACCGTTCACCCACTCGGTGGGGCCAGGAAGTAAAGATCCGGACCCCAGATTCCCCACCTGAATATATCTAACATGAGCCTCCCCAAACACAAACTTCAGGCTGAGTCTACCTTAAGAGCCATTAAGCTGGCAGATGCTAGCAGGGCAGGGCTTCCTCTTCAGAGAGGAACATGTGACCTCTGTGAAAAACAATGGAGTGCACCTCCAGGGGGTAAAGTCAGCACCCAAGTGACCACCCCAGGGCGTAAGCCTGGGCAGTGTATGTGGGGGTCCTGCGCTGCCCAGATGCCAAGACTTGCTGATGGGGTCCAAAGGAAGGCAGAGCAAGACACCTGGCTGCAGGTGTTGCCAGTGTACAAGGCACCACCCAACCATTTTAGGGACTCCATTGAGGATTTGGGCAGTTTACTCCTTAACCCTTTCTTCTCCCCAAGGTATCTTCGCAAGGCAGGGGAGGTTTAGGATCAGTTTCCCTTTTCCTTCCCAGGTGAGTAAGCCCCATCTGGCCATAGTCAAATGTCATAGTCAAAGGACAAAGGTCAATTTCCCATTTTTGATTTGGTGTTGGGGTGCTTGCTTATTTCTCAAAAGTTCTAATGGAAATTTCTCCCAATACCCGCATTTTCGTATGCAATTTTGCTCATACACACGTTTTGCAAGCAATTTCCTGTAATATACAGTGATGCAGTTTTCTGCCATTCGTTTCAATGTCCACTTTAGCCTAATTTAGACATTTCGGCATAGTCAGGTATCAATTTCGGAAGTCAGGTATCAATGTAACGAGAATTAGAGATTTGAAGAGTTCTGTTTTCTGTTTTTCTTTTCTTGTTGTGTGTTTTGTAATATTTTCTTTTTTCCTGTGATATGTGGAAACCAATAAAAAATGGCAATTTGTTTCCCATTTTTCCCAATCACACATTCAGTTGCACATTTGTTTTTCGGGGTGGGGCGTTTGCTTGTTTGTTAAAAGTTCTAATGAAAATTTCTCCCAATATCCAGATTTTCATATGCAATTTTGCAAGCAATTTCCTGTAATATACAGTAATGCAGTTTTCTGCTATTCATTTCAATGTCCACTTTAGCCTAATTTAGACATTTCGGCATACACTGGGCTGGATTTGCTAAATTCAGAGAAGTGTGACTTTCAAAGGATAGCCATTGTTTTGGTTTGCCTATTGTTTCAGGAAACATGAAACAAGTCCACTTATTTATTCAGTGAAGTGTATATACCTCTTAATTATCGCAAAGAGTGGCTGGGGAAACCTAGCCAGATGAGCGGGGTGCAAGTAATAAATTATTATTTGGAAATTGCAGCAAGCCTCTGCTCCGTTCCAAGAAGGCAGGACGCAGACAGCCCGCCGCCCTGCGATGAGGGGCGCCCACTCTTGCTTACCTCCTTCGTGGCCCACTGGAAGCCTGCCACAACGCTGTCCTTGATCTCGTTGAGGTACTGCACCCCCTTGGTGATGTCCGTCAGGATGTTGGGGCCAGTGCCGTCCGGGCCAAAGCACCAGATCTTGCGGGCCTCGGCCACGTCCCACTCGTACTTCTCGGCCAGGTAACGGGCCCGTGTCTTCAGGGACTAGAACCTCTGACCCGGAGGTTGAAAGCCTCATCCTCTACCATCTCCAAACTGCCCATGCCAGCTCCTGCTGGGGAAGAGGTAGTGTGTGTGTGTTTGGGCAGTACCCATGCCCTCAGAGGGGGAACGGACAGAGCACCGGGCAGGAGGAAGGGGGATTTGGAGACGACACCCCCACCCCCCTCGATCAAGGAGGAGAAACGCAGGCAAGCAAAACACGGTAAGGAAGAGCGAACACCTGAAAAGGACGCCCCTTCGCAACTCAGGGGGAGGGGCAAGAGGAAATCACCTATGAGGCTTGTTCAACTTCCTAAAGCTGGAACACAGCCTTGAGGGGCTGATGTGTCAAAGCACTCAAAAGTTACAGGGAACCAGGCAGAGGGCCTGTGGAACGCCCTCCCACCAGATGTCAGAGAGGAAAACAACTACAGTGGTGCCCTGCAAGACGAAATTAATTCGTTCTGTGAGTTTTTTCGTCTTGCAAAGCACCAATGTGTATTGACGGTTTCCCATAGGAATGCATTGGCGGTTTAAAAAAAAAAAGGGCGCAAGACGATTCGTCTTGCGAAGCAAGCCCATAGGGAAATCCGTCTTGCGAAGCAACTCAAAAGACAAAAAACTATTTCGTCTTGCGAGTTTTTCGTCTTCCGGGGCACCACTGTACCAGACTTTTAGAAGACATCTGAAGGCAGCCCTGTTCAGGGAAGCTTTTAATGTTTAATAGGTTATTGTATATTAATATTCTGTTGCAAGCCGCCCAGAGTGGCTGGAGAAACCTAGCCAGATGAGCGGGGTGCAAGTAATAAATTATTATTCGGAAACCGCAGCAAGTCTCTGCTCCGTTCCAAGAAGGCAGGACGCAGACAGCCCACCGCCCTGCGATGAGGGGCGCCCACTCTTGCTTACCTCCTTCGTGGCCCACTGGAAGCCTGCCACAACGCTGTCCTTGATCTCGTTGAGGTACTGCACCCCCTTGGTGATGTCCGTCAGGATGTTGGGGCCAGTGCCGTCCGGGCCGAAGCACCAGATCTTGCGGGCCTCGGCCACGTCCCACTCATACTTCTCGGCCAGGTAACGGGCCCGTGTCTTCAGCTCCTGGCGGGCCGAGACGTCGCCTTTGTCGATGTCCTCGGCCAGGCCGTCGGGGAAGGAGCGGGCTTTCATGTACAGGTGGTTGCGTACACGACGTGGCCTGTGGGAGAAGAAGACTGGCTTTAGCCCAGGTCTGTCCTCCTTGCCCAAACCTTGAGCGCTGCATTCCTTATCAGCTATAGCTCCGCCTTAACCATTTCTGTACTGCTTCCATGTGATTTTGATACCGGCTCTCATAGGAACGCCTTGGTTTTAAGTCAGAGAGTTTGTCTGGAAGTCTGGAGCTCCGCACAAATTCTCCCTTCTTCCTCTTACCTGTATTATTTTGGGGGGGGTTTCAGCAGCAGCCGCAGCGGTGCAGATGTCATACCCTGCAAGAAAGAAGGAATCCCTGAATGTCTGTATGGTCTGTCACAGACCAAACGACCAGGGCTTCAAGAAGCCGTTGCAGGAAGTCGAGTCCCAGGTGAGCAGAGAGCTCTTGGGCTCAAATCCTGTTTCTGGCGAGGGGCGTACCGATGGGGGGGAAGGGGGGCGGGCTGCCCCAGGTGCTATCCTGAAGGGGGGTGACATTCCGCGCCCCCAAACCCGCAAATCGCGAGCGGCAAAGCAATGAAATCCCCGTCCCCTTACCTGTGAGGCGAGAGGCCGTTGTCTCGGCTCCAGGCCCTCCCGGGACGCGGCGGCTCCCAGGCTGAGCCGTCTCCTCGCTGCAAAACAAAGGGAGACATCAGCCGACGTGAGCCCCAGTCTGGGGCAGGAGGGTGGGGACCTGGGAAGGGGGCATATTCTCCTACCTGCTCTTATTAATTGCCCCACCCTCCACTCCTCCGTGCGGGCGTCCGGGCTCCATCCCGACCGGCCTGGCACAGAGGCAGCAGCCAAAGTCTCCCCCGGCTCCGGAATCACTTGGGAGGGGTTTTTGATGGGGGGGAGCCTTGGCTGCTGCTTCTGTGCCAGGTACGGGCGGGTAGGAGCCATGCCCGCACGGGGAACGGAGGGAGGGTGAGGCAGGCGAGGATCAGGAACAGCCGGGAGCCGCCACGATGGTTTCTCGATCTTCGCCCCGGGAGCAGGCGCTGGAGCCTCGTTCTTGCGGGCCTCTCGCCTAAGAAAGAAACAAGCTCTGTTATTCTGATTCCTTGGAGGAGTTCCAGATAAATATGTAGATGATAATATTTCTTATTATCATCTATACATATTTATGAGCCAATTTTGTGCCCCACCCCTCACCTGCGCCCCTGGTGGGGGCCCACCTCACCACCCCCTAGCTAGGGCCCTGCTTGGACCACAGAGAAACCCTCTCCATAAAACTATAGGGATCTCTAAATCGGGTTTCCTCCTCCACCCCCATGATCCCTGGGAATCACTTCCCCTGACACACAAGGTCACAACATACCTCCGGATGTTTCTGGGTTTGCCTGCACCGCTGGGCTGCTGCTGGTTGCCCAAACCACGGCCCTGCAAAGGAAGAATGACATTGTACTCTCTAGGGGGCAGAACAACCACCCCTGGCAGGCTGCCCATGCCCACATCACCACAGGCTGCCAGCCTGCTCCTGCCTGGGCGCCTGACCCCTTGCTTGGAAGGAGGGGGGCAAGGGGCTGGGGCGAGACGGGACTGCAACCCCCCAACCCAGCCCTGTTTCACTCAGGTCAGCACCATGACCTCCCTGCACATGTGGGGAATGGATTCCCCATGGAATTACCTACCACAATTTCCAAAGGTGCCCCTCCAGCCTCCTTCATATTTCGCCGTGTCAGCAGCCTTTTATGTCCTAGGAGACAGGAAGGAAAATAAAAAACATAGGAAGAGGTTACAGGTGGGAAGACTTATAACACCTTCTAGAAATGACACCAAAGATGGATGTTCTTCTCATTATAGGGGATTGGAATGCTATAGTAGGGAGTCAAGAGATAAAAGGAACAACTGGCAAGTTTGGCCATGGAGTTCAAAACGAAGCAGGGCAAAGGCTAATAGAGTTCTGCCGAGAGAACAAGCTGGTCATCACAAACACTCTTTTCCAACAACACAAGAGACAACTCTGCACATGGACATCACCAGATGGGCAGCATCGAAATCAGATTGATTATATTCTCCAGCCAAAGAGGGAGAAGCTCTATACAGTCAGCAAAAACAAGACCTGGAGCTGACTGTGGCTCAGATCATCAGCTTCTTATAGCAAAATTCAAGCTTAAACTGAAGAAAGTCGGAAAAATCACTGGGCTGGTTAGATACAATCAAAATCAAATCCCTTATGAATACACGGTAGAAATGAGGAACAGGTTTAAGGATTTAGATTTGGTAGACAGAGTGCCTGAAGAACTATGGATGGAGGCTCGCAACATTATACAAGGCAAGCAAAATGCGAGGGAGATAGTGAAAGATACAGGAAATTGAATGCAGATTTCCAAAGAATAGCAAGGAGAGACAAGAAGGCCTTCTTAAACGAGCAATGCAAAGAAATCGAGGAAAACAATAGAATGGAAAAAAACAGAGATCTGTTCAAGAAAATTGGAGATATGAAAGGAACATTTCGTTCAAAGATTACCAAGGACAAAAGTGGTAAGGACCAAACAGAAGCAGAAGGCATCAAGAAGAGGTGGCAAGAATACACAGAGGAATTATACCAGAAAGATATGGATGTCTCGTACACCCCGGGTAGTGTGGTTGCTGACCTTGAGCCAGACATCCTGGAGAGTGAAGTCAAATGGGCCTTAGAAAGCTCTGCTAATAACAAGGCCAGTGGAAGTGATGATATTCCAGCTGAACTATTTAAAATTTTAAAAGATGCTGCTGTTAAGGTGCTACGCTCAATACGACAGCAAGTTTGGAAAACTCAGCAGTGGCCAGAGGATTGGAGAAGGTCAGTCTACATCCCAATCCCAAAGAAGGGCAGTGCCAAAGAATGCTCCAACTACCGCACAATTGCACTCATTTCACACGCTAGCAAGGTTATGCTTAAAATTCTACAAGGCAGGCTCAAGCAGTATGTGGACGGAGAACGAAAACAAAAACCATCCCAATGAAAAGGAAATTCAAGAAGGGGGAGAAATGGAGGCAGTGAGAGATTTTACTTTCTTGGGCTCCATGATCACTGCAGATGGTGACAGCAGTCACGAAATTAAAAGACGCCTGCTTCTTGGGAGACAAGCAATGACAAACCTGGACAGCATCTTAAAAAGCAGAGACATCACCTTGCCAACAAAGGTCCGTATAGTTAAAGCTATGGTTTTCCCAGTAGTGATGTGCGGAAGTGAGAGCTGGACCATAAAGAAGGCTGAGCGCCGAAGAATGGGTGCTTTTGAATTCTGGTGCTGGAGGAGACTCTTGAGAGTCCCATGGACTGCAAGAAGATCAAACCTCTCCATTCTGAAGGAAATCAGCCCTGAGTGCTCACTGGAAGGACAGATCCTGAAGCTGAGGCTCCAAGACTTTGGCCGTCTCATGAGAAGAGGTGGAAAAGTCCCTGATGTTGGGAAAGATGGAGGGCGCAAGGAGAAGGGGACGACAGAGGACATGATGGTGGGACAGTGTTCTCGAAGCTACCAGCATGAGTCTGACCAAACTGCAGGAGGCAGTGGAAGACAGGAGTACCTGGCGTGCTCTGGTCCAGGGGGTCACAAAGATTGGGATACGACTAAACGACTAAACAACAAGTTGCTTTGGGAGACGATAATCAGGCATAGCCCAGTTCTGTGAAGCTTGGAGGGGGTGTGAGGCATCTGGGCTTTAGCAGCACAGTGGTGCCTCGGGTTAAGAACTTAATTTGATCTGCAGGTCCGTTCTTAACCTGAAACTGTTCTTAACCTGAGGTACCACGTTTGCTAATGGGGCCTCCCGCTGCCGCCGCGCCACCAGAGCATGACTTCTGTCCTCATCCTGAAGCAAAGTTCTTAACCTGAGGTACAATTTCTGTACAAGCCAAGCCCTGGCTCCGTGGCTCACCTGAATAAAGCGAATCCTCCTGCCGCCACATTCTCACAGCAATGGTGGCTGTTCTGCTGCCTCTCAGTCCAGCTCAGTTTCAGCCCCCACCCTCGTGCCGCCTTCTAGAACCCACCGCTCTCAACCGACTCTCACCTGCCACCCTTCAAACTCCCTTTCCAAGCCTCCTTCCATCTTCCGTCTCCACCAGAATTCCACTCTCTCTCTCTCTTCCCCCTCCCTCCCTGCTTTGGAATTGTAATAGCATCACCTCACAATAATAATATTGCCACTCATGTCCTCTAGGCCTCCTACCTTGAGAATCCAGCTTTCTCTACCAACTCTCACGGTCATCTGACAGGCATCCCCCTTGCAGGGCATTATATGGCTTGCTTGCAAAGCAGCACTTTGTGACAGAGGCTGGCAAACAGGAGCCAGGCTGATGGGTTGTCTGAATGAAGAAAAATAAAACTAGGGGGGTCAAAGTGTGCTGGGATGAGGCCACTGTGGGTCAGGCCAGAGGGAGCTCGTGGGGGTGTGTGGTTGTGCCTCCCCTTCTTCTGCATCTTGCTCCCCCGCCCTTTCCTTCTGGTGCTCGAAAGAATCATAGTATGGCAGAGTTGGAAGGGGTGGCAAGGGTCATCTAGCCCAACCCCCGGCAGTGCAAGGATCCTGCCCACAACCAGCCCCTGGCTGGGCTCCACACTCCCACCACCTTCTTACCAACCGGATGCACAGACCCCTTGCCATTCTGCATGGGGAAAGGGGAGAGAGAGATGTTTTGCTCCATGTCTGAAGGGACATGGATATGAGAGCCCTGTCAATATCTGAAGGGCGTCCCAGGGAGGAAGCTTGTCTTCTCCTGCTCCAGAGGCCCTCAGGACCTGAAGCCATGGCTTCAAGCGACCAGAAAGGAGAGTCCGACTCCAGGAAGAACTTTCTGACAGCAAGAGCTGTTTGACAGTGAGAGGAAATCCCTCAGAAGGTGGTAGACTCTCTTTCCTAGGAGGTTTTCAGCAGAGCTTGGGACGGACATCTGCCATGGGTTCTTGAGCTCAGATTCCTGCTTTGCAGGGGGTTGGACTAGAGAGTGTTACTTCCAGGTTTCGAAGCTCGCGCATGCACCAACGCTCAAAATGATGTCATGTGCATGCGCAGAAAGGCGAAAAGCGACGCGTGCGTGCGCAGATGTGCCCTCGCTAGTTACATTCACTTCTGGATGCAAACGGGGCTCCGGAACGGATCCCCTTCGCATCCCGAGGTACCCCTGTACTGTAGCATATATTCAACACAAAAAAACAGTAGCAATTTGTTTTTGACAAAGGACAGCTGGACATATAAAGGGCCCCATTACCTTCAGTAGCTTCGGGCCTCATCAATCCTAAATCCGGCCCTGCGTCGGATGTTTAGCTTCCAAAGAATGTTTGAAAACCAGAACACTCATTCCGGGGTTGCAGTATTTGGGGACCGGAATGCAAGGCGTTTGAGATCCAAGGTATAACTGTATGTTCTTTTAAATATTTTTTTCTCTCTGTGAAATAGACCCTGATGTTGGGAAAGATGGAGGGCGCAAGGAGAAGGGGACGACAGAGGACGAGATGGTGGGACAGTGTTCTCAAAGCTACCAGTATGAGTTTGACCAAACTGCGGCAGGCAGTGGGAGACAGGAGTGCCTGGCGTGCTCTGGTCCAGGGGGACACGAAGAGGCGGACACGAATAAACAACAAGAAGTCACCATGTTCCCTAAAGCAGTGGGGATCAGCTTGCCCAGACCTTACAACCCACCTCTGACTTCCCAAGCTGCAACATGGGACCGACGTCCGCATTTCTGCTTACAGTTTACACTTAATGTAGAGGGGGAGGAAAGCGGGGGGGGGGAATTCACTGGCAACCAATGCACCCAAATTCACTGGCATCCCTTGGGTTTCAGACAGTACAAGGGTAAAGGTATTTTAATTTCGTGACTGCTGTCACCATCTGCAGTGATCATGGAGCCCAAGAAAGTAAAATCTCTCACTGCCTCCATTTCTTCCCCTTCTATTTGCCAGGAGGTGATGGGACCAGTGGCCATGATCTTCGTTTTTTGGATGTTGAGCTTCAGACCATATTTTGTACTCTCCTCTTTCACCCTCATTTAGAGGTTCTTTAATGGTGACATTATGGGACAATAAACTCCAGCACCCTTGCCGACAAAGGTCTGTATATTTCAAGCTATGGTATTCCCAGTAGCGATGTATGGAAGTGAGAGCTGGACCATAAAGAAGGCTGATCGCCAAAAAATTGATGCTTTTGAATTCTGGTGCTGGAGGAGACTCTTGAGAGTCCCATGGACTGCAAGAAGATCAAACCCATCCATTCTGAAGGAAATCAGCCCTGAGTGCTCACTGAAAGGACAGATCGTGAAGCTGAGGCTCCAAGACTTTGGCCACCTCATGAGAAGAGAAGGCTACCTGGAAAAGACCCTGATGCTGGGAAAGATGGAGGGCACAAGGAGAAGGGGACGACAGAGGACGAGATGGTTGGACAGTGTTCTCGAAGCGACCAGCATGAGTTTGACCAAACTGCGGGAGGCAGTGGAAGACAGGAGGGCCTGGCGTGCTCTGGTCCAGGGGGTCACGAAGAGGCGGACACGACTAAACGACTAAACAACAACAAACTCCCACAGCTCCTAATCCTCGGGCATGCCAGCTGGGGCCCATTGAGTCCAACATCCTCTGGAAACCCCAAGGCAGCTAATGTTCCTCCAGGATGCCTCCAGCTAAACTGGCCGCCATCGTGCCAAGCGTTGGGCAAATCTAGTTTAGAATGCAGTGCACTTGGCGTTCAGGCTTGTAGATGCTTCAGAAACCAGGCATGGCAGCAAGAACTCTTGTGGATACCTGGTTCTTGCACCATACCACGCTCAGTTATCGGTTGCCTTTTTTGTTTCCTGGACCAATTCCAGCTGCTCCTTACACTTCCTAAATCAGGAGTGGGAACTGCCCCGAGAACTACGGATAAAGGGCGGTTATATGAATTTATTAAATAATAATAATTCTGCTTGCAAGGCTGTTTCCCCCAAACCACACCCTCCCATGCTAGATAGCAAACACAGATCGCAAGGGACGGGTCGATTGTTCCTTTTTGCTTGGAGCAGTGTGTTCCCGGTGCCCATCAGCTGGTAAAATGCAGGGTTGGGACTGGCAATACACAACGCCCTTTGTGCAGCCAGCTGTTGGGAGCCCTCCATAAGGAATTTTGACAGGTGGAGACCATGATGCCATGCGACTGACCTGTGGGTTGCCCCACACAGCCAGTCCGCCCACTCAGTGGGGTCAGGTAGTAAAGATCCGGACCCCAAAGCCCAAACGATAACCCACCTGAATATATCTAACATGAGCCTCCCCAAACACAAACTTCAGGCTGAGTCTACCTTAAGAGCCATTAGGCTGGCAGGTACCAGCAGGCCAGACGCAGGTGGCGCTGTGGGTAAACCACGGAGCCTAGACTTGCCGATCAAAAGGTCGGCAGTTCAAATCCCAGCAATGGGGTGAGCTCCTGTTGCTCGGTCCCTGCTCCTGCCTACCTAGTAGTTCAAAAGCATGTCAAAGTACAAGTAGATCAATAGGTACCACTCCAGCAGGAAGGTAAATGGCGTTTCTGTGCGCTGCTCTGGTTCGCCAGAAGCGGCTTAGTCCTGCTGGCCACATGACCCGGAAGCTGTACGCCGGCTCCCTCGGCCAATAAAGCGAGACGAGCACCGCAACCCCAGAGTCGGTCACGACTGGACCTAATGGTCAGGGGTCCCTTTACCTTTACTTTTTACCAGCAGGCCAGACTGTGTGACCTCAATGCTTGCAGGTATCAGGCTGTCTCAAAAGACAATGGAGTGCACCTCCAGGGGTGAAATCAAACCGCTGTGTTAGCAACACCCAAGTAAAATCCCCAGGGCGTAAGCCTGGGCAGTGAATATGGCAAGACTCCCTGATGGGGTCCAAAGGAAAGCAGAGCAAGACACCTGGCTGCAGGTGTTGCCAGTGTACAAGGCACCACCCAACCATTTTAGGGAATCCATTTAGGATTTGTGCAGTTTACTCCTTAACCCTTTCTTTTCCCCAAGGTATCTTGGCAAGGCATGGGAGGTTTAGGATCAGTTTCCCTTTTCCTTCCCAGGTTAATGAGCCCCATCTGGCCATACCATGATTAGTGATTAAGACAAATGGCAATTTGATGGAAGAAATTTAAAGAATATTTAGCTAAATATTGTGATATAAGGGAATTAGAAAATTCTTGGAAGTAACAAATAGGCTTAGGAGCAGAATAATAGGTGGTAGTAAATATTAAGGATTTTAATATTAATAAGAGAGATGAGGATAGTAAATGAAAGGAGTGTATATTATTAGAAGTATGAATACAGGGGTTATAATGAAATTCAGTTAGAGGGGATTTGAGGAAGTCAGGTATCAATGTAACAAGAATTAGAGATTTGAAGAATTCTGTTTTGTGTTTTTCTTTTCTTGGTGTGTGTTTTGTAATATTTTCTTTTTTTCTGTGATATGTGGAACCTAATAAAAAATGGCAATTTGTTTCCCATTTTTCCCAATCACACATTCAGTTGCACATGTTTTTCAGGGCGGGGCGTTTGCTTGTTAAAAGTTCTAATGAAAATTTCTCCCAATATCGATTTCCATATGCAATTTTGCAAGCAATTTCCTGTAATATACAGTAATACAGTTTTCTGCTATTCATTTCAATGTCCACTTTAGCCTAATTTAGACATTTCGGCATACACTGGGCTAGATTTGCTAAATTCAGAGACGTGTGACTTTCAAAGGATAGCCATTGTTTTGGTTTGCCTATTCTTTCAGGAAACATGAAACAAGTCCACTTATTTATTCAGTGAAGTCTATGTACCTCTTAATTATCGCAAATGTATCATTCACTCAATCACTACTGGCCTTTATTCATGTCTGCGAGAGTCCCCAGGCGACCTATTTTGATTGCTTGCAAACAGGTTAGATTATATCTATTCCTCATCGAGCCTGCTGTTTGCAAGAAGGAAAGAGGGGGTGGTTACAAGTTAATGAGCACTCATCCTGATTTGCTTGCTGGGACTTTGCGAAAACCATCCTGTGTGTTTTTGACCAGCTCTTCACAAAAATTAAACCCAGAGGCCTTCAGCCGCTAATGCTCTACAGGCTTCAATTCTATTCTCTTTTGAAAAGACCAACCCTGGGTTGTATGACAGTAATCTACGCCAAAATCAGGGAGCTGTGAAGCTTCAAGTCAAGGACCACTGATCTTTTTGAGGCCTGTGGGCATTATCTGCCGAACCAGATAAACTGTTGTGGGCACCACAAACCGCAGCCTGGTCTATGGGCTACAGCTGAATGCTTGCCGCAGGCCTCATTGCAACAGCCCTGCAGGCGCCAGCGAAGGACTGTGCGCACACATACAACCGCTGCACTAAGCGCACCGTTTTCTGAATAAAACTGCTTTCGTACAGCACAGATGGAGCTCCCCCCTTGCTTCTAAGTGTGTGGGCTCAGGTCTCAACAGCTGTTAAAGACATCCAACACAACAGGCAGCCTCGTCTTATTAAATTTATTATTCCAGTGGTACTAATACATTGATTTGCACAATGACACCCATTTAGCAGAGAGGCTGCGGGCCTTCTAGCTTTTGCCCAACTAGAAAAGCCTCCCCCCCCCCCCTTTTCTCTCCCAATCCTAAAAGAGAATTCCTCCAGACTGCCCCCCTCCTCCCCATCAAATCCAGTATTTGAGTATGGAATGAAATTTCACGCACCCCCTTTTCTTTTCGGAAGTTTGCCTGTCCTCCCCAACCTACAAACCAAGGGAAGAAAAAAAACCCCTTCACTTGGCTCCGAGCGTCAAATAAATATGGAGACGGGTAACATTTCAGTTGCATCAAATGGAAATGTATTTTTTGGAAGTTGTAATGGCACTGGGTGAGCGGCCCCGCTAGTTCGTGTGCAGACGGCCTGGAACCTCTAAGGCTGAATGCGGACACGACTCTTTTTAAAATCTGCCCCGAGACGGAAGATCAAGCAAGGAAGTGGCCCAATGCCTTTTGCAAGACACCTGCGGCACTGATGTTATTATGCAAGTTAAATTTGGAGTCCCACAACATACATTTTTAAATTTATTCTTTTACATCTGGTGTTGCATTTTTAAATTCTGCTTGGTTGATTGGTTTTTACAATTTGTCCAGGAAGTTGTCTAGTGCGGGAATGCCCTCCTTCAGCCCTTTGCGCTTGCGGGTCTCAGCGACCACCTGGCAGGGGCGGCAGGTGTTGTCAAACGGGTCTCCGGGCAGGATCTGCCAGTGGTCAAACACACAGTGGGGGAAAGCCTGGCCTCCGGTGTTGGATCTCAAGTCAGCAGTGAAGCCTGGGAAGAGAGAGGGAGAGAGAAGAGTTTATACTATAAGCAAGCAAAACTGTAAGACAGAAATACAGGTGTTCAAGTTTCCCCACACACCCCACAACCAGCTCCTTGTCTTAGCTAAAAGCAGCATCCTATCTACCTTAATAAATAATATTAGTAATAATTTATTAATTTATACCCAACCTATCTGGCTGAGTTTCCCCAGCCACTCTGGGCGGCTCCCAACAGAATATTAAAAGCACAGGTAAACATCAAACATTGAAAACTTCCCTAAACAGGGTTGCCTTCAGATGTCTTCTAAAAGTCAGATAGTTGTTTATTTCCTTGACATCTGATAGGAAGGCGCTCCACGGGGAGGGCGCCACCACCGAGAAGGCCCTCAGAGCTGGGCCTCAGTGTCCAAGCTGAACGATGGGGGTGGAGACGTTCCTTCAGGTATAATGGGCCATTTTAGGGCTTTAAAGGTCAGTACCAACACTTTGAATTGTGCTCAGAAACGTACTTAAGAGGGACAGAAGTCTGCTACCAGGACAAGACCCACTCAACTTTGTAGCAGCCATCTCAGATTAGCCTGGGAGACAACCTCTGATCGATCCTTCACACCTCCAGCTGCTGACAAAGGTTACCTGGAAGATGCAAGTGCCAAGGGAGGCTGATAAAAGGTGACACTTACCAAAGGACTCGTTGACAGGGAGATAGGCCTTGACCACAAACATGGGGGTGCCGGCCACCTGGGACTCCTCAAAGACGTGCCCCCGCTTCCTGTTCAGCACGCCATAGATGCCACCCACAACCTGTTCTGGGCACTGGAAGGGGAAGAAAGTGGGTGTACGTCACAGCACTGCACAGAGTCAAGCCAGTGGGCTGCCGCCGCCTCTTAAGAACACAGCCGGGCTCCAGTCACCCACCTGGATCTCCACAAGGTAGATGGGCTCCATGAGGCGGGGCTGAGCCGTCAACATGCAGGCATAGAGGCACCTTCTGGCCGTGGGAATGATCTGGCCACCTCCGCGGTGGATGGCGTCCGCATGCAGGGTCACGTCGTGGACGTCAAAGCGGACGGCGCGCATGTTTTCCTCGCAAAGGGCACCCTGCATAAAAGAGAGAGGTTGGGGGTGGGAGAGAAAATCATTTTCTAGTTTGCATTCAACCCAACTTTTCTGTCCTTCCTCTCTGAAGCAGGCAACGTAGTTTTTTTAAAAAAGCAATTAAGCACTCTGCCATAGCAGCCAAGAAGCAAAGGTAGGGCCAATGCCTCCTTCAGCTTATGGTCAGCCTTCTTCCTGCAAACTGTCAGAGCCAGGAGGAGGAGGAGTCGCCCAGGGGGACCAGAGGCTGGGAAGAGCGTGATCTACTAAGGGGCAGAGAATCGGAGTCTAGATATGATGGAGAGCAGCAACAACTGAGAAAGGATAGGCATAATATTTTACAAGGACCGGAAGGAACATCATGGACAGAATAACTGTCACACACAGGAGGGATAAGGATATAGCTTGAATGCTTCACCTGCAGGTTATAAATCATTTATTATTATTAATGAATGATTATAGAGTGGTGTTTGTGCTGTACTTTTGTACTGTTTTATTGTTGTTAGCCGCCCTGAGCCCGGCTTCGGCTGGGGAGGGCGAGATATAAATAAAATTTATTATTATTATTATTATTATTATTATTATTTAACATGTCACTACGAATAGATGTCGTTAGTACTGCAGTTGTTGTATAAGGGACTGTTATTTTAACTGGAGTGTAATTGAGATGGGTAAGATTTTGGAACGCAGAAATAAAGCAAATAATCAAACCATCAATTCTAGCACACGGGAGGCCACCTAAATTATTTGGCATCTGAATAATTGGAATTAGCAACTGCATATAATTTGGCATTGTTATAATGAGGCTATTACTGGGTTATTGTAATTGAAAACTAATGAAGATTATTATATATATGAAAAGAGAGAATTGGAGACTAGAAACAGGGGAGATGCAAATATCCGTTGATTCCCTTTCCATCCCAGTAGAGATGTCCCATGGAATCGGAAGGGATCCCAGAGGTCATCTGTTCCACCCACTTGCAATCTTTCCCCCTATGTGGGACCAGAACCTCTGACCCGGAGGTTGAAAGCCTCATCCTCTACCATCTCCAAACTGCCCATGCCAGCTCCTGCTGGGGAAGAGGTAGTGTGTGTGTGTTGGGCAGTACCCATGCCCTCAGAGGGGGAACGGACAGAGCACCCGGCAGGAGGAAGGGGGATTTGGAGACGACACCCCCACCCCCCTCGATCAAGGAGGAGAAACGCAGGCAAGCAAAACACGGTAAGGAAAAGCCAACACCTGAAAAGGAGGCCCCTTTGCAACTCAGGGGGAGGGGCAAGAGGAAATCACCTATGAGGCCGATTCAACTTCCTAAAGCTGGAACACAGCCTTGAGGGGCTGATGTGACAAAGCACTCCAAAGTTTGCAGATTAGAGTTTGGACAATTTTTTAGATGCTGATGAGAGAATAAGGTTTAAATGGATTAAGGTAAATAGGCGAGTAAGCAGTGAAAAATGGAAAGAATTTGCTGATCTGATTAATAACTGGAATACAAAAAGGGAGGTGGGAGGAGGCCGGGGAAATAAGTTATTGAAAGATGGAATTTGAAAAATGGAAATCTCTTCTTTTTGAATGTTTTTGGTTTGTTTGTTTTTTTGTTCTTCTTTTGTGTTGGTGGGGTGGAGGGGGGTGTTTTTATGTAAAAAAAATTTAGGTTTTTGCTTTTTTCCCCTTTTTCCTTTTTCTATTTTGTTGTATTTGGTTTTTTTGTTTTTGCAATTTTGTCTTTGTATTTGTGGAAAATCTAATAAATATTATTTCAAAACAAAACAAAACAAAGCACTCCAAAGTTACAGGGAACCAGGCAGAGGGCCTGTGGAACGCCCTCCCACCAGATGTCAAAGAGGAAAACAACTACCAGACTTTTAGAAGACATCTGAAGGCAGCCCTGTTTAGGGAAGCTTTTAATATTTAATAGGTTATTGTATTTTAGTGTTTTGTTGGAAACCTAGCCAGATGAGCGGGGTGCAAGTAATAAATTATTATTCGGAAACCGCAGCAAGTCTCTGCTCCGTTCCAAGAAGGCAGGACGCAGACAGCCCACCGCCCTGCGATGAGGGGCGCCCACTCTTGCTTACCTCCTTCGTGGCCCACTGGAAGCCTGCCACAACGCTGTCCTTGATCTCGTTGAGGTACTGCACCCCCTTGGTGATGTCCGTCAGGATGTTGGGGCCAGTGCCGTCCGGGCCAAAGCACCAGATCTTGCGGGCCTCGGCCACGTAACGGGCCCGTGTCTTCAGCTCCTGGCGGGCCGAGACGTCGCCTTTGTCGATGGCCAGGCCGTCGGGGAAGGAGCGGGCTTTCATGTACAGGCGGTTGCATACACGACATGGCCTGTGGGAGAAGAAGACTCGCTTTAGCCCAGGTCTGTCCTCCTTGTCCAAACCTTGAGCGCTGCATTCCTTATCAGCTATAGCTCCGCCTTATCCATTTCTGTACTGCTTCCATGTGATTTTGATACCGGCTCTCGTAGAAACGCCTTGGTTTTAAGTCAGAGAGTTCGTCCGGAAGTCTGGAGCTCCGCGCAAATTCTCCCTTCTTCCTCTTACCTGTATTATTTTTGGGGGGGTTTCAGCAGCAGCCGCAGCGGTGCAGACGTCATACCCTGCAAGAAAGAAGGAATCCCTGAATGTCTGAATGGTCTGTCACAGACCAAACGACCAGGGATGGGGCTTCAAGTTGCAGGAAGTCCCAGGTGAGCAGAGGGCTCTTGGGCTCAAATCCTGTTTCTGGCGAGGGGCGTACCGATGGGGGGGAAGGGGGGCGGGCTGCCCCAGGTGCTATCCTGAAGGGGGGTGACATTCCGCGCCCCAAACCCGCAAATCGCGAGCGGCAAAGCAATGAAATCCCCGTCCCCTTACCTGTGAGGCGAGAGGCCGTCGTCTCGGCTCCAGGCCCTCCCGGGACGCGGCGGCTCCCAGGCTGAGCCGTCTCCTCGCTGCAAAACAAAGGGAGACATCAGCCGACGCGAGCCCCAGTCTGGGGCAGGAGGGTGGGGACCTGGGAAGGGGGCATATTCTCCTACCTGCTCTTATCAACTGCCCCACCCTCCACTCCTCCGTGCGGGCGTCCGGGCTCCATCCCGACCGGCCTGGCACAGAGGCAGCAGCCAAAGTCTCCCCCGGCTCCGGAATCACTTGGGAGGTGTTTTTGATGGGGGGGAGCCTTGGCTGCTGCTTCTGCGCCAGGTACGGGCGGGTAGGAGCCATGCCCGCACGGGGGACGGAGGGAGGGTGAGGCAGGCGAGGATCAGGAACAGCCGGGAACCGCCACGATGGTTTGTCAATCTTCGTCCCGGGAGCAGGCGCTGGAGCCTCGTTCTTGCGGGCCTCTCGCCTAAGAAAGAAACAAGCTCTGTTATTCCGATTCCTTGGAGGAGTTCCAGATAAATATGTAGATGATAATATTTCTTATTATCATCTATACATATTTATGAGCCAACTTTGTGCCCCACCCCTCACCTGCGCCCCTGGTAGGGGCCCACCTCACCACCCCCCTAGCTAGGGCCCTGCTTGGACCACAGAGAAACCCTCTCCATAAAACTATAGGGATCTCCAAATCGGGTTTCCTCCTCCACCCCCATGATCCCTGGGAATCACTTCCCTTGACACACAAGGTCACAACATACCTCCGGATGTTTCTGGGTTTTCCTGCACCGCTGGGCTGCTGCTGGTTGCCCAAACCACGGCCCTGCAAAGGAAGAAGGACATTGTTCTCTCTAGGGGGGCAGAACAAGCACCCCTGCCAGGCTGCCCATGCCCACATCACCACAGGCCGCCTGCCTGCTCCTGCCTGGGCGCCTGACCCCTTGCTTGGAAGGAGGGGGGCAAGGGCTGGGGCGAGACGGGACTACAACCCCCCAACCCAGCCCTGTTTCACTCAGGTCAGGACCATGACCTCCCTGCACATGTGGGGAATGGATTCCCCATGGAATTACCTACCACAATTTCCAAAGGTGCCCCTCCAGCCTCCATCTTTGGCCGTGTCAGCAGCCTTTTATGTCCTAGGAGACAGAAAGAAAAATAAAAAACATAGGAAGAGGTTACAGGTGGGAAGACTTATAACACCTTCTAGAAATGACACCAAAGAAGGATGTTCTTCTCATTATAGGGGATTGGAATGCTAAAGTAGGGAACCAAGAGATAAAAGGAACAACTGGCAAGTTTGGCCTTGGAGTTCAAAACGAAGCAGGGCAAAGGCTAATAGAGTTCTGCCAAGAGCACAAGCTGGTCATCACAAACACTCTTTTCCAACAACAGAAGAGACGACTCTACACATGGACATCACCAGGTGGGCAGCATCGAAATCAGATTGATTATATTCTCTGCAGCCAAAGATGGAAAGGCTCTATACAGTCCGCAAAAACAAGACCTGGAGCTGACTGTGGCTCAGATCATCAGCTTCTTATAGCAAAATTCAGGCATAAACTGCAGAAAGTTGGAAAAATCACTGGGCTGGTTAGATACAATCTAAATCAAATCCCTTATGAATACACAGTGGAAGTGAGGAACAGGTTTAAGGATTTAGATTTGGTGGACAGAGTGCCTGAAGAACTATGGATGGAGGCTCGTAACATTATACAGGAGGCAGCAACAAAAACCATCCCAATGAAAAGGAAATGCAAGAAAGCAAAGTCGCTGTCCAAGAAGAGGTGGCAAGAATACACAGAGGAATGATACTAGAAAGATATGGATGTCTCGTACACCCCGGGTAGTGTGGTTGCTGACCTTGAGCCAGACATCCTGGAGAGTGAAGTCAAATGGGCCTTAGAAAGCTCTGCTAATAACAAGGCCAGTGGAAGTGATGATATTCCAGCTGAACTATTTAAAATTTTAAAAGATGCTGCTGTTAAGGTGCTACGCTCAATATGCCAGCAAGTTTGGAAAACTCAGCAGTGGCCAGAGGATTGGAGAAGGTCAGTCTACATCTCAATCCCAAAGAAGGGCAGTGCCAAAGAATGCTCCAACTACCGCACAATTGCACTCATTTCACACGCTAGCAAGGTTATGCTTAAAATTCTACAAGGCAGGCTTAAGCAGTATGTGGACCGAGAACGAAAACAAAATCCATCCCAATGAAAAGGAAATGCAAGAAGGGGGAGAAATGGAGGCAGTGAGAGATTTTACTTTCTTGGGCTCCATGATCACTGCAGATGGTGACAGCAGTAACGAAATTAAAAGACGCCTGCTTCTTGGGAGAAAAGCAATGACAAACCTAGACAGCATCTTAAAAAGTAGAGACATCACCTTGCCAACAAAGGTCCGTATAGTTAAAGCTATGGTTTTCCCAGTAGTCAGGTATGGAAGTGAGAGCTGGACCATAAAGAAGGCTGAGCGCCGAAGAATTTATGCATTTGAATTCTGGTGCTGGAGGAGAGTCTTGAGAGTCCCATGGGCTGCAAGAAGATCAAACCGATCCATTGTGAAGGAAATCAGCCCTGAGTGCTCACTGGAAGGACAGATCCTGAAGCTGAGGCTCCAAGACTTTGGCCACCTCATGAGAAGAGAAGACTCCCTGGAAAAGTCCCTGATGCTGGGAAAGATGGAGGGCACAAGGAGAAGGGGATGACAGAGGACGAGATGGTTGGACACTGTTCTCGAAGCTATGAATATGAGTTTGACCAATCCGTGGGAGGCAGTGGAAGATAGGAGTGCCTGGCGTGCTCTGGTCCAGGGGGTCACAAAGATTGGGATACGACTAAACGACTAAACAACAAGTTGCTTTGGGAGACGATAATCAGGCATAGCCCAGTTTTGTGAAGCTTGGAGGGGGGGTGAGGCATCTGGGCTTTAGCAGCACAGTGGTGCCTCGGGTTAAGAACTTAATTTGATCTGCAGGTCCGTTCTTAACCTGAAACTGTTCTTAACCTGAGGTACCACTTTTGCTAATGGGGCCTCCCGCTGCTGCCGCGCCACCAGAGCATGACTTCTGTCCTCATCCTGAAGCAAAGTTCTTAACCTGAGGTACAATTTCTGTACAAGCCAAGCCCTGGCTCCCTGGCTCACCTGAATAAAGCGAATCCTCCTGCCGCCACATTCTCACAGCAATGGTGGCTGTTCTGCTGCTTCTCAGTCCAGCTCAGCTCCAGCCCCCCACCCTCGTGCCGCCTTCTAGAACCCACCGCTCTCAACCGACTCTCACCTGGCCCCCCCTTCAAACTCCCTTTCCAAGCCTCCTTCCATCTTCCGTCTCCACCAGAATTCCACTCTCTCTCTCTCTTCCCCCTCCCTCCCTGCTTTGGAATTGTAATAGCATCACCTCACAATAATAATATTGTCACTCATGTCCTCTAGGCCTCCTACCTTGAGAATCCATCTTTCTCTACCAACTCTCACGGTCATCTGACAGGCATCCCCCTTGCAGGGCATTACAGTGGTGCCTCGCAAGACGAAATTAATTCGTTCCGCGAGTCTCTTCGTCTTGCGGTTTTTTCGTCTTGCGAAGCAACCCTATTAGCGGATTAGCGCTATTAGCGGTTTAGCGGCTATTAGCGGCTATTAAAGGCTTAAGGGATTAGCGGATTAGCTGCTAAAAGGCTATTAGCGGTTTAGCGGCTTAGAAAAAGGGGGTGGAGAGCGAAAAAAAATCTCAAGACTCGCAAGACATTTTCGTCTTGCGAAGCAAGCCCATAGGGAAATTCGTCCTGCAAAGCGCATCGAAAAACGGAAAACCCTTTCGTCTAGCGGGTTTTCCGTCTTGCGAGGCATTCGTCTTGTGAGGCACCACTGTATATGGCTTGCTTGCAAAGCAGCACTTTGTGACATAGGCTGGCAAACACGGGCCAGGCTGATGGGTTGTCTGAATGAAGAAAAATAATACTAGGGGGGGTCAAAGTGTGCTGGGATGAGGCCACCGTGCGTCAGGCCAGAGGGGGCTCGTGGGGGGGTGTGGTTGTGCCTCCCCTTCTTCTGCATCTTGCTCCCCCGCCCGTGCCTTCTAGTGCTCGAGAGAATCATAGCATGGCTGAGTTGGAAGGGGTGCTAAGGGGCATCTACTCCAACCCCCGGCAGTGCAAGGATCCTGCCCACAACCAGCCCCTGGCTGGGCTCCACACTCCCACCACCTTCTTCCCAGCCGGATGCACAGACCCCTTGCCATTCTGCAAGGGGGGGGTAGGGGAGAGATGTTTTGCTCCCTGTCCCTCCGGACGTGGATATGAGAGCCCTGTCAATATCTGAAGGGCGTCCCAGGGAGGAAGCTTGTCTTCTCCTGCTCTAGAGGCCCTCAGGACCTGAAGCCATGGCTTCAAGTGACCAGAAAGGAGAGTCCGACTCCAGGAAGAACTTTCTGACAGCAAGATCTGTTTGACAGTGAGAGGAAATCCCTCAGAAGGTGGTAGACTCTCCTTCCTTGGAGGTTTTCAGCAGAGCTTGGAACGGCCATCTGCCATGGGTTCTTGAGCTCAGATTCCTGCATTGCAGGGGGTTGGACTAGAGAGTGTTACTTCCAGGTTTCGACGCTCGCGCATGCACCAACGCTCAAAATTATGTCACGCGCATGCGCAGAAAGGCGAAAAGCGACGCGTGCCTGCGTGCGCAGATGTGCCGTCGCTAGTTACGTTTGCTTCTGGATGCGAACGGGGCTCCGGAACGGATCCCCTTCGCATCCTGAGGTACCACTGTACTGTAGCATACATTCAACACAAAAAACAGCGGCAGTTTGTTTTTGACAAAGGACAGCTGGACATATAAAGGGCCCCATTACCTTCAGTAGTTTGGGCCTCATCAATCCTAAATCCGGCCCTGCGTCGGACGTTTAGCTTCCAAATAACGTTTGCAAACCAGAACACTCATTCCGGGGTTGCGGCATTTGAGAGCCGGAAAGTTTGAGTCGCAGGGCGTTTGAGATCCAAGGTATAACTGTATGTTCTTTTAAAAAAAAAAAATTCTCCGTGAAAAAGACCCTGATGTTGGGAAAGATGGAGGGCACAAGGAGAAGGGGACGACAGACAACAAGATGGTTGGATAGTGTTCTCAAAGCGACCAGCATGAGTTTGACCAAACTGCGGGAGGCAGTGGGAGACAGGAGTGCCTGGCGTTCTCTGGGCCATGGGTCACGAAGAGTCGGACACGACTAAACGACAAGAAGTCACCATGCTCCCTAAAGCAGTGGGGATCAGCTTGCCCAGACCTTACAACCCACCTCTGACTTCCCAAGCTGCAACATGGGACCGACTTCCGCATTTCTGCTTACAGTTTACGCTTAGAGGGGGAGGAAAGCGGGGAGGGGGGAATTCACTGGCATCCCTTGGGTTTCAGACATTAAAAGGGTAAAGGTATTTTAATTTCGTGGCTGCTGTCACCATCTGCAGTGATCATGGAGCCCAAGAAAGTAAAATCTCTCACTTCCTCCATTTCTTCCCTTTCTATTTGCAGGGAGGTGATGGGACCAGTGGCCATGATCTTCGTTTTTTTGATGCTGAGCTTCAGACCATATTTTGTACTCTCCTCTTTCACCCTCATTTAGAGGTTCTTTAATGGTGACTTTAAGGGACAATAAACTCCATCACCCTTGCCGACAAAGGTCCGTATAGTTCAAGCTATGGTTTTCCCAGTAGTGATGTATGGAAGTGAGAGCTGGACCATAAAGAAGGCTGATCACCGAAGAATCGATGCTTTTGAATTCTGGTGCTGGAGGAGACGCTTGAGAGTCCCATGGACTGCAAGAAGACCAAACCTCTCCATTCTGAAGGAAATCAGCCCTGAGTGCTCACTGGAAGGACAGATATTGAAGTCGAGGCTCCAAGACTTTGGCCACCCCATGAGAAGAGAAGACTCCCTGGAAAAGACCCTGATGTTGGGAAAGATTGAGGGCACAAGGAGAAGGGGACAACAGAGGACGAGATGGTGGGACAGTGTTCTCGAAGCTACCAGCATGAGTTTGACCAAACTGCGGGAGGCAGTGGAAGACAGGAGTGCCTGGCGTGCTCTGGTCCAGGGGGTCACGAAGAGTCGGACACGACCAAACGACTAAACAACAACAAACTCCAAACAGCTCCTAATCCTTGGGCATGCCAGCTGGGGCCCATCGAGTCCAACATCCTCTGGAAACCCCAAGGCAGCTAATGTTCCGCCAGGATGCCTCCAGCTAAACTGGCCGCCATCGTGCCAAGCGTTGGGCAAATCTAGTTTAGAATGCAGTGCACTTGGCGTTCAGGCTTGTAGATGCTTCAGAAACCAGGCATGGCAGCAAGAACTCTTGTGGATCCCTGGTTCTTGCACCATACCACGCTCAGTTATCGGTTGCCTTTTTTGTTTCCTGGACCAATTCCAGCTGCTCCTTACACTTCCTAAATCAGGAGTGGGAACTGCCCCGAGATCTACGGATAAAGGGCGGTTGTATGAATTTATTAAATAATAATAATTCTGCTTGCAAGGCTGTTTCCCCCAAACCACACCGTCCCATGCTAGATAGCAAACACAGAGCTCAAGGGACGGGTCGATTGTTCCTTTTTGCTTGGAGCAGTGTGTTCCCAGTGCCCATCAGGTAGTTAAGATCCGGACCCCAAAGCCCAAACGATTCCCCACCTGAATATATCTAACATGAGCCTCCCGAAACACAAACTTCAGGCGGAGTCTACCTTAAGAGCCATTAGGCTGGCAGGTACCAGCAGGCCAGACGCGGGTGGCGCTGTGGGTTAAACCACAGAGCCTAGGACTTGCCGATCAGAAGGTCGGCGGTTCAAATCCCCGCAATGGAGTGAGCTCCCGTTGCTCGGTCCCTGCTCCTGCCCACCTAATAGTTCAAAAGCATGTCAAAGTGCAAGTAGATCAATAGGTACCACTCCAGCAGGAAGGGAAACGGCATTTCTGTGTGCTGCTCTGGTTTCCCAGAAGCAGTTTAGTCATGCTGGCCCCTTGACCCGGAAGCTGTACGCCGGCTCCCTCGGCCAATAAAGCGAGATGAGCGCTGCAACCCCAGAGTCGGTCACGGCTGGACCTAATGGTCAAGGGTCCCTTTACCTTTACCAGCAGGCCAGACTGTGTGACCTCACTGCTTGCAGATATCAGGCTGTCTCAAAAGACAATGGAGTGCACCTCCAGGGGTGAAATCAAACGAGTGTTAGCAGCACCCAAGTGACCACCCCAGGGCGTAAGCCTGGGTAGTGAATATGGGGGTCCTCCGCTTCCCAGATGACAAGACTCGCTGATGGGGTCCAAAGGAAGGCAGAGCAAGACACCTGGCTGCAGGGTTGCCAGTGTACAAGCACCACCCAACCATTTTAGGGAATCCATTGAGGATTTGGGCAGTTTACTCCTTAACCCGTTCTTTTCCCCAAGGTATCTTCGCAAGGCATGGGAGGTTCAGGATCAGTTTCCCATTTGCTTCCCAGGTTAATAAGCCCCATCTGGCCATACCATGATTAGTGATTAAGACAAATGGCAATTTGATGGAAGAAATTTAAAGAATATTCAACTAAATATTGTGATATAAGGGAATTAGAAAATTCTTGGAAGTAACAATTAGGCTTAGGGGCAGAATAAAAATAGGTGGTAGTAAATATTAAGGATTGAATATTAATAAAAGAGATGAGGATAGTAAATGAAAGGAGTGAATATTATTAGAAATATGAATTTGGAGAACTACTATACAGGGGTTATAATGAAATTCAGTTAGAGGGGATTTGAGGAAGTCAGGTATCAATGTAACGAGAATTAGAGATTTGAAGAATTCTGTTTTGTGTTTTTCTTTTCTTGGTGTGTGTTTTGTAATATTTTCTTTTTTTCTGTGATATGTGGAAACCAATAAAAAATGGCAATTTGTTTCCCATTTTCCCCAATCACACATTCAGTTGCACATTTGTTTTTCGGGGTGGGGCGTTTGCTTGTTTGTTAAAATTTCTAATGAAAATTTCTCCCAATATCCAGATTTTCATATGCAATTTTGCAAGCAATTTCCTGTAATATACAGTAATGCAGTTTTCTGCTATTCATTTCAGTGTCCACTTTAGCCTAATTTAGACATTTCGGCATACACTGGGCTGGATTTGCTAAATTCAGAGACGTGTGACTTTCAAAGGATAGCCATTGTTTTGTTTCAGGAAACATGAAACAAGTCCACTTATTTATTCAGTGAAGTGTATATACCTCTTAATTATCGCAAATATATCATTCACTCAATCACTACTGGCCTTTATTCATGTCTGCGAGAGTCCCCAGGCGACCTGTTTTGATTGCTTGCAAACAGGTTAGATTATATCTATTCCTCATCGAGCCTGCGGTTTGCAAGGGAAGAGGGGGTGGTTACAAGTTAATGAGCACTCATCCTGATTTGCTTGCTGGGACTTTGCGAAAACCATCCTGTGTGTTTTTGACCAGCTATTCACAAAAAATAAACCCAGAGGCCTTCAGCCGCTAATGCTCTACAGGCTTAAATTCTATTGTCTTTTGAAAAGACCAACCCTGGGTTGTATGACAGTAATCTACGCCAAAATCAGGGAGCTGTGAAGCTTCAAGTCAAGGACCACTGATCTTTTTGAGGCCTCTGGGCATTATCTGCCGAACCAGATAAACTGTTGTGGGCACCACAAACTGCAGCCTGGTCTAGGGGCTACAGCTGAATGCTTGCCGCAGGCCTCATTACAACAGCCCTGCAGGCGCCAGCGAAGGACTGTGTGCACACATACAACCGCTGCACTAAGCGCACTGTTTTCTAAATAAAACTGCTTTCGTACAGCACAGATGGAGCTCCCCCCTTGCTTCTAAGTGTGTGGGCTCAGGTCTCAACAGCTGTTAAAGACATCCAACACAACAGGCAGCCTCGTCTTATTAAATTTATTATTCCAGTGGTACTAATACATTGATTTGCACAATGACACCCATTTAGCAGAGAGGCTGCGGGCCTTCTAGCTTTTGCCCAACTAGAAAAGCCTCCCCCCCCCCTTTTCTCTCCCAATCCTAAAAGAAAATTCCTCCAGACTGCCCCCCTCCTCCCCATCGAATCCAGTATTTGAGTATGGAATGAAATTTCACGCACCCCTTTCTTCTCGGAAGTTTGCCTGTCCTCCCCAACCTGCAAACCAAGGGAGGAAAAAAACCCCTTCACTTGGCTCCGAGCGTCAAATAAATATGGAGACGGGCAACATTTCAGTTGCATCAAATGGAAATGTATTTTTGGAAGTTGTAATGGCACTGGGTGAGCGGCCCCGCTAGTTCGTGTGCAGACGGCCTGGAACCTCTAAGGCTGAATGCAGACACGGCTCTTTTTAAAATCTGCCCCGAGACGGAAGATCAAGCAAGGAAGTGGCCCAATGCCTTTTGCAAGACACCTGCGGCACTGATGTTATTATGCAAGTTAAATTTGGAGTCCCACAACATACATTTTTAAATTTATTCTTTTACATCTGGTGTTGCATTTTTAAATTCTGCTTGGTTGATTGGTTTTTACAATTTGTCCAGGAAGTTATCTAGTGCGGGAATGCCCTCCTTCAGCCCTTTGCGCTTGCGGGTCTCAGCGACCACCTGGCAGGGGCGGCTGGTGTTGTCAAACGGGTCTCCGGGCAGGATCTGCCAGTGGTCAAACACACACTGGGGGAAAGCCTGGCCTCCGGTGTTGGATCTCAAGTCAGCAGTGAAGCCTGGGAAGAGAGAGGGAGAGAGAAGAGTTTATACTATAAGCAAACAAAACCGTAAGACAGAAATACAGGTGTTCAGGTTTACCCACACACCCCACAACCAGCTCCTTGTCTTAGCTAAAAGCAGCATCCTATCTACCTTAATAAATAATGTTAGTAATAATTTATTAATTTATACCCAACCTATCTGGCTGAGTTTCCCCAGCCACTCTGGGCAGCTCCCAACAGAATATTAAAAGCACAAGAAAACATCAAACATTGAAAACTTCCCTAAACAGGGTTGCCTTCAGATGTCTTCTAAAAGTCAGATAGTTGTTTATTTCCTTGACATCTGATAGGAAGGCATTCCACGGGGAGGGTGCCACCACCGAGAAGGCCCTCAGAGCTGGGCCTCAGTGTCCAAGCCGAACGATGGGGGTGGAGACGTTCCTTCAGGTATAACGGGCCATTTAGGGCTTTAAAGGTCAGTACCAACACTTTGAATTGTGCTCAGAAACGTACCGTATTTTTTTGCTCTACAAGACTCACTTTTTCCCTCCTAAAAAGTAAGGGGAAATGTGTGTGCGTCTTATGGAGCGAATGCAGGCTGTGCAGCTATCCCAGAACCCAGAACAGCAAGAGGGATTGCTGCTTTCACTGCACAGTGATCCCTCTTGCTGTTCTGGCTTCTGAGATTCAGAATATTTTTTTCTTGTTTTCCTCCTCCAAAAACTAGGTGCGTCTTGTGCGTCTTATAGAGCGAAAAATACGGTACTTAAGAGGGACAGAAGTCTGCTACCAGGGCAAGACCCACTCAACTTTGTAGCAGCCATCTCAGATTAGCCTGGGAGACCACCTCTGATCGATCCTTCACACCTCCAGCTGCTGACAAAGGTTACCTGGAAGATGCAAGCGCCAAGGGAGGCTGATAAAAGGTGACACTTACCAAAGGACTCGTTGACAGGGAGATAGGCCTTGACCACAAACATAGGGGTGCCTGCCACCTGGGACTCCTCAAAGACGTGCCCCCGCTTCCTGTTCAGCACGCCATAGATGCCACCCACAACCTGTTCTGGGCACTGGAAGGGGAAGAAAGTGGGTATGCGTCACAGCACTGCACAGAGTCAAGCCAGTGGGCTGCCGCCGCCTCTTAAGAACACAGCCTGCCTCCAGTCACCCACCTGAATCTCCACAAGGTAGATGGGCTCCATGAGGCGGGGCTGAGCCGTCAACACGCAGGCATAGAGGCACCTTCTGGCCGTGGGAATGATCTGGCCACCTCCGCGGTGGATGGCGTCCGCATGCAGGGTCACGTCGTGGACGTCAAAGCGGACGGCGCGCATGTTTTCCTCGCAAAGGGCACCCTGGAGAAAAGAGAGAGAGGTTGGGGGTGGGAGAGAAAATCATTTTCTAGTTTGCATTCAACCCAACTTTTCTGTCCTTCCTCTCTGAAGCAGGCAACGTAGTTTTTTTAAAAAAGCAATTACCGTATTTTTGCCCTATAGGACGCTTCTCCCCGCTGCCTGCCCCGCAAGCTCCGGGGACAGCGGGGAGGCTCAGCGCCCCACAAGCGCCTGGGGGGGAAATAAATTTTTTTTTCTTTATTTCCCCCCCCAAAAAACATGGTGCGTCCTATGGGGCGAAAAATATGGTAAGCACTCTGCCATAGCAGCCAAGAAGCAAAGGTAGGGCCAATGCCTCCTTCAGCTTATGGTCAGCCTTCTTCCTGCAAACTGTCAGAGCCAGGAGGAGGAGGAGTCGCCCAGGGGGACCAGAGGATGGGAAGAGCCTTATCTACTAAGGGGCAGAGAATCGGAGACGCCCCTTCGCAACTCAGATGGAGGGGCAAGAGGAAATCACCTATGAGGCTGATTCAACTTCCTAAAGCTGGAACACAGCCTTGAGGGGCTGATGTGACAAAGCACTCAAAAGTTACAGGGAACCAGGCAGAGGGCCTGTGGAACGCTCTCCCACCAGATGTCAAAGAGAAAAACAACTACCAGACTTTTAGAAGACATCTGAAGGCAGCCCTGTTTAGGGAAGCTTTTAATGTTTGATACAATATGGTATTTTACTATTTTGTTGGAAACCTAGCCAGATGAGCGGGGTGCAAGTAATAAATGATTATTCGGAAACCGCAGCAAGTCTCTGCTCCGTTCCAAGAAGGCAGGACGCAGACAGCCCACCGCCCTGCGATGAGGGGTGCCCACTCTTGCTTACCTCCTTCGTGGCCCACTGGAAGCCTGCCACAACGCTGTCCTTGATCTCGTTGAGGTACTGCACCCCCTTGGTGATGTCCGTCAGGATGTTGGGGCCAGTGCCGTCCGGGCCGAAGCACCAGATCTTGCGGGCCTCGGCCACGTCCCACTCATACTTCTCGGCCAGGTAACGGGCCCGTGTCTTCAGCTCCTGGCGGGCCGAGACGTCGCCTTTGTCGATGTCCTCGGCCAGGCCGTCGGGGAAGGGGCGGGCTTTCATGTACAGGCGGTTGTGCTTGTTGGGAGACTTGGAAAGGCACAGAACACTTGACTCCTCGCTGACCGTCTCGCGGTAAGAGACCACTGGGTCGGATTTCTGCCAGAAAGATTAAAAAAAATTTTTTTTTAAGTCCCTAGCCGCTTCAAAGCCAATGCGGACTGTTTATTGCATCTTGTACATTGCCTTGAGATAGTCTGTAGCAATGGCTTTGTTTTTATTTATTATAATTTTTAAATTAATTTTCTGTTTTACAATTTGGAATACCCATTTTTTACATCCTTAAGAGATCAACGACTTCCCTTCTTCTCTTTTCACGGTTTATAAATCCCTGCATATTTTGCAAAAGCTATGCCATTCAGTATTCCATTATTGCATCCATCAAAACTTTTTGACACAGTTGAATTTATGTTAATGCTGACAGCGTTTTCAAGTGTACACAATTCTGACCCCATATATTCAAAAAATGTTTTCGAATCTTCTCTAAACATACTCTCCTTGGCCTCTTATTCTATATAGAAGACATCTGAAGGCAGCCATGCTTAGGGAAGCTTTTAATGTCTGACAGACTATTGCATTTTATTATTTTGTTGGAAGCCACCCAGAGTGGCTGGGGAAACCCAGCCAGATGGGCAGGGTATAAATATTAAATTATTAATTGTTATTATTCATCCTAGTAATGCTCCTGAATACCACTTGCTGGGAACCAAGGGAGGGTGAGAAGAAGAAGAGGAGTTTGGATTTGATATCCCGCTTTATCACTACCCGAAGGAGTCTCAAAGCGGCTCACAATCTCCTTTCCCTTCCTCCCCCACAACAAACACTCTGTGAGGTGAGTGGGGCTGAGAGACTTCAGAGAAGTGTGACTGGCCCAAGGTCACCCAGCAGCTGCAGCTGGAGGAGCGGGGAATCGAACCCGGTTCCCCAGATGACGAGTCCACCGCTCTTAACCACTAGACCACACTGGCACCGTGAGGATGTTCTTATGGTCGGGTCCTGCTTGCTGGTGTCTTAGAGCCACACCTTCTCTCAACTCCCGGACAGCTGCAGCCCCAAGACCGGGCTAGAGACTCGTCACATGGTGCAATTACCTTAATTGGAATGCAGGCATGGTCCTCCTCGAGATCCTTCAGGCAGATCTCCAGATGCAGCTCCCCAGCGCCAGCTATGATGTGCTCCCCAGACTCCTCAATGATACACTGGAAGATCGGGAAGAATGAAAGGAATGAAGCAGACATGAGGCCCAGCCCAAACCGAGAAGCGTCTCCCATCCCTAACCCACAATGTGCTGCCCCCCCCATCATCTCCCACACCTAAAAACCCTTTGAAGGGATTCGATGGGTTTTTGTACACAGGCTATTCACCCCAGCTCACCTGCACCATGGGGTCAGACTTGGCCAGCCTCTTCAGCCCCTCCACCAGCTTGGGCAGGTCGGCCGGGTTCTTGGCTTCCACGGCGACGCGCACCACGGGGCTGACGCTGAACTTCATGACGCGCAGGTTGTGGGCGTGCTCAAAGGTGGTGATGGTGCCCGTCTTGACCAGGAATTGGTCGACGCCAACCAGCCCCACGATGTTGCCGCAAGGCACGTCCTCGATGGGCTCCACGTAGCGGCCCATCATGAGAATGGTTCTAGAGAGAGGAGAGATTTTTTTTAAAAAATGTACCGTATTGTTCGTCCCATAGGACGCACCTAGTTTTTTGAGGGGAAAATAAAGGAAAAAATTTGCAGGGAACTCCTGGAGGGCTCCCCACGCTGCGGATGTCTGCCCGGCGCGAGGGGTGCTCTGCTTCAGGGCGCCCCTCGTGCCAGGCGGCAGGCTGCTATCCACAGTGTGGGGAGCCCTGCGGGGAACTCCCACAGGGCTGCCTAGGCTGCGGATGTGTTCCCGAAGCACCGGGCACTCTGCTTTCAGGGCGCCCGACGCTCTGGGAAGCAGGCTGCTATCCGCAGCCTAGATATCCCTGCGGGACCTTTAAAAAAAGATTTTCTTAGTTTACAAAAGTATGTGCAATCTCTGTCTCTCCTTTCTCTCTCCAAGTAACATTTTTTACAGATTAGTTTCATTTGTTGAGACATTCGGAAGAAGGAGAGGAAGGGGGGGGGGGAGAGAATTGTGCAGAAGTGGTGGGAAGGTGCAGTACAGCAAAAGCAGCCGCGGGGGGGGGGGGACTGGAAAGTCTGCTCTGGGGGCAGACTGGCGTTCTTTTGGAATGAGCCACTGCCAGGGGGAAACCATTGACACATCCCCCCCCCCTCTCCCCAGGGACAGGTTATGAACATCTAAAGCAGGGGTAGGCAATCTAAGGCCCGCAGGCCGGATGCAGCCCAATCGCCTTCTCAATCCAGCCCACGGACGGTCTGGGAATCGGCGTGTTTTTACATGAGTAGAATGTGTGCTTTTATTTAAAATGCACCTCTGGTTTATTTGTGGGGCACAGGAATTCATTCGTTCCCCCCCCAGACAGTCCAATTGCCACGTGGATCGCCAGTGTGCATGTTCTCTCCCTCACACGGAGGAGGCGCCTCCTCCCTCAAGCGGGAGCTCTCACTCATTTCTCCTCTTTGAGGGTTACTTAACGGCGGTGGCCTTGGAATAGCAAGTGTGCTAAACCCACTCACACCCAGCCTGGTTATGTTTTCTAGACCTACATATAGCTGGGCTCTTGGTGTTGAACTCTTATATTCTTTTCAGCTGCTTCTTCCTGCCACCCCAAAGCTCACGCGAGCCTGCGGACAGGGACGGGGAGCGCGAAGCAAAGCCCGGCGATTTTTGAAAAACGGACCTCTGGATTGGCTTCAGGTAGAGATCTTCCTTCTTGCCTGGGGTGTAGTTTGGTCCCATAATTCTGCACTTCAGGCCGGTGGACACGATGCCCGAGAAGACCCGCCCAAAGGCATAGAAGCGGCCCTTGTCGGTGGTCGGCACCATTTTGGAGATGTACATCATCAGGGGGCCCTTGGGGTCGCAGTTCTTAATTCCTGGGGGAGGAAAGGGGGGGGGGGAAAGACTATTTAAAGGCTCTAAAGGTAAAGGGACCCCTGACCATTAGGTCCAGTCGTGACAGACTCTGGGGTTGCGGCGCTCATCTCGCTTTACTGGCTGAGGGAGCCGGCGTACAGCTTCCGGGTCATGTGGCCAGCAGGACTAAGCCGCTTCTGGCGAACCAGAGCAGCGCACGGAAACGGCGTTTACCTTCCTGCCAGAGCAGTACCTACTGATCTACTTGCACTTTGACGTGCTTTCGAGCTGCTAGGTTGGCAGGAGCAGGGACCGAGCAACGGGAGCTCACCCCGTTGCGGGGATTCGAACCGTCGACCTTCTGATCGGCAAGTCCTAGGCTCTGTGGTTTAACCCACAGCACCACCCGCGTCCCATTTAAAGGCTCTAGGGCACAAGAAAAAACTGCAACCGTTTCTGTTCGGCCGCTTTCTTCACTAGAGAGTCAACTTCTTTCTGGGGCTGGGGCACCCTGCTTGTCTTCAGGTGCGCGGCTACCTACCCATGGCAGCTTCGTCATCAGGGGGCCCTTCGTACAGCAACTCGCAGCGGTACTTCTGAGCGGTGACAGGAGAGGGCAGGTGGATGGTGATCATCTGCAGCAGCGCATCCCCAGCCGGCAGCCAGCGTCTCATCACAGCCTGGGAAGGAGAGGGAGGAAACACGAGTTCAGAGAGGAGAGCCATCTAACCCGGTCACATAGTGGGGTCACCACGAATCAGGGTGGGTAAAAACCAATGGGTTTTTTATTTTAAAAAAATGGGGGCGGGGGCTTGCCTTTTTTAAAATTTAAATTGGATTTTAAAATTAAAACACACATGCGTGCTTTTGGGGAAGTAAATCCCACCAGGGTGGATCAAAATCAATTTTTTTTAAAAAAAACTTTTTAAAATTTAAACTGGATTTTTTAATATATAAATTGGATTTTTTTATTTAAATCAATTTCGTTGATTTGAATTGATTTTTACAAAAATGGATTCTTAAATCAAATTGCTTTTAGAGGAAAACCTTTCCAAAGATAGTTTTCTATTTAAGTTGCATTATAGTCCTAAGCAGGCACCCCCAAACTCTACCCTCCAGCTGCTTTGGGACTACAATCCCCATCATCCCTGACCACTAAGGATGATGGGAGTTGTAGTCACAAACCAGCTGGAGGGCCAAGTTTGGGGGTGCCTGGTCCAAAGGCTATTCATCAGGAAATAAGGATTTGTTTTAGGTGTTCCATGTGTGCTCAAACTCTGAGCTTCTTTCTCTGGCGCCTACTGAAGGCTTTCCTACCCCAGCAGGCACTTTAACTTCTACTCCCCCACCCCACCCTTCCTAGGGCATGAGCCACCTGCCCCCTCACCTTCAGCAAGGGTTTCCCCTCCTTGTCTTTATCCTCGCTGTCCAGCTTTATGTCCAGCTTCTCTATCAGTTTGGCGGTTTCCTCCTTCTTGAAGTTCATGATCGCATCGAACACCTTTCAAAGGAGAAGTAATTGCACGGACGTTAGGCTAGGCTGGGTGCGGCTTCCACAGAAGCAGCGGGTTATGTCTCCTCTAGCAATATTCCCAAAGCAAGGCAGAACACTCAAAACAGGTCATCAGGCTTCCTTCCAACTAACTGCAATACAGCTAAGGCACAAGTCCATTTGTATTTCACACTGCGCTGGCTGCCCTGACTTTTGACTTTAAAAAAGGTAAAGGTAAAGGTACCCCTGCCCATACGGGCCAGTCGTGTCCGACTCTAGGGTTGTGCGCCCATCTCACTTAAGAGGCCAGGGGCCAGCGCTGTCCGGAAACACTTCCGGGTCACGTGGCCAGCGTGACATCGCTGCTCTGGCAAGCCAGCGCAGCACACAGAAACGCCGTTTACCTTCCTGCCAGTAAGCGGTCCCTATTTATCTACTTGCACCTGGGGGTGCTTTCGAATTGCTAGGTTGGCAGGCGCTGGGACCGAGCAACGGGAGCTCACCCCGTCGCGGGATTCGAACCGCTGACCTTTCGATCAGCAAGTCCTAGGCACTGAGGCTTTAACCCACAGCGCCACCCACGTCCCCTTCCCCCTCATTTACAGAGGCTCAAATGACCACTAACGGAAGTCGGGCATCCAGTCCCATTCTGGTTAACACTCTTCCAGCGAGTACCCTCGTTTTTTTCTCAGGCGTCTCTTCAAGACATTATGACACCAGGCCTATGCAGCTACTTAATTTTCATTGGCTTGTCAGCTTAATAACCATCTTGATTTTTAAAATTTAACTCATTAAGACTACCTTGATATTTTCTTATATGGTGGGGTAACAGAATCAGTACAGTCGTACTTTGGTTTCCGAACAGCTTAGCTCTTGTTTTGGCTCCCGAATGCCGCAACCCCGGAAGTGTTCCTGTTTTCGAACTATTTTTGGAAGCCGAACATCTGATTGGCTGCAGGAGCTTCTTGCAGCCAATCAGAAGCTGCACTTTGGTTTTGGAAGTCAAACGGACTTCCGGAACAGATTCCGATCAACTTCCAAGGTACGACTGTACTTCTATAAATAAAATTAACCAGAACCACCATTTTTAATTTCTTATTCCAAGTGCTTTAGAGTTGGAAGCCCCTCTCAAGTCTGGACCTTTACACAGAACCCTTCTACTGGTGCCAAAAGAAACTAAGGCATGACCGGGAGGTTCTCAGACATTTTATCGTGAGGTTCTGTAGTGTGGATTGGCAAACTCTGGGTCAGACCTACAAAAACTTCTTCAAACTTTACAAGTCAGGTCAAAGTGAAGAATTTTTTTCCATCATCATGCTCAGATCACGCCAGACCACAAAGAGCACCGAGCAACTCTATAGGGAAAACTGGGAGCAAAGTGCATTACCTTGAAAATCGGGTCCAGGATCAGCTGGCAGAAAGTCCTTGGCAGCTTCTTCCCATCTGGGCTGGTGGCCGACTTGCTGAATTTGCCAGTGGCTGGGTCAAAGTACCTAGGGACGAAAAGGCATGTCAGCTTCAGCTCTGCAGTGTCTGCCCTGCCTAACACCTTCTCAGAGTATCCACCTAAGTGGGCAGACTCCTGGAAGCTGCCCGCATGACCATCTTTTGGAGGAGCCAAATTTCTACGTTCCAAGGCCCCCAACTCCTTTGACAGGCTGCCGTTTCCTCACTTGCCCCCCCCCTCGAAAGCAGTCAGCCTCCTCTGTGCCTTTTGCAGTCCTCCGAGCCCAGTTGGCGTGCTGCAAATTGACACTGTCTTGAAATCTGTGGGGTCTCGAGGGCTATATATAGTGGTACCCCGCAAGACGAATGCCTCGGAAGACGAAAAACCCGCTAGACGAAAGGGTTTTTCGTTTTCTGAGGTGCTTCGCAAGACGGATTTTTCTAAGGGCTTGCTTCGCTAGACGAAACGGCCCTGCCTCTCCTGTCATGGTGACGGTCGCACGCTCGCTTCCCCGCTCCTCTGGCTCCCTCCCACCTTCCTTCTAACGGCTCCTCCGGCTCCCTCCCACCTTCCGGCTGCCTCGCACCGCTGCCCACCGCCCTCGCGCGCTCCCCTTGGGAGCCGTTGCCACCAGCAGCCAGCGTCACGCTCCTGAGCCCCGCCGCCCTCCAGCAGCCGCGTCGCACGGTGTCCACAAGGCACGGGTCCAAGGTACCGGCTGCGGCAGCTGCCCTGCTTCTCCCCACCCCTCCCCGCCGTGGTGCTTCGCAAGACGAAAAAACTCGCGGAACGAATTAATTTCGTCTTGCGAGGCACCACTGTATCCCCGTTCTCTAGAGAAAGCTACATGCTTCACATGTATGGCCTGGATCTGACCCTTGGTGGCCAAGCCAAGTCAACAAATAGGGGACAATTCTCAGGACTAAGTGCTTGCTCTGTTCTCGCCAGTCTGCAGGGAGCTTGTAAGTGTTCTCCCCACAGCATTCCGACCTGCAGAGTGGATTCTAAAGGAGAGCCCCAACTCCAGAAGCCCAAGCCGCTCTCACCTGTCTCCCCACAGCTTCTTCATCATGTCTTCGACTTTCTTGGCACGGTCAGCTGTGCTCAGCTGCCCTTCGCCCTTTGCTGCGAATTTCGCCACGTACATCTCGGCAAACTGCTTCAGCGTGAAAGCCCAGCCGTGCAAGCCGGAGCCAAAGCCGACGGTGCCCAGAACCGGATCAATCTGGAAGGCAAGGAGAAGAACACATCAAGGTATGGAGTTAAGGAGCCGACTTCCTGACGTGCTGGAAGCTCGTCTTTTAATATGTCATTACCATTTTAGCTGTTCTCAAAGAGGAAAAAACAAACCATGAAGGGTACAGACTTTGAAAATGTTCATTACGTATTCAAGTTACAGAATGAAAGCTAAAAGTGAGGTTATTCTAAGAAATTTGGGCTAACTTCATATGATCTTTCCACAGAGGCAATGAAAATAAATGCCTGTGAGGCATGCATTTTGAAGAAATAAAACATGTTCAGTTGGTAGAGCATAAGATCTCTTTATCTCAAAGTTTGAGTGCCATGCGGGCGAAAGATTCCTGTGTTGCAGGGACTAGGCAATCCCTTCCCACTCAACAATTCTAGGATTCTAAGCATTCTAATGCTTAAACATCAATACTGGTTTCTCTGTCGCGCTTTGGAACAGACCAAGGTGCTCAAGTGTCAATGTAACTGTGTTCTAGCGACCATTTGTGACATGCAATAGGGGTTACGTTCAATTCACACCCAGGAGTACAACCACTGAGGCCCTTTTTCAAGGGAGATAAAGAGGTTGGCAACCTTTTCAGCGGTGGATCCATTTGTGGACCACTCTCCTCAGGGAAGCACACCATTTGTTGTCTCGTCTATGGGTGCCAGGCAAAATCACTTATTTTCACGGGCAACTGGCTTTTAGGGGTACCTAAAACATGTCAATGGACTTTGATGCGATGATCCATTAATAGGAGCGGGCCGGATTTGTACCTTTAAAATACATTTTGAGTATTTAATTTGTGTTTAAGTAAAGGTACCCCTGCCCATACGGGCCAGTATTGACAGACTCTAGGGTTGTGCGCCCATCTCACTTAAGAGGCCGGGGGCCAGCGCTGTCCGGAGACACTTCCGGGTCACGTGGCCAGCGTGACATCGCTGCTCTGGCGAGCCAGAGCCGCACACGGAAACGCTGTTTACCTTCCCGCTAGTAAGCGGTCCCTATTTATCTACTTGCACCCGGGAGTGCTTTTGAACTGCTAGGTTGGCAGGCGCTGGGACCTAACAACGGGAGCGCACCCCGCCGCGGGGATTCGAACCGCCGACCTTTCGATCGGCAAGCCCTAGGCGCTGAGGCTTTTACCCACAGCGCCACCCGCGTCCCCTAAATTTGTGTTTAGCACTCATTATATGCCCGGTTTCAATGGACTTCATTTCTATTATCACCGCACAAGCTGTTCTGAGAAACCAGAGCACAAAAGCGTGACTTGATTACTAATAATAATTTAAGCCAGTTGGAGAAGACCCAATTTCTACAGGTCGACTCTGAGCATGATACAGCTGCTCACAAACGCGAAAGATCCCCACAGCCTGCCTTACCATAATGTTGCCCATGGGGCCGCCCTCGCCTTCCCCGTAAGTGGAGATGATGACGTTCACGTTCTCCACAATGCGCTGGAAGGTCTGGTACAGTTCCTCTGGCTGCAGCTGCAGCTCCAGCAGGGCCCGGTCCATTTTATTCATCATCAGGACAGGCTTGATCCTTTCAGCAATGGCCTGGCGCAGAACGGTCTCTGTTTGGACGCACACCCCTGGGAGGAAGAGGAAACAAAGGCTCAAGTCATCGCTATGGGGCTAGGAGCACTCAGGGGGGGTTCATGAGGGTTAGGACTGCGTCCTCCAAAACTTCCTAATGCAGAAGGCGGGGCTTCATCCGGCCTATGGACACCCTTGCTTCCCTCGCCAGCCTATGGGGCATATGGTCCTTGGGAGAGAGAGGCCACAGCAAGGGGCCATGGCTCTAGATCTCAAGGCAAAGGGGGAACATCTCACCAGAAACACAATCCACGACGACCAAGGCACCATCGGTGACACGCAGGGCAGCAGTGACCTCCGACGAGAAATCCACATGGCCCGGGGAGTCGATCAAATTGATCAGGAAGCCACAGCCATCTTTGCTTTGCTTGATAAATGCCAAATCGTTCTCCGCAAGCTCGTAGAAGAGAGAAATTGCCCTGGAGGAAAAAGATGCATAAATTCCAAACAGTCAAACTACCGTTCCACCACAAGAACCCTCTAAGGCCCTTCTTCACGTGCCTCCTCCATGAGAGGTCCGGAGGGTGAACATAGAAGAACGGGGCCTTTTCTGCAGTGGCTCCCCATTTGTGGAACAGGCTCTCCTCAGGGAGGTTTGGCTTTAGGCGCCAGGCAGAAACGTTCCTCTTTAACCATGTTTTTGGCTAATTGACATCCAATGCCCTTTTAAAGTGCGTTGGAGAGGGAAGGGAATTATTGAACTGTCATTGTTTTAATTATGTATTTTGTGTTTTTTAATGTTGCGAACTGCCCTGAAATCTGCATAATGCAAATTTAATAAAATTATAATAATCATCCTGCCTTTTCCTTGAACTGGGACTCAAGGTTGCTTACACACATTAAAAGAAAACAAATAAAATACAATATACACATATCGAGGGCCTATGGCTTGTCTTCAAAAGCACTGAATTAATGCATACGTACTTGAATTACATCAAGAGTGACAAGTTTTACCTTTCCACTACTTGAGATGCTTAGAGCACAAATCAGCAAAATTTCAGACCTTTTCGAATCACAGAATTCTAGAATTGGAAGGGATCCCAAGGGTCATCTAGCCCAACCTCCTGCAATGCAGGAATCCTTCACCCAATGTGGGGCTTGAAACCATGACCCAGAGATTAAGAGTCTCAGGCTTTGCTGACTGATGTAACCCGCCACCCCCCTTACACAGAGCTGCAATGCAGGAATTCTGCTCAACAGCCACCCTTGGGTGGGTGCAAACCACCAACCTCCTATGTGATTTTAATGAAGAAGAAGAAGAGTTTGGATTTGATATCCCGCCTTTCACTCCCTTTAAGGAGTCTCAAAGCGGCTAACATTCTCCTTCCCCTTCCTCCCCCACAACAAACACTCTGTGAGGTGAGTGGGGCTGAGAGACTTCAAGGAAGTGTGACTGGCCCAAGGTCACCCAGCAGCTGCATGTGGAGGAGCGGAGACGCGAACCCGGTTCCCCAGATTACGAGACTACCGCTCTCAACCACTACACCACACTGGCTCTAGGGTTTAAATAGGGGTTTAAAGGGAGAGTTAAACCCCTATTTGAATCTCCCCCAGCCGAAAGAAACCTGCCTGGATGAGCCTTCTGCTGGGGATTCCTTTTCTGGAAGTTTTAGGAATAGAGAAGGGGGGGAAGACGACTCTGGAAAGGACTTACGTGGACTTGATAGTGATACACCTCTCCTGCTCATCTTTTCTCGTGTCGGTGAAACGGGTTTCTCCAGCACGGGCTGAGGCAATAATCCCAGCTTTGCAAACCAGCGAGTCTGTGAGGGTAGATTTCCCATGATCCACATGGGCGATCACTGACATGTTACGGATGTTGGCCTTCTTGTCCATGATGGCCCGGATCTGGTCTACGGTGAAGTTCACCTGGGGCAACAGAAGGGAGGTTAATGTGGCTGTTTCAGACAACAGGCCGTTCCTGGACTGCTTTATTGAAAGGGGGGGAGAGAGGAAGCACTGAGGTGTCATTCAGTATCAGGAAGCTGGCTATAACTGCTCTACGGAATTTGCCTCCAAACTTGGAAACATGTGGTTCCAGATCCTGCTTAGGGCAGGCCCACACCATACATTTAAAGTGCATCCGACACACGTGACTTTTTCAGAAATCCATGCTGACTCAAATAATCTTGTGAACTGCAATCCACCCCGCTCACAGAGCTCCAACTTCCAGCAGAGCTACAATTCTCAGAACCATTAGCGACCTACAGCTCTTAGGATTCTTTGGGAGAAGTCTAATATGCCCAAACTCCTGTTACCAATGAACCTCCTGCTTGCTGCAGTTGAAAGCGTGACCGTTTCTCTCATAAGGCGAGAGGGAAAGGCACTGCGCACATGTTTCTCGTTGCCAAGCTGTCGCCAGCTCTGAATGGAGCCTAGCTATGAACCGTTTTGTTGCTAAGCATCACGGTGGGTGAAGCACTAATCTGCCTTCCATCCCAGAAAGCCCAGCCTATCACAAACTAGAAAGAACTGCCCTTTTATTATCCTCGGTCAGAGTAGACAATACTGGACTAGATGAATCAGCGGTTTGACCTGGTATAATGAAGTACGTAACTTCACTGAGTCACGCCGGCCCCTCTGTGTGCCAATTCTGCTATTACAGAACAAACACAATTTTTTCCAAGGGCATTACAAGGCAAACATGAAGGCCTATAGATACATTTAAAAAGACACACACGTTCTCCATGGGCTTTTTTAAAAAAGGCACACAAAATCTTTCACATTCTACTGGGGATCGCCTCCACACCCTCTGAACTATGGAGTCTGGTTGAAACAAAACCACCCGTCGCAGTTCCTAAAACGGCACCTGCCGAACTCTAGTTTGGATGAACAGATCGTTTCGGCACAAATCACCCATGTACAGGTTCACTGGGCTTTAGGGACGGGAGAAAATCTAATTCCGGAGTCTCTAGGCGTCTCCTCCCCGCCAAAGACCGCAGGGCTTACATAAGACGGCTGCTTTAACGCAGGGAAGCGAAAGAGAGTGAGTGAAAATACAATTTCCACTCTGCACGCTGCAGTACCGCCCTTTGGCCGAGATAACATCCTGGCATTCTCCCACCTTCCTCACACTGCCACATCATTTCACGTCCCCAAGTTATCTCCCCCCGCAACAGATAATTTTTACCTGCCAACCAAATATATTCTGATGCATATAGAGATCTGGGGTTCTTTAGTTTTCACTGTGATTCCAAGATCTATTCTCCCCCTGTTTGGTAGCTCCCCAAAGGGAAGCCACCCCAATCTTCCAACGTACACAGAACTCACCACGGCTTGAATATGTCATCCTGTGACCCCCTTCGTCAATTCATTTCTTGTTATTACATTTAAACCCCACCTTTCCTCCCGGGAGCTGAAGGTTGTGTACGTGGCCCTCTCCTTTTCCACATTTTATCCTAAAAACGCTGTGAGGTTAGGCTGAGTCCATGGTGAGGCTCAAGCCCACCCAACACAGATTTTAGGAATATAGGAATAGCATGCATGTGTACATACTACATACATAAAGCACGTATTGCGAAGGAGATGTAAAAATGAAATTCATCTATTTGCCCTAGCATATCCCCCAATCCAAAATTATCTTTGTATTTGAAAAGGGGGGGGGGAGGTAGGCTTATTCTGCCAGAACAAGGGGAAGGAAAAATAAAGGGGAACCCTTAAAAAAAAATAAAACACCGAGTATAAAGAGAAATAAAGGCTACCTAAAATGGTTACTTTAAAAAGAGGTTTGTATCCACCTAACTAGAACCTATCTGAAATTGAAGGGCCCCGAGTTACCTATGAGTTTAATGAGCCTACTCTCGAGTAATAATAATAATATTTTTTTATTTATACCCCGCCCTTCCCAGCCAAGGACTAACATAGGAAAGCAACGTAGGGTTTTTTGGGGGGGAGTCCTCTCCCACCCACATTATTAAGGGCCAACCACACCCTTCAGCTCAAAGGTCAGGAGCCCCATATTTTTAATTTTAATTATTTTATTATATTAGTGCCCGCCCTTTTCACCCCAAATTCCCCGGCCACAACATTAGCAACCCCCTGGAAGCAGGTTTTATGGAGCTGCTTTAGTTTTGATTCGCCCTTTTAGCTTATCTGCTTCCTTTCCAGGCCTCTTCTAGGCCTGGGCCTCTTCTCGCTACCGGCCCCGCTCCCTCCCCGTAGGCCTCCAACCCCACAGCAGGCCCGGCGGCCTCCCCGGAGCCTAAGCCGCGCTTCCCCCGCGGCCTTCCCCGGCCCCGCATTTCGCCCCAGGCCCCCCGCTTCCCCTCAGCCCAACCCCAGCCCCCGATGCCTCACCATGTTGGCGGATGGCGCCGGATTCTCCGGAGGCGCTTCAGAAGGGGCAAGGGGGAAAAAGAAAGGCCGGCAACAATGGCGGCGGCTCGGGTAGCCCTGTCTCGTTGGCAGGGGCCGAGCGGGCGGAAGAGGACGCTGACGTCAACAAGCTGCCTTTTATAGGAGCCGGCAAGGGGCGGGCGGCGGCTGGCAGGGGAAGGAGGAGGGGCCTGCGGCAGGAAGCCGGAACGCGGCCGCTCTAGCCCCTTCGACGCAGCTCTTTGATCCTAGAGGCGGGAAAAGAGGACGGAAGGGAGAATAGGAATGGACGGTTTTCGCGCCTGCGCAGTGCGAACTTTTAGATGAATGCGGAAGTGAGCGGGCACGCTGCAGTCACGTGGGTACGGTGCCTGATTGCAAAGGGGAGGCGAAGAAACTGCTATATTTTTTATTTATGGCAATAAAGGAATCATATTAGCACTGATTTTTATTTTGATTTCTGTGTGGTTATTGTATCCCATTCGCAAGCATTTTGTATTTTAAAAATAATGCTCATTTGTACCTATTTTCATTTTTTTTAAAAAAAAAACCTCTATTTAACCTAGACAGCATCTTAAAAAGCAGAGACATCACCTTGCCAACAAAGGTCCGTATACTTAACGCTATGGTTTTCCCCGTAGTGATGTATGGAAGTGAGAGCTGGACCATAAAAAAGGCTGATCGCCGAAGAATGGATGCTTTTGAATTATGGTGCTGGAGGAGACTCTTGAGAGTCCCATGGACTGCAAGAAGATCCAACCTCTCCATTCTGAAGGAAATCAGCCCTGAGTGCTCACTGGAAGGACAGATCCTGAAGCTGAGGCTACAAGACTTTGGCCACCTCATGAGAAGAAGAGACTCCCTGGAAAAGACCCTGATGTTGGGAAAGATGGAGGGCACAAGGAGAAGGGGACGACAGAGGACAAGATGATGGGACAGTGTTCTCGAAGCGACCAGCATGAGTTTGACCAAACTGGGGGAGGCAGTGGAAGACAGGAGTGCCTGGCGTGCTCTGGTCCAGGGGGTCACGAAGAGGCGGACACGACTAAACGACTAAATAACAACAATTTTTTTGGTGTCATTTGACTTGCTTTTTGCAGCCAAATTGTTGACCATCGCCTAGAGAGGACTAGCTCTAGACCACGTTAAAAGCTTACGCGGCAATAAAATTCGTTAGGTGACCACAAGACATTTTTTCACACGGCTGTTCCTTGGGGAAATCACTGCACTGTAACGCCAACAACCCCCAACTACTGAGCATGCTGCTTGGGGCTGATTTGTGCTGGGTACTGGACTCCCAATTCCTGCCTTATGGCTTGTGGGGGGGGGCAACTAAGGGGCCAATTGACCTGGGCCCCCCAGCTCTAAAGGGGCCTCAAACTTAAGACACGCTTTAACATTATTGTTTGGCATTTGATCGGTTTTGCAGATTGCTTTTCAGATTTGGCAAAAGACGCAATTATGTTGTTAACGGACCTTGTCATATCAAACAAGTTTTAAATGTTCCTAAAAATACATGGGTTACGATGGCACAAGGTTAGAGTTTTATTAGCGTGTCATCTCAGGCCAGTTGATAATTGGCTGGGTTTCCCCAGCCACCCTGGTTAGCTCCCAACAGATTATTAAAAACACAATAAAACATCAAACATTAAAAACGTCCCTAAACAGGGCTGCCTTCAGATGTCTTCTAAAAGTCAAATAGTTGTTTATTTACTTGACATCTGGTGGAAGGGTGTTCCACAGGGTGGGCGCCACTATTGAGAAGGCCCTCTGCCTGGTTCCCTGTAACCTCACTTCTCGCAGGGAGGGAACCGCCAAAAGGCCCTCAGAGCTAGACCTCCGTGTCTGGGCTAAACAATGGGGGTGGAGACGCTCCTTCAGGTATACTGGGCCAAGGGCGTTTAGGGCTTTAAAGGTCAACACCAACACTTTGAATTGTGCTTGGAAATGTACTGGGAGCCAATGAAAGTCTTTTACAAGCAGTGTTATATGGTCTTGGCGGCCACTCCCAGTCACCAGTTTAGCTGCCGCATTCTGGATTACTTGTCGTTTCCAGGTCAGCTTCAAAGGTAGCCCTACGTAAGCGCATTGCAGTAGTCCAAGCGGTAGATAACCAGAGCATGCGCCACTCTGGGGAGACAGTCTGCGGGCAGGTAAGGTCTCAGCTGGCGTACCAGATGGAGTTGGTAGACAGCTGCTTTGGACGCAGAATTGACCTGTGCCTCCATGGACAGCTATGATAAACAAACATCTCAAGAGTTTTATTTTTGTGTGTGCCTTTTGTCTGCATGTCGTCATCTATAATTATGACTAAGGGCCTTTAAAGCTAAGGTGAGCTCTCTGAGAGGGGCTGCTGGAGCCGGACCAACCACATGCTAGAGAGGAGTGCCAGGGAAGCCTCATTCTCCATAGCTGCTGTGCCATTTTTTAATCAAGGATACAGAAACCTGTTCAGCCAAACTCCACACAGGAAAACCCTCCCCAGCACACATGAAAGTACGAGCATGACTGGGGATTGCAAGAGGTTGCAGAAACAGGGGAAAGGCAAATGGAATGGTTTCAAAAGATGAGCTCACCCCAAAGCATACAGAGCCTCTCAGATCAAAGGAAATCTAAGGCTCCAGCCAGTGGCGTAGCGTGGGTTGTCAGCACCCGGGGCAAGGCAAGTAATTTGCGCCCCCACCCTCCGCTGCACTGTCCCTCCCCCAGATAGCCCCTTGCTCTCTCTCCGCACCGCACTGCACGCCTGGCACCCTCCCCTCCACAGTGGGCGGCGACCCGGCGGCTCGGATCGGATTCGCACAGCCAGCACTGCAGTGAGAGAGAGAGAGAGAGACAGGTAGGGGCAGAGAGCTGCGAGTGCGAGCGCGCGCCCCCCCCAGATGTTGCGCCCGGTGCGCCCGGCCCCCCTGCACCCCCCACGCTACGCCACTGGCTCCAGCCACCATGAATAGATCAGATGTGGGGACCCTTTGGCCCTGCAGACGTTGCTGAACTACAACTCCCATCAGCCACAGCAAGCACGGCCAGCTGCCATGGATGGTGGGGCTTGTAGTTTATCAGCATCTGGAGAATCAAAGGTTCCTCAGACCAGCTTGAGACATAGGAAGCTGTCTTAAGATCACAGAATTGCAGAGTTGGAGAGGACTATAAGGGTCATCTAAGGGGACGAGGGTGGCGCTGTGGGTAAAAGCCTCAGTGCCTAGGGCTTGCCGATCAAAAGGTCGGCGGTTCGAATCCCTGCGGCGGGGTGCACTCCTGTTGTACGGTCCCAGCGCCTGCCAACCTAGCAGTTCGAAAGCACTCCCGGGTGCAAGTAGATAAATAGGGACCGCTTACTAGCGGGAAGGTAAACGGTGTTTCCGTGTGCGGCTCTGGCTCGCCAGAGCAGCGATGTCACGCTGGCCACGTGACCCAGAAGTGTCTGCGGACAGCACTGGCCCCCGGCCTCTTGAGTGAGATGGGCGCACAACCCTAGAGTCTGTCAAGACTGGCCCGTACGGGCAGGGGTACCTTTACCTTTACTATGAGGGTCATCTAATCCTACTCCCTGCAAATGCAGGGATCTCAGCTAAAGCATCCATGACAGATGGCCATCCAACCTCTACTTAAAAACCTCCAAAGAAGGAGAATCACCAGCTCTCGATGGAGACAGTTCCACTGTCAAACAGCTCTTACTGTCAGAAAGTTCTTCCTGATGTTGAATCGGAATCTCCTTATAACTTGAAGCTAGTGGTTCAAGTCTGGGGCAGGAGAAAACCAGCTTATACTAAGTCTGCCAGATGTGCCTGTACACAGCCTCCATCATTCCTGACCGCTGGGCCATGTTTCCTAGGCTTGACAGAAGTTGTATAGTTCAGCATTATCTGAACATGGAGTCAATAAACTAGGGACAGGGGCTGTATCTCTCTCAAAGTACCGCCAGATCAAAGAAACAAATGCGAAGGGGAAGATTAGGAGACACCCACACACACCCCATTTACAGTACTCAGAGGCAGCTGTTTGGCTTTTTGTTCACAACAGTACTCTAGAACAGGGGTCAGCAAACTTACCGCGCCTCGGGCCGGTGCCTCCAGCGCCAATTGCAGCACCGGAAATAGCTTGTTTAATTTAAAAGTCTGGAACGGATTAATCCGTTTTGCATGACTTTCTATGGGAAAGCGTGCCTTGGTTTTGGAACGCTTTGGTTTTGGGACAGACTTCCGGAACGGATTAAGTTTGAGAACCAAGGCACCACTGTACAGGTGTTTCCTAATGACACACAGCACCCTTAACAAAATACAACTCCCATGATTCTTTGGGGCAGCCAAGCCTGTTTTAAGTCCTATGACCCCAGTTTAAATGCATAGCTCAGTTGTGGCCAAAAGCAGAAGGACATGTGATTGTATCAATCTATTATTTAAGGCACTGATTCATTGTGCCAGTGGATGGAATCTAGACACATATTAAAAAAAAGTTGTGAAAATGCTTTTTAAAAAAACGTTTTGAAAAATGGGTTCAATTTCCCATAGCTCACTATCGCCATCTAGTGTTGTATTTGTATAATGCACTTTGCAGCAGACTTGAAACCTTTCCTTTGCGGCTGGCATAACCGAGTCCACAGTTTCATTGCAGAACATGCACAAACACACCAGCCAGGAAATACGGAAGTCTCGGTTCCTCTTTTTTCGAAAGGAATTGCAAAATGAACTTTTCCTTTTTCCCAACTGCTCTTCTGTTTCTCTAGGGACATGGGTGGCGCTGTGGGTTAAACCACAGAGCCTCGGACTTGCCAATCAGAAGGTCGGCAGTTCGAATCCCCGCAATGATGGGGTGAGCTCCCGTTGCGCACAAGCTATTTCCGGTGCTCCTCCGACCTGCAAGTGGGCAGCTGCGCAGTGCAGCGCCGGTAAGAGCGGGTGGCGGCAGCGGGCGCCGCCACGGACCGGATAAACGAGTCCCTCGGGCCTTATCCAGCCCACGGACCTTAGTTTGGGGATCCCTGCTCTAGAACTACCATAGTTTTGTTACTGCAAGACAATTCTTACCCTTGTTCTTCAGAAATAAACCAACGGCTCTAAACCAACTAAATCTAAATCAACGCTAAACAAAACACACATGTTCAGGAGGAGGATACCAGAAGGTGGGGCTCAAACGAGGCCTTCCAAACCATTGGGCTGTCCACTGCTGGAAACAGGACACTGGGCTAAGACGGAGCTTTGAGCCGACCCATCGCAGCAACTTCAGGCATAAGTGAAAGCAGGTTAAAGTGAAATCTTTCAATTCATTTTATTTAACAAACACTATACTTTTGAATTCTGAAGAATGTGTATTGAAGGAAAGAAAAAATAATAATTTCTTTTCTTTACACACACACACACACACACAAACAAACAGAAAAAGGAGGGGAGGCGGGAGGGAAACCAGGACAGGGATGTTAAGCAAAAACATATGTACAGAATGGAAATCAGGAAGGGAGGATGCGAAGTCTCAATGGACAGTGTCTGGGATGGGGAGTTTAAGCACACAAATTATAATCCTGAGGGAAAGGAGTGGGATGATCTACTGAGTGGCTGAGGAGGCAAGCGACCATCTGTACAAGGAAAGACCTCTGCAAACCCTCAGTGGATCTGGAGGTCTCGTGTGTGCGCGTTTTAAAAACTGCAAACGTATTGCTTCAGTTTGAGATGTTTGACCGGGTGCGGGGGAGATATATATATATATATATATATGCTTTCGTAGATTTTCACGGGTACAGGAATGCAGGTTTTGGTGTCCTCGGGTGTCTTCCCGTGTAAAAGTTGGGGTGTCTAGGCGACGTTTCGACGAGGTCTCACTCGTCATCTTCAGGCTGGTGCTTTCGGCTTCTTGTTACTGGAACAGAGCAGGATCTCAGTGTTTGAGTTCCTATAAATACTGTTGAGGAGGTGTGGTGTATAGCCTCCAATGTTCTGGGCAGAGAGGAGGTTCCCAGGCTAGTGTGCCTTTTCTTCTTTTGTTCCTTAATTACTTGAGGGATATCTTGAGTGATTTCTTGAGTGATTTCCTGAATATATATATATATATATATATGGGGGAGGAGAGCGGGGGGGGGAGTGGAAGAGCCAGGAAGTCTGGATGACTTGCCACACCTCCCTTCCTGCAGCCATCTTTTCTCCACATCGGCTTCCAAGGGACTGGGCCAGGGCTTCGCCCCCGCCGAGTGCTGTTTATCCCAGGGGTTCTTCAAGAGCCCTTCACCAGGCATGGGGGCCATCGGTGGGGTGGGATGTTCAGGGGGAGAGAAAATCAACGGACAAGAACTACTTGCCACGACCCAGCTGAACTCTTAAGCGCCTTGCTTCTCCTCCTTGGGTGAGGTCCTACACAGCAACCGTTTAGGTCTGGGGGCTTCTTTAAAATACACTCGAACTGGCTTTTCTTTAAAACACCCTGGAGAGGGGCTTTCTTTGCCCCCGTGCCACGCGCAGCCTGGAAAAGGGAGACGAGAGACGCACTCTCGGCCTGGAGTCAAGGAGGTGCCATTTCTCTGTTTGGCAATACCCCTCTAGGGCACAGTCCTTTGGAAGAGGTATTGCTTTTTGAAAACGCAACGCTCAAGAAAAGCACCACTGGTCTGGTTTTTTTAAAAAAGGACGACAGTGCTGTTCTCTCCAGCTTCATGGGAGAGAGAGCGGAAGGTGGAGGTGCCTTGAACACACATCATGGTTTGGTTTTGTTTTTCTGGGGGGGGGGGGACGACAGCAAAAGCACCCCGCGTTCCAGGTTTGCTGGGCTGGCGGACGGACAACAGGTGGGAATGGCAGGAAAGGGGGGGGGGGAAGGTAGGGCAAAGGAAACAGGACCAACTCCCCCGAGACACCGAAAGGAAAATAAAACCCTGGGCCAATTCAGTTTTCAGAGTGTGCAATAAAAGCCCACCTTGCACTGTCTTGGCCTGGTGTAAACGCACGAAACCAACAGACACACTTTTCCTTGGTCATCTGCATGGTACTGCACCAGCTCCTGGGCAGAGGGTGTGTACGTTGTGTGTGTGTGTGTGTGTGTGTGTGTGTGTGATATGAAGGGCGAGCATTTCCTCGCTTGCCAGCAACGAAAGTCAAGAGCAGACGTAGGCAAGCGATCCGAGGCCAGGCAGAGCAGAAGGGGGCAATATTTTAAAAGAGTTCACGGATACACAAGGGCGTGCGCTTTGGGGGGACAAAGGGGGAGACGTATCAAAGCAGCTGGAAGTCCATAGGCAATTTTTTAAAAGACAACAGTCACCTGCATGCTCCCCACCACCATGACTGAGCTACACCTGAATTTCTGTTTGTTTGTCTTAAAACCGAGGTAGTTGGGTAGAAACAATAATAATAATAATAATAAAAAGTTCCTCCACCTGGCATTTCTGTTCTGGAAAGGGCCATTGTGCCCCCCCCCAACCCGCCGGCCCGTCCACTCCTAGCCCCCCCCCCGCCCCCTGGCAAAAAAAGCTGTTTTGTTCCCCAAAACACCCAACTCAAGCTAAAGCCCTGGTGAGATTAAAGAGGGTGTTGGGACGGGGAGACACACAGCCCTTTTCGCCTTCCAAAACACACCAAGTTATTGCACTTCAAAAGAAAGGGGGGAAAAAAGACAACAGGTTTGTGGTTCAAGCCCATTCCGCATTCCGACACCCATCCCCACCTCCCACCTCCCCAATGGCTTTGTTCAACTTAAAAAAAGGGGGGCGTGGGGAGTAACAGGGAATCAGTATGTAAGAATTCTACATTATTTTCGGAAGAAGCTAAAAAGAGTTCTTTACATGAGGTTCTCTCCCGAGATGCTCCAAGGAACTCTAAGCCATCTTGGTTTCAAAGTCTAGGTCCATCTTTCGCCGGCTCCCCGCCCGAAGCCCTTTCCTGACGTGCCCATGGGACGGGGGGCAGTGGAGGGGGGGACCAGGGAAACCTGCTGGTTCTAGGAGCCTCCGGGCATCGACGCAAAGGGCAACAAACCCACAGCACTCCCTTAAAACGTCCAGCGAGGGGTTTCGCACGTGTCAGAGAAAGGGAAAGAGAGAGATTGAGAAGGAGTCAGGAATGGTTGTCGAACAAGGCAAGACCAAAGAGACACATGCCGCTTTTGGGAGGCCCAGAAGAGTTCAGGTTGCCCGCCGGCGCTCAGACATGCTCCGAGCAGCTGGAACCAGGTCATCCAAGAAGCAACAGGGGGGCGGAGAGGAGAGCAGGGGGTCGGGGGCGTGAGGAAGGAGAGGCGAGCCAGTGGCCCATTCCCGACACGACTCCTCCATGCAAGAAAGGTGTGTTCCGTCCCGGCCCTGATTCTCGAGGCGGTGCAAGCTGAGCTGGCAAAAGACCCCAGAAAGAGGATGGCTCGCCGGGCGGCGTCTTCCAGCCACGCAGGAGCTCCGCCAACGTCGCCGCCACGCCCTCGCCCCCGGCAGGCCTTCTTAATTTTTTTCTTTTCTTTCTTTCTTTTTTTTTTAAAAAAAATTAACTTGGAACTTGGAAGTCACAGGGGGCAGCTTTGCAAGAGGGCGAGATGGAGGGGGGGGAAGGGAGAGAAAGCCCCCTCTTCCCACGTCTGAATAAGCACCAAGGTATTCAAGCTTTTCCCACGCGGAGGACCCGGAGCGCCCCCTGCAGTCAGCAGGCGGATGCCAAGCCGTTCTTGTATAGGCGGGGCAGTTTCCTTTTGGGTCCGCCGTCGTCGTCCTCCTCTTCGTCGTCGTCGTCCTCTTCCTCGGAGGAGGAGCTGTCCAGCGTCAAGTCCACCACGTCGGCGGGGACTTTGCCGTTCTCCACGCTGGGGGCGGGAGGCGGCACACCGTTGGCCTCCGAAGTGCCTCCTGGAAGCAGGGGAAGGAGAACCGGGGGGAATTAACATGCATTATTATGTTAATCATTATCATCATCGTTATAGAATCATAGAGTTGGAAGAGACCACAAGGGCCATCGAGTCCAAACCCCTGCCAAGCAGGAAACACCATCAGAGCACTCCTGACATATGGTTGTCAAGCCTCTGCTTAAAGACCTCCAAAGAAGGAGACTCCACCACACTCCTTGGCAGCAAATTCCACTGTCAAACAGCTCTTACTGTCAGGAAGTTCTTCCTCCTAATGTTTAGGTGGAATCTTCTTTCTTGTAGTTTGGATCCATTGCTCCGTGTCCGCTTCTCTGGAGCAGCAGAAAACAACCTTTCTCCCTCCTCTATGTGACGTCCTTTGATATATTTGAACATGGCTATCATATCACCCCTTAACCTCCTCTTCTCCAGGCTAAACATGCCCAGCTCCCTTAGCCGTTCCTCATAAGGCATCGTTTCCAGGCCTTCCCTTGATCTAGATGCTATACTCCTATTGATGCAGTCCAGTTATCATCTTCCTAAAATAGGTATTTCTATTAGGTACAGTGGTACCTCTGGTTGCGAACGGAATCTGTTCCATAGGCCCGTTCGCAACATGAAAAGAGTGCAAACTGAAGCGTCATATCTGCGCAAGGGGCACGGCGCAATTTGGAGCTTGTGCGCATGTGCAAAGCGCGATTTAGCACTTGTGGGGGGCCAGACTATATTCTGAGGGGGGGGGGGGGATGAACGAATTCCAATACCCCACAACTAACCCAGAGATGCATTTTAAATAAATGGACACATTTTACTCATGTAAAAACACACTGATTCCTGGACAGTTTGTGGGCCGGATTTAGAAGGCGATTGGGCTGGATCTGGCCCCGGGGCCTTAGTTTGCCTACCCATGGGCACGTCCTTCAGTGGGTCTACTCTGATCAGGCAGGAGTAACGTTGGGTGCAGCTGAAACTTTCAAAGCTCTGCGGCACCAGGGTTGCTGGCCCTTTGGTCCCCTTTTAGGAAGGAAACACAGCAGTGACCAGCAAATACGTTTAGACTCACCTGTGGACCCACCTACAACTAAAATTGGACACTGGGGGCTGTAGCTCCTCTCCTTCTCTGCTTTGATAGGGCACCAGGAGCCGTCCACCAAGTATTCAATCTCGTCGGCATCTTCGCATTCCGTCAAAATCTTCGACAAGAGCCTGTGGGGGAAGAGACAGCACAGCTGCCAATTTAATTCTGAAATGTGTCAAGTATGCACTTCCAGAGTTAACGCTAAATACAATACGTCAGGAAAATGAAGTCACCAGAGGGCCATGAAAATTTGTGTCCCGGGCTTTTTAGACTCACCTATCCATGTACTGGGGACGTGGGTGGCACTGTGGGTTAAACCACAGAGCCTAGGACTTGCCGATCAAAAGGTCGGCGGTTCGAATCCCCACAATGACGGGGTGAGCTCCCGTTGCTCTGTCCCAGCTCCTGCCAACCTAGCAGTTCGAAAGCACACCAAAGTGCAAGTAGATAAATAGGTACCGCTCCAGCGGGAAGGTAAACGGCGTTTCTGCGTGCTGCTCTGGTTCGCCAGAAGCGGCTTAGTCATGCTGGCCACATGACCCGGAAGCTGATCCCTTGGCCAGTAAAGCGAGATGAGCGCCGCAACCCCAGAGTCGGTCACGACTGGACCTAACGGTCAGGGGTCCCTTTACCTTTTTACCCATGTACTATGTGAAACCAAAGGGGCACATTGGTTGCCGAATGTGAAATATACGCCAGATGTGAAATATCTCTAATGTAATGTAAATATACGCAGACACATATGAGGATGATTAGGTTTATCATGATGTTTTTAAATGAAAGTCGCTTGGAGATCTTGTTAGAAAGCGACACATCAATATCCTAATTCCTCACATAAGGCTTTGCCTCTCTTTAAAGCCCAGAGATGAAAAGAAGACAAAAGCCCCTACCAGAGAAGAATGACAAACTAAGCTGTTGGTCTATGCCGAAATGGCAAAACTTGACGAGGAAGCTCAGGAACCAAGAAGACCAAAACTTCAATAAAGAATGGGGGGAAATTATAATTTACTTGAGAGACCACTGTAAGCAGATAAAAACATTAGCAGGTTTGCACTTGCAATGCAGAAGATATTATGGATCAACTGGAGAGACATAAAACTTGGATGGTGAAATAATACACAGTTGAAAAGGTTTATAATAGGACCCATGGAGGGGCAGGTGGGAAGCCTAGAGATTCGGAGAAGTCTCCAAATATGGATATATATTTTGTATTGTTATAACTCTGAAGTTGTAACCCTGAAGGAGCGTCTCCACCCCCATTGTTCTGCCCGGACACTGAGGTCCAGCTCCGAGGGCCTTCTGGCAGTTCCCTCGCAGCGAGAAGCCAAGTTACAGGGAACCAGGCAGAGGGCCTTCTCGGTAGTGGCGCCCTCCCTGTGGAACGCCCTCCCACCAGATGTCAAAGAGAAAAACAACTACCAGATTTTTAGAAGACATCCGATGGCAGCCCTGTCTAGGGAAGCTTTTAATGTTTAATAGGTTACTGTATTTTAATATTCCGTTGGAAGCTGCCCAGAGTGGCTGGGGAAACCCAGCCAGATGGGCGGGGTATAAATAATAATAATACAGTGGTGCCTCGCAAGACGAAAAGAATCCGTTCCGGGAGTCTTTTCGTCTTGCGGTTTTTTCGTCTTGCGAAGCAAGCCCATTGACGGAGTAGCGCTATTAGCGCTATTGACATTTTAAGGGCTAAAAACGGCTTTTTAAGGGGTGGGGGATTAGCGGTTTTGCTGCTAAAATGCTTTTAGCAGCTTAGCGATTCAGAATAAGGGGTTTTAGAGCAAAAAAAAAATTCAATTTTTTTCGTCATTTTTCGTCTTGCGAAGCAAGCCCATAGGGAAATTCGTCTTGCGAAGCGCCTCTGCAGACGGAAAACCCTTTCGTCTTGCGGGTTTTCCGTCTTGCGAGGCATTCGTCTTGTGGGGCACCACTGTAATAAGTATTATTATACTTCGTTTAGCCAGGAGGAGAGAAGACCGAGAGATGAAGTGAGATCCATCTTCAAAGATCTGCATGGTTGCTGCATGGAAGATGGAGCAAGCTTGCTTGCTTGTCTGCTGCTGTTCCAGGGGTCAGGAACCAAACCAACGGATTCAGAGGACGAGAGATGAGATTCTGACAAAACACCAGAAAGAACTTTCGAAGAGGAAGAGCTGTCTGACCGTGGATTCCCTCAGAAGGCGGTGGCCTCTCCTTCCTTGGAGGTTTTCGAACAGATGGCCGTCCATCAGGCAATTCTTCCATTATGTTCCCTGCATTGCAGGGGGTTGGACCAGGTGACCCAACTCTGCGGTTCTGTTATTCTAAGGCAGGCCTCAAGACCATAGCTGTCAACCATCCCTTATTTGGCGGGGATGTCCCTTATCCCAGCGCCATGTCCCGCTGCTGCCCCTTATTGATGATGTCCCTTAAATTTCCCGGGTTTCAAAGGAAGCAGCTCCTCTCCCTCCCTCCCTGCCGGCCAGGGAGGAGGGAGGCTCCAGCTGTGATGCTTGGCTGCGTTGCTCACCCAATAAGGAGTCTAAGAACAACTGGGGAGTGGAGCTTGCAGGCCTTGTGCCGATCAAATCGGCCGCGTTGCCTGGGGACTCGCCTTTGCTCAGCGCCTCCCAGCGGAGAGGGGATGGTGGTTTCCTTTGCTGCATCCCCTTTGCCGGGTTGCTGCGCTGTGGGAACCACCGCTTGAGGCTTCGTTTGGCTGCTGGCTGGGCTTTCTGCCTTTGGCTCGGAGGGGCTCAGAAGTCGAACATACCTGTGCTTGGAAAATCCCTTCTTTCGACTGCTTATCCCTTATTTTCGAGGCTGCTGGTCCCTTATTTTCAAATCTGTAAGTTGACAGCTATGCTCAAGACACACACACAGGTATAAAGAGAGAGCTGCTTCCGACGAGGCAATCAGCTCAACTCACCCATCAATCATCAGCTGGTCGTAAGTGGCCGGTTTGTCACAAACTGGGCACATCCAGGTAGGCTTCTTCTCATTCATCTGCAGGTAGAAAACGGCGTCGAAACACTGGAGATGAGCGCAGGTCTCTGCCCGACACGGCACCGACAGACGCATCTTCACAAGCTTTGGAGAGAAAGGTGAGGAACGTTATGAACGGCCTCGGTCCAGTATACCTGAAGGAGCGTCTCCACCCCCATCATTCTGCCCGGACACTGAGGACCAGCACTGAGGGCCTTCTGGTGGTTCCCTCACTGCGAGAAGCCAAGTTACAGGGAACCAGGCAGAGGGCCTTCTCGGTGGTGGCGCCCGCCCTGTGGAACACCCTCCCACCAGATGTCAAAGAGAACAACAACTACCAGACTTTTAGAAGACATCTGAAGGCAGCCCTGTTTAGGGAAGCTTTTAATATTTGATGTATTATAGTATTTTAATTTTTTTTGGAAGCCTGCCCAGAGTGGCTGGGGAAGCCCAGCCAGATGGGTGGGGTATAAATAAATTATTTACATTCATTCATTTATTTATTTTTTATTCTTATTATTCTTATTATTATTATTATTAAGCCCCAGAATGGACCAAAAGGAGGAAGGCCTGGGGCAGCTCTTTTAGCGCTCTAAGAACCACTGTCAGCCTGAGGGCCACACTTACTTCTAGACAGCCTCCCGGGGGCCACCTGGTGGTGGTAGGCGGGGCCTGAGCAAAGGTGGGCGGAGCAACAGATGCAAATGTTTCCCTTTGTATAGAAGGCGAATTCCTACACACACACACACCCCTCCAAACTCCATCCAGGCAAGGAAGAGGCCTTTTCAGATTTCAATGGCACATTCTAGCCATGTAGAGGCACTCAAGGAGAGTGCAGAGCAGTGGGGGGGGGGAGTGCTACCCCCTTTTAAAATTGGGTGGCGCTGTGGGTTAAACCACAGAGCCTAGGACTTGCCGATCAGAAGGCTGGCGGTTTGAATCCCCGCGACGGGGTGAGCTCCCGTTGCTCGGTCCCTGCTCCTGCCAACCTAGCAGTTCGAAAGCATGTCAAAGTGCAAGTAGATAAATAGATACCGTTCCAGCGGGAAGGTAAACAGCATTTCCATGCGCTGCTCTGGTTTGCCAGAAGCGGCTTAGTCATGACCCGGAAGCTGTACGCCAGCTCCCTCGGCCAGTAAAGTGAGATGAGCGCCGCAACCCCAGAGTCGTCCGCGACTGGACCTAACGGTCAGGGGTCCCTTTAAGGACAGGGATATGCCTTTGCTGAGCAAAGCCCAGCTTCCAAAGGGAGGATGGAAGACTCAGTAGCCTCAAGGAGCTTGAAAACAGCAGAGATCTATTTATTAAATTTATATACCACCCTTCCTCCGAAGATCTCGGGGAGATTCCCAACAGGGTTGTTGTGGAGATTAAATGAAGAGTGGGGAAAACCAGGAATGCCACCTTGATATAAATGGGATAAGCAAATAATAAACTTTCCAAGGCTACTGGACTTAAGGAAATCTTAAAAGTGCAATGGCACCTTCTCACCAATCTGCTGTTCCCAAGGCATGCGAGCTGTGCTGTGGCTGCCACCTCTAAACACACACACACACACACACACACACACACAGAGCAAGCGCTTTACAACACAACATGGATCACTTACCGGGCATATGAGAGACACTCTGACACCAGTGGTGGCGATTTCGCTTTCTGGATCCAGGCGAAGCTTCTCTTTAACTACAGTTGTTGAGTCGGGGGGAGAATATGTGCAAGAAGAGAAGAGAGGGAACAAAGCGGTGGTCCTTTGTTAGCGACTTTCACGACTCCCCAGGGAACGGAGAAATCCGGCAGTGGAAGAATCTGTCTCGTTCCCTCCCTCGACCTGCTTCTGCCCAAGACAAAGGGCCCCCTAGACAGGTGTTTTACGGCAGGTACACTCCACAACATGTTTTTTGGCACAATCATTGTGAGCTAGCGGTTGGGTTTGTTATGATTTATCGGTTGTGCTGAGGCTCTTCCCCAATAGCATGCTGTTCAGAGGGGCTACAGCGATATAATAATAATAATAATAATAATAATAATAATAATAATAATAATAATAATAATTCATATCCTGCCCACCTGGCTGGGTTTCCCCAGCCACTCTGGGCTGCTCCCAACAGAATATTAAAAACACAAATACACTGGTACCTCGGGTTAAGTACTTAATTCATGCCGGAGGTCCGTTCTTAACCTGAAACTGTTCTTAACCTGAAGCACCACTTTAGCTAATGGGGCCTCCCGCTGCTGCCACGCCGCCACTGCACGATTTCTGTTCTTATCCTGAAGCAAAGTTCTTAACCCGAGGTAATATTTCTGGGTTAGTGGAGTCTGTAACCTGAAGTGTATGTAACCTGAAGCGTGTGTAACCCGAGGTACCACTGTAACATCAAACAATAGAAACTTCCCTAAACAGGGCTGCCTTCAGATGTCTTCTAAAAGTCTGATAGTTGTGTATCTCCTTGAGATCTAATGGGAGGGCGTTCCACAGGGCGGGTGCCACTACCGAGAAGGCCCTCCGCCTGGTTCCCTGTAACCTCACTTCTCGCAGGGAGGGAACCGCCAGAAGGCCCTCGGAGCTGGACCTCAGTGTCCAGTCTGGACGATGGGGGTGGAGATGCTCCTTCAGGTATACTGGCCCTTTGAGGCCGTTTAGGGCTTTAAAGGTCATCACCAGCACTTTGAATTGTGCTTGGAAATGTCCTGGGAGCCAACGTAGGTCTTTCAGGACCAGTGTTATATGGCCTCGGCGGCCGCTCCCAGCACAACACACATCAGCCAGAACATCTGCGGCATCAAATGTTTGCGTGATCTCAGCAGGAGGATACCGGATATGCACTGACTGGGAGTGATAGAACCGTGAGCACACAGGATTGAGAATGCACGGTTACAGTGGTACCTCAGGTTAAGTACTTAATTCGTTCTGGAGGTCCATACTTAACCTGAAACTGTTCTTAACCTGAAGCACCACTTTAGCTAATGGGGCCTCCCGCTGCTGCCGCCGCGCCGCCAGAGCACGATTTCTGTTCTCATCCTGAAGCAAAGTTCTTAACCCAAGGTACTATTTCTGGGTTAGCGGAGTCTGTAACCTGAAGCGTATGTAACCTGAAGCGTATGTAACCCGAGGTACCACTGTACTTAACAACACACCCTGTAGAATTCTATCTGTGCTATTTTATCCACACAATCAGGACAGATTTCAGGAACCAGAGAGTTGCACTGAAAAATACAACTTCCTAGTCGTCTGGCCTTCCCAAATGGCAACTAGGACAATCTGTTTTGGCAACTGCAACACTGGTTTAAGGAGCCATTTTGCACCTCGTTTACATACCTGAGTTTCTAACACTGGCTCGGGGCGGCGAACCGGCAGCCTTCTGGAGACTGCCAGATTGCAACTCCCGATCTGCAGAATTCCCTTCTTCATGTACCTCCCCCCCCCCCCCCCAGGAGCACGATACCCTTAATTTCAGGGCCGTGGGTTCGAAAATATTCCTGCATTGCATGGCCTTCAGGGGTCCCTTGAGACACTACGATTCTACAGTTCCCTGAGAAGCGTGCCAACGGCCGAACTCACCAAGTGCCTTGCACAGCTCTGGGTGCTTAATGCCGATTACTCTCAACCTCTGGAGCAGCTCTGCCGACGTCATCTGTCTCACGAGGAAGAGGCCCACGGAATAACTCTAAAGAGCGGGATAGGAACAGAGGGGTTGTGAGAAAGCGCAGGGCAGGGCAAGCTTCCTTGGTCTTTCAAAGCAGCCCTCCTATCACCTTGCAAAGGATCCTTCCTGTGTTTCGGTTCCTGTGCTTATCCTCTTTCCCCGAAAGTAAGACATCCCCCGAAAATAAGACCTACCGTGTTTTTCGCTCCATAAGACACACTTTTCCCCTCTTAAAATCTAAGGGGAAATGTCTGTGCGTCTTATGGAGTGAATGTGTGGTCCCTGGGGCTGGGGGGGGGGCTGGGCTTCCCCCGCCAGCCCCACAAGTTTAGGGAGCAGTGGGAAGACTGGGAGCAGCCTTTCTGCTGCTCCCCAACCTGCTTTTTGGGGCTGGGGGAAACCTGGGCTTCCCCCACCAGCCCCACAAGCTCTGGGAGCAGCGGGGAGCAGTCAGTGATGGGCTGCCCTTCTCCCTCCTCGGGGAAAAGCCTGCAAGCGCCGCGCACACGCTACATGCGGCTCATGAAAGGGAGCACTGAGCAGAGCCTGGGATGCATACAGGCTCTGCTCAGCGCTCCCTTTAAATACAGGAATTTGTTTCTAAATGGGAGGTTTTCAAAGAATATCTGAAAAATAAATATAGTAGTTTATATTCTGTTGCAGCATTCGAGGAACTTCAGCAATAGTTGTAAGGTAGATATAAGAAATTAGATTTAATGAGAATAAGTTTAATTATAAAAAAAATGTGTATTGGCAATAAGTAATATGAATTTGAAGTATGGAATAGACGGGAGGTTGGGTCTTTAGTGTTAAGACCAATAGATGTTTTATTGCTTGCTAAGAATATTATGTGTCTATGGTTATTTTTGTAATTTGTGTATAATTTGGTATTTGCGTTTTTTGTTTGTTTGTTTTTCTTGTTGTATAAATAAAAAACTTTTTAAAAAAATAAATAATATTTTTTTTCTTGAACTCCCCCCCCCCAAAAAAAAAGCAGGTGCGCCTTACGGAGCGAAAAATACGGTATTTCCAGTTTTGCCTCTCACTGTAATATAAGGCATCCCCCCCAAATAAGACCTCCCCGATAATAAGGCCTCCCCCAAACATAAGGCCTTCCCGGAATATAAGGCCCCCAAAGCTACCGTAAGGCGCCTGATTCCCCTGGACCATAGTGGCGGGCGCCGCCACGCAGCTCACTGATTGGCTGCAGCGCAGCCGGAGCTGTTCAGGCAGTGTGAGGTCTCTTTAAATCAGAGAGCCCACTGCCAGGATAAGCTGCCGCCTGCTGCTCGCTCTGGCTGACTCACAATTAGACAATAAATGTGCACCGTGTTCTTCTTCATGGAAAAATAAGACATCCCCTGAAAATAAGACCTAGCGCACCTTTGGGAGCAAACATTAATATAAGACACTGTCTTATTTTCGGGGAAATGGTATTATTTGAACCAGGGGAGGGGAACCAAAATGGTCAAAGGCCTGGAAACGATGCCTTATGAGGAACGGCTAAGGGAGCTGGGCATGTTTAGCCTGGAGAAGAGGAGGTTAAGGGGTGATATGATAGCCATGTTCAAATATATAAAAGGATGTCACATAGAGGAGGGAGAAAGGTTGTTTTCTGCTGCTCCAGAGAAGCGGACACGGAGCAATGGATCCAAACTACAAGAAAGAAGATTCCACCTAAACATTAGGAAGAACTTCCTGACAGTAAGAGCTGTTCGACAGTGGAATTTGCTGCCAAGGAGTGTGGTGGAGTCTCCTTCTTTGGAGGTCTTTAAGCAGAGGCTTGACAACCATATGTCAGGAGTGCTCTGATGGTGTTTCCTGCTTGGCAGGGGGTTGGACTCGATGGCCCTTGTGGTCTCTTCCAACTCTATGATTCTATGATTCTAACCTCCAGACTTGGCGGCAAATGCAGCCCCTCTAGGCCATATACCCTCCTGAGCCACACCTCTCATTGGCCTTGCTTTGCCCACCCGCTCCTTGTGCCAGGCTAGAATGTGTTTCCTGACCATGCTTCCTGCTTTCCTGGGTGGAGAAACGTGAGAGCGGCGGAACTAGCTGACTGTGCAAAGGCAAAATTCGCTTCTCCTGCTCTGCCCATTATTGACCCTCTCAGGGCGTGCGATCAAGTGAAGAAGCCTGGGTGCCTGACCTCTCCACCATCTGGAGGAGAATGCCTGGAGAGCACTGGATCTTCAATGTTTTGACAGTATTATCACATCCTGTAGAATTCTATCAGCTATACAACGGTACCTTGGTTTACGGACTTAATCCGTTCCGGAAGTCTGTTCTTAAACCAAAGCGTGCTTTCCCATAGCAGATTTGCAATTTACAAATGGAACACACTCAACATGTTCTGCTTCCAAGGCAAAGCTCACAAACCAAAACTGTTGTGGTTCTGGACAGTTAAGAGTTAACACTCCAGGAAGCGTTCTTATTCACTGGGTGCATTGCCCACATGACCTGGGCATTTTTCCTTCGATCTGTGCTCTGTGGGGGCTGAGCTCTCTCTGAAGAGCAGTCTGTCTGAGAATGTGAGCAAGATAGTTTCGTTTTTGTTAGACAGAATCTAGCATGCAGCTAGATTCTGTAGGTTTTTCTTTTCTGTTTTTGAATGCTTCTAAAGAGCGTTAGAATAGAAGCACTGGTGTCAAGCTGAATTATTGGAAACATCACATCGACAGAGACCATAGCTGTCAACTTACAGATTTGAAAACAAAGGACCAACAGCCTCGAAAATAAGGGATCAGCAGCCAAAATAAGGGATCAACAATTACTTTGATAAAATGCATATTTTGTTTCGTGCAAATGGCTTTAGATACCTATTAGGTCCATAAATGACCATATAGCATATATTCAACACACACAAAAGCAACAATTTGTTGTTGACAAAGCACAGCTGGACCTAGAAAGGGCCCCATTACCTTCAGTAGCTTATTTAAGGGACAACATCAATAAGGGACAGCAGTGGGACATGGCGCTGGGATAAGGGACTGTCCCGCCAAATAAAGGACGCTTGACAGCTATGACAAAGACAAGCCATTTTACGCTGTGTGTGAACTCTGCTATCATCCTGCAAGGGCCGTCGCAGCAGACTCAGTGGGCAAAAGGATTTATGACCCACAAACTTTAACAAAAAGACCTACATCTGGGTTTGCAGCGTTCTTAATCCAAGTTGTTCATAAACTAAGTTGTTCTTAAACCAAGATACCGCTGTATTTTATCTGCACAATTGGAATGAATTTCAGGAACCCAAATGCTTTTTCTGTGTGGCCTAAGCAGGAACAGGGAATAATGTCACAGTGAATTGCCGTCGCTTGTCTTCGCTTAGCCCAGCCCACTGCCCTGCTCACTGTTGTGAAGAATATTCTTACATTACCAGTGGTCTGTGTCACCACTGAGAAAAAGAGGTCGGAGGAACGCCATTATACATGTGGACTGTCCTAATTAAACCTCACAACAATTTCATAATTATCAGTCTATGTATTTCTAATAGTATAACCAAATCAGTAATTTTTGATATAACTGTAAAAAACTTCTCTGGAAATTTATCATTCCAAAAATGAAAACCTCCATCTGCTTGTAAATGTTAAGCTTATACTAGCAAGAATGAGTCTTTCTGGAAAAAAAATAAATGATTTAAATCAAGCCTTACTGACTAGAGATTTAAGTTGTGATTTAAATCGATTTGATATAAATTAGGGTTCAGCAAACTTTTTCAGCAGGGGGCCGGTCCACTGTCCCTCAGACCTTATGGGGGGCAGACTATATTTTGGAAAAAAAAGAACTAATTCCTATGCCCCACAAAGAACCCAGAGATGCATTTTAAATAAAAGCAAACATTCTGCTCATGTAAAAACACACTGATTCCCACACCACCCGCGGGCCAGATTGAGAAGGTGCTTGGGCCAGATCCGGCCCCCGGGCCTTACTTTGCCTACCCATGATTTAAATCAAATCCACTCTGTCCTGAGCCAAGGTTGTGACAGTCACACAAGGGGTGGCCAATCAGCACTTTGCACAGCCGGCTTCTTAAAGGAACAGGGAGAGTCAGCAGCTCAACTCAGTTTTGACACTGGCACACCTACCGAAAGAGGGAGTGCATAACCACACCCGGCCACAGATGAAAACACGTCTGCATATGCAAAACAGGACAAACATTTAAGGGAGGAGGAGGAGAGGGGCAGCGGCAATTTTGCGACTGCCCGCCCAACTTGCCCCGCACCTTTCCGTAATTGCCCCAGATGACGGTGATGCGGTTGGTTGCGGAAGACAGGTACATGAGGTGAGTGAGGTTGATGGGACGACACGGCCGCTTGGGCTCCACACCTGGTTTGTTGGAGGGATAATAGCCCTGGAAAGAAAGAGGGAGAGGTGTCGGTTTCGTTGCCAGCAAAAGACACAAATCACGCACACACCCGAAAAGCAGGAAGCAGCCAATGATGTAAACAAAGAAGAAGAAGAATGCATCTCCAAGATGCCCGTCTTTTGCTAAATTTCTGCTCAAGAACCTTCAAGGGCTTATCTGTGTGTCTGCAATCTGCTCACAAACCGTCCATTTCAAAGACCCTGCAGGGCACAAGATTCCCAGCAAGGACATTGAAGAAAAGCCACCCCAAACTGGATGCAGCTGGATATAATAATGTAATAGTAATAATTTATTACTTATACCCTGCCCATCTGGCCGGGCCACCCCAGCCACTCTGGGCGGCTCCCAACAGAATATTAAAAACAAGATCAAACATCAAGCATTAAAAACTTCCCTAAACAGGACTGCCTTCAGATGTCTTCTAAAAGTCAGATAGTTGTTTATTTCCTCAACATCTGATGGGAGGGCGTTCCACAGGGCGGGCGCCACTACCAAGACGGACCTCTGCCTGTTTCCCTGTAACCTCACTTCTTGCAGGGAGGGAACCGCCAGAAGGCCCTCGGAGCTGGACCTCGGTGTCCGGGCTGGACGATGGGGGTGGAGACGCTCCTTCAAGGATATTGGGCCGAGGCTATTTAGGCTGCAGGCTTCCTCAACCTCGGCCCTCCAGATGTTTTGAGACAATTCCCATCATCCCTGACCACTGGTCCTGCTAGCTAGGGATCATGGGAGTTGTAGGCCAAAAACATCTGGAGGGCCAAGGCTGAGGAAGCCTGGTTTAGGGCTTTGAAGGTCAGCACCAACACTTTGAATTGTGCAAAACTCTGCCTCATCCGGGGAGGCTGGCTATGGTTGAGGACAAAGTCTTCGCCTGGAGAAAGCGGTGGCAGCTTTCACCTCTGCAAATGATGAGACAGCCCACCCTCCCTGCTGCTGACGGGTGGTATGAAATGCCAACGGAAGGCAGCCCATCTCACAAAAAATGGGCACCACAGTTCAAGAAGGACACTGACAAACTGGAACGTTTGTTCCAGAGGAGGGCAACCAAAATGGTCGAAGGCCTGGAAACGATGCCTTATGAGGAACGGCTAAGGGAGCTGGGCATGTTTAGCCTGGAGAAGAGGAGGTTAAGGGGGGATATGATAGCCATGTTCAAATATATAAAAGGATGTCACCTAGAGGAGGGAGAAAGGTTGTTTTCTGCTGCTCCAGAGAAGCGGACACGGAGCAATGGATCCAAACTACAAGAAGGAAGATTCCACCTCAACATTAGGAAGAACTTCCTGACAGTAAGAGCTGTTTGACAGTGGAATTTGCTGCCAAGGAGTGTGGTGGAGTCTCCTTCTTTGGAGGTCTTTAAGCAGAGGCTTGACAACCATATGTCAGGAGTGCTCTGATGGTGTTTCCTGCTTGGCAGGGGGTTGGACTCGATGGCCCTTGTGGTCTCTTCCAACTCTATGATTCTATGACACCCCTGTCCTCTTCTGTACGAGTTTCAGAGGATTTGGGTTTACTTACCGGGACAGAACAGTAACTATGGTTCACTTTCACAGCGATGTTTGGGGGATACTGGTCTTCCTGAGGGCATCTGGTATCTGTGTAGCAGATTCTGCGGGGGAAAGAAAGCAAAGGCTCTAGACCAGTCGTTCCCATGCTTCTTTGCTCAGTTCCACAAACCCATCCCCAGTTCCCCCTAAAATGCGTTATTCAGAATAGCGGTTTGCAAAGGTAAAGGACCCCTGGACGGTTAAGTCCAGTCAAAGGCGACTATGGGGTTGTGGCGCTCATCTCGCTTTCAGGCCGAGGGAGCCAGCGTTTGCCCACAGACAGATTTCCAAGTCATGTGGCCAGCAGGACTAAACCACTTCTTGCACAATGGAACACCGTGACAGAAACCAAAACGCATGGAAATGCTGTTTACCTTCCTGCCACAGCAGTATCTATTTATCTACTTGCCCTGGCGTGCTTTCAAACTGCTAGGTTGGCAGGAGCTGGGACAGAGCAACGGGAGCTCACTCCGTTGCAGTGATTCAAACTGCCAATCTTCTGATCAGCAAGCCCAAGAGGCTCAGTGGTTTAGACATTTCACAGAGCCTAGGGCTTGCCGATGAGAAGGCTGGTGGTTTGAATCTCCATGACGGGGTGAGCACCCGTTGCTCGGTCTCAGCTCATGCTCACCTAGCAGTTCGAAAGCACGTCAAAGTGCAAGTAGATAAATAGGTACCACTCCGGCGGGAAGGTAAGCAGCGCTTCCGTGCGCTGCTCTGGTTTGCCAGAAGCGGCTTAGTCATGCTGGCCACATGACCCCAGAGTCATCCACGACTGGACCCAACGGTCAGGGGTACCTTTACCTTCATTTCAACATGTGTAGGAAAATGAGAGTACAGTAGTACCTCAAGTTAATAACTTAATTCCTTCTGGAGCTCCGTTCTTAACCTGAAACTGTTCTTAACCTGAGGTACCACTTTAGAAAATGGGGCTACCACGTGATTTCTATTCTCATCTTGAAGCAAAGTTCTTAACCCGAGGTTCTATTTCTGGGTTAGAGGAGTCTGTAACCTGAAGCATCAGTAACCTGAAGCGTCTGTAACCCAAGGTACCACTGTACCCCTAAACATTTTTTTGGAAACGCTGAATTAGCCTCTGCAAATGTATCATAGGCCTGTGCCCCAGGCTGCGTACACTGCAAAAAATAACCCCGTGAACTGTAGTTTGCCCACCACACAGCTACACCTCCCAGAAACCTTGACAAACTGCGGCTTGTAGGATTCTCTGGGGGGGGGGGGGCTTAAATGTGACTTAAATGCACTGTACGGAAGCAGCCCCGGTCTCTTGGAAACCTAGCCGTCACCTTCAAAAGCTCAAGGCCCTTCCTCGTGATCAGGAGTGGCCATGGAAAACAAGCAGATGCACAGACAAGCTGCGACCTTGTGAATCAGCAGAAACTTTGCGTTAGGAGAGGGAGACTGGGGCCCAGGGAAGCCGCTTGCAAGCTTGTCAGACAAGGATCTCTTCCGATGACACTACTGCCTGGCTTTTGTAATATTCCTCCCCACCCTCACCCGCTGCCCCCATCTCAGGGGCTTTAATTAGCAGCCGCAGCGTTCAGACTTACCTGAGAACTACCTGGACTGATCTCACACCTGGTTGCAGCTCCCTGACAAATGAAAACAAGACAAACATCCCCTCCAGGTTAAGCATCTGTGTTCACAGAGAAGGGAAACGTTTATCGCAAGAGTAACAAACCCAAGACCGACCCCAGGATTTTTCAGCGGGGACACCCTTAAGAATTTTGGTTTGTCAGCTTAGATTCTGTTCTCTGACGTTGTTCGTTCCCAATTTGCAGACCAGAGGCCAAAAGCTCTGCTGGAGGGTTTGTCACTTGAATGTGGGACAATTACCGTATTTTTTGCTCTATAAGACTCACTTTTTCCCTCCTAAAAAGTAAGGGGAAATGTGTGTGCGTCTTATGGAGCGAATGCAGGCTGCGCAGCTATCCCAGAAGCCAGAACAGCAAGAGGGATCACTGCTTTTGCTGCGCAGCGATCCCTCTTGCTGTTCTGGCTTCTGAGATTCAGAATATTTTTTTTCTTGTTTTCCTCCTCCAAAAACTAGGTGCGTCTTGTGGTCTGGTGCGTCTTATAGAGCGAAAAATACGGTAACTCAAACGCACTTCGGAACAAATGTCACAAGATGCATCCATAGCAAAGGGGTCCCACTCTCAGGACAATGGCCAGAGGGTCAGCTGCGGGCTGTTGCCTGCCCACCGGCTCCAGATGCCAGCTCGCGAGACCTGGAGAAAGGCTTAACCCAGGTAAAAACCTCAGTAGGGAAAAAGGAAGTCTCCGGTCAAAGGGGAAACCGGATAGGGAAAGGCTAGGAACCCCAGCAGAATACCTGGAATTTCTGATGAGCTCCACTTGCCTCGGCGTCAGGGCAAAGACACACGGGCTCTCCTGTAGCTTCTCGTTGTTCTGCGGGACTGAACACAGGGAACAGAGAAGGAGGTCAAGCAAAGCAGGAAGCCTCGAGGGGGGAGACAAACGGAGCAGAAAGCTGGCCCTGTCTCCGAAGCAGTCTTATGCAACAGAACCAAAATCTGCTCAAGGCTTGCCAAATCCCTGAACTGCAGCCTCGTGGGGCGGGGGTGCAGTGGCAGGGGGGGGAGAAAGAGAAACCATGAGCTTCTTTGCAAGCTTTTGGGTCGCCTCCTGTCTTTCAGAGGGACTTCAAAAACTTGGGGGGGGGAATTCATACAGAAAGATTTATCCAAATGTTGCAAGGAGTTTTCCACTGCAAGCTGCAGGGATTGTAAGCAACAATGCTTTCTATGGAAGGTGAATAGCCTTCCCGCAAGTGTTCTATTTAATAATAATAATAATAATAATAATAATAATAATAATAATTTTTTATTTATACCCCGCCCTCCCCAGCCAAGGCCGGGCTCAGAGCGGCTTACAAGCAATAATAAAAACAAGATGAATGATTACAACTTAAAAACAAAAGTAAAATACAACATTAAAATAATGGAACATTAAAATATTAAAATGTAGCCTCATCGCAGGAGGAGAAGGAAAAGAAAAAAGAAAGAGAGGGAGGGAGGGAATCAAATTGGCTCCAAGCCAAAGGCCAGGCAAAACAACTCTGTCTTACAGGCCCTGCGGAAAGAAATCAGATCCTGCAGGGCCCTGGTCTCATGAGGCAGAGCGTTCCACCAGGCCGGGGCCAGAGTTGAAAAGGCCCTGGCTCTGGTTGAGGCTAATCTAACTTCCTTATGGCCCGGGACCACTAGGGTGTTGCTATTTATGGACCTTGAGGCTCTCCGTGGGGCATAACGGGAGAGGCGGTCCTTTAGTCTTCTTAAGTATATTTTATTCTTTAGCACAACAGCTTATAACATTCTGATAGCTGGAGGGAAATACTTGGCTGAGGATCGTTTGGATGAGGATCGTTTGGGCCCTGGTTTCGAGAGACAGAGCATTCCACCAGGCTGGGGCCAGTGTTGAAAAGGCCCTGGCTCTGGTTGAAGCTAATCTAACTTCCTTAGGGCCTGGGACCACTAGGGTGTTGTTATTTATGGACCTTGAGGCTCTCCGTGGGGCATAACGGGAGAGGCGGTCCCGTAGGTACGAGGGTCCTAGGCCGCGAAGGGTGCATGCCACAACTAAAGCATCCGTGACAGATGGCCATCCAACCTCTGTTTGAAAACCTCCAAGGAAGGAGACTCCACCACCTTCCGATGGAGTTCGTGCTGCTGTCAAACAGCATCTCCTGTCTTGTAACTTGAAGCCATTGGTTCGAGTCCTACCCCCCAGAGCAGGAAAAAGCAAGCTTGTGCCTTCCCCTATGTGACAGCCCTTCAGATATTTGCTAGGGGAATGGAACTTAGCTGAAGACAAGCCAGGAATCTCCGTAACTTGGGGTTTTGTGGGTCTATCGACAGCAGCCTAAAATCATATCTGCAGCTGCACCGGGAGGGTGTGCGTATGATTTATGCACTCCGCTCAGCGGAACGCAACAGGGCTCTCATGTGTTCACGTGGAATCCCTCGCAGAACCCGTCTCAGAGAGCCCAGCACATTTTTTGGAGCCAGAGCAACAAATAATTTCTCAGAGGACATGCAGGCCTCTCAGCATCTCCTGCAATCAAAACACTGGCGTTGCCTCAGCCACTTTGCTGCAAACCTTGACGCACATGAATTTTTCACCACAGGGGGAAACGAATCGGGAGATGCCCCCACCCCTGCAATCATCCCTTGAAACCCCAGTTCCAACACCCACCGGGCCCTCTGCCTTCGACAAGAGATACCGCTCCGTTAATATGACTGAATGGCAACTGCTGAGAGCCACGTTGGGGGGGGCGGGTTTCTTCTGCCCGAAAAGTGGGATATAAATACAGGGGTACTTGGTACTTGAGGGACGCGGGTGGCGCTGTGGGTTAAAGCCTCAGCGCCTAGGACTTGCCGATCGAAAGGTCGGCGGTTCGAATCCCCGCGGCGGGGTGCGCTCCCATCGTTCGGTCCCAGCGCCTGCCAACCTAGCAGTTCGAAAGCACCTCTGGGTGCAAGTAGATAAATAGGGACCGCTTACCAGCGGGAAGGTAAACGGCGTTCCGTGTGCTGCGCTGGCTCGCCAGATGCAGCTTGTCACGCTGACCACGTGACCCGGAAGTGTCTGCGGACAGCGCTGGCTCCCGGCCTATAGAGTGAGATGAGCGCACAACCCTAGAGTCTGGCAAGACTGGCCCGTACGGGCAGGGGTACCTTTACCTTTACCTTACTTGGTACTTGAACAGCTTGGCCACTGAACAAATCAGCTCCCGCAAACCCAGAAGTGACTGTTCAAGTTTCCAAACGTTTTTTGGAAGCCGAACATCCGGCGCAGCTTCCGATTGAGTGCAGGTAGCTCCTGCAGCCAATCAGAAGCCGCGCCTTTGTTTTCAAACCGTTTTGGGAGTCGAACGGACTCCCGGAACGGATTAAGTTCGAGAAGCAAGGTACCACTGCATGCAAAACAAATCTGCAGGCAGAAAAATGCAGACAGTCATATTAATTCAGCGTGGGAGAGGAGACAACCAAGAACAGGAAGAGGGACATGATACCTTTAATTGAGATCAAGTAAATATCACAAAACCACAAGTAGCTTCCGGACGGCACCCAATTCAGCGTGACGCTACAACAGCAATTCTTAAGAGAAGGGGTGGGAAGAAACAATAAACAGCTAAGGAGCCTTCTGAGACATCCAACCTCTTGGCCTTAAGGGGCGATTCAGAAAGTTATCTGCAGACCAACCAACTGCCTTATGCAGAATCCGACCACCGGTGCATTTCAGTCTCCTCCAAACTGGTGCCCTCCAAGTGGTTCTGGACTGCAATTCACATCAAGTCAGTGGTCAGGGCAATGTAAATCCAACAGCAACAGCAGGGCACTAGGCAAGACTACTGTGGTAACACGGAGTCAGGCTTTTACAGTGGTGGCGCCAGTGTTGTGGAATGTCCTCCCTGCTGAACGTCTGACCCTTGGCTCTTAGAATCATAGAATAGAATCATAGAATCATAGAGTTGGAAGAGACCACAAGGGCCATTGAGTCCAACCCCCTGCCAAGCAGGAAACACTATCAGAGCACTCCTGACATATGGTGGTCAAGCCTCTGCTTAAAGACCTCCAAAGAAGGAGACTCCACCACACTCCTTGGCAGCAAATTCCACTGTCGAACAGCTCTTACTGTCAGGAAGTTCTTCCTAATGTTTAGGTGGAATCTTCCTTCTTGTAGTTTGGATCCATTGCTCCGTGTCCGCTTCTCTGGAGCAGCAGAAAACAACCTTTCTCCCTCCTCTAGGTGACATCCTTTTCTATATTTGAACATGGCTATCATATCACCCCTTAACCTCCTCTTCTCCAGGCTAAACATGCCCAGCTCCCTTAGCCGTTCCTCATAAGGCATCGTTTCCAGGCCTTTGACCATTTTGGTTGCCCTCCTCTGGACACGTTCCAGTTTGTCAGTGTCCTTCTTGAACTGTGGTGCCCAGAACTGGACACATTACTCCAGGTGAGGTCTGACCAGAGCAGAAGACAGTGGCACTATTACTTCCCTTGATCTAGATGCTATACTCCTATTGATGCAGCCCAGAATTGCATTGGCTTTTTTAGCTGCCGCGTCACACTGTTGGCTCATGTCAAGTTTGTGGTCAACCAAGACTCCTAGATCCTTTTCACATGTACTGCTCTCAAGCCAGGTGTCACCCATCTTGACCACTCCCTGTTTAGACAAGCATTTTCCTGACCTCCCAACTCGACTCTCCTGCTTTGATTGTAGTTCCAACTGACCTTATGGGAATTTTTATTTAATAACTGGTGGTGTTATTTTCCCATTGGCTTTTAACCTGCTTGTGAACCGCCTTGGTGTTTTTCTCCTTGAAATGAAAGGTGGCATGTAAATTCTTTCTTTCTTTCTCTCTACCCTGCCTTTCTCCTTAACGGGACTCAAGGCTGCTTACAGACAAGAATAGGTAAAGGTAAAGGTACCCCTGCCCGTACAGGCCAGTCTTGACAGACTCTAGAGGCCGGGAGCCAGAGCTGTCCGCAGACACTTCCGGGTCACGTGGCCAGCGTGACGAAGCCGCATCTGGCGAGCCAGCGCAGCACACGGAACGCCGTTTACCTTCCCGATGGAGTGGTACCTATTTATCTACTTGCACCCGAGAGTGCTTTCGAACTGCTAGGTTGGCAGGCGCTGGGACCGAGCAACGGGAGCGCACCCCGCCGCGGGGATTCGAACCGCCGACCTTTCGATCGGCAAGTCCTAGGCGCTGAGGCTTTTACCCACAACGCCACCCGCGTCCCTTTACAGACAAGAATAAAAACCGCTAAAAGCATAGAAAAATAACTGTTTAAAAAAATTTATACATTGATAGAATTAAAGCTATATGGGCTGAAGACAGCAACAAGTAAGGCTTCTGGCCCTTTCGCTCCATGCTCCTCCCTGGTTTTCATTTGTTTTAATGTCTAATAGGTTCAAAGTCAGTTGAGTCAGCAGTTAATGGTAATTGCAGCAGAGAGGCAAGGAGCATTTCTGCTTTACTTTTACGTGGAGTTAAAAGCCATATATCTTAACTGGAGGACAGGTGCTGGGAGAACAGCTGTTTTAGCTCAGGGTTTAGCTTATTAGGAACACCTAGACGCTTACGCAGGCCAGTGTTTTCTGTATGGATAATAATAATAATAATAATAATAATAATAATAATAATAATAATAATAATAATATATTTATACCCCGCTCATCTGGCTGGGCTTTCCCAGCCACTCTGGGCGGCTTTCAACAAAATATTAAAATACAGTAATGCATCAAACATTAAAAGCTTCCCTAAACAGGGCTGCCTTCAGATGTCTTCTCAAAGTCTGGTAGCTGTTGTTCTCTTTGACATCTGGTGGGAGGGTGTTCCACAGGGCGGGTGCCACCACCGAGAAGGCCCTCTGCCTGGTTCCCTGTAACTTGGCTTCTCGCAGTGAGGGAACCGCCAGAAGGCCCTTGGTGCTGGACCTCAGTGTCCGGGTAGAACGATGGGGGTGGAGACGCTCCTTCAGATATACTGGAACGAGGCCGTTTAGGGCAAAAGATTCCTGCGTTGCAGAGGGTTGGGCTAGATGATCCTTGTGGTCCCTTCCAACTCTATGATTCTACAATTCAAATCATGTCAAGATCAAGAAGCAGGGGCAGCAGATTAAAAGCCGGGCCCTGCAACCACTATGTTGCACCACCCAATATGGTTTTAGGGACAATGTGCCTAGCACATGAGCCAAATCAATCTCCTATATAATCCTCATAATCCCCAATCTCATATTTAAACCGCCAATGAAGGACAAGCTACATTAAATGGCTCTTGGGCTCCTCCTTCGGACTTTTTGCACTTTTGTAAAAACGGTTTTTGCACAAACCTGCTGATCCCTCCCTCGTGTGTGCGTTGCCATTTTGTAGATATACACAGAGGCACTCACCTCTGAGCACTGGAAGTGGGGGGGACAAGGGACCCTGTATCATTTCTGAAATATTGTAAACTGCGTTGGGAAGGTTGCGTACCTGAAAAGTGGCGGTTCAGAAATAAAACGCAGTCCCTTCTTAACTCCGCAGCTTGAGTTTTGAATAACCTCCACAGGGGGCGGGGCAGGCAAGTACCGTATTTTTCGCCCTATAGGACGCACTTTTTCCCCTCCAAAAATGAAATGTGTGCGTCCTATGGGGCGAATGCAGGCTTTCGCTGAAGCCTGGAGAGAGAGAGGGGTCGGTGCGCACCGACCCCTCTCCCTCTCCAGGCTTCAGGAAGCTATCCGCAAGTCTTGCAAGCCCGGCGGGAGGTCCTGCGGGCTCGCAAGGCTTGCGGGCAGCAGCCTGCAGCCCAAAAGCTCGGGGGACAGCGGGGAGGTGCAGCGCCGCCACCCCGCTATTCCTCAACCTGGTCTGGAGGCTGGCGGGGGGGGTGGAGAAGCAAGCTTGCTTCTCCCCCCCGCCAGCCCCACAAGCTCAGGGGATAGCGGGGCAAGCCGCTGCCCCACGGAGGCTAGAGAGGCTGTCCCTCAAGGCAGAAGAGGGAGACGGAGCACTCCGTCTCCCTCTTCTAGCTTGGGGATGGCTGCGCAAACCTGGGGGGGAAATAAAAAAAAATTCCTTGATTTCCCCCCCAAAAAACTAGGTGCGTCCTATGGGCCGGTGCGTCCTATAGGGCGAAAAATATGGTAGCTTCCTCGCATGTAGAAAAATAGCCGATCAGGGTTAAGGTTTCAGTGCTAGGCTTCTGCCCCACATGTAGATTTTCTACATGACCAGTTTACCTTTGATATGTAGAATGGGTAATTGATATGCTCTTGGGGTTCCTTCCAACCATACAATTCTATGGTTCTACGAAAGTCTATCATGTCTTTCTGTCTTCCAAGGGTATTGCGATTAGTGCTCAAGAACAAAGGTGATTAAGCACTGGTGTTTAGGGACACAGGACGCTGCCTAGCACCGAGCCAAACCACTGGGTCCATCTAGGTAAGATTTTTACTATACTGACTGGTTACGGCTCCCCAAGCAGCGTTCGAAATTAGCCATTTAGAACCCGGCTTTCGACCGCTTGCAACAGAGTGAAGATACCGGGGTGCCAGGATGGCGTCTGACATCTCCACTATCTGGGGATCATTGGATTTGGACTGCGCTCACACAGTAACACCACACCCTGTAGAATTCTATCCGTTCTATTTTATCTGTACAGTGGTACCCCGCAAGACGAATGCCTCGGAAGGCGAAAGACTCGCTAGACGAAAGGGTTTTTCGTTTTCTGAGGTGCTTCGCAAGACGGATTTTCCTAAGGGCTTGCTTCGCTAGACGAAACGGCCCTGCCTCTCGTGTCATGGCGACGGTCACTGCACGCACGCACGCTCGCTTCCCCGCTCCTCCGGCTCCCTCCCACCTTCCGGGTGACGGCTCTTCCGGCTCCCTCCCACCTTCCGGCTGACGGTTAGTGCCTCGCACCGCTGCCCACCCCCTCGCGTGCTCGCCTCAGAGAGCCGTTGCCACCAGCAGCCAGCGTTGCAGCCGGAGTCGCGCTCCTGAGCCCCGCTGCCCTCCAGCAGCCGCGTCGCACGGTGGCCACAAGGCGCGGGTGAGTCTGAGGTACCGGCTGCGGCAGCTGTCCTGCTTCTCCCCGCCCCTCCCCGCCGTTGTCAGTGTTTAAATGCAGTGGTGCTTCGCAAGACGAAAAAACTCGCACAACGAAAAAACTCGCGGAACGAATTAATTTCGTCTTGCGAGGCGCCACTGTACAACTGAAACGAATTTCAGGACCCAAAATGCTTTGCCTGTGCAGCCCGACCAAGAGCACGGAACGACGTTATAACTGTTTTCGCTGGTTTTCGCTTACCCCACCCCACTGCCCTGCTCACAGTTGTGAAGAACATTCCTACGTTTACAAATGGTCCATGTCACCATTAAGAAAAAGAGGTCGGAATAGGCCAATATATAAGCGGAATGTCCCCGGATCAAGTGACTTTTCTTCTTTCAGTTCTCAAAGCTCTTCAACGAGGCTGCAATCTGAACGAGCCAGGTATTTTAACTGATAATCACAGTCCAGTCCATCACTTGAAAAATAAGCCATCTTGCCCCAAAACGGCAACTAGACATTCCGTTTTGGCAACCGTAACCTTGCTTGAAGGAGCCAGTTGGAGCCTAGGTTATATATCTGAGTTTCTAATGCTGTAAGGTTTCAGACAGTAAGGGTTAGGGCATGGGTAGGGAAACAAAGGCCTGGGGTCCGGATCTGGCCCAACCGCCTTCTAAATCCGGCTCACGGACGGTCCAGCAATCAGAGTGTTTATACATGAGTAGAATGTGCCCTTTTATTTAAAATGCATCTCTGGGTTATTTGTGGGGCCTGCCTGGTGTTTTTACACGAGTAGAATGTGCCCTTTTATTTAAAATGCATCTCTGGGTTATTTGTGGAGCCTGCCTGGTGTTTTTACACGAGTAGAATGTGTGCTTTTATTTAAAATGCATCTCTGGGTTATTGTGGGGCCTGCCTGATGTTTTTACACGAGTACAATGTGCGCTTTTATTTAAAATGCATCTCTGGGTTATTGTGGGGCCTGCCTGATGTTTTTACACGAGTAGAATGTGCGCTTTTATTTAAAATGCATCTCTGGGTTATTGTGGGGCCTGCCTGATGTTTTTACACGAGTAGAATGTGTGCTTTTACTTAAAATGCATCTCTTGGTTATTTGTGGGGCATAGGAATTCATTCATTTTATTTTTTTTCAAAATACAGTCCGGCCCCCCCACAAGGTCTGAGGGACAGTGGACTGGCCCCCTGCTGAAAACGTTTGCTGACCCCTGGGTTAGGGCCTGTGCACGCAAGCCAGCTGCCATGAGCAAACCGTCCACCTGCAGATGTGGGGCGAGGCAACGTCCCGGCCATCCGGGGCCACCCCAATCCCACCCCCCCAACTCACCGAGCTCAGTGGGCTTCAGGAGTTCGTCCAAAATGCTGTAGAAGGGGAGCTTCACCAGCTGAACCTCGGGCTTTGCCGGTTTGACGGGCAACCGCCCCAGTCCGTTTAAGTACTTCCCGTAGAGGGAGGGATAGTCAATGTTGGCGGTGGAAAGAGCAGTCCTGGCCACCGCGTTGCCGCTGCGGTCATAGGAGGAATGGATGGAGAGGGATTCCTGGGGAGGTCTGTGCTGGGGCGGCTGCTGCTGCTGCTGTTGCTGCGGAATCTGCCCTGCGTCGGAGAGCTTGGCGTAGCGCGTCTCGTAGATCTCCTTGATCTTCTTGAAGAGTTCCGGGCTGCAGTCAAACTGGACCAGCTGCAAGGCCCGGGTCACCAGTTCGTGTTTCAAGCCGCTCTTGCTCCGGCCGACGAACCCGAGCAACATCTGGAGGTCCGAGACTCGGAAGCTCATCACCATGTTCTGCGGGCGGAGAGGGAGGGCAGACAGAGAGACATTTGAAGTCAAAGAGAGCGAATAAATCAAAGCACCGTTTATGGGGCTGGCAGCAAACGTACCCCAAGATCTGGATCAAGGAAGGAATTATTAACCAGCCTTCCTCTTGCTGTGCTGCTTTGCCTATGGCTGTATTTATTCTGAATACCATTAAAAATGTATTGTGGTTATAGCATTATTATACATTTGCAAAGACCCTTATACATTTATTTACACACACACACATACCAATTTTATGCCACAGAACAGACCATATGGGGAAAGCGTTTGGGGTCAAGTATCATGGTTATAACAAAAAGGTCGTATGTTCTCTTTATTCTTCTGTGTTTTCTGCAAACTCAGGAAGCGGCAGATGCAGAGGTGCCCACATTCAAAATACAGTGGTACCTCGGGTTAAGTAAACCGCAGCTTGAAAAACAGCCCCGGGAGCCAATAGCACCCTGGACCCTTTCTCATTCCAGTCGCTCCAAGCCTCCGGTTGATGAGAACGTGGTGCTGATAACACCAAGGTCGCAGGTTCCATCCCCGTATGGGACAGCCACATATTCCTGCACTGCATTTTGTGAATCTAAGTTTGGCCTCATTGAGGAGCAGCACAGTGGTACCTCAGGTTACAGATGCTTCAGGTTACAGACTCCGCTAACCCAGAAAGAGTACCTCGGGTTAAGAACTTTGCTTCAGGTTGAGAACAGAAATCGTGCTCCATCGGCGGCAGCGGGAGGCCCCATTAGCTAAAGTGGTGCTTCAGGTTAAGAACAGTTTCAGGTTAAGAACGGACCTCCAGAACAAATTAAGTACGTAACCCGAGGTACCACTGTATTTCAATATGGAATATGATCCTCAGGTCCCTTTCAGCTCTATAAATCTATGATCCAATGAATGCCACTGGAAACAAGGGAAAACAGCCGCTCTGGGCCAAAACTCCTCGTTTCCCACAATGGCCAACAACAAATTCGTGAAGGAGGATGAAGATATATCTGGCATGCAACACGGGACTCTTAATCTGAAGATTGTGGGGTTCGAGCCTCACATTGGGTGAAAGATTCCTGTATTGCAGTGGGTTTGACTAGATGACCCCTTCCGATTCTATGACCTCTCTCTTTCCTCTATCAGCCGTGATGACTCGTATGTACGCATATGACTGCCAGTCGCAGGAAATCCCAAGAGGGAGCATTGCTGCTGCTGCTGCTGCCCTCAAGTTCTGTTTGTTGGCATCCTAGGGGGTGATATCTAGTTGGTCACTGTGTGGAAAGGACGTTGGGCTCGATGGCCTGAGCCAGCAAGGAAATTCTTATTTATTCAATTTGTACGCAACTCTTCGTCCGCAGTTCTCAGGGCAGTGCTCGTAATATAAAATTACAATATCGAAACCGCAAAATGCATAGTAGAAATAAGAATGACGATGAACCAATAATCCCCGCCTCCACAGAACATTTTAAAAGGGCACTGGATTGCTAATTAGCCAAAGGCCTGGCTGCAGGGGAATGTTTTCGCCTGGCACCCAAAGGTGCATAATGAAGGCCCTGGGGAGAGCATTCCACAGACGGGGAGCCACTGCAAAAAAGACCCCGTTCTCTTGTTGCCACCCTCCACACCTCTTGTGGAGGAGGCACACGAAGAAGGGCCTCACAAAATGATCTCAGGATCTGGGTGGGTTCATATGGTAAGAGGTGGCCCTTCAGGTATTGTGGTCCTGCTCCACTTAAGGCTTTATAGGTCAGCACTTTGAATTGGGTCCAGAAACTAATCAGCAGCCGCTGCAGTCAGGCCAGGACAGGTACAATATGCTGAAACCATCTTGCCCCAGTGAGCGCCGATGAATTCTACACCAGCAGAAGTTTCCGAACCGTCTTCAGATGCAGCCCTACGTACAATGTGTTGCAGTAATCTAACATTCTACAGTGGTACCTTGGGTTAAGTACTTAATTCGTTCCGGAGGTCCGTTCTTAACCTGGAACTGTTCTTAACTTGAAGCACCACTTTAGTTAATGGGGCCTCCAGCTGCCACTGAGCCACCGGAGCACGATTTCTGTTCTCACCCTGAAGCAAAGCTCTTAACCTGAAGCACTATTTCTGGGTTAGCGGAGTCTGTAACCTGAAGCATATGTAACCTGAAGTGTCTGTAACCCAAGGTACCACTGTATTATGTCCCACATGAGAGATAGAAGTGAATTCTTAGGTCTGTCTGAACGCCTCTTGTGGGAGAATCCCATTCAGCGACTTCCTTTTCTGCCTTCTACCTGACATGTTTCTGCTTCAACCCTGACCCCCCCCCCCCAGCACCTTCGGCTGTGTTGTTATATTAGCTTTACACCTTTTTCGGTGCAAAGGGCAAATGACAATGTTAAAAAATTAGTTTGTGTCATAAGCTTCCTATTCTCTGGGCTACTCCCAACAGAATATTAAAAACACAAATACAGTGGTACCTCGGGTTAAGTACTTAATTCATTCTGGAGGTCCGTTCTTAACCTGAAACTGTTCTTAACCTGAAGCACCACTTTAGCTAATGGGGCCTTCCGCTGCGCCGCCACTGCACGATTTCTGTTCTTATCCTGAAGCAAAGCTCTTAACCTGAGGTACTATTTCTGGGTTAGCGGAGTCTGTAACCTGAAGCGTACATAACCTGAAGCGGCTGTAACCCAAGGTACCACCGTACTTCGATATCAGACATTTAAGCATCATCTGCATCACCAGCTGACTGCTGCTTTTAACTGATGAGACTGGGGGCTGAAACCTGGACCACACCCCATGCAAAGCAGGGTCCCTACCACCAAGTTATGGGTTGCTAGACCCACTGAAGTTAACAGGCCAAAGTTCATCCATGCCAATGGCTCTACTCAGAGTAGGGCTGGTGCAGCCAATCCTCCTTTGTTGCTGCTTCAGACGTCTGCCAGTTTTGTTCTCTCACAAGAGCAACACCAGGGGCATCTGCCAACCGTACCCTCCACACTCCAGTGCAAATGGAACTGCACAACCGAGTTGTGAAGCAGCGAGGAGGGCAAGTGAAGGAATACAGGCAGCGCTCCAGCACTTAGAATCATAGAATCCTAGAGTTGGAAGAGACCACAAGGGCCATCGAGTCCAACCCCCTGCCAAGCAGGAAACACCATCAGAGCACTCCTGACATATGGCTGTCAAGCCTCTGCTTAAAGACCTCCAAAGAAAGGAGACTCCACCACACTCCTTGGCAGCAAATTCCACTGTCGAACAGCTCTTACTGTCAGGAAGTTCTTCCTAATGTTTAGGTGGAATCTTCTTTCTTGTAGTTTGGATCCATTGCTCCGTGTCCGCCTCTCTGGAGCAGCAGAAAACAACCTTTCTCCCTCCTCCCCTTTTATATATTTGAACATGGCTATCATATCACCCCTTAACCTCCTCTTCTCCAGGCTAAACATGCCCAGCTCCCGTAGCCGTTCCTCATAAGGCATCGTTTCCAGGCCTTTGACCATTTTGGTTGCCCTCCTCTGGACACGTTCCAGTTTGTCAGTGTCCTTCTTGAACTATGGTGCCCAGAACTGGACACAGTACTCCAGGTGAGGTCTGACCAGAGCAGAAGACAGTGGCACTATTACTTCCCTTGATCTAGATGCTATACTCCTATTGATGCAGCCCAGACTTACAACAGGAAGAAATTTCGCTGGTTAAAACAACACAGCATGTGGACCAGGAAGCCAAATTGCAGCCCACCTCCAGCAAGCAGAACCTGCCAAGGACTCAACGGTCCTTCTTGTTTTGCAGCCTGGGAGCGAAACCAGGTTTATCAAGCACTGGGGGCGGCGGCGGCGGGGGGGGGGGGGGGGCTGCTTGCCATACAAGGATGGCAGGCAGCTGAGTCACAACTTGCACATGCCAACCACAAACACAGTGGCAAGCCGGGGTGGGGGGCAACTGATCACTTGAGAGTCACGAAAACAACTCTCTCTGCCGATCCTGAAGATGCCACCTTGGCGGCCCATGAAAGACCAAAGACGTGAAATCAACTTAAAGAATGCAACTCAGAACTTGGAACGATTTCTGCAGCCCGCATCACAAACGCTGAATGGGAAAGGACACAAGAGTGATCTCTGAAACTGGTTGGTTTGTTTTAAAGAGTTTATAAACCTCTTAAGGGACGCGGGTGACGCTGTGGGTAAAACCTCAGCGCCTAGGACTTGCCGATCGTCAGGTCGGCGGTTCGAATCCTCACGGCGGGGTGAGCTCCCGTTGCTCGGTCCCAGCACCTGCCAACCTAGCAGTTCGAAAGCACCCCCGGGTGCAAGTAGATAAATAGGAACCGCTTACTAGCGGGAAGGTAAACGGCGTTTCCGTGTGCTGCGCTGGCTCGCCAGATGCAGCTTGTCACGCTGGCCACGTGACCCGGAAGTGTCTGCGGACAGCGCTGGCCCTCGGCCTCTTAAGTGAGATGGGCGCACAACCCTAGAGTCGGACACGACTGGCCCGTACGGGCAGGGGTACCTTTACCTTAAACCTCTTAAGGTTTCGAAAATCTCTAGTCCAAAACACTCCAAATATTATATTTTAAAAACAGAGTCTAAAAGCAGTAAAGCAGCATTTAAAACATATAAAAGCAAATTATTCAAGGGAGCCATGCACCTAAAACAGGGAAAGCCTGAGCAAAAACTTCACGAGCTGTGTAAAGCAGCTGAGGGCTGCTGCCTCTGCCTCCTGTCTGCAACCCTACAGAGCTGCTGCCAGTCAGTGTAGACAATACTGAGCTAGACTAACCAAGGACTGGCTCAAGAATAAGCCAGCTGCCTATGTTCCTTCACATATGGCAGAGGGAAGGCCATTCTATGATACTAGCAGCAGAAAATGCCCATTTATACAGGGGTTGTTACCTGCACCCTCACTCTTAAAGCATCAAAAACGAAAGCTGAAAACTGGTGCAGCACAGCAGCTAAGACATGGGTAGGCAAACTAAGGCCCAGGGCCCAATCGCCTTCTCAATCCGGCCCGCGGACGGTCCGGGAATCAGTGTGTTTTTACATGAGTAGAATGTGTGCTTTTACTTAAAATGCATCTCTTGGTTATTTGTGGGGCATAGGACTTCGTTCATTAATTTTTTTTCAAAATACAGTCCAGCCCCCCACAAGGTCTGAGGGACAGTGGACCGGGTCCCTGCTGAAAAAGTTTGCTGACCCCTGAAAAGTGCATGAGGTACAAAGTGATAGAATCAGATTGGAAGGCACCTTTTAAAGGGTCACCTGAAAGGAAGGAATCACAGATAAAGAATCCCTGGCAGATGGCCACCCAACCTCCGTTTACAAACCTCCATCAAAGGATAGGTAAAGGTAAAGGTACCCCTGCCCGTACGGGCCAGTCTTGACAGACTCTAGGGTTGTGTGCCCATCTCACTCAAAGAGGCCAAGGGCCAGCGCTGTCCGAAGACACTTCCGGGTCACGTGGCCAGCGTGACATCGCTGCTCTGGTGAGCCAGAGCCGCACACGGAAACACCGTTTACCTTCCCACTAGTAAGCGGTCCTTATTTATCTACTTGCACCCGGGGGTGCTTTCGAACTGCTAGGTTGGCAGGCGCTGGGACCGAACAGCGGGAGTGCATCCCGCCGCGGGGATTCGAACCGCTGACCTTTCGATCGGCAAGCCCTAGGCACTGAGGCTTTAACCCACAGCGCCACCCGCGTCCCTCCATCAAAGGATAGCCCACCTCCTTCTGAGGGAGTCCATTCTACTGGTCAAGCCAATGGTCCCATGTAGCTCAGGACCCTCTACACAGCAGCCCTCCGTGATTTCAGACAAGAACCTTCTGCATGCAAAGCAGGTTTTCCGCCAGTAAGCTATAGCTCTGCAACATAATACAGTGGCACCTCGGAAGTTGAACGGAATCCGTTCCAGAAGTCTGTTCAGCTTCCAAAATGTTCAGGAACCAAGGCGCGTTTTCTGGTTGGCAACAGGAAGCTCCTGCGGCCAATCGGAAGCCGCGGAACCCACGACGGACGTTTGGGTTCCAAAGAACGTTCACAAACCGGAACACTCACTCTGCAGGGTTCGGGAGCTAAAACGTTCGAGTCGCAAGGCGTTCGACTTCCGAGGTGTGACTGTATCTAAGCTCAGCAACCAAGTGAGGAGATAGCCTTGGGCTACCATGCCTCCCCCACCGCAAATAAGCAAATAAAAATGCTTTCTGTCTCAGGCTGCTGACGCACCTAACCCTTCCCTGCAATACTAGTACTCCAGGGATGGTTGTGAGCAGGATTCCTACACTGCGGGGGGTGGGGGGTGGACTAGATGACTCTCAGGGTGCCTCCCAAATTTACAATTCTATGATTCCATGATTATTGCAGGACTTTGGGGCGTAAGAGGTATTGTGGCCTGGATTTTTGTTGGCTCCCTTCATCAGATGCGCGAAGTAATCCTCAGCCGTCAGGTGTAGCAAACAAATGTTGTGCCCTCCATATGCTAAAAATAATGAGAGCCAGCAACTTGCTTTGCCCTTTTAACACGAGGATTAAAAATAAAATAAAATACTGATAGACTTTTACAGAAGACGAATGAAACAGATTTGGCTGGACATGAGGGGGACCTTCTTAAGAGTAAGGGTTGTTAAATTAGGAACAGGCTGACTTGAGGGGCACTGGAGGTTTCTGCAGATCCTGTGCTGAACAGGAAGAAGAAGAGGAAGAGTTTGGATTTGATATCCCGCCTTTCACTCCCTTTAAGGAGTCTCAAAGCGGCTAACATTCTCCTTTCCCTTCCTCCCCCACAACAAACACTCTGTGAGGTGAGTGGGGCTGAGAGACTTCAAAGAAGTGTGACTGGCCCAAGGTCACCCAGCAGCTGCATGTGGAGGAGCGGAGACGCGAACCTGGTTCCCCAGATTAGGAGACTACCGCTCTTAACCACTACACCACACTGGCTTGGCTAAACACTATGGTTTGACAATGCTGCGCAGATCTCTTTAAGGCACTGAAATTGTGGAACATCATCTGTGTCTAAAAAGCGGTATATAAATTGGTTAACGGTAACAACAGAAGAAGCAGCAGCAGCAGCAGCAGAGCCTCCCATCTGCTCCAACTAATTTAAAAAGTAGGTCTCCGCTTACTACGATTCACAGCCATTGCCTTAAAATCTCAAAGCTTCAAACCCCACCATTTCACAGCTGCACCTCCCAAGCTCTAGCTTCTAAGGGCAGCACAAGCAAAGGGAAGCCCATGCAAAAACGACAAGAGCAATAGATTGTCAGGCAGGCAGGCAAGCAAGCAAGGACTTGGCAGTGGAGGCAGCAGGTGGGATTCCTCAGTGCCAAATCCAACCATCCCAGGGCTCTCTAGCTGGGCCTTGGAGCGTTCCACCGGCCACATACCCTCACCAGCCTTTGCTTTGCACCCTCCTGGAGTGACTTTGCCTAGCTGGAATGTGTCCTCTTGTTTCATCTGGATGACGGATAGAGCAAAGTGTGCTGGAAGCACCCTGCTGCACAAAGCTGTAATTTGCATTCATTGCTCCACCCACTTCTGCCCACGATTGGCATGAGGCTCTTGGAAGGTTTCCCAGAAGGCCCTCGGGTTGGAAAAGGGAGCGAGGAGACAGCGATGCCTGTCGCACCTCATGCGCACCAGTTTGAGAAAATCTGCTGCTGTCCGTATCAGACTGGACAAGTCTACTGCAGATATTCATTTGCTACAATAATAATTAACATATATAGAGCGCCAAGCCTCCATAGCACTAAAAGATGCTGTGCTCCTTACAACAGCCCTGTAAGATGGGCTAGCCTCATTTTTCCCCTGTTGGAGCTGGGTCTGACAGCAGCAAGACTTTCCTTGCAGCCTTCACACTAACTGTAGCTGAAATAAAGGGCCCCTTTCCCATTTGTGTTTTATCTATCAGATTCTGAGTCTGAGCCCAGGGGTTGTCTTATTACTGAGATTTATACGCTGCTCTGGGAGCTTCGTATGGTTCATGGACTCATAGAATCTTAAGAGTTGAAAGGGACCCCAGCGGTCTTCTAGTCCAACCCCCCTGTAACACAGGAATCTCGGCTAAAGCATCCATGACAGATAGCCATCCAACCTCTGCTTAAAAACCTCCAAGGAAGGAGAGTCCACCACTTCTCGTGGGAGTCTGTTCCACTGCTGAACAGCTCTTACTGTCAGAAAGTTTTTTTTCCAAATGTTTAGTCGGAATCTCCTTCCTTGCAACTTGAAGCCATGGGTTCGAGTCCTACCCTCCAAAGGAGGAGAAAACAAGCATGCTCCCTCCTCCATGTGACAGCCCTTGAAATATTTGAAGGTGGCTATCATATCTCCTCTCAGTTTCCTCTTTTCCATGCTAAACATACCCAGCTCCTTCAAGTGCTCCTCATAAGGCTTAGTTTCCAGACCCTTGGCCACCTTGGTTGCCCTCCTCTGCACACATTCCAGCTTGTCAACATCCTTCTTAAATTGTGGTGCCCAGAATTAGACACAGTACTCCAAGTGTAGCCTGACCAAGGCAGAATAGAGTAGTACTATGACTTCCCTTGATCTAGACACTAGACTTCTGTTGATGCAGCCTAGAACGGCATTAGCTTTTTTTGCTGCTGCATCACACTGCGGACTCATGTTAAGCTTGTGGTCCACCAAGACCCCTCGATCCTTTTTACATGTGCTTCTAGTAAGCCAGATGTCTTAAGGAGAGATAAAAGTGCTCTAAATAAGTAACAAATACGTAAGTGCGTGGAAATTCAAGGTTTCAACTGAAGTTTTCCCAGTTTGTGTCCACAGTTTACTGAAAAAAACTGGAAGCCAGCCATTCCAAATTCACTCAAAGAAGTTAACTACCCTAAAGTCTTTGTTTCTGAATATTCACGAAACAAGCCAGATCTACTCTTGTAAAGTAAAAGTACAATCATTAATACAAATGGCAGCACTATACATGACTTTGCTTGCTATCTGAGGTGTCCATTAGTTTCACAACTGGATCCGCATGGTTCAGCTTAACAATACAGAACACACAGAGAAGGAGCCTTAAAGTATCTCACAGAAATTCCATTTTGGCAGGTGGTTTTGTGACTTGAGAGTCTAATTACGTAGATGATAAGGCTATCAGCATCTACTAGCCATGACAGCTATGCCCTACCTCCGAGACCACAAACTGTATGCCTCTGAATGCCAGTTCAGGTAGAGGAGAGTTGCAGGCCTCCCATCGTGGCATCTGGCTGGCCATGTGAGAATAGGATTCTGGACTAGATGGGCCTTGGCATAATCCAGCAGGGCCCTTCATAGGTCCTTATGTGCCACAGAAATGCATTTATAGCTTTTTCTGTTATTATCCACATGCATGCATATACAATGAAAACAAGTGAACAGCCAAGAGATGTGTTGATCTGTTAAATGTTTCAGATTCACCCTCCTCCATTAAAACAGCTAAGGTTTCAAAGTAACAAATAAACACACACACATGTATGCACAATAAATATCTGTCAGGAAAGAGCAAACACCTGACAAATCCAGATCACAAATGTGCTTCAAGCAGAATAAACCTGTTTCACTTTCTGAAAGGTACCGCCACGCTCGGTGGGTGCCCATGTTGGCTGCGCAGCAGGCAAAGGTTGCAACCCTTACCTAAAAGTCCAGCGATTTCCAATTAGGCATGTACAGTGGTACCTCAGCTTACATACGCTTGAGGTTACAGACTCCGCTAACCCAGAAATAGTGCTTCAGGTTAATAACTTTGCTTCAGGATGAGAACAGAAATTGTGCTCCAGCGGCACAGCAGCAGCAGTAGGCCCCATTAGCTAAAGTGGTGCTTCAGGTTAAGAACAGTTTCAGGTTAAGAACGGACCTCCGGAACGAATTAAGTACTTAACCCGAGGTACCACTGTATACAATTGCCAAGCTGCTATTCCAGGCGACTTAACCAGCGAGTAACACCACCCCCAATGGGACATGGGTGGTGCTGTGGGTTAAACCACAGAGCCTAGGACTTGCCAATCAGAAGGTCGGCGGTTCAAATCCCCGCGACGGAGTGAGCTCCCGGTGCTCAGTCCCACCTCCTGCCAACCTAGCAGTTCAAAAACACGTCAAAGTGCAAGTAGATAAATAGGTACCGCTCTGGCGGGAAGATAAATGGTGTTTCCGTGTGCTGCTCTGGTTCGCCAGAAGCGTCTTAGTCATGCCGGCCACATGACCCGGAAGCTGTACGCCGGCTTCCTTGGCCAGTAAAGCGCGATGAGCGCCGCAACCCCAGAGTCGGTCATGACTGGACCTAACGGTCAGGGGTCCCTTTACCTTACCTTTAACACCACCCTCCTGAACCCAAGGGGTGCTTACTTTCTGAGTAAGACCTGCCTAAGATCGCACTTTGCTGCTGTCGTGTTTTTGTTTCGTTTTCGCTTTCAACACACGCAAACACATATCAATCAGGATTAAATCAGCTCCAAACAAACCGTCCCCCCCCCAAACAAAAATCCACCTTGCAGGGTTGGTGGCAACTCCTCCTGGCTGTCAAAAGGTGCCCCAAAGGGGGGGCTGGCATGGGGGCGAGATAAAAGGCATGTAAACAAACAAACAGACCAACAAACCCTCCTGGGGGGGGGTGAGAGGAAATGGGGAGGGTCTTCTCTGGCATGGGGGGAGGGGGGGGCTGTCTTGAAGGTGGGGGTGGGAAATCAGCAGCAGGTAGGGAGAGGGGAGATGTGAGAGTGGGGGAGATTGGTGAGGGGGGGTCGTTCCTGAAGGGGGTGGGGAGGCCGCCCCCTCCCTCGGACGAGGGGGCGGGGCTTCTGGCTGCCCCTCCCCTTTAGCCACGCCCCTCCCTCCTCAGGTGCCCCTCCCTTGGGCAGAGATTCATAGGGTCCCCCCCCCAAAAAAAACATACCTCAGTGAGGGGGGGGGACGGGGCTCCCCTTCGGACCCCCGCTTCTCCTCTCCCTCCCTCTCCTCCCTCCCTCTCCTCTTTCACTCACTCACTTTCGCCTCCACCAGCTCCGCCGCCATCTTGGCTTCCAGCATCCAACGCGCCGGGAACAGGTGGAGGGAGGGGCGGGGGGAGGGAAGAAGAAAGAGAAGAGCCGCCCGCGTCACGTGACGGGGGGGACGTCAACGGCTCGGCGCCCCGGCTCGGCCAATCCGGAGCGCGCGTCTCGGGGTTTCTTTCCCCGCCCCCGCCCTCTTCTCTCCAATCAGCGTCGACGCTCCGTACAAAAAAACGTGCGACGCCGGAGACGAGGAGCGCGGCGCATGCGCATGCGCGCCAAGCGACCCGGCGAAGCTTTTTCGGGCCGGCCTCTCGCTTCTCCTCCGCCAGAAGAGGGGAGAGGCGGCGCATGCGCACAGCGGCGGCAAGCCAACCCGCCTTGCCCGCTTCCTCTTCCCGAGAAAGAGCGATGACGACGCGTGGCCACGCCCAGCCGGCTCTTAAAGAAACACTCACCCCCCAAATAGGGGAAATAATTTGCGGGCAGGATTTAATCTGCGGTCATATTTAGGTTCGACTTAACCTTAGGAGAGGGTTTTGTAGTGGCTAGGCTCGGTTTTAGTGGACGAACAGCAATATGGTCAGGGAGGCCCTCTGGGCATGTGCAGAGTGCATTTAAGAGGCCCACCAAGTAGCCACAATTTAAAAATAATTTGAGAGGAAAGGCAGGATGTGAATCTAATGGATAAAGCAAGGCCACACACCCCACTTTTGGGGGGGGGATAAACTGAACATGAGAGTTTTAATCTCAGGGTCATGGGTTCCAGATTCCTGCATTGCAGGGGGTTGGGCTGGATGACCCCACGGGGTGTCTTCCAACTCTACGATTCTGTCATTCATCTTTGTTCCGCTCTGTCCAAAATCCCATGTGGACTGATCATTATTGTCACCATAATCATTTATTAAATTTACCGGTTGCTTGTGACCCAAAGGGATCCAAGCAACTTACAGCAATATGTATTTTATACATACGTGCGAAAGGCTGGGCTGGATGAATCCCTAGCCAGAATTAAGATTGCCGGAAGAAATATCAACAACCTCAGATATGCAGATGACACAACTTGGATGGCAGAAAAGGAGGAGGAATTAAAGAAACTTCTAATGAGGGTGAAAGAGAAGAGCACAAAACATGGTCTGAAGCTCAGCATTAAAAAAACGAAGATCATGGCCACTGGTCCCATCACCTCCTGGGAAATAGAAGGGGAAGAAATGAAGGCAGTGAGAGATTTTACTTTCTTGGGCTCCATGATCACTGCAGATGGTGACAGCAGTCATGAAATTAAAAGACGCCTGCTTCTTGGGAGAAAAGCAATGACAAACCTAGACAGCATCTTAAGAAGCAGAGACATCACCTTGCCAACAAAGGTTTGTATAGTTGAAGCAGTGATGTATGGAAGTGAGAGCTGGACCATAAAGAAGGCTGAGCGCTGAAGAATTGACGCTTTTGAATTCTGGTGCTGGAGGAGACTCTTGAGAGTCCCATGGACTGCAAGAAGATCAAACCTCTCCACTCTGAAGGAAATCAGCCCTGAGTGCTCACTGGAAGGACAGATCCTGAAGCTGAGGCTCCAAGACTTTGGCCACCTCATGAGAAGAGAAGACTCCCTGGAAAGGACCCTGATGTTGGGAAAGATGGAGGGCACAAGGAGAAGGGGGTGACAGAGGACGAGATGGTGGGACAGTGTTCTCGAAGAGACCAACATGAGTTTGACCAAACCACGGGAGGCAGTGGAAGACAGGAGGGCCTGGCGTGCTCTGGTCCAGTGGGTCACAAAGAGGCGGACACGACTAAACGACTAAACAACTACTAACCTTAAGGGAGGGTTTTGTAGTGGCTAGGCTCGGTTTCAGTGGACGAACAGCAATATGGTCAGGGGGGCCCTCTGGGCATGTGCAGAGTGCATTTAAGAGGCCCACCAAGTAGCCACAATTTAAAAATAATTTGAGAGGAAAGGCAGGATGTGAATGTAATGGATAAAGCAACGCCACACACCCCACTTTTTGGGGGGGATAAGCTGAATCGGTAGAACATGAGAGTCTTAATCTCAGGGTCGTGGGTTCCAGATTCCTGCATTGAAAGGGGTTGGGCTGGATGACCCCACGGGATCTCTTCCAATTCTGTCATTCATCTTTGTTCCACTCTGTCCAAAATCCCATGTGGACTGATCATTATCATCACCATAATTGAAGCCTTATTTACCTAGGGATCCATTAGCCACGCCATCCCCTGGACCTCGGAGGGAACAAAAGTACCAGGAAAGCAAAATCTTCTTTGGAGAAAAAGAGTTTATTGAGATCTGAGCACAGAGTCAAGGTCTGTACTCAGAGACAGCCTGCTGGTTAGTTCCTAGAAATACACTGGCTGTAAAGCAAGACACTTCAGCAGACTTTCTTATACCCCCAGACTTCCCCAATCGGCTAGCAAATATTGCTTGCTTAACACATTTTATTGCTTGCTAAATATTCCTGTCTTTCTGCTAAGCCAAGCACTCCCTCCCACCTCCTTCCCACCTCCTTGTACACGTGTTCGCTAGCTAAGCATTCCCTTCGTATCTCTTCTTATCTAAAGCAGAAGTAAAGCAGGAAACATCTTGCTAGTGGTTTTTAGTTGACAGCAGTTTTTGGCTAGGCAGGAAACGACCTTCTGACCTGTAACTAGCATCAGCAGTTTCAGATAGCTGGTTAGACAGGAAACGGCCTCCTGACCTGTCTGATTTAGACTTTGCAAATAACTGCATTTTTGGGTTTGAGCTTGTGTAACCATCCTAGCAGAGTGCCGGAATTTACTATGTGTAGATAATATTTGAGAGCAACAGAATAAAATATTGAGAGAAACCTTTCCCATCTCCCTTTACTCCGTCCTCTTCTTTTGAACAATCTATTACTTAGATTCGTTCTGGGGTAGGGGTCTATATTCTCTCATTACAGCAATCACGCGAGGTCCCATCATGCGAGACATCATCTTTTTCATCATATGTTGCAGGCATTGCATTAAGCAGGGTATACAGAAGCAGAAAAGCAATAGAAGCATTATTGGGCCTATTCTCCCCACAAATACGATACCGTTCATGCCAACAGAAATACGAGAGCATCCATATGACAAGGGCGGTACATATCACTCCTACCCACCAAACCCAATATCTCCATGGTTCCTCCCACCAATATTCAGGGGGTGTGCTCATTGTTGAAGAGCCCACTGATATTTGTGCCCGACTACCTGTTGAGCCTCAAGGATGAGAGCCCACCGGTGAGCTGATGCTCCCACTATGTGGGTCAATTTTTCTATTAGCCCTGTTGGGTGGATTGAACTCTCGTGCTGCCTCCCTAGTGACCAGAGCATATGGAAGCTGAAATCCTGGGGTGGCAATTCTTACTGGCACTTGTTTAGTAATTTCAATGCACACCTGGCTCAGGCTCCCATCTATCACCTGGGTTAAGAGTAGGACCTGGTCTATCAAATGAGGTTGGTACAGTGCTCTACCTTCCAGATAACAGTTGACTACCCTCCCACAACAGCAAGAGCGGTACAGAACTAGATAGATTTCGATCGTCTCTACAGCTTCCCGTAAGAGCACTGTCCACGCATGCTGGTCAGTGGTGTGGGAGAGGAGCCACAACGGGGCAGTGGGGTGTCTCAATACGGTAATCTCATCAAATCCCAGTTTCCAATAGCCATAGAGCACACCATCTCTTACCACCGGTAAGACGAACCAGTCGTAGCAGAGGCCAGCAGGCCAATAGGGTTGGTATGGTTCGGTAGGGTCAGGGCAATAAGACATAGAGCAAGTCAATAAAGAAAATAAGAGAGAAAAGAGAAAGTCTTTGTAACTGTCCTTGTGATGATTAGTCGCAGGATCTCGTTGCCCGTGGCCTAACGCTTTTTCCTGGTAGCGTCAGACACAAGGTGATGATCAACTTCAGAGGGTCAGCGGGATTTCTTTTGCAAGTCCAGACACCCTTCTTCAGATGCGTGTGATGTACCCAGGGGATCACCTCGACTACTTTCACTGCAGTTAGGGATGAGGGGGTCGCCAGACGCTGTCACTCAGAGGGACTGGTGAACCGGCTCAGCGAGACTGCCACGGGACTGCAGGTGTACGCTTGAGGGAATACCTGGAAAGAAAGCAAACACACACAACAAACACAGGGATTGCACTTGTTCTTGGGTGATGTGATCTCCCATCTGCCCAAACCGGCGGGGATGCCTCGGACGAAAGGGGTTGGCCTGCCATATAGAAGTTCAAAGGGTGATAGTTCTCAGTCTCTTGGTTGGCGCACAGGGCACATTTTGGGATATAGCAGCAGTTAGTTATAGCAGCAGTTAGTTGAGGTAGAATATTCTCCCAAGGTGCGCCTTAGCAGCTGGGCCTCCCAAATGGGTGGACTCGTGGTAATTCTTTACAATTGTGCTGGCCAAATGTTGGGGCACAAAAACACGGCTGTCCGGTCCTTCCTGGAGCGTTGCTCCTTCTTGGCTGGTCCACTGCTGTTCATCAAGGGTGTAACGTGGTTCCACATCGTCTGGAGTGAGTTCTGGTACCAATATCAAAAGTCCCGGTGGTGCCTCTAAATTGGCTGGAGAACAAATGTCTACGTTGGGGGCGCTGCCTGCGGGCGCCCCTCCCATCCAATTCTTCACCGTGCGTAGAGATATCAGCAAGGCGGTCGTCACTGGAGGGGATCTTCAGGATGCTGAGACACAGTCCAATCTGAAGCAGCTTTCTTATGTGGTGGACCCAAGGGGTGGTGCCAGCGACCTTCACAGCTGTGGGTGTGGAGAGCAGATGGGCCCTTCCAGCACGGCGGCAGTGGTGCCTGGGACCAGTCTCATCCACACCTCGTCACCTGGCTCAAACTGGTCATGCAAGAAGTTCGGGCCTGGGTTGAGAGAGAAAATCTCGAGAGAGAGACTGTACATAATTGTTCAATTCCACATCTTGAGCAGGGATAGGTGAAAGCATGCACACATAAGGAACCGGTCTCCCAAACATCACTTCAAAAGGGTGACAAGTGAATACGTTTCAATGGGAGGCTACAGACTCTAAGCAAAGCCAAGGGCAACATGGACACCCAATTAGACCCTGTTTCTTGGGTCAATGGTTTTTTTTTCAAAGTCCTGTTCATCCTTTCCTCTTTTCCAGAACTTTGGGGCCTATATGCGGTACCCACCATCTTCCTTCTTCACTGGCAACAGTGGGGTGTTTCACTGTGATTGGCATTGTTTCAAGATTCCATGTTGAAGCAATCGCTTCAAATGCACCCACACTCCTTCAGCTGCCTGTCGTGGGATGGGGTATTGGTTTTTATCTTTCGCCCATAGTCCAGGGTCAACATCATGAGGCAGGCTAACAGGGAGGATTCCCTCCTCTTCTTTTACCATCATCAAGCACCAATGGTCTCTCAGGGGCATTTCTAAAGAAAACTCTCCTGCTGGTCCAGTTGTCATCATTACTTCCCCCATTGGTTGGAAGGAAATCTGGGCTTGTAATTTTGTTAACAAGTCTTGGCCCAATAAAGGAATGGGACACTCTGGTATATACAAAAAATTGTGCTGGACTACTTGGCCACCTAGGCAGCAGGTAACAGACTGCAAAAAACGGGGCCTTTTGTGATTTACCTGTGGCCCCAATTATATTAACCACTTGGTTTGTGGGTTTTGTTACAGGCACAGGTAAGACTGAGTGGGCAGCTCCCTTGTTCACCTTCTCCTACCTGTAATAAGGTAGCTAGGTTAAGGGCTGTGGTAACCTGAAACTTCAGGCGTGAATGTAATAACAGCATCTGGCACTTCCTCATTTTCGCTTGTGATAGGAAATAGGTGCCTTTCATGTCAAGTAAGGCTGGGACTGCATGTGGAGTCACACAGGTGGTGTCCTGTCCAAACGTGAATTTTATCTGCCTTCGTGAGTAGGGTGGCCACTGCCACAATCGCTTTCATACAGGGGGGGGGCAATCTCTGTTCTGTTGGGGTTAGCTTCTCTGACAAGTATGCGACGGGTTGCTGCCAATTTTTCAGTTTCTGGCATAAGACTCCCTTGGCTACCCCCTGGTCTTCATCTATGAACAGCGTAAAAGGCTTCTTGGGGTTTGGATGCCAAGCACTGGGGCTTGTTGTCACTTTGAGATCCTGAAAAGCCTGCTGCTGTTCCCTGCCCCATATAAAAGGATCCTTCTCTATTCCCTAGTTGACTCATGCAGGGGCCAAGCAATGCTTCTGTAATTAGTAGTGAGTCCAGGAGATATTGTTCATCATCATAAGTGGGATTATAGGTTTAAAAAAAAAAAAATCCCTTCAAACAATTTTACGATCTTTGCTGGATTCTCCTCAAAAGAGGGGTTCTGATTTCTCCAATTACAAACATCTGCACTTGAAAAGGGTATATGCTGGACCGTGTAGGTCTGTGGTGCCTTCGCTTGTTCAGCTTGGGACAGGGGCTGGTGGATCATAAACCCTCTGAAGGGGCATTTCTCCAGTTGCCTGATCCTTCCTGGTTTTCTCATACTATCTGTGAGACATAACTCTCTTCGCCGCCTGTCCCCACTTACGTTGCCATCTCTTCCTCTTTTCAGGGGTGCAGCATTCTGCTGCCTCAACTAACAAGGGGCTTACATCCAACTTCTTCCTCAAATGGCTTTACAAACTCCTTTAGTCTCTTTTTCTGTCTTTCTGTCCACATTTTCTTTCCTTGATTCATATCATCTAGTGTCTTCCTAAACTCTTCGTTATCTTCCTCATCTTCCTCTTCTTCCGTCTCACTATCCTCCTTCGCAGGTCCTCCTCCCCCCTACACCAGCACCTCCCTGTGCTTCTTGATCTTGGCCTGGGGGGGGGGGGGGTTTGGAGGGGCTGTTGGTGGAGTGTAAGGTGGTGGCTTAATCACTCCCCCTCCTCATCTTCTGGGTCTTCTAACACCAGAGGCTTCACTGTACAAATCCTGTTCTGTGTGTTGCTGTCACAGCAAGACTTTAGCCATGGTAGATTCTTTTCTTTACATTGGTCTTCCATGTAGAGATATAGGGGATCTGGTCTGGGTGGACATTTAATATATTTTGCCACAGGGGGTTGATTTGCCACAGGGGGTTGATTAATTGCAAATCAAAGCCACGCAGTTCTCTGGGTTGGCAAGTCCACCTCACATAAAGTTTTGAGTCTCTGTTTTTTCAATGTGAATCATCACTCTTCGTGGCTGTTTTCCAGTTATTAAAAAAGCATTCCAGAGGAATACATTGGCTTGCTCCAGACCCTATTTTTTTTTTTTTTTTTTCTTCAGATACTCCGCACCTGACTGGGCTGTAAATTCTTTCACAGTTCACACGATACAGATTGTGGTCTGCACGAGGTCGCCCTGGCAGAAAACGCACAACCCTGCAATCGCTCGGCCAAGGGGAGCGCTAGGCCCCGACCCACACTTGACAACAATTCAGTCACTGGAGTATCTGACACACAACATGTCAACAAAACACTCAATTCCCTCTGCCCCATTCCCTTTCCCAAACCTTTACCAATTCCTTTCCTGGTGGCATTCTTACTGCCGGGCACTCTACTGCCAACTACCAGGTGAGGCTGATCAGGCCTCTGGCCCTTTCCCTCGGGCCCCTAGCCCTTTCCCTCGGGCTTACCTTTCTCCGCTGCGGACCTGTCCCCTCGGCGCCGTTCTGTCCTCTTGTTCTCCCTCAACTAGATGTCTCCGCTCCAGGACGGTGTGGCAATCTCCCCCTACAAACTGGCAGGGTGTGCACCGGAAATGCGAACGCCGATTGGAGCTGTTCACCTTAGTTGAGCCTGGCCCTCCGGTCCGTATTTGGGGAGGGGGCTGATCCCGGACGAGCCCCCAAAGAAATGAAGCCTTATTTACCTAGGGATCCATTAGCCACGCCATCCCCTGGACCTCGGAGGGAACAAAAGTACCAGGAAAGCAAAATCTTCTTTGGAGAAAAAGAGTTTATTGAGATCTGAGCACAGAGTCAAGGTCTGTACTCAGAGACAGCCTGCTGGTTAGTTCCTAGAAATACACTGGCTGTAAAGCAAGACACTTCAGCAGACTTTCTTATACCCCCAGACTTCCCCAATCGGCTAGCAAATATTGCTTGCTTAACACATTTTATTGCTTGCTAAATATTCCTGTCTTTCTGCTAAGCCAAGCACTCCCTCCCACCTCCTTGTACACGTGTTCGCTAGCTAAGCATTCCCTTCGTATCTCTTCTTATCTAAAGCAGAAGTAAAGCAGGAAACATCTTGCTAGTGGTTTTTAGTTGACAGCAGTTTTTGGCTAGGCAGGAAACGACCTTCTGACCTGTAACTAGCATCAGCAGTTTCAGATAGCTGGTTAGACAGGAAACGGCCTCCTGACCTGTCTGATTTAGACTTTGCAAATAACTGCATTTTTGGGTTTGAGCTTGTGTAACCATCCTAGCAGAGTGCCGGAATTTACTATGTGTAGATAATATTTGAGAGCAACAGAATAAAATATTGAGAGAAACCTTTCCCATCTCCCTTTATAATGATATATTAAATTTGCCAGTCGCTTGTGACCCAAAGGTATCCAAGCAACTTACAGCAATATATATTTTATACACACATAATACGCTATGGGAAGGGGGGGGGGGGCAAAGCAGGAAAACTGTACAATACATCAATGTTTTGTCAGTTTATTTATTTGCCATATTACCCCCCTGACTTGCATCACCACTGTCAAGGGGTCGATTAATGCCACAGTTTTCAGAATTCTGGAAAATCGGGAGAAGTGGCAAAAGAGGCAAAAATTATATATCATAGCTGGTGCCTGTCAGAGAAAAGGAAAGAAATAACAGATAACCCACGTGTTTACTATAAAGACAGCATTTCAGTTTTCTATAGATTTCAGATACCGTATTTTTCGCTCTATAAGACGCACCAGACCACAAGATGCACCTAGTTCTTGGAGGAGGAAAACAAGAAAAATAATATTCTGAATCTTAGAAGCCAGAACAGCAAGAGGGATCGCTGTGCAGTGAAAGCAGCGATCACTCTTGCTGTTCTGGCTTCTGGGATAGCTGCGCAGCCTGCATTCGCTCTATAAGACGCACACACATTTCCCCTTGCTTTTTAGGAGGGAAAAAGTGAGTCTTATAGAGCAAAAAATACGGTATTTGCTACAGCCTTTGGCGGTGGGCGTTGTATTTCTGTATTTTTAAAAATATACGCCACACTGCATAGACAGTTTGCCTGCCCCTCATAACAACCTAGCATGGTTTTTCTGCTGCTGCCACGCTGAATAAATCAGCAGTAGTTTACGGATGCAAATATTTCAGGAACTTCCTGCAGATTTTGGCTTGAAGGATGCCGCCTTGAGCTCATTGGAAGCCCAGAGCCTGGGAAGCTCGTTCGAAAAAAGGAAACGAGTTGGACACAGGGTTGCCATATATCAGAAAGTGAAAATCCAGACCAAAACGTTGTTGAACTTGCAATGTATTCCTGTTGTGTTTTATGATTTTCCTGATATTGTAAGTGAGCCAGAACTGGCCCGTGACCGTTATAATAAAATCCTATTCTGTTGTTGAGATTGCGGTTTTGGAGCCTTTTTTCCCAGGAGCAGGGACGCGGCTGGCGCTGTGGGTTAAACCTCAGTGCCTAGGACTTGCTGATCGTATGGTCGGCGGTTTGAATCCCCGCGGCGGGGTGAGCTCCCGTTGCTTGGTCCCAGCTCCTGCCCACCTAGCAGTTCGAAAGCACCCCTAAGTGCAAGTAGATAAATAGGGACCGCTTACTAGCGGGAAGGTAAACGGCGTTTCCGTGTGCGGCACTGGAAATCCCCCAGCCTGAGACCGTAGGGCAGGGTTCCCCAAACTTGACTGTTAATATTTGGGCAACTTTTCTGCTGTACTTTATTGGAAGGAGAAAGTTTTTTCCTTAATAACAATGTAAACTATTTAACTAAAACAAAACAAAAAAACATTATAGCATATGTATCCAGGTTTGTTAACTGAGTTTTAGACCACATGAAAAACTTAAAACAAATCCTTATTTCCTGATGAATAGACTTTAGACCAGGCACTCCCAAACTCAGCCCTCCATCTGTTTGGGGACTACAACTCCCATCATCCCTAGCGAGCAGGACCAGTGGTCAGGGATGATGGGAACTGTAGTTCAAAAACAGCTGGAGACAAGGCGTAGCTGAGCTAGAGGAATGTGATGTAAGACAGCTTTCTGCATTCCTGTTCTGTGCAGCTTCAATTTCTGCGGCAGCCTCTTATTTTCCTGAATTTGGAATTTGCTCCGATATATTTTAGGAATTACTCCTTAGCTATACTAATAATTTTTAGGGACGCGGGTGGCGCTGTGGGTAAAAGCCTCAGTGCCTAGGGCTTGCCGATCGAAAGGTCGGTGGTTCGAATCCCCACAGCGGGGTGCGCTCCCGTTGCTCGGTCCTAGCGCCTGCCAACCTAGCAGTTCGAAAGCACTCCCGGGTGCAAGTAGATAAATAGGGACCGCTTACTAGCGGGAAGGTAAACGGCGTTTCCGTGTGTGGCTCTGGCTCGCCAGAGCAGCGATGTCACGCTGGCCACGTGACCCGGAGGTGTCTCCGGACAGCGCTGGCCCCCGGCCTCTTGAGTGAGATGGGCGCACAACCCTAGAGTCTGTCAAGACTGGCCCGTACGGGCAGGGGTACCTTTACCTTTTATACTAATAATTTATTATTTGTACACCGCCCATCTGGCTCGGTTTCCCCAGCCACTCTGGGCGGCTTCCAACAAAGACCAAAAATACAGTAAAATGTCACACATTAAAAACTTCCCTGAACAGGGCTGGCTTCAGATGTCTTTTAAAAATAGGATAGCTGCTTATTTCCTTGACATCTGATGGGACGGCATTCCACAGGGCCACTACCGAGAAGGCCCTGTAGCTTAGCTTCTCGCAATGAGGGAGCCCCCAGAAGGCCCTGGCGCTGGACCTCAGCGTCCAGGCAGAACGATGGGGGTGGAGACGCTCCTTCAGGTATACTGGGCCGGATGCAAAAGGGCAGGATTAAAGCGAAAACAAAAATCCTAATGAAATGAAATAAAAACGGTTCCTCTTTTGTTTTCCTAGACCCTCCTGTTACCCCCCCCCTCCCTGACCCCCCGCCCCGTCTCCTCCAGCTGCCGCCAACCTGTTGGTAAACCCAGCTCAGAATTCCTGTATCCCGAGCGGATTAATCAATGTATTTATTAGGCTTAGATGCCAAATCCTGCTAAAGCTAAGTCTTTGCCAGATAAACAGGCTGCTTTGCGGAGGCAGCCCGTTTGTGAAAACACAATTAGCAAACCCTGTAATCTGCACTAATTACAAGCCCAGCCCTCGGGAGACGCTTCTGTTTCCGCCGCTGCCCCAACGCAGCTCCTGGACCTTGCTGGACTTCCAGGACCGGTGAAGATGAGCTGAGATCAAGGGCACCCCAAGTTGCGTCCGCCATGGAAAGGGCAGAGGCAGAGGTCCAGAAGAAGCCTAACATCTCCTTCACCATTGACTACCTCCTTTTCGAGAACAGAAAACCACCCCGCAGGGATCCAGACCCGAGGGGCGAACAAGCGAGGGCAGAAGGGAGAGGCGTCGCGGAGACAGAGCAACCTGGACCTCACGTACCTCCAGATCTTCTGGACAAACCCAACCAGTCTTACATCGCCCTCATTTCGACCGCCATCCTCTCCTCGCCGGAGAAGAAGCTTTTGCTGTCCGATATCTACCAGTGGATTATGGATAAATACCCGTACTTCAAAAACAAGGTGAGTTCCACCAACAGGTACCCTGGAGAACATGGGTCGTCACCTTGGGGCCTTGAACCACCTTCTAGACTCGCCCAACCTAGAGCCCTTGTCCATTGAGCAAGCCAACTTGGTGGGTGAGGACATGGCTGGTTTCTTCCAGGGTACAGTGGCCGAGAGTCATAGGACCCCAGAGGAGGCTGCCTTTTCGCGACACAGACCATTGGTCCATCTAAGCTCAGTATTGTCCATCTCTCCAGGTTTTCGGGCCAGAGCCCTACCTGCTGAGGATTGTTGGTGGAACCTTCTGCATGCAAAGTAGAGGTTCCACCACCAAATTGCGGCCCTTGCCTTATACAGTCCTGCTAGTTGGCAGGTCTCCGAGAACAGTCCTCTGTCTGAAGAGGAAGGGCTGTCCCGTTCCGGTCCAGTTAAGAGATAAAAAAACATCTAAGGTTCATGAAATGGTCCATTGACAGTTAGCCCCACAGAAGGCTGAGGAAGCATACATATGATCTAGTCACCCTCCCCTGCATTATGACGAGGTTTAATGGGTTGTATCCAACTGGGGCCGGATATTAAATTATATTGAATTACAAGAGGATCTGTCCTGGAGTGTCAACACAAGGGGGCTTGTGAAGAAGGCGCAGCAGAGACTGTACTTTTTGAGAATACTAAGGAAAAACTATCTTCCGCAGAAACTGCTGCTTGCCTTCTATCACTGTGCCATTGAGAGCGTGCTCACTTATGGCTTATGTGTGTGGTACGGAAGCTGTACTACCCAGGACAGGATGGGGTTGTGCTGGGTTGTTAAGGCAGCAGAGAGCATTGTTGGCTGCCCACTCTCCACCTTAGAGCAGATTTATGCCACAAGGTGCCATAGGAAGGCACTGGACATAGTAAAAGATCCATCGCATCCTGGTCACTGTCTCTTCGAGCTCTTGCCGTCGGGACGGAGATACAGGACGATGAAGACAAGAACGAGCCGTCTTAAGAACAGCTTCTTCTCCAGAGCGATCTCGGCCCTGAATGGGAAGCCCGGACTTTGAAAGTCATCTAATCTCCCTTGCTGTATTATACTGTATTGTTTAATTAGTGTTTTTATGGAGCAGTCAAGTAATTTCGTTGTCCCTGAAGGGGGCAATGACAATAAAGATATTATTATTATTATTATTATTATTATTATTATTATTATTATATAGGTTTGATGAGGTCCTAAGCTACTGAAGGTAATGGGGCCCTTTATATGTCCAGCTGTCCTTTGTCAACAACAAATTGCCGCTGGGTTTTTTTGTGTGTTGAATATATGCTATGTGGTAATTTATGGACCTCATAGGTATCTCAAGCCATTTGCACGTAACAGAATATGTATTTTAACAAAGTAATTGTTGAACTGAAATACAATTAAGAAGAAGTATATTAATAGTGAAATATAACTAAGAAGAAGTATATTTTTGGGGGGGGGGTCCCCAAGAGAGTGGGGCCCTAAACTATAGCTTGTTTAGCTTACACTTAAATCCGGCACTGTATGTAACACTAGTCCTGCTGAAATTAATGGATCTAGATTAGCCATGTTCATTGATTTCAACAGACCTACTAGCATTGGATTCCACCCATTGTACCTGTTTCCGTTTTGAGTTCTTATTTCCAAATGTGCCCCATGCATATAGCATGCAAAATATATGCAAATCAGCACCCTCTTTCCCCCTCCCTTTTGGCGATGCGTAAGTGGCCGTCCTTTTCACGAGACTGGGACGTCGGACGCCAGTGACACAGTTTCTTGGCCTTTTTAACACGCAGTTCTCTTCTCACTCTGGTCCGGGGATATCTCAGCAGAAATCCCTAGGGCTCGGGACAGAAGCTCAAAACATTACAGGAGATTCCTGCCAAACAGCCGTAACTCTCAAGTAGCTCTCCTGCAGAGGGTAGAAATTTACTTTCCTATTTACTCCCTTTTTGAGCTTCTGACTTGCAAGCATTAAGTCTAGAGAGCTTCCTTTGCTAGACTCGCGGGGAGAACGTTGATTCCGTCTGCAATTTAACAAACTACTACAAAACTCCCACCTTTTTTGAGCCGAAACAGAGTTATCCTTCGAAATCCATGCTTCTCCAGATTCCGTGGTGCAAAGAGACATGCCTTAGAGGAATGGGTGCGTAAAATTCATGAAAATAACACACAAAGATGCATTATAATTAGGGGGAGCTGCTTGCAAATGTTTGTACAGCAGTCTAAACAGCAGCCAAGAATGTTGTTCATTTGGAGAAATTTGCACTGAAATGTTAGCGTATTTTCTTGAGGACTTTATTCTTGGAAATTGCAGCAGAATTCAAAAGTAGGAGGGAATTAGAAGCTGAGAGAAACCCAAACTGACAGATATGTCTGCCTCTATTAAGTCTTGCCAGACCGCGGCAAGTTCTGTTGTTGCTGTTTAGTCGTTTAGTCGTGTCCGCCTCTTTGTGACCCCCTGGACCAGAGCACGCCAGGCACTCCTGTCTTCCACTGCCTCCCGCAGTTTGGTCAGACTCATGTTTGTAGCTTTAAGAACACTATCCAACCATCTCATCCTCTGTCGTCCCCTTCTCCTTGCGTCCTCCATCTTTCCCAAAATCAGGGTCTTTTCCAGGGAGTCTTCTCTTCTCATGAGGTGGCCAAAGTCTTGGAGCCTCAGCTTCAGGATCTGTCCTTCCAGTGAGCACTCAGGGCTGATTTCCTTCAGAATGGAGAGGTTTGATCTTCTTGCAGTCCATGGGACTCTCAAGAGTCTCCTCCAGCACCAGAATTCAAAAGCATCCATTCTTCGGCGATCAGCCTTCTTTATGGTCCAGCTCTCACTTCCATACATCACTACTGGGGAAACCATAGCTTTAACCATGGCAAGTTCTGGGGCCACTCTAATGACCCAAGGACCGCAACAAGTTGACCTTGGGGAACAGGGTATCACTAGTAATATTTCGAGAGTTGGCAATGAAGCTTCAAGTGGCTAGTAAACCAAAAGCTCGCCACCGATTTATCTCAGTTGCCACCAGACAGTTGCCTGCGGGAAGTTTTGAGGGTAAATAGGGGACTAATACATGCATGCTACTTCCAACAAGTAAAAATCAGATTAAAGTAAATAAACAAGGTTTTTGATTGATAATAAAGACATTGCCTGATTGTGCAAGCAAGGTTTGGAGTTAGGCTATTATTGTTGGTTGGTTTTTTTGCTTGTTTTATTAAATTTGTATACCGCCCTTCATCTGAAGATCCCAGGACGGTTCACAACAGAAAAAATACAAAACGAGAATACAAAATATATAATAAAACAAAAACAAACCAATCCCACAAAGAACATTTTAAAAGCCGTAGAATGTTAATCAGCTGAAGGCCTGTCTGAAGACAAACATTTGATATTTATTACGTTGTTATTGAATGATTTATTAAATCGGTTAAATCATTACATTGAATAGTGGGATCTGCAACAAAATGTTGCAGTCTGGAGTTCTCCTGTTTAGGGTGCCAGCCAGCCAGCCGTGCCCTATTCTGGATTGCGCTCCGTTACTTCTGGGTTGTCGAACGCGCTCAACTCGAAGCGTATTCAACCCGAGGTACAACTGTAAATAGGTACCACTCCGGCGGGAAGGTAAACGGCGTTTCCATGCGCTGCTCTGGTTCGCCAGAAGCAGCTTAGTCCTGCTGGACACATGACCTGGAAGCTGTACGCCGGCTCCCTCGGCCAGTAAAGCGAGATGAGCGCCGCAACCCCAGAGTCGGCCACGACTGGACCTAATGGTCAGGGGTCCCTTTACCTTTACCTATTCCAAGCCTTGTTCATAGCAGGGAGACGTCCAGCCAAACATACAGAGGCGAAACTCCCTCAGAACTCCCTCCTGCCATTCTGCCTGGTTCCTAAGCAAAACCTCCACCCCCTGGCAACCCCCATTTTTGGCGGCGGAGTTAACCCTTCGGTGGCAAACCGAATGATCCCCCAACACCCCTCTTTTTCCCGTTTTTTTACGTGCAGGAGAAGAGTTGGCGGAACAGCGTGAGGCACAACCTGTCGTTGAACGAGTGCTTCATCAAAGCGGGCCGCAGCGACAACGGGAAAGGCCATTACTGGGCCATCCACCCGGCCAACCTGGAAGACTTCTCCAAGGGAGATTACCACCGGCGGAGAGCGCGGCGAAGGATCCGCAGGTGAGAGGCCCCCCGCGGCTTTGACGCTGCTCTTGCACATAGCTGTCAACTGTCCCTTATTTGGCGGGAAAGTCCCTTATCCCAGCGCCGTGTCCCACTGCTGTCCCTTATTGATGATGCCCCTTAAATTTCCCGGGTTTCAAAGGAAGCAGCTCCTCTCCCTCCCTCCCTGCCGGCCAGGGAGGAGGGAGGCTCCAACTGTGTTGCTTGGCTGCGTTGCTCACCCAATAAGGAGTCTAAGAACGACTGGGGGGGTGGAGCTTGCATGCCTTGTGCCAATCAAATCGGCCGCGTTGCCTGGGGACTGGCCTTTGCTCAGCGCTTCCCAGCGGAGAGGTGACGGTGGTTTTCCTTGCTGCATCCCCTTTGCCGGGTTGCTGCGCTGTGGGAACCACTGCTTGAGGCTTTGTTCGGCTGCTGGCTGGGCTTTCTGCCTTTGGCTCGGAGGGGCTCAGAAGTTGAACATACCTGTGCCCGGAAAATCCCTTATTTTGGCTGCTGAACCCTTATTTTCGAGGCTGCTGGTCCCTTATTTTCAAATCTGTAAGTTGACAGCTATGCTCTTGCGCCAAACAAATCCCCCATTTATCCCTCCCCCCCCCTTGGTTCTCCATGCGCCATATGCAGAATGAGCCCTACTCATCCTATCCTTTAATGGGCTCTATTAACCCTCCAATACTCATGGGAAGGATAAGACCTTTAGCCCTCCGGCTGACCTCAGCTTGACCTCTTCAGAACCAAAGGAAAGACCTGCTATCCTGCTCTGCTTTCTCCCTTCGGGGTTGGGTAAGGAAAAGGCGAGGGCCATTCAGTCGTGGCGCCAAGGTCTGTTATCACACGGGCTTGTGGCCCAGCGGAGGCCGAGTCATGTCCGCCCACTGCCCGGCCTTTACAGGACATTTAAATAATAATAATAATAATTTATTATTTATACCCCGCCCATCTGGCTGGGTTTCCCCAGCCACTCTGGGCAGCTTCCAAAAAAACACTAAAATACAATAACCTATTAAACATTAAAAGCTTCCCTAAACAGGGCTGCCTTCAGATGTCTTCTAAAAGTTTGGTAGTTATTTTTCTCTTTGACATCTGGTGGGAGGGCGTTCCATAGGGCGGGTGCCACTACCAAGAAGGCCCTCTGTCTGGTTCCCTGTAACTTGGCTTCTCACAGCGAGGGAACTGCCAGAAGGCTCTCGGAGCTGGACCTCAGCGTCCGGGCAGAACGATGGAGGTGGAGACGCTCCTTCAGGTATACTGGGCCGAAACCATTTAGGGCTTTCAAGGTCAGCACCAACACTTTGACTTGTGCTTGGAAACGTACTGGGAGCCAGTGTAGGTCTTCCAGGACTGGTGTTATATGGCCTCGGTGGCTGCTCCCAGTCACCAGTCTAGCTGCCACATTCTGGATTAGTTGTAGTTTCCAGATCACCTTCAAAGGTAGCCCCACAGAGAGCACATGGCAGTAGTCCAAGTGAGAGATAACCAGAGCATGCACCACTCTGGCGAGACAGTCTGCGGGCAGGTAGGGTCTCATTCTGCGTACCAGATGGAGCTGGTAAACAGCTTCCCTGGACAAAGAATTGACCTGTGCCTCCATGGACAGCTGTGAGTCCAGAATGACAGGCAGCTTTCTGCAAAGATCCCTGGGGTCTGTCGTTAGTTAAGGATACTGTGAACTATAGCTCTGCGAAGGGGAAACTACGGTTCCCATTATTCTTTGGGCGGAGGTCCTATGCTTTAAATGTGGGCTGTGGATATGCCCGTGGGGTTCTTCTTTAATTATAATTTTATAATAATATTATTTGTACCCCATTCATCTGACAGGGTTGCCCTAGTCCCTCTTGGGTGGTTTCCAACATATACAAAAACAGAATAAAACATTAAACCAGGGGTCAGCAAACGTTTTCAGCAGGGGGCCGGTCCACCGTCCCTCAGATCTTGCGTGGGGCCGGACTATATTTTGAAGGGGGGGGGGGAATGAATAAATTCCTATGCCCCACAACTAACCCAGAGATGCATTTTAAATAAAAGCACACATTCTACTCTTGTAAAAGCACCAGGCAGGCCCCACAAATAACCCAGAGATGCATTTTAAATAAAAGGACACATTCTATTCATGTAAAAACATGCTGATTCCCAGACCACCTGTGGGCCGGATTTAGAAGGCAGTTTGGCCGGATATGGCCCCGGGCCTTAGTTTGCCTACCCATGCATTAAACATTTAAAGGTTTCTCTATACAGGGCTGCCTTCAGGTGTCTTCTAAAGGTTATATAGTTACTCATCTCCTTGACATCTGACGGGAGGGCATTCCCAGGGCGGGCGCCACTACCAAAAAGACCCTGTGTCTGGTTCTCTGTAACTTCACTTCTTTCAGTAAGGGAACCACCAGAAAGCCCTCAGAGCTGGACCTCAGAGTTCGGGCTGGACGGACCTCAGAGTTTGGGCTGGCTTCCAATCGAGTGTTAAAAACAATACAGCATTAAATATTTAAAACTTCCCTAAACAGGGCTGCCTTCAGATGTCTTTTAAAGAGAAGATAGCTGCTTATTTCCTTCACATCTGGTGGGAGGGCGTTCCACAGGGCGGGTGCCACTACCGAGAAGGCCCTCTGTCTGGTTCCCTGTAACCTCACTTCTCACAGGGAGGGAACCGCCAGAAGGCCCTTGCAGTTGGACCTCAGTGGGCTGGACGATGGGTGTGGAGACACTCCTTCAGGTATACTGGGCCGAGGCGGTTTAGGGCTTTCAAGGTCAACACCATCACTTTGAATTGTGCTCGGAAATGTACTGGGACCCAATGTAGGTCCTTTAGGACTGGTGTTATGTGGTCTCGGCGGCCGCTCCCAGTCACCAGTCCAGCTGCCGCCTTCTGGATCAGTTGTCGTTTCTGAGTCACCTTCAAAGGTAGCCCCATGTAGAGCGCATGGCAGTAGTCCAAGTGGGAGATAACCATTAATCCACAGTAACGCTTAAAGCACATGCTTTCTCCCAAAGAATCCTTGGAACCACTATTCTAAATAGCAGTGTAGCGTAGTGGTTAGAGCATGGGTAGGCAAGCTAAGGCCCGGGGGCCGGATGTGGCCCAATCGCCTTCTAAATCCGGCCTGTGGACGGTCTGGGAATTAGCATGTTTTTACACGAGTAGAATGTGTCCTTTTATTTAAAATGCACCTCTGGGTTATTTGTGGGGCATAGGAATTTGTTCTTTTTTCTTCTTCTTTTTTCAAAATATAGTCCGGCCCCCCACAAGGTCTGAGGGACAGTGGACCGGCCCCCAGCTGAAAAAGTTTGCTGACCCCTGGGTTGGAGGGTCGGAACAGGAACAGGATTCAAATCCCCACTTGGCCGTGAAACTGCCTGGGTGAACTTGGAGGCCGGTCACTGGCCCTCAGCCCAATCTACCTCACAAGGTTGTTTAGTGGAATTCATTGAGGAGAAAGAAGAACGATGTAAGCTACCTTGAACTCCATGGGAGAAAAAGGTGGTATGGAAACGCAACTAATGTATGTATGAAAACTTGGGAAACAATAAGTCTCTTTCATTATCAATCTGCGGAGAAAAGGCAGAGAATGAAACTCTTAATCTCAGGGTGTTTTGGTTCAAGCATTGCAGGGGGTTGGACCCGATGGCAATTCTACGTTTCTATGAAACAGCGTATAAATAAATATAGTGGTACCTTGGTTCTCAAACCAACTTGGTTCTCAAACTCCGTTCCAAAACCAAGGCATGCTTTCCCATCGAAAGTCATGCAAAATGGATTAATCCATTCCAGACTTCTAAAAACAATCCCTAAAACAGCAACTTGACGTTAAGTTCACTATCTGACGAGACCATCAAATGAAAGCAATAAACAATGTACTGCAGTCACACAGTCAAATCAATCAGTAGCTGAACTGGGTTCCACGCAGTCACAAAAGATAATAGCCGCAAAACCTCAAAATAAATAGCAAAAGCAGACAGACCTCAGCGTCGCACTCAAATCGGAAGCGTAACACTCAAAACAGAGCTTGTTCGGCTTCCGAAAAATGTTCGCAAACCGGAACACCCAATTCCGGGTTTGCAATGTGTGGGTTCCAAGTTGTTTGAGCACCAAGGAGTTTGAGAACCAAGGGTAGATATAAACACAAAGCTGTCCCACCAATGGTCTGTTTCCTGCAAATGTGAATTTTGGTCCCTGCTCCTCTTCCTTCCAGGATGGCAGTGAACTTCGGCTACTACCACCCATATGCTTTCTATGGACTCAGTTGCTGTTCCCCGGGCCGCTACTGCCTCTGCTGCCCTCCATATGCCCACGCCAGCCTCCCTGGCATGACTCCACCTTGCCCGCCCGGGCTCCCTCCTCTTCTGCTGCCCTCGGCTGTCTCCTGGCCTCACCCTTTCTTCTCCGGAGGAGGGAAGGAGAAATCCCAGGCTGAGAAGAGGCTGAACTGGGCGGCCTGGAGCAGACCGCAGCTGCCGATCGCGCCCATCCTGGCCCACGCTAATCCGTGACGCCTTCTCCAGCTTGGGTCCATCATCAGCCTCTGCGTCGGAGATGGTTCATGGAAAAGACACTCTTTTTAGGTGCTGCTTCTCTAGAAGAGGCCTGGGCTGAAAGCTTCTCCTGTCTATTCAGCCCTCGGGATTCTCCTCAGGCCACATTGTTGGAGAGAGAGGTTTGGAGGAGATATTCCTACTCTCCAGAGTTAAGCATAATGGCGATTGCTCCCAGCACATTAAATCTTGGTTAGATTTGCATCTGCCGTTGCCCATCTTTAAACAAAAAATCCTCACAAAAAAAGGCTTAGGCTAGAATAAATCACAGACACTTAACTTTGCAACAACAACAACAAAATTGAATGTTGTACTCACAAAGTCCCCACATGTTGCATCAAACATATCTCTATCTGCTGGCAGTGAAATGAATCATAAAAAAAAGTTTTCAAATTAATTAAATGGGGAAAGCACATGGTTTCCTTACAAAAAAAGGATCGCGCAAACTTTTGGTTAGCAAAGATGCAGGCTGTAAAATCTCATTTGTTGAGAGTTTCAGTTCACTTGGCTTGTAAAAGACTGAGGAAGAGGAGCCAGAGGCTGCTGAGAGCCTAAGCCACTCCCACTTGGGTAACTTGAGCGCAGGGCTCCAGTTAACCCTTTCATGCATGCAAGTCAGGAACTGTAAATTGCAACATGCACATCCCCGCCGCAGGCCACACACACCCTGACTTGGCCACACCTCACACTGGCCGTGCTCTGCAGACCCCTCAGATCCCTTTTCCTGGCTGGAATGTCATTGAACCAGGATTACGCTTCTTTCTTGCCTAGAGAAAGGATGGAAAGAGGTTTGTGAGGTGTGCATGCATAGTGTTGTGCCCTGACTGCAGGGTTGTCGCTTCCGAAAACAGGCTGCTTTCGTGCAGTGGTGTAGCGTGGGGGGTGCGGGGGGGCAGGCCACACCGGGCGCAACATCTGGGGGGGGGCGCGCTCGCACTCGCAGCTCTCTGCCCCTACCTGGCTCACTCACTCTCTCTCACTGCAGTGCTGGCTGTGAGAATCCGATCCGAGCCGCCGGGTCGCCGCCCACTGTGGAGGGGAGGGTGCCAGGTGTGCGGTGCGGTGCGGAGAGAGAGCGAGGGACTATCTGGGGGAGGGACAGTGCAGCGGGGGGGGGGGGCGCAAATTACTTGCCTTGCCCCGGGTTAGGGGGCGCAAATTACTTGCCTTGCCCCGGGTGCTGACAACCCACGCTACGCCACTGCTTCCGTGCGAGACTCATTCAGACTCTATCCCGGTCTGCTTTGTTCTCCCACAAATCACTATTGGGCAACGTTTGGGTGGGGGAGGCTATAACTCCCCCCACATTTTGACAGAAGCAATTACCAAGCCTCCAGAATGGATAGAGCAAATTACAGGTAGACAAGGCTCAGGGGCTTTTGTGCTGAGAGCCTTAAAAGAAAAACACCTAAATGTTTGATCAGAAGTGGATGAAATTTGCAGGCGAAGTGGATCAGAAGTGGATGAAATTTGCAGGCGGAAGGTAATGTTTTCTCAGCAATTGGTTTGGGAATTGCAAACGAGAGAGGGGTAAGGAACTGAAGAGAAATAAATAAGTTGGGGAGCTTTTGTGCTTCTAGATACCATGAAAGTTGGGGTGGGGGTGGGAGAATTAAAAGTTATTTGCTTGCCGGAGGAATTCATTCCCTCTAATTACGAGCCTGATGAGCAGCCACAACATAGCTCCCCGTCCACTACCCCCCCCAAAGTGGTCCAGTCAAAACAATGGGTGTGACTGGCATCCACTGATTTTTCAATTCATGCTCGTCAATCAAACCCATTGATTTCATTTGCTCTGCTCTGAATATGGCTTAAGTCAGGTAAAACCCCAAGTATTGCAGTAAAATAAAACACCGTATTTTTCGCCCTATAGGGCGCACCGGCCCATAGGGTGCACCTAGTATTTGGGGGGGGGATAAAGGGGGGAATTATTTAGCCCCCAGGAGTGGGGCTTGGGTGGGGGAAGCCTGAGCTTCCTCCGACCCCAGCCCCCAGAACAGGCTGCTCAGCGCGCCCCAGGCTTCGGGATGCAAGCTGCTATCCGCAAGCCTAGGGAGCCCGGCGGGAACTTGCAGATAGCTTCCTGAAGCCTGCATTCGCCCCATAGGACGCACACACATTTCCCCTTCATTTTTGGAGGGGGAAAAGTGTCCTATAGAGCGAAAAATACGGTAAATGGGAAAGGGGTTCTGAATTGTGTTGTCATCCTTACCCTCGGAGTCTTCTCACCTCCAGACAGAGTACACCAAGTCCCTTCAACCTTTCCTCAAAGCAGCATGAGATTCTTAATCTTGGGGCCATTGGTTTGAGTCCCATGTCAGGCAAACAGATTCCTACATTGCAGGGGGAGGGGGTTAGACCGGATGACCTTTGGGGTCCCTTGCAGCTCTAATTCTGTGATTCTGTTACAATAAACCGTGTCCAAAGTAACAGTTGTTGGGTTGTTGTTGTCTACGGTCATAGCTCTTGTTACGTTCGGTTCAGGTTACGTCTTCTCAGGTTGCGTCCTGCGGCAACCCGGAAGTACCGGAAAGGGTTGCTTCCGGGTTTCGCCGCTCGTGCATGCACAGACGTGCAAAGTGACATCATGCGCATGCGCAGAAGTGGTGAATCACAACCCGCGCATGCGCAGACGTGGGTTGCGTTCCTCTCAGGTTGCGAACGGGGCTCCGGAACGGATCCCCTTCGCAACCAGAGGTACCACTGTATATCATTTAACTGTGTTTCTGAACCTTTTGTTTCATTTTGCACGCATTGGACCCACAAGGTACAAATACATATGGGGCTTAGTTTCAGTCTCCCAATTTACATTGGGGGGAAGCGGGGGGACGTTGTTGGAGACCTAAAGCAGAAATCGATTTGCTTGATTGCCTAAGCCTTCGTTTTTATTTAAAAACACATACACCCGCAAGGCCTGGCCTTAATTGCTTGCCTGCTAATTGTTCCTGATGCTGTTTAATGAAAATCTCGGATCTAGGCCACTAAGTGGCATTAAGGAAGATAACATTGGCTTTTAATCCCACCAGATAAGCTCCCCTAAATCTTGTAGCGGCCTCGAAAAATAGGAAGCTTATGACACAAACTAATCTTTTAACGTTGTCATTTGCCCTTTGCACCGAAAAAGGTGTAAAGCTAATATAACAACACAGCCGAAGGTGCTGGGGGGGTCAGGGTTGAAGCAGAAACATGTCAGGTAGATGGCAGAAAAGGAAGTCGCTGAATGGGATTCTCCCACAAGAGGCGTTCAGACAGACCTAAGAATTCGCTTCTATCTCTTATGTGGGACATAATACAGTGGTACCTCGGGTTACAGACACTTCAGGTTACACACGCTTCAGGTTACAGACTCTGCTAACCCAGAAATAGTGCTTCAGGTTAAGAACTTTGCTTCAGAAATCGTGTTCCGGTGGTGCGGCGGCAGCGGGAGGCCCCATTAGCTAAAGTGGTGCTTCAGGTTGAGAACAGTTTCAGGTTAAGAACGGACCTCCGGAACGAAGTACTTAACCCGTGGTACCTCTGTATAATGTTTGAAGATTGGGAAAGGTTGTGGAGAAAAGGGGTCAAGTTTACTGCATGTACAATGTTAAAGGAAAATATAATGAAAGTGATGTATAGATGGCACTTGACCACTGTAAAGTTAGCAAAGATTTACCACAACAGTGAAAATCTATGCTGGAAATGTAAAGAAAAGGAGGGTACCTTTTATCATATCATAGAATCATAGAATCTTAGAGTTGGAAGAGACCACAAGGGCCATCGAGTCCAACCCCCTGCCAAGCAGGAAACACCACCAGAGCACTCCTGACATATGGTTGTCAAGCCTCTGCTTAAAGACCTCCAAAGAAGGAGACTCCACCACACTCCTTGGCAGCAAATTCCACTGTCAAACAGCTCTTACTGTCAGGAAGTTCTTCCTCATGTTTAGGTGGAATCTTCTTTCTTGTAGTTTGGATCCATTGCTCCGTGTCCACTTCTCTGGAGCAGCAGAAAACAACCTTTCTCCCTCCTCTATGTGACATCCTTTGATATATTTGAACATGGCTATCATATCACCCCTTAACCTCCTCTTCTCCAGGCTAAACATGCCCAGCTCCCTTAGCCGTTCCTCAGAAGGCATCGTTTCCAGGCCTTTGACCATTTTGGTTGCCCTCCTCTGGACACGTTCCAGTTTGTCAGTGTCCTTCTTGAACTGTGGTGCCCAGAACTGGACACAGTATTCCAGGTGAGGTCTGACCAGAGCAGAATACAGTGGCACTATTACTTCCCCTGATCTAGAAGCTATACTCCTATTGATGCAGCCCAGAATTGCATTGGCTTTTTTAGCTGCCGCGTCACACTGTTGGCTCATGTCAAGTTTGTGATATGTGGTGGACTTGTCCCAAGGTGAAAGACTTCTGGGAAAAGATTTAAAATGAACTGGGGAAAAAATGTTGAAATATACATTTACTAAGAAACCAGAGGCCTTTCTTCTTGAAATAATAGATTTGGAAATGCCTGAGAAAGATGTTAAATTATTTTTGTATGCTGCAGCAAGAATTTTATTAGCTAAGAATCGGAAAACACAAGAAATACCAACAATGGAAGATTGGCAGATGAAGATGATGGATTTTTCGGAGCTGCGACCAGAAGGAGGAGGAGTACCAGGAAGAATGGAAGAAATTTAAAGACTACTTAGTTAAATATGTTAAGATAACTTATTTGGAAGAGCTTGCAAATAGATAGATAGGTTTAGGAGTTAAATATGTAAGGATAAGATTTAAGATGTTTAATGTCAAACTAGAAAGAATGAAAGAGGTTAAGTGACCAAGTTATTTTTTTGAGAAAATCGATTTTGGAAAACTGTTAAAAATGAGATACAATGAAATTCAAACAAGGGGATTTGAGGAAGTCACTTAATAATGTTACCAAGATCTAAATAGGATGTATGTATGTATGTATGTATGTATGTATGTTTGTGTGTTTTGAAATTGTGAAAACTAATAAAATTTCTTACTTCAAGAATTCACTTCCATCTCTTAACTGCGATCCGAACCAGGGACTGATTCACATTTAAAGGTGAACGTACAGGAAATGCACTTTCCAGAACAAGACGCCAACAGAAAAACAGGCACCCTTCAAAATTCACACTTCTCTGATTTTTTGCAACCCAGCCGAGTGACAGGCAGGGGGGAAAGCATGTGCTAAAAGGGCGTGCAAAAAACTGTGCAAGTTTCACTGCAAACAAAAATTTAAAAAACGCATCGTAATTCCGGGAAATTGCTGTGCCCAAAAATGTGCCTGTTAGGCACATCTGCATACAAACAAAATCCGATTCAGACTAGAATGCTGTTGAATGTTCATGAAGACTTGAAAAATAATAATTCACAAACTGATATTGAAAATGTCAGAGAGAAAGAAATTTTAAAAAATGACAGATTCGCCCACCAACAAAATATAGTGTGAGGAAGGAACAGGTCAACTTTATTCTGCCTTGGCCGGACCACACATGGAGTCCTGTGTCCAGTTCTGGACACCACCATTCTAAAAGGATGTTGACAAGCTGGAAGGTGTGCAGAAGAGGGTGATCAAGATGATCAAGTGTCTGGAAACCAAGCCTGATGAGGAATGGTTGAAGGAGTTGGGTATGTTTAGCCTGGAAAAGAGGAGACTCAGAGGTGGTGCGATAGCCATCTTCCAGTATCTCAAAGGCTGTCACATGGAAGACAGAGCAAGCTTTAACTAATTCCTTTAGACCAGTGCTTCCCAAACTTGGGTCTCCAGCTGGACTACAACTCCCATCGTCCCTAGCTAGCAGGACCAGTGGTCAGGGATGATGGGAACTGTACTTCAAAAACAGCTGGAGACCCAAGTTTGGGAAACACTGAGTAGACCAGGGGTGGAGAGCCATTGTCCCTCTATAGGCTGCTGAACTACAATGCTCAGCAGCTCCGGGAAGCACAACCAATGGCCAGGAATCATGGGAGTTGTAGTTCAACCTGCAGAGGGCTAAAGGTCCCCACACACCTGCGCTAGATGGAGTCAGAGCAAAGTGGTCTGCAGGAGCTCTCCAGGGTACTGAAGCTCATGCCTGACCAAGCCACTCTCGAGTATCTGTTCCATGCGTGAAAGTGTTATGGCTACTTGTAATGTCAGGGAGCTGCAAGGGACAAACTGGGGACTTCAACTGGATGCACAGGTGCGCTGTTTGTGGACCCACAGAACCCACAGGTTGGACAGTTTGCCTTAGCAGTTAAGCGCACTCAGGTCCTAGAAAGAGCCTGCCCTAATCATCATCATCATCATCATCATCATCATCATCATCATCATCTATTATTTATATCCCGCCCATCTGGCTCTGTTTCCCCAGCCACTCTGGGCGGCTTCCAATCGAGTGTTAAAAACAATACAGCATTAAATATTAAAAACTTCCCAAAACAGGGCTGCCTTCAGATGTCTTTTAAAGAGAAGGTAGCTGCTTATTTCCTTCACATCTGGTGGGAGGGTGTTCCACAGGGCGGGCGCCACTACCGAGAAGGCCCTCTGGCTGGTTCCCTGTAACCTCACTTCTCACAGGGAGGGAACCGCCAGAAGGCCCTTGGAGCTGGACCTCAGTGTCCAGGCTGGACGATGGGTGCGGAGACGCTCCTTCAGGTATACAGAGCTGAGGCTGTTTAGGGTTTTCAAGGTCAGCGCCAACACTTTGAATTGTGCTCGGAAACGTACTGGGAGCCAATGTAGGGCTTTCAGGACTGGTGTTACATGGTCTCGGCAGCCGCTCCCAGTCACCAGTCTAGCTGCCGCATTCTGGATTAGTTGTAGTTTCCAGGTCACATTCAAAGGGAGCCCCACATAGAGCGCATTGCAGTAGTCTAAACGGGACTAGTAGTCCTTCAGGGATACTGGACCGAGGCTGTTTAGGGCTTTAAAGGTCAGCACCAACACTTTGAATTGTGCTCGGAAACATACAACCTGGCAGGGTAGAAAGGGCAGCACAGTGGGCAAAGAGGCCAGGTTATGAGACAAGCTGGAAGGTGTGCAGAAGAGGGTGACCAAAATTATCCAGGGTCTGGAAACCAAAGCCTGATGAGGAACGGTCGAAGGAGCTGGGTATGTTTAGCCTGGAATAGAGGAGACCGAAATGCGATAGGATAGCTGTCTTCCAACATCTAAAGGGCTGCCACATGGAAGGTGGAGCAAGCTTGCTTCTGTTCCAGAGGGTAGGATCCAAATGGATTCAAATTACAAGAAAAGATATTCTGGTGACAGCAGCCACGAAATTAAGAGACGCCTGCTTCTTGGGAGGAAAGCAATGGCAAACCTAGATAGCATTTTAAAAAGTAGAGACATCACCTTGCCAACAAAGGTCCGTATAGTAAAAGCTATGGTTTTCCCAGTAGTGATGTGCGGAAGTGAGACCTGGACCATAAAGAAGGCTGACCGCCGAAGAATGGATGCTTTTGAATTCTGGTGCTGGAGGAGACTCCTGAGAGTCCCATGGACTGCAAGAAGATCAAACGCATCCATTCTTAAGGAAATCAGCCCTGAGTGCTCACTGGAAGGACAGATCCTGAAGCTGAGGCTCCAATACTTTGGCCACCTCATGAGAAGAGAAGACTCCCTGGAAAAGACCCTGATGTTGGGAAAGATGGAGGGCACAAGGAGAAGGGGACGACAGAGGACGAGATGGTTAGACAGTGTTCTCGAAGCTACAAACATGAATCTGACCAAACTGCGGGAGGCAGTGGAAGACATAAGTGCCTGGCGTGCTCTGGTCCATGGGGTCACGAAGAGTCGGACACGACTGAATGACTAAACAACAACAACATATTCTGGCTGAACATTAGGAAGAACTTTATGAGGGTTAAGAGCTGTTTGACAGTGGGACAGACTACCTCTGAAGGCGGTGGACTCTCATTCGCTGGAGGTTATTAAACTGAGGTTTGGTGGCTGCCTGTCAGGGATTTTTGGGCTGTGGTTCTTGCATTGCAGGGGGTGGGACTAGATGCCCCTATGATTATCTTTGAAAAGGTTGCTCAGCCCTGCTGTTATTATAAGCACAAAAGCATCAGCTGCAGGCCTCCCAGCACTGGGCGCAATCTACCGTATTTTCCGCTCTATTAGACGCACCAGACCACAAGACGCACCTCGTTTTTGGAGGAGGAAAACAAGAAAAAAAAATAATCTGAATCTCAGAAGCCAGAACAGCAAGAGGGATCGCTGCGCAGTGAAAGCAGCAATCCCTCTTGCTGTTCTGGCTTCTGGGATAGCTGCACAGCCTGCATTCGCTCCATAAGACGCACACACATTTCCCCTTACTTTTTAGGAGGGAAAAAGTGAGTCTTATAGAGCAAAAAATACAGTAAATTTTGCACAGCCTGGCCTTGTGCAGCCTTGCTAGGAATAAAGGTAAAGGGACCCCTGACCATTAGGTCCAGTCGTGACCGACTCTGGGGTTGCGGCGCTCATCTCGCTTTATTGGCTAAGGGAGCTGGCGTACAGCTTCTGGGTCATGTGGCCAGCATGACTAAGCTGCTTCTGGCGAACCAGAGCAGCGCACGGAAACGCCGTTTACCTTCCCGCTGGAGTGGTACCTATTTATCTACTTGCACTTTGATGTGCTTTCGAACTGCTAGGTTGGCAGGAGCAGGGACCGAGCAACGGGAGCTCACCCCGTCATTGCGGGGATTCGAACCACCGACCTTCTGATCGGCAAGTCCTACGCTCTGTGGTTTAACCCACAGCGCCACCGCTTGCCACCGAAACATTTTGTGTGGCCTGGAATGCTGGAACATCTCGTAGTCCCCGGGTGCAACGTGCATTTTGACCAAGGATGAGGGGACACCAAGCCAAGAACACTTTATCTTCTGACTTGACTCATTTATTCTGCGTGCAGATGAAACCAAGAAGGCATAACCTAAGCTCAGCATCATGCTATGGCACTGTTAACAGCGGTAGGATCTGACAACAAGAAACCTTTTAATCGTTGGCACAGGCCTGTGGAATGCTCTGCCACTAGAGATTTAGCCTTCTGTGCCAACTTGAGGAACGGCTAAGGGAGCTGGGCATGTTTAGCCTGGAGAAGAGGAGGTTAAGGGGTGATATGATAGCCATGTTCAAATATATAAAAGGATGTCACCTAGAGGAGGGAGAAAGGTTGTTTTCTGCTGCTCCAGAGAAGCGGACACGGAGCAATGGATCCAAACTACAAGAAAGAAGATTCCACCTAAACATTAGGAAGAACTTCCTGACAGTAAGAGCTGTCCGACAGTGGAATTTGCTGCCAAGGAGTGTGGTGGAGTCTTCTTCTGTGGAGGTTTTTAAGCAGAGGCTTGACAACCATATGTCAGGAGTGCTCTGATGGTGTTTCCTGCTTGGCAGGGGGTTGGACTCAATGGCCCTTGTGGTCTCTTCCAACTCTATGATTCTATGAGTCTATGAACTTTTACAGTATATGCCTGCTGAAAACTATGCAGGCAAGTGAAAAATGCTGTACACCCTTCCACAAATGTTAACTGATTTATGATTTTAAGTGTGTGTGCATGTATAGATCTATCTATCTATCTATCTATCATCTATCTATCTATCTATCATCTATCTATCTATCTATCTATCTATCTATCTATCATCTATCTATCTGTCTATCTGTCTATCTGTCTATCTATCTATCTATCTATCTATCTATATCTGTCTATATCTATCTATAGTTTTTATTGTATGATTTAATGCACAACTGTTGTAAACCACTCTGAGGTTTTTTATGAAAAGCGGGATATATTTACAAAAAAACAAAAACAAAACAAATAACCAATAACCAGAATAAAATAAATAAAGTTTGTTAAATTTATATCCTGCCCTCCCTCCCTCCCCAAAAGAGCCCAAAATGTTTTTTCCCCCCAGGAGGTAAGTCTCCATACTTCATTAGGCAACGTTACTTTATTCCCAACAATCCAGTATTTCTTTTGCGTACCTTTCTGATGGAGAAAGAGAACGGTGATGCGTTTTAAAAACCAATAAAGATTAAAACACAATAGAAACTGGGGGGGGGGGGGATGGGGACCACAAAATGTTTTTAAGAGACACAGAACTACACTTCCCAGAGTGGTTTGACAACAAATCCCCTCTTCCCAGGGAACTCTGGGGAATTGTAGAGGAATTGGGGGGTCGGGCACAATTCCCTAACAACTCTCTGCGCCCTCAAGGAAACCTACCCTTCCCAGGATTTTGAATGCTATTTCAAGTGGGATCGTAGTGCTTTGAACTGTCTGGGGTGCCTGTCCTTTCGGTGCCAAATGCCTTGGCGTCTTTTGCGCACACAAATGGGGCCAGGGCCCTCGCCCCCTCCTCCTCCTCCTCCTCCAATTTGTCACCATCTGCTTTGGCAAGCCTTCCTAGGCGACAGCTTGCATCTCTCCCTCCCGCACCCCGGAGGCGTCCCTATCCGGGCTCCTTAGCCTGCTGTGAGCGCCGGCATTAGCCGAGTCTCGCAGGTTATAATCCGCGCAAAAGACAGATTAGAAGCCAGCCCGTGTGTCTCCAATCCAGCATCAAGTTGCGCTAACTTCGCGCCACCGTGGCCAAGCGGCTTAGGGTGACGAGCGCCAGGAAAGCTCCTTTAAGACCTGGGGTGGGTGTGCGCAAAGATATTGGCCCTGGCATGACGCCCGGCCCAATAATAAAAGGAAAACGCAGGTTTTGCAAGTTCTGAGCTATATATAAGATGCATATAGAATGTAGGAAGATACTTACGGGATGAGACGAAGGGCCCATCTAGTCCAGCAATTCTTTCCTCCTCCGGTTTATGTATATACATAAAGGCAAAGGGACCCCTGACCGTTGGGTTCAGTCGTGGCCGACTCTGGGGTTGCGGCACTCATCTCGCTTTACTGGCCGAGGGAGCCGGCGTCCAGCTTCCGGGTCATGTGGCCAGCATGACTGAGCCGCTTCTGGCGAACCAGAGCAGCGCACGGAAATGCCGTTTACCTTCCCGCTGGAGCGGTACCTATTTATCTACTTGCACTTTGACGTGCTTTCGAACTGCTGGTGGGAAGGAGCAGGGACCGAGCAATGGGAGCTCACCCCATCATTGCGGGGATTCGAACCGCCGACCTTCTGATCGGCAAGTTCTAGGCTCTGGGGTTTAATCCACAGCGCCACCCGCGTCCCATTATTTATATATATAAAATTTTAATTAAATTTTCTATTTTACAATTCAAAATACAGTCATACCTCATGTTACTTTTACTTCGTGTTACGTTTTTTCAGGTTGCGTCCCACGGTGACCCGGAAGTACGGGAAAGGGTTACTTCCGGGTTTCGCCGCTCGTGCATGCCCAGAAGTGCTAAATCGCGCTTCGCGCATAAGCGCCAGATCGTGCCGTGCACCTATGCAGATACAGCGCTTCAGGTTGTGGGCTTTTCATGTTGCGAACGGGCCTCCAGAACGGATCCTGTTTACAACCAGAGGTACCACTGTACTCGTTTAAACATCCTTAGAATAATAATAATAATTTATTATTTGTACCCCGCCCATCTGGCTGGGCTTCCCCAGCCACTCTGGGCAGCTTCCAAAAAAATATTAAAATACTGTAATACATCAAACATTAAAAGCTTCCCTAAACAGGGCTGCCTTCAGATGTCTTCTAAAAGTTTGGTAGTTATTTTTCTATTTGAGATCTGGTGGGAGGGCGTTCCACAGGCCAGGAGCCACCACCGAGAAGGCCCTCTGCCTGGTTCCCTGTAGCTTTGCTTCTCACAATGAGGGAACCGCCAGAAGGCCCTCGGCGCTGGATCTCAGCATCCGGGCAGAACGATGAGGGTGGAGACGCTCCTTCAGGTCGTTCAGAATATCAACGACTTCCCGTCTTCTCTTTCCGATTCATTTTGCATATCATGAATCCTTGTGTATTTCCCAAAAACTAAATAAACCATCCTGTATTCCATTATTGCATCCATCAAAACTTATTTACACTGTTGAATTTATCTTAATGCTGCCCACCTTTTCAGGTGTACGCAGTCCCCCCCCCGCCCAAATATATTCAATAAACGTTTTCCAACCTTCTCTAAACCTATGTTCTTCTTGTTCTCTTATTCTGTATGTTAAGTCTGCAAGCTGCGCATATTCCATCAGTTTAAGTTGCAATTCTTCTTTGGTTGGGACCTCGCTCGTTTTTCATTTTGGGGCTAACAAAACATGGGCCGCAGTAGTGGCATACATAAATAACCCTTTTTGACACCTGAGAATTTCCATCTGAATTATCCCCAACCAAAAGGACTCTGGTGTGTTTTTTTAAAGTACTTTTGAACATTTTTTTCAATTCATTATATATCATTTCCCAATACTCTTTTACCCTTTTACAGGCCCACCACATATGAAATAACGTTCCCTCAGCCTGTTTCCATCTCCAGCACTTACCTGATTCAGTCATATACATCTTAGCAGGCCTACTCACAGTTAAATACCACTTGTGAATAATTTTCAAATCCTTCTCCTTCAGAGAATAACGTGCTGCAAGCTTCAGATGGCTCTTCTAAAGTTTCCCCAGAGATCAAAATCTATATTAGGTCCTATATCAGGGGTCTGCAACCCGCGGCTCCGGAGCCGCATGTGGCTCTTTTACACCTTTGCCGCTGCTCCGGGCCAGATACTAGCGAGGGGAGGAGGCGCATTGTGTGCCCCGACACTCCCCACTGTGGCAGGCGCTGTACTGGCTGTGACATCGCATGGGGGCGGTGCGTGCGTTAGTCATGCACCGTCCCGACGTCACCTTCCTGCCCGCCCGCTACACTGTAAGGGGCATGTACGCTGGTCACTGCATTGAAAGGGGGCATGTACGCTGGTCACTGTTTTGAAGGGGAGTGAAGAACACACACACACACAAAAAAGGTAACTTGTTAATTTAATGTTTATTTCTATGAGGAGGAGTAATTCTGAGGGGTCAAACAAAGAAATAATAAAAAGTGACAAAAAAGTTATTTTTATAATGACAAGTTTTGCGGCTCCCAGTTGTTTTTTTTCCGGAAACGGGTCCAAGTGGCTCTTTTTGTCTTAAAGTTTGCAGACCCCTGTCCTATATCTATTGCCCAAGGTGTCATAGAAGCTTCGACAAGCTTGTCTTTTGTTTCCCAATATAATAACAGATTGTACATTTTAGATTTAAAAAAACGTGCCTCATTTCCCAGTACGTTTCCGAGCACAATTCAAAGTGTTGGTGCTGACCTTTAAAGCCCTAAACGGCCTCGGTCCAGTATACCTGAAGGAGCGTCTCCACCCCCATCGTTCTACCCGGACACTGAGGTCCAGCTCCGAGGGCCTTCTGGCCGTAAGAATCCAAGTTACAGGGAACCAGGCAGAGGGCCTTCTCGGTGGTGGCACCCGCCCTGTGGAACGCCCTCCCTTCAGATGTCAAAGAGAACAACAACTACCAGACTCTTAGAAGACATCTGAAGGCAGCCCTGTTTAGGGAAGCTTTTTAATGTTTGATGTATCACAGTATTTTAATATTCTTTTGGAAGCCGCCCAGAGTGGCTGGGGAAACCCAGCCAGATGGGCTGGGTATAAATAAATTATTATTATTATTATTATTATTATTATTATTATTATTATTATTATTATTATTTCCAGTGCCGAGGTTAAGGCGGCTTGAGCGATGCTGCTCTGTTGACGTCCCCTCCCAATCTTTCCTTTCCTTTTTATTTTATTTTTTAAATTACTCAGTTTTAGTTTACATTTATATTCAAACAGTAATCATAATCATAAACATATAGGATTCCACGAATCCTCAGACTTCCCTAAAGGGGTTCCATTGTCAATCTTTTTTTCAACTGCATCTTATAATAGTCTCCATTTCTTCTTAAAATTCCATTTTTACCATAGTTCTTTTTTACATTACAAGTGTTGTTATGATCCTATCAAAGTTTTTAGTTTTTTACCGTGTTCTCCAAGGTAACTTATAATTTTCCCCTGTTCCTTATTAAAGTTTCTAATCATCCTGGTCATTTTTGCCATTTCAGCATAGTCCATCATTTTCAACAGCTATTCTTCTCTGGTCGGGACTTTATCTTCTTTCCACCTCTGGGCCAAAAGTATTCGTGCAGCTGTCGTCCCGTACATAAAAAGAGTATTTTCTGCTCCTTTGGTATTTCTGTACCTAAAATTCCCAATAAAAAATGCTTCTGTTTTTTTTCTTTTTTTCTGGTCTTTTCTTTATTTCTTTATTACAGTGGTACCTCAGGTTACATACGCTTCAGGTTACATATGCCTCAGGTTACAAACTCCGCTAACCCAGAAATAGTGCTTCAGGTTAAGAACTTTGCTTCAGGATGAGAACAGAAATCGTGCTCCGGCGGCGCGGCAGCAGCAGGAGGCTTCGTTAGCTAAAGTGGCGCTTCAGGTTAACAACAGTTTCTGGTTAAGTACGGACCCCTGGAACAAATTAAGTACTTGACCTGAGGTACCACTGTACGCAGTTTTACAGTTTATCTCCTGCGGTTTACAGCAACGGATATTCAGAAACGTTTCTGCGAAGGGAAGAGTGTAGCCGTTGTGGCTTGTAGCCGTAGATAGGCTTCTCCCGCATTTAATTTGTCCAACCATCTTTGGAGACCATTCAAACTGGTGGCCGTTCCTGTGGGAGCGAGTTCCATAGTTCGCAGAATGATAGGGACCCCCAGGGGTCATCCGGCCTGACCCCAGCAATGCAGGCATCTCAGCTGAAACATTCTTTGAAAGATGGCCACCCAACCTCTGCTTTGAAACCTGCAGTGAAGGGAGAGTCCTCCACATTTTTTTTTAATATAAAGTTTTTATTTACACTTTTCAGGTTTATACATTTCATTAGCTTTACAATCATTTGAACATTTAAAATTTGGTTTCTCTCCCCCTCTTTCTGCGGTTCCTTAATTTTTTAAATATCTTCTGCATATCCAAATTAATTTAATTTGCTCGTTTAATTATCTACTTTACTCTTACAAAACTGCATGTTATTACACTAATCCTGCCAATGTTTTTATGTTTGCAATTTATCTGTAAATATTCAATAAGCCATTTCCATTCTTTTATAAAAAAAAGTTTCTTATCTTGATTTCTTATTCTTCCGGTGAGTTTCGCCATTTCTGCATATTCCCGTAAGTTTTTGTATCTATTCTTCCTTTGCTGCGACTTCTGATTCTTTCCATTTTGCGGCGAGACGCATTCTTGCTGCTGTAGTAGCATGCATAAATAAATTTCTATACAATTTATGTACTTCTGTCCCTATAATTCCCCAAAGTAAAACTTCTGGCTCATATGTGCTGTGTGAAGAATTAAGGTAAAGGGACCCCTGATGGTTAGGTCCAGTCGTGGCCAACTCTGGGGTTGCGGCGCTCATCTCGCTTTATTGCCCGAGGGAGCCGGCGTACAGCTTCCGGATCATGTGGCCAGCATGACTAAGCCGCTTCTGGCGAACCAGAGCAGCGCACGGAAACGGCGTTTACCTTCCCGCCAGAGTGGTACCTATTTATCTACTTGCACTTTGAGGTGCTTTCAAACTGCTAGGTTGGCAGGAGCTGGGACCGAGCAACGGAAGCTCACCCCATCACGGGGATTCGAACCGCCAACCTTCTGATCGGCAAGCCCTAGGCTCTGTGGTTTAACCCACAGCGCCACCCGCATCCCTCTGTGAAGAAGTAAAAGGTAAAGGTAAAGGTACCCCTGCTCGTACGGGCCAGTCGTCCGACTCTAGGGTTGCGCGCTCATCTCGCTCAAGAGGCCGGGAGCCAGCGCTGTCTGAAGACACTTCCGGGTCACGTGGCCAGCGTGACGAAGCTGCTCTGGCAAGCCAGCACCAGCGCCGCACACGGAAACGCCGTTTACCTTCCCGCTATAAAGCGGTACCTATTTATCTACTTGCACTTAGGGGGGCTTTCGAATTGCTAGGTGGGCAGGAGCTGGGACCGAACGATGGGAGCTCAGCCCGCTGCGGGGATTCGAACCGCCGACCTTACGATCAGCAGGTCCTAGGCACTGAGGTTTTACCCACAGCGCCACCCGTGTCCCTCCGTGTAAAGAAGTACTATTTTTTAATTCCGTGAAAACACTGAACTAGTTCATTTCCAGCATGGCTCATGACAAAGACCGTGACAGGCAGGAGAATGACCCGCTTAGAAGCACCTCCACAATTTGCCAAGGGGTACCAGACATTCCCCATGAACTGGAACCCTCCAACAGATGGAAAAAGGCGCATTCCTAACCATAGCTGTCAACTTGCAGATTTGAAAATAAGGGACCAGCGGCCTTGAAAATATGGGACCAGCAGCCAAAATAAGGGACCTGCAGCCTCACCTGTTCCAGGCACTCCAGTCTTCCTGTCCTCCTGCAGTCTGGTCAAACTCATGCTGGTAGCTTCGAGAACACTGTCCAACCAACTTTGTAACCAGAGGTTCAGCTGAATAGAATCTGAATCACATGTACCACAAGGCCTATGCAGCCTCAACTTAAGATGGCTCCCCGGCCTGGCTTTGCACTGCAAAGTTTGCAGCAGCACGTGCAACAAAATGGCGTCCAGCATTCAAAAACCCCCTCAGCTTGCATTAACTAGCCACACACAAGGCATGCAAGCTCCACCCCCTGGTCGTTCTTAGACTTCTTATTGGGTGAGCAACACAGCCAAGCAACACAGTTGGAGCCTCCCTCCTCCCTGGCCGGCAGGGAGGGAGGGAGAGGAGCTGCTTCCTCTGAAATTTAAGGGACATCATTTAAGGGACATCCATCAATAAGGGATAGCAGCGGGACATGGCGCTGGAATAAGAGACTGTCCCTTCAAATAAGGGACACTTGACAGCTATGTTCCTAACCGGTGAGGCAATAATAATAACTGTTTATGGGGGATGGGGTGGGCTGGTGTGGGGGACTCCCTGGTCCTGAATGGGGTAACTGTGCCCCTGAAGGACCAGGTGTGCAGCCTAAGAGTCATTTTGGACTCATAGCTGTCCATGGAGGTGCAGGTCAATTCTGTGTCCAGGGCAGCTGTCTACCAGCTCCACCTGGTATGCTGGCTGAGAGCCTTCCTGCACGCAGACTGTCTTGCCAGAGTGGTGCATGCTCTGGTTATCTCCCGCTTGTACTACTGCCATGCGATCTACGTGGGGCTGCCTTTGAAGGTGACCTGGAAACTGCAACTAATCCAGAATGCGGCAGCTAGACTGGGGACTAGGAGTGGCCACCGAGACCATATAACACCAGTCCTGAAAGACCTACATTGGCTCCCAGGACATTTCCGAGCACAATTCAAAGTGTTGGTGCTGACCTTGAAAGCCCTAAACGGCCTCGGCCCAGTATACCTGAAGGAGCGTCTCCACCTCCATCGTTCTGCCCGGACACTGAGGTCCAGCGCCAAGGGCCTTCTGGCGGTTCCCTCACTGCGAGAGGCCAAGTTACAGGGAACCAGGCAGAGGGCCTTCTCGGTGGTGGTGCCCGCCCTGTGGAACGCCCTCCCATCAAATGGCAAGAGAATAAAAACTACTACAGTGGTACCTTGGTTTAAGAACTTAATTCATTCCGGAGGTCCATTCTTAACCTAAAGCTGTTCTTAACCTGAGGTACCACTTTAGCTAAGGGGGCCTCCTGCTGTGCCGCCAGAGCACGATTTCTGTTGTCATCCTGAAGCAAAGTTCTTAACCCGAGGTACTATTTCTGGGTTAGCGGAGTCTGTAACCTGAAGCGTCTGTAACCTGAAGCATCTGTAACCTGAGGTACCACTGTTCTTGACTTTTACAAGACATCTGAAGGCAGCTCTGTTTAGGGAAGTTTAGGGAATGTTTGATGTTTTAGTGTGTTTTAATATTCCGTTGGGAGCCGGCCAGAGTGGAGAGGTATGAATGAATGGAGATGGCAGGGGTTTGAAGCGGGTTGGACTAGATGACCCTCGGGTCCCTTCCAAACTCTCCGATTCTATGATTCTGTAATACGTAAGCCAAGAGGCTTCTGTTCTCACCAGCTGCTGCAATTCATTGTGCATTCCGGTTCCAGGCTATGGGTGGGTGTTTGCAAGTGTGCAGCCAGCGGGCAGTACGGCCCAATGGTTAGCGAGACCACCATACTTGCTCCTTGCTCAGGCAAAACAAACCCAGACAAGTAAAATGAGACGGAAGCCAGAATTCGAGAGAAAAGAAATCTATTAGTGCAAAAAATTAACAGTTCTCTATTACAGTACAATATATGGAAAAAGAACATACAATTGATTCAATTTTTAGTCAACAACCAATCCTGAAGAAGAGAAGAAATTCAAATGGAACTTTTTTTGTGTGTTTTGTTTTCTGTGTGTGTAAATTCTATTTAAAACAAAAAAACGAAAACGTCCAGGGAAAGAGAAACTCTCTCTCTCTCCCCCTCCCCCACAAGCCTGAAATTAGTGTCGGATATGAAACCTGGGTGCCTATTAATTCTTTTAAAAATATATATATATTAATATGAGAAAATGCTAAAATCTCCCTACGTAATCCTCAACCCTTCCTGAATTTATCTACCCTCGTAGCAAGGGTTCGAACAGCAGCTGAGAAAGATGTGAAGAAGAAGAAGAAGAAGAAGAGGAGGAGGAGGAGGAGGAGGAGGAGGAGGAGGAGGAAGAATAAAGCGGTGGGCGAGAGACAGAGAGAGCAAAAAGCAGAAGAGACGAAAAGGAGCATTATGAGGAGAAACTTCACAGCGAAGCAGACCCAGGGTCCTGTATCCACAGGATTCTCAATGCCAACTTAGAAAAAAAGATGATTTGGAGCAGGAGGGGTGGGTGGGGGAAGCCTGCGAAATTATTGCAGGGAAGAGCGAATTCAAGAACTGAGAGGGGTAAAATTATGTCCGAAACAACTGTAGAAAAGGAAGCAAGCGCGCAAATATATGAGCAAGCCGCTGAACGAGTTTGTGAGAGATGGCAAAGATGTTTTGTGTTGTTTTTTTGCAGGGAAGAAGAGAAGTCTTTTGTTTCAGGCTTTTCCCCCCTCTGGAAAGAAAAGGCCGACTATAAAAGCATGTCTTAATGAACAAGACGCATTGCTGGGGAAATTGATGCATAACTGAGATAACATGGGATTTGGGGTGGGGTGAGGGGGTCCTTTGGGCAGGGCTAAGGGGCAGCGTCCGAAACCAGTTCCAAGCTGGTTTCAACAGCTCACAAACCAAGAGACCCTGAGAGCAGCCTTTTTTTAATTATTTTTTTTTTGCAAAAGAGGAAGCAAGAATCTTGGATAGCATCTCCGCGCCTCTGCGTTCTTTTGAGGAGAATCCAGGAGTTAGCCCAAGTGGACTTCATCTCACAAGGAGGACGTGGCGATTTCCCCCCGAGGCGTTTTGTGACTCCCACAAATCCTGAGGAGGAAGAGATTCCACAACAGGTAAATATGGGGGTTAAGAGCCCCCCCAAAATAACGTTTCAAGGCGGTGGAGCCATGAGGAAGAATGGGCCACCCCATATTTGCGAGCCCTCCCATCAACCCCCCCCCCTTTAATACGTGAAGGCACCTTTTTATCCGTTGTTTTTCTCAGCGAAGCTAAGAAAACACACCTATCCCAACGCTTCTCGCTTTGGCTTAAGTTCCTTAACCACAAACCGCGACTGGCGATTTCGCTCCATCTTCCTTCCTCAGGAATTCGCCACGGGTTTCGGTGAAGAACATGGCGCTCGTTGAGCCGCGGTTGCCCCCGAAACGCCCGGAGTTTTACCGGGAAAAGGAACCGAGGGGGACAATAGCATTACCACGATGGGCCAGGACCGCTTGGTCTGCAAACTGGTGCAAAACCAGCAAGAACTGGTTGGAACGAAGACAGGAGGAGGCACCGAAGAAAAATGGCTTCCTTCTTCCCTGAGCTCACCGGAGCACGTCAGGAAGAATCAAATGGCTTGGTAACGCGCTAGAAGAAGAAAAGAGACTTTTCCCAAGCTCGGAAGTTGTTGTTTTTCCCAGAGACGAAAGGGGTCAAGTAGAGGCTAGTCAATGTCTTCAGTCCCAATCACCCATCCCTCCTTCTCCACGCCCATCAGGTTCTACTTCCTAACTTATCTCCTATGGAGTTTGACCAGGAGAGGGGTGCCGAGGATAGTCGAAAAGGAATCGGCCGATGGCCAGAGATCATGGGAGTTGTAGTCTAGTGACAACCGGCCTGTTTTCTCTCCTCCCTGATTTAGGGGGATGGCTGGCCATTGTGGCTTGGGCTGGGTTGAGAGAAGGCCGCTGTTGCAAGTATTCTTGCCCGCTGGGAAACGTGAGGCCAACTCGACGAGCAGCGGTGGTTTGCAGTTAGCTCGGATCGGGTCAAGGAAGGGAAGCCGTTCCTCAACCCCACCCATGGAAGACAACCACCCTGTTCTCTCATTCGATCCATGAAGCACATTTCGCGGTCTGTTTTTTTGGGAAGATCTGGGAAGAGAATCCAGAACAAGGCGACACGCCTGGAGATATTGGGCTGTAGCCAGTTCAGAGTAGACCCAATGGAATAAATTGAGCCTCCGGTTCATCAGCGAGTCTGCTCTGAGTCGGACTAACATGGACGCAAGCCATTGTGCCTTGGGTTGCAATGGGAGTTGTGGAACATTGGTAGTAACCTCAACTGGAAGAGTTTAATAAACCAGTCTACGCAAACATTGACTCATCTGCCAAGGGCTGCTGAGCCACTTTGCAACTTGACACCTCGGAGAATTGCGTGTCCAGGGCAGTTTCCAATGGATTCTGCTCCGCATCAATGGAAGCCAAGCCGATTGAGATAGCCGGATTTTTCAGACGGCACAGAGCCATTACAAGTTGACTTTGACGCAGTGAGCAACTAGCTTCGCAGGCATTGCGTAGCCAAACCACCGTGCCAAAATCCATGCTTTAAAAAAATTGTTTTGGAAATCATTGAAGTATACAGCTATTGGCTTTAGGGATTTTTTTAAACAGCATGCATGCTCAAGACTGGTGAGGTATTTCTTCTGGTCAAAAAAGCAGGTAGGAGACACAGCAGCAGCTGATATTTGCCTGGATTTTGAAAAGGAGGATGTACGGTGTGCAGGTGCCCTTAAACTCCGATCGCGTCCACATGGGTAGACATTTAAAAAAACGTGGCTTCTCCCAAAGAATCCTGGGAGTTGTAGTTTCTTAAGGGAACTAGGAACGACAGCCCTGCGAGCAAGGAACTACAGTTCCCAGAATTCTTGTGCTTTCAACGCTGGGTGCAGATATGACCAGAAGACAGTGCAGAGGAGGCGGCTTTTTAAAAAAGAAAGAAGCCTTAAACATATAATTTGGAAATGTGCTTTAAGGGTCACGCCTTAAGTTTTAATCTTCTGAAGGCAAATCCATGGTGTGTTGTTGTTTTTTTGCTACCCAGACCTGCTGCCTACAATCACAACCATGTACCAAAAAAAGTCCCAATGCACACAGATCTGATCCTGAGAATGGTTTGTGTGTTTAAACCCTTCGCCCGCAAAAATGTCACAACTCCGGCAACATGGCAAGCGGTGGGGAAACTCTGGCCATCGGAGCTGAAACGAGTTGCATTTCGGTAAGATGTGCGAGGCCAAAGATTCCTCACCTCTGACATATGCAGTCGGCTTCCGGACACCTTGCGAGTCGAACGTTTTGGCTGCAAACCCAGAAGGAGTTTCCTGCAGCCAATCGGAAGCCGCGCCTTGGTTCCCGAACGTTTTGGAAGTCAAACGGACTTCCGGAACGGATTCCGTTCGACTTCCGAGGTACCGCTGTACGCGGGGGTTGTGTTCAATGTTAGTCCTACTCAAAAGTATCTTACTTTGATACCACTGGAATTAATAAACATGGGTAACTTTGGGTCCATTCATTTCAACGAGTCTACTCTGAGCAGGAGCTAGCTGGCGACAAAGCAGGGTGCCCCGGGGGGAAATGAATGCAACCTTCCGCATCCAGATGTTGACGAAACGTCATCTGCCGCCATGGGACTGGCGGGAATTGGGATTCTTGCAAACTGATTTTGGTTTCCAAAGCAGGCTTCTCAGTTGCAAACATTTTGGCAGGAGGGCGATCACCGGTTTGGAACGACAACCATTTCCTGGGTGTCAGGCCAGGGTCAAAAGTCGGGTCTCCACAAAAGAAGCCGGCGAACTGTGTTTATTATCCTTCGGACAAGATCCAACGGTTGCGCCATTGGCTCTCGGGGCTGCATCAAACATTAGCCCTCCTCAGAGGAAACCCACTGAAATTTATGGACTATCTCGAGTCCATTCATTTCAATGGGCTTACTCTGAGCAATACATCTGCAAGCCGAACCCCCAAGTTCCAAGGTTACTGGAAAAGTATTGAGGATTAGCCATTCAAAGAAAACTATCCAGACAAGACAAACTGGCTTCTCATCGCTCTTTGCATCTTCGGTTCAGAACCGCTTTAAACTCCCAGAGCTTAAAAAAAATAACGACAGAAGAAAAAAATATATATACTTAATCAACATTGGGGTTATTATTACACGCCTCCAAACTGGGTTGTGTTTTTTTTGAAAAATATATATATACAAGAAAGGAAGGGGGGGGAACAGTCGCGTTGTTCTAATTATATATTTATTTTTAAGCCCCCTCCCCGCAAAAAAGTGCATTTTATATATATTATATATATTTATATCTATATCTATATATAGATATTTTTTTCTGTACTCATTTTCCATCTCCCACACCCCCACCCCTCCTAGCAAACCCCCTTATCAAACATACAATCTCTGGAATGTCATTTTTTTCCTGTGCTTAGCTTTGCCTCGTTCGACAACAGTAAATTAGTCATTTAAGGGTTCGTGGCGGTGTTTTTAAAATATGGATTTTATATATATTGAGAGAGAGTGCTCTGGCGAGATCGATCTCTGTATAGCTAACGGCGACGGCAACAGCAGCAGGAAGAAATTATTAAGCAAGGTGGGGGCTCAACACACCTGACGTTAAGCTCTGCTTTTACCTTAGGCATATCACAAGAGATGGAGAACCTTGCAGCCCTTCTCGGAGGACGCTGGACCACACAGCTCCCCATCTCTTCCCTGAACATTTGCCGAAGCTGCTGGGTCCCCCAACTCCGGGTGCACCTGAAAAATTGGGTGTCTAGAAGAATGAACAAAAAACTTAGGAACCCGCTCCCAGAATGACGTCTGAACTGTCCCTTCGTTGTGTCACTCTTAAGTCATTCCACAAGCGGAACAGCTTCCGCTTGTGCAATTAAAGGTCCCCCCCTCTCTCCTCCCCGCCACCCGGTATAACCCCAAATTTGCTCTAGGGGTTTCTCTAGCTATCTGGAGCGGATTGGTGGGGGGATTTGTGGGGGGGGGGCACCCAGGGGGAGTAGAGAGAGAGGGGGGGGAAGTTCTGCTTAGCGAGCGGAAGCCGTTCCCGCTTGCGGAATGCCTTCAGTTGCCGTCGTTTCTGAGAAGCTTCAGGGAAGCATCTCGCTGATGCTTTCCAAAGGTTGAGAAAAGGGAGCTTTCAAGGGGGGGTTATGGAACTAAATGCGAACAAGCTAGCAAAATGCTCTCTTGCAAAGAACATTTTTTAAAAAAGAACAGCATCTCTCTCTCCTGCCCCCCGCGAAAAAAACACCCAGCGTCAACAAGAACATTCCGGGGCGCTCTTCTTAACTTAAAAATTTATAGACATCAAATGTTGAAAATATAAATAGATCTATAGATTTCATTTTTAAATAGCCTGACCTGGAGAGGAGGAGGAGGGAAAGCAGCGCGGTTATAGGGTAGCACTTAGAACTTGGGGGGCGGCAAGAAGCTTTCGATATATAGTCTCGCATCGCCGAGGCGGAAGAATCGCGACGGGCCTTTACTGACGACTTCGACCGAAGCCACAGGAGAAGAAGAGAAGAATTAAGGCCAAATTAATTTTTGGAAGCATGGAAGATTCTCTAACCCACCTCCCCAAACTTAGCCACTGACGGCGAGGGGGAAAAACCCCACCCTCCATTTCCTCAGTAAACCTAAGCACCTATTCCATACAGCTCTTTATGAAATGTCTCGGTGGTGGAAAGCAAAAACTGGAAAGAAGAATCAGGTCTAAAGTGAATAAAGAAGAACGCCCCCCCCCCCTTTAAAGCAGAGGATAATCCCTTTCCGTACGTCAACTCACACACACACACCCCAATTAAAAAAACCACACATATCTGAAGTCCCTGCCCTTTTCTTTTTTTTTTGCAAACAGTCTCCAACATATCCTCTTTTTTTAAAGTGCAACAGAACAATATTCCCCCCATTGGATCCAACGGGTCAGAGCTAGTGCAAAGGAAGGAAAGTCCTTAAGACATTTTTCTAGACGCTGTATCCTTCTTTTCTGCTTAAGGCTTCTTTTTTGTGGGTTTGGGCTGAGGCGAGCGGGGCGTGGGGTGGGCACAGCTTAGCCAAACCAATGTCCTCTCCTCAAATTCAGGACCACAGGCAGATCCGTCTCTGCCGCAGTTTGAGAACCTGATTTCCTTCCACACGGGAGCAAATCAGCAAGCGGAGAGGCAAAATGGGCCCAGGTCCTTCTCTCCATCTATCTCCTCCACCTGGACCAGGAAGTTCTCAAAAGGTCTCGCCAACTGAGGGCCTCCTTTTTGGAGGTGAGGAACGCTTAAGAACCAACGGGGCTTGCTAGATGGTGGACCTAACTCATGGGCAACTCAAGCGTTGGCGAGGAAGAGTTCGTGGTTAAGAGCGTAACACCCAGGGAACAACAACAACCTCCAACTTCACGATGGTAGGTTCCCACCAACTTCTGGCCCTGGGGTGCAATAAATTTTAGTAGGCCAACCCAGTTGCAGAAGTTTCTTTCCAGGTGTGTCCCTGTATGAAGAACCTCACGGCCTGAGCCAAAGAGGGCAAGGATTTATTTCGGAAATTAGATCAGAACGCCCTAGAGATCTGCCCCTTCTGATCTTAGCTGGGGGGGTTGCAACCTGCCCCTGCAATGCCTCTCGGCAACCCAGCCGCCCCTTCCCCACCGTCCACGAACTCACCCCTTTACATTCACGCCAATGACACGGGTTTGTCAGGAACAGCCAATGCCAGCTGGCCAGCGGAAGAATTGTCAAAGAAGCAGCTTATACAGCAGGGCGGGAAGGTGCAAACAGGAAGATTGACGGCTGTCACAGGATCAATGGCAACGGGAGGGTCTGTGTGTCCCTTCCAGGTCAGCAGGAAAACTGTGGCCCCCAAGCCCGGCGCACATTGCACCCCGCAGAGAGTTGCAAAAAAGCTCTCGCTTCTCGGACTGAAATCCCTTCGGTCATTATCGGGCCAAATAGACTTTCAACAGAACTATTCCCCCCTATTATTATTATTATTATTTGCAATGGAATCCAATCATTTACAGAGGTGTCTCTGCACGCAGGCTCCCCTACAGACATTTTTTGCAAGCAACTCGACTTTCCCTAAAACTCCAATAGCTGGAAGTCAGGGCCTTAGCAATGGGGGAAAACAGATCGGAAGGTGCCGACGTAGAAGACACACACGTACCCTGAAAAAAATACAGATTCAACCACTTGAAATTAACATTTGATAAATTAAGTTGTTGGTGTGTTTTTTTGGATCGTGAAATTCAAGAAAGAAAAAACACGAAAACAGCCCAGCCAAGTAGGGAAACATTGTCTGTTATGTGTATTATCGTCATTATGTCATTTTAGAAGCATTTTTTCCTTCTTTTTTTTCCTGAAATACGGTAATATAACCAATAATATCTTTGGCAACACTTTACCACAACCTGGATCTTATTTTTAAAAAATAAAATAATAATAATAATAAAAAATAATAATATTTTCTTTCTTTAAAAAAAAAAATCGAACACCTTATTTACAGTTTGTGATTCGAGGAAGAGGGACCTTGCATGCGAAGAGATGTCCTTTTTGTGTGTTTGTGTGTGTGTGTGTGTTTGTGATCACTTGTACAAAGGAGGAATAAGAAGGTTAAGGCAAAATGTATTCAGAGGCCCAGGCCTCCCTACACAGAGAAGGTACATAATTTTCTCTCGGTTTTTTTTCTCTCTCTCTTATTTTTAGTGCAAACGCTTCAAAGGCTTGTGTTAAAGTGTTGCCAGCACTCCGGCTCGAAGCTTAGGCCCAACACCAAGCAACGAACATCCGACCCCGTTCCGCGCCCCTTACCCTTTTGAGGGCCGCGGAAGCTCATCTAACAAACAAGGTGCGGTATCTCTGCTCAGGAAAACGAAAAATAAAATAAATGGGATCAGGACACAAGTATATACGCGGCGGAACCAGCCAACGGGTTCCTCCGCGACGGCCACGCTTTCTTTCCAAAGGGTCCTGGGAACTGTAGTTTGGGCGAGGGCGCAGAGAACTCTCCCTCGAGAGATATCCCTAACCCTCCCCCTTCTTAGCCCTTCCCCTAACGCAGAACTACGTACAGTTCGCAGGACTCCTTGGGAAAGAGGGGGTGGCGGCCGCTGGTCAAGCATCAAGGACGGGGCCTTAGGTGGTGGTGGCCCCCTCCTGGCCAAAGCTCTGCAGAGACCGAAAAGGACGAGGGGAGGGTACTCTTGAGATGGAGGAGGTGAGAGGGATACGAAGAGGGTCATGCACAGGGATGCTGGCCAAGCAAAAATAAAATATTGCGGCGTCTCCTCGGGCCCAAGCTTGCAATAGCGGCTTGTGCAAAGGCTAACTTGGGGGGAGCAAACAGCAAAGGGGTCCCCGGTTCTGCACAGAGCCTGAGCCTCAAATGCTCACAGGGACTGGACACAGATTTTGGAGTTCCACCTGGTCTTCTGCCAATTTCTGGGCAGGACATGACCGCGTCGGGATTAAAAAGCAAGGCGGTGGGAGGGGGGGGGAGAGAGAGGGATCTGGCTGCTATTTCTTAGGTGTCCCAAAATAATAAAAAAATTTAAACCCCAAAGAAGAAAACCCACCCTGTTCCTACGGTTTGAAAACACCCTGACTTTGAAGAGAGAGAGAGAGAAAAATAAAGAAACTGACTGATGGAGCTCTGGAATATTGGATATTGATTGGTTGTTAGGTGGCTTGAAAAGTGGGGGGGGGGGAGATTTTGGATGGGGAGGGGGGAGAGAGACGGGTTGGGGGGGGGGAAATACACACAAAACATAAACAGTCATGGAAACAAGGAGGTGTAAAACAAACTGGTAGAGATACCACAACTTTTGATTACAATAAAGAATCTCATGTATCTATCTATTTACAAAGTCCACGCTAATTTTTGCATATGCAATCGTTTTTTTAAGTCAGTGCTAAGCCAAGGTTCTCTATGGAAGAGAAATATTTTTTTTGGGGGGGGGGTGTCGGTGATGGGGCCACAACCATCCAAGTGCCGGGAACTCCTCCAATTTGCTTTGAATGGGCCGGGAAAAAACGATGGAAAGATCCCAAACCAGCGTTCGTCCACCAAATTTGCCGATTTATTTTAAAGCCATTTGATTTGCAGGGTTTTGCTTTTTGTTTTAAAGTAGAAACAGACCCTTGAAAAGTTTTTTTCCCTCCCCGTTTGCAAGAGTTGTTACGGAAGGCGAGTTACGGCTTAAAACGAATCTACTCCCAATTCAATTTTTGATTTTTTTGCAGACTTTGCAAAAATAAAATAAAAATCCAGTGCCAAACAATGAAACCAAGATGGAAGCTGTTCTGTACAGATTGCCTTCTGATAACCAGCTTTTGGGTATCTTTCGCCGCTGTTTCCCAACCAGACTTTTCCTGCCGGCTCCTAAATTGGCTTTTTCCCCCCTGGACTCTGGAAGTGGAGATCTGTTCTCTGGGTCCTGAAAACCAGGCTCACCTCCACACATATACCAAATTGCATCCCTCAATTTGCTTGGGTCTTGATCAACTTTGAAGCGTTAAACTCTGAACCCTGTTTTCCCAAGGAGGGATGAGCATCGCTGACCCAAAGCACTTGGGGGGCGAGAGTTGAGGAACGGCAAATGAAACCGGACATCAAATTTGGAATCCAAACTGCCCTTAAAAGCTTGTTGTTTTAATAATAATAAAAATTATTGTTTATACCCTGCCCATCTGGCTGGGTTTCCCCAGCCACTCTAGGCGGCTCCCAATCGAGTGTTAAAAAAAATACAGAATATTTTCAATTTGGAGGGGGGTTTTTAGAGGTGTTTGTGCAAGAAACGGGGGCAAAGCGTTTGGAAGGAAAGCCGGCACAAATACGAGCCAAGCTGCGATGTCCCCCATCAAATGGAGCCCTCAAAACAGATTTTGGGGCAGGAGGTTGGTGGGAACCCAGGTCTCGAAATCTCCTTTCTTGAGGAAGGTGGTCCTGGGAATGAATGGTTGTGGCCGGATGAGGGGAAAACCAATTAGAAAACGGACAGGCCAGCACTGGCAATAAGACATAAAAAGGAAAAAATAAAAAATAAAGAGGGCTGGGATGGAGAAACCATACACAAAATAACCCAATGATTCCTGCCTAAAAATTCAAGCTTCCATTTTTGTATTTTGTGTTTTTTTCCGAAGTGCAAATCACTTCCGAGGGCTACTTTATTCCTCTAAATTTTGCTGTGTCACAGAATCTAATTAACTCCAGTCCTCCCGATTTTATTTTATTTTTCTACGTTTCGCTTTGCTCCTGGTCTCAATCCACGAACCAAAATGGTGGATTTCATTTTAAGTCTCTCTTTCTCTCTCTCTTTCTTTCTCTCAAATATATAGATAAGATAGATAGATATATACATTTGTTTTGTTTTTTTCTCTTACAAAAATAAATTCAATTTTAGGAATTATTTTAATAAAAACAACAAACAACAATAAATTTCTTTCTGTAGAAGATGGTTTCGACGTGTAAACATATTCGTTTCTTTCTTTTATATATATATATAGATATATATATTTCTTTTAAATTAAGATAAAGTGATTTCAAAGTACCCGTTCCATTTCAAAGTGCTAAGACTTCTTAAGTTTCTAATCTTTTTTTTTCTGTGTGTGGGGTTTTTTTTATTGCTTTTTTTTCTATATTAAATAAAACATCCACGTCTCCCCACCCAACCCATTTTATTTTTCTTTGTTCCTCCCCCTCACACTTCCCCGTCACAAACAAACAAACACACACACTCACTCCCCTGTCCGGTTACATTCGGCAAAACGGTTCACCTTTTCTCTCATATTTAAATTAAACGAAAAATCTTTAAAAGTGCTTGCAAAAAAAAAAAAGACTTAAATCTCTCTTTCTCTCTCTTTTAGAATCATTTTTTTAAACTGTGCATTTAGAAAATTCTGAAATGGATAATAAAAAGGTGTCCTTGGTTTCTTAGCTTAAGAGGGCCCTAACGCTTTTTCTGATAAACCTGATAGAACAGCCGCCGCGTTATCAGGAACGCTATTTTCTTCTACATCAGTCTGGAAAACAGGATTCGGTGGGTCACCACAGAAAACAGCTTGGACCACAAACCTTGCCTTGGTCCAAACCAATACCCCCTTTTTCAATTTTTTAAAATGAGGCTCCGTAAAATCTCAGTAACTCGGGGGGCATAAACTGGAAGATGGTACCCTACTTGAATAACCCCCAATTTCATTTCAGTGCGTTGGCTGGTCCTGGCTTGGTTTTTTGTGCTAGGCATATATATTTCTATAGTACCAAAAGGGGTCGGAGGACTGGGGAGTGGAGGGCGGGAGGGGGAACAGGGAACTGCACCCCACCGGATAAAAAATGGGAAGGGGACTGTGGACACAGAGGCCGCCCGGGTCTATAGCATCGCCACCAACTCAGTTTCATGGCTGCTCCTTGCAAATCTCACCCCCCAATGCCTATTTTGCCCTTCTGCCAACAAGACCCCCATGAGAACTCTTAGCGAGAGCCCCCTGGGATGGGACGGGAGGGCTCCCCCCAACCTGAGGTGCTCAAGGAGGTTGAAAAGCAACCCCTGCAGAGAGGCTGAAGGCATCGCAAGTTCCCGCAACCCTTTTAAAAGAGTCCTGTTCTTTTTAGCCGGGAAGCTTTTAAGTCAAGGTGCAATAGCTCCAGGTTTTCTGCACTCAAAACAGAGCATTCCCCACGACCGCCTAGCCAAAATCCTTGCGTTACTGGAACTCAGGTTTCCCGCAAAGGGTGATTTATGATCAAGGCTGGAACCTGGTCAGCACGAAAGTGGAGAGGGGAATTTTTAGAAAGTCGGACCGTGCGGGGCAACTTCCTGCCTGCAAAAGGTAAGGTCTAGTTACAATATGCCCTTAAATATGCAATGTGGAAGAGGCACAGCGCTGTGTTTAAGGACTGCAACAGCCAATTGCTGAACCCAAAAGGGTTGTTTCCAGCCAAATTCTACTCCGAGTAGAAATTAATAAGCCCGAGTTAGACATGACCCTCAAGTTAAACGGGTTCAGCCCTGAGTAGCGGAAGCCTAACGCTTCTCTGTGCGGCGACGTACTTTATCCACAAACAAAATTGGGTTTCATTCCGCAGGGCACACAAGACGCCGCCGGAGCCATGCTAAGCAGCAAACTTTTAATCGACAAAGGTTGTTCACAGGTTGGATAAGACCCTCTGGCAGAGTCCGGCCAATTGACGACTCAAATGCTGGGGGGAGATATTTAACAGAAGGCAAATTGAATGCGGACCAGATGAATGATTCGAAATAGGCGAGCCGATAAGGGCTGGGGATAGCCTCAAACCAGCAGATATTGGAGAAATCCCCTTCCGCTGGTTTGAGAACTGCGGTTTGCAAAGCTAAGCGCTGGGACCGCACGATTCTATGCTGCCAGCAAGATAATTTCGACACCTACCAACGTAGGTGAATTCTAGACTTGGCGCCCTTGGGCGGGGGCTGCCGGCGCAGCCTCCTCACCCCACCCCTTTCACGACCAGGGGGTTGGCAGGAACGGCGAACAGATTATTTTAAAACCCGCCAGCCTTTTGAAAAATAAAATTTGAATCGGCCTGAATTTGCAGCACAGGAAATCCGCCTCCGTCGATTTGCAAGGACGGATTTACGGGACTCCTCAAGATCTCGCGATGGAAAAATCAGAAGCGTGACCCCCCCAAAAAAGTCTTCTAAGACTCGTATGGAGAGTCAGTGGCCCAAACGGTCTAGAGATTTGCATTTAGAACAGCGCCAGGAACCCAGAGGTCTTCCTCCAGAATTTGCCACCCCACTAGAAAACAAAAGCCTCGGGAAAACTTAAAACCTCCATGGGCATTATCTTCAGCACCTTCAGGATGGGGGTGGGAGGGGCGGGGGGAGGGGAGAGGAAGAGGAAGGAAGCCCCCCCCATCAATTCATTGATTCCTCAAGCCACCAACACAATTTATCTCCCTGCTTTTTGTTCCTTTGGAACATTACGCTTGCTAAAATAGATAAAATCTCCAATATAATATATATTTATATATACACATATATATATGTATAAGTTTTAAAACGTTTAACAAACTAAAAACTCTGGAAGCTTCGTCTTGTATTTAATAGACCCCCCCTCTCTTTTTCCCCTCCAACCTGGTTTCCAAAACTTTCCTCTAAACACCTCATTCCCACCCCACCCCCAAAGGGCAGGAAAAATAAAAAAAAACCTTAAAAATTAATCTGCGGCTAACGAGAGGGGTACAACAAACTGCCTATTATTATGGGGAAGATCACAAACAAGATATATATATATATATTATAGACGTATAAGGCTATTCTTTTCCTCGCCCCCCCAAAAAAGAGCGAGGAAACCCATATTTTAAAAGAGGAACTGGAGGAAAAGTTATAACTAGATTTTGTGACACCTTTTTGTTTTTTTTCTCGTTACGGGGTTTTTTTTTTGGTTGTTTTTTTTTAGGAGAGTTCTTCCGTTTCGCCCTCGGACTTCGCCCCCCCTACATTCAACCCCCCCGGCGCCGCGTTGGCGCTCGGACTTCCGTCAAAGTGCTGTTCTGAGCCGTCCTGCGGCGCTGTCGCTTCCTGCGTTTCGTGGGACTCTTCTCCGCCCGCCAGGCTCCCGTCGTCGGGGTTGGAAGCCGGGGCGGGGGGCGCGGAGGCATCTCTCACGCGGGGCTTGCGCCCCCGCCGGGAAGGGATCCCGTTGCAGCCATCTTTCTTAAGGTGCCGGTGCAAGTGGTCGGAGCGGACGAAAGTCTTGAAGCAGCTCTCGCACTGGTAGGGGCGCAGGCCCGTGTGGACGCGCATGTGGTTCTTCAGGTCATAGTTGTGGGCAAACGCCGCCCCACACTGCTGACAAAGATAGGGCTTCTCGCCGGTGTGTTTCCTCATGTGAACCTTCAGCTTGTCCTGCCTGCGTCGGAAAGAGGAGGAAGGAAAAGTTACGGAGGGAAGATTTAAGACAGAAGTACCGTTGGTTTGTTTTTATGGGTGGCGCTGTGGGTTAAACCACAGAGCCTAGGGCTTGCTGATCAGAAGGTCGGCGGTTCGAATGCCTGCAATGACAGGGTGAGCTCCCGTTGCTCGGTCCCTGCTCCTGCCAACCTAGCAGTTCGAAAGCACGTCAAAGCACAAGTAGATAAATAGGTACTGCTCTGGCGGGAAGGTGAACGGCATTTCCGTGCGCTGCTCTGGTTTGCCAGAAGCGGCTTAGTCATGCTGGCCACATGACCCGGAAGCTGTACGCCGGCTCCCTTGGCCAATAAAGCGAGATGAGCGCCGCAACCCCAGAGTTGGTCACGACTGGACCTAATGTTCAGGCGTATCTTTACCTTTTTACTGGAGGGGGGGACAGGGGGCGGGCAGGTGTGGGGGACTCCCTGGTCCTGAATGGGGCAAGCGTGTGCGTGAAGGACCAGGTGTGCAGCCTGGGGGTCATTTTGGAGTAAATAATAATAATAATAATAATAATAATAATAATTTATTATTTGTACCCAGCCCATCTGGCTGGGTTTCTCCAGCCACTCTGGGGGGCTTCCAACAAAGATTAAAAATAAATTAAAATGTCAACACATTAAAAGCTTCTCTGAACAGGGCTGCCTTCAGATGGGCTTTGTTAGAAACTCAGATATATAATCTAGGTGCCAAATGGCTCCTTCAATTTGGTATTTTAATATTTTGTTGGAAGCCGCCCAGAGTGGCTGGGGAAAACCAGCCATACGGGCGGGGTATAAATAATAAATTATTTATTATTATTATTATAGAGGAATAATTGTCTCTTGACAGCCAGAAAACATACTGTGAAATACACATATGAACAACCTCTTGTCGTCATTTCAAACGTAGTTAAAATGGCAACCTGATAAGAAACCTTGGAAGTTGAACGGAATCTGTTCCGGAAGTCTGTTTGACTTCCAAAACGTTCAGAAACCAAAGCGCGGCTTCTGATTGGCAACAGGAAGCTACTGCAGCCAATCAGAAGCCCCGTCGGACGTTTGGCTTCCAAAAACAGTTCGCAAGCCGGAACAGTCACTTTCAGGTTTGAAGCGTTCAGGAGCCAAAACGTTCAGGAACTAAGCTGTTTGAAAACCAAGGTATGACTGTATATCTAGGAGGCCCACAGTCCAAAAAAAACAAAACAACAAAAGCAAAAGAGTAACAGCTCACAACAAGCCTCCCAAAGTTACTAGTCCTCAGGTATGTTGAATCTAGCTTCCTGCCCCTGGACCAATTTTCTGGCAGTGAGTTTTGGCTTACAAAGAGCCAACTTTTAAGCACATTCTTATTTCCAAAGCTTGGAATGTTGCTTCTTTGGAAAATACCCAGGGTGTCCTATAATGATAACCAGATTGGGAGACCTGGGAGAACAGAGTTTTAAGCCCCGCTCAGCGGGTGGGTAAAGGTAAAGGGACCCCTGACCATTAGGTCCAGTCGTGGCCGACTCTGGGGTTGCGGCGCTCATCTCGCTTTATTGGCCGAGGGAGCCGGCATACAGCTTCTGGGTCATGTGGCCAGCAGGACTAAGCCGCTTCTGGCGAACCAGAGCAGCGCACGGAAACGCCGTTTACCTTCCCGCTGGAGTGGTACCTATTTATCTATTTGCACTTTGACGTGCTTTTGAACTGCTAGCTTGGCAGGAGCTGGGACCGAACAACGGGAGCTCACCCCGTCGCGGGGATTCGAACTGCCAACCTTCTGATCGGCAAGTCCTAGGCTCTGTGGTTTAACCCACAGCGCCACCAGTGTCCCTCATTGGTTGGGTACAAATGGAATAAACTAATAATAATGAGGAAAATAATAATAACTTTTCAGAGATGCAGAGAAGATAAAGTCCCAACCAGAGAAGAATGGCTGATCAAGTTGATGGATGTATGCCGAAATGGCTAAAATGACCGCAAGAATCAGAAATCAGGAAGACCAAAATTTTAAATAATGAATGGGGGAAACTTATAACATATCTTAAAAACCATTGTAAACAGTTTAAATCGTTAGTAGGATTGGAATATTACTTGTGGTTTAATGGTGAATTTTGGACACAATGGAGAGATAAAAGATGTGGGATTATCATAAAAGATGCAGGAGGAAATTATTACCGTATTTTTCGCTCTATAAGACGCACCAGACCACAAGACGCACCTAGTTTTTGGAGGAGGAAAACAAGAAAAAAAATATTCTGAATCTCAGAAGCCAGAACAGCAAGAGGGATCGCTGCGCAGTGAAAGCAGCAATCCCTCTTGCTGTTCTGGCTTCTGGGATAGCTGCGCAGCCTGCATTCGCCCCATAAGACGCACACACATTCCCCCTTACTTTTTAGGAGGGAAAAAGTGAGTCTTATAGAGCAAAAAATACGGTAATTATACGACCCACAATAATAGGAGGTCCAGGAGATTCTCTGGAATCTTGTTTCTATGTTATACGTTCGGTATGTGACCGCGAAGTTTTAAACTTTACTAAATAAATAAAACGTATCATAACAAGCAAGAAATAAACAAAAAACAACAAAAACCAAAGCAACAGGTTAAAAACAAACACACTTTTTTGCAAGAGATTTCCTACCTTGTTTTCCTGGGTGCAATTTTGTTCCTCCAGTAACTTGGGGCATTGACAGGGAAGGGCAAATTATGGGTTGTAGATCTTAGCACACCTTTTAAATTCCACTCCAGGTGTGTTCAGAGAGATTTGGATTTTGGGAGGCTGCAGGCACACACCTGAGCAGGCCATTGGGGGGGGGGGTCTTGTCCACCAAAACCCGCCTCCCCCCCCCCCGAGAGGTCAGATTAACAGAGAACGCCGTTTCAATGCTCTAAATCCACATTATTTTCAATGCCATCCCCCCTCCCTGGCCACATCTGTGCTTAAAATTTCGTATGGCTGACTTGGAGAACTTGGAAAGTTCATTTTTTTTAACGTTCCAATACGTCCAAAGAGAAGCGAACTAATTCAGTTCACGGTCAGTTCGCAGTTCAGTTCAAAATGATCTCTGGAAATTCCGCCCCACCTGCAGCGTTTAGATTAGGGGTAAGCAAACGTTTTCAGCAGGGGGGCCGGTCCACCGTCCTTCAGACCTTGTGGGGGGCCGGACTATATTTTGAAAAAAAATATGAACGAATTCCTATGCCCCACAAATAAACCAGAGATGCATTTTAAATAAAAGTGAGGTAGGAGAACTGGGGGGGTGGGAGGTGGAATCACACATGACAAGCCTTGCGCCCCTTTGGTTTCAGCTAGTACATGGTTAGAAGACTCTGAATAGCCCGGGACACAATTTTTCACGGCCCTCTAGCAGCTATGGTGTCTCACTGACCAGAGGTTGTGTATTTTGTGTTAACTCTGGAAGTGTATACATTTGAACCTTGGTTTTTGAACGCCTTGGTACTTGTACGTTTTGCCTCCCAAACGATGAGAAAACCCAGAAGTAAATGCTCCGGTTTTTGAACGTTTTTCGGAACCCAAACATCTGACGCGGCTTGAGTGCAAGAAGCTCTTGCAACTAATCGGAAGCCGCACCACGGTTGTCAAATGTTTCGGAAGTTGAACGTCTTCCGGAACGGATTACGTTCGACAACCGAGGTTAGACCGTACTTGATTCTTACCCAACAGAGCCTCCTAGAGGGGAATATGTATATAAAGACATCGACATCTACCTGGGAGGCAGGAAAAGTGGTCAAAACGCAGCACCACTCACCTCAAGAAACGTAATTCAGGCCTATCTGAAATTCACTTCCAAGCATCGGAACTCCCTGCCGATTTATGGAGAGCAAGCCTTCACTGCGCTTACTCTCCTGCTTAGACAAGCCTACCCAGATGCTTAGAAAAGTTGTGGTGGTTGCAAACTATTTTAGTACAGCGGTACCTCGGTTTTTGAACGTTGACGAACGTTTCGGAACTCGGATGCCGTAAACCCGGAAGTAAACGCTTCCGTTTTCGAACGCGCCTCGGAAATCAAAATGGCTTCCGCTGAGCGTATGTTATTTTCCTCCGTTTCCTCCGGTAAATTTGCAGGCCGCATTTTGCGCCTCTGTTTCCGGAACTCGGACGGTCTTCCGGAACAGGTTACGTTCGGAAACTGAGGTACCACTGTGTTTGAACCTTCGTATGTCGCAAAGCACAGCTGCAATTCCACCCCTCAATTGTTTCATCTTTCGCAAATCGCCTTGTACAGTGGTGCCTCGCAAGACGAAATTAATTCGTTCTGCGAGCTTTTTCGTCTTGCGAAGCACCGCTGTGTATTGACGGTTTCCCCTAGGAATGCATTGGCGGTTTTAAAAAAAAGGCGCAAGACGTTTCGTCTTGCGAAGCAAGCCCATAGGGAAATCCGTCTTGCGAAGCAACTCAGAAAACGAAAAACTCTTTCGTCTTGCGAGTTTTTCGTCTTCCGAGGCATTCGTCTTGCGGGGTACCACTGTATAAGCAGTGTATAAATTTACGAAAATTTAGAACGAACGAACGAACGAAAAATAATATTCTCACAGTACTAAGGACTGGGATCTTCGGGAGGGGGGCAACCCTGCGGCCCCGCCCCCAGCCCGCCCCCTCTCCCCGTGCTCACCTCGTAAACCGAACTTTGCAAATGTTACATTCATACGGCTTCTCTCCCGTGTGGGTCCGGATGTGGCGAGGGAGTTTGCCCGCCCCTTGGATCACCTTCTCGCAGATGGGGCACTTCTGGAATGCTTTCGCCCGGATCTTCTTCTCCGACTTGTGGGACCAGGACGGGTACTCGCCCCCCTCTTGGGAAGTGCTAAAGTATTTCAAGTAATAATCCATGACTCCGTCGTCATCTTTGCGGTCGTCCTCGGCCAGCTGCTGCCGTTCCACCGAATTGATCATCCGTTGCAGGAGGGTGCTGGCGGCCAGGCCGTCCACTTCCCGGGGGTCCGCCTCCTCGCCCTCCCCGGGGACGAAGGCGGGGGAGCCCCCCGCCTCCTGCTGGTCCAGTTGAGCCGCCGCCTCGTCCTCCCCGGGCACCGTGGCCAGGCCGTGCCCGCCGTACTGTCCGTTCTGCGAGGCGGGGAACAAGGGTCCCTGGGCGGCGGCCGCCTTGGCCTCTTCGGCGTCTAGCCACATCTTGCCGTCGGGGTCGCCGTCGTTCGCCTTTGGTCTGTCGCTGAGGGCGGCCTGAGTGTAGAAGTCCAGGCCGTTGCAGTCCGGCTCCTCCTTGACCTCCGGGCCCCGGAAGCCGAGCCGCTGAAGGTCCCTCAAGTCCGGGTTGGTCCACGGGTACGTGCCCTGCTGCCCGTTGATGGGGTTGCTCTGAAAAAACTCCAGGTATTCTTTCGCTCTGAGATGGTTCCTTTGATCAATTTGATCTACTGTGTCCATCTGGTCGTGCTTGGCCAGAATCTTCCTGTCCAGCAGATCCGTGCAAACGTCCCTGACCGCCTGGATCTCTAGCAGCGTGGCGGCGTTGAGGATCTCGCCCACGTTCGAAGTGCTGACGGTGAGGGTGGCCGTGTAGGCGAACTCCAGCAGGGACGAGAGGGCCTCGGCACTCACAAAGTCTATCTCGTACACGTTCTGCTGGTCGACCACCAGCCCTGAGGTGAAGAGCTTCTTGAAGTACTGGCTGCAGGCCGCCAGGACCGAGCGGTGTGTGGGGAACTCCTGCCCGTCTACCAGGATTACCACGTCGCAGAGCAGGCCGTGGTTCCGCTGCTCGTTCAGGCTGCTCAAGATGTCGCTGCTGTGGTCGGGGAAGGGGATTCCGATGGGGCCGTCCACACCGCCCTCCATGCTGACACCAGGGGGCTGGGGAGAGGAAAGAGAAACCGTCAGGCAGTGCTGGAAACCGTCAAGCGGTGTTAGAAACCGTCAAGCGGTGCTAGAAACCGTCGGGCGGTGCTAGAAACCGTCAAGCGGTGCTAGAAACCGTCAAGCGGTGCTAGAAACCGTCAAGCGGTGCTAGAAACCGTCAGACAGTGCTAGAAATTGTCAGGCAGTGCTAGAAACCGTCAAGTGGTGCTAGAAACCGTCAGACAGTGCTAGAAACCGTCAGGCAGTGCTAGAAACCGTCGGGCGGTGCTAGAAACCGTCAAACGGTGTTAGAAACCGTCATGCGGTGCAAGAAACAGTCGTGCGGTGCTAGAAACCGTCAAACGGTGTTAGAAACCGTCGTGCGGTGCTAGAAACCGTCAAACGGTGTTAGAAACCGTCAAACAGTGCTAAAACCTGCCCGCCCCCGCAGGTGGCTTCTAGGAAATGATATAAAATGAGCCAGAGAAAATGTTTAAGATAACTTTTGTTAAAAAAACCAGAGGCCTTTTTGTTAGGTATGATAGGTGAGGAACTACCAAAATAAAATTGGGAATTTCATCAGTAAGAGTGTGGCAAATCAAACTATGTGAACATATAGATTTGGCAAGGTCAACGGAAGTCTCAAGAGGACAATCAGACCAAAAATTAATAAAAGAATGGGACTGTGTTAAAGAGTATATGGGGGGGGAACCTTGTTCTGGAATAAATATATTGATATGTGACGAATGAAGTTTGCAGGCTTAAGGAAAAGAAAAAATAGTTAGGAAAGGTATAAAATTGGAAGTAAAAAATGTACATATACATGTAACACAACGAAAAAATTTGAAGCCGCTAAAGGATGGAAGGAAGTCAAAAGTTTAAAAGGCGCAAGGAGATAGGATAATAACATATCAAAGATGGAATAACAAATAAAGTGAATAACGCAACAATAACAAAAATAATAGTAGATAATAGTGGGTAAAGAACGGGTGTAAGGAAGTACTGGGCTGAGGGGAAGGAAGGCGAAGGGATTACCGTATTTTTCGCTCTATAAGACGCACCAGACCACAAGACGCACCTAGTTTTTGGAGGAGGAAAACAAGAAAAAAAATATTCTGAATCTCAGAAACCAGAACAGCAAGAGGGATCGCTGCGCAGTGAAAGCAGTAATCCCTCTTGCTGTTCTGGCTTCTGGGATAGCTGCGCAGCCTGCATTCGCTCCATAAGACGCACACACATTTCCCCTTACTTTTTAGGAGGGAAAAAGTGAGTCTTATAGAGAAAAAAGTACGGTAATTGAAATTGTTAAAGATTGGTATAGTATTTAAGAGATTTAAATTTTCATAAAGCTTCTATCATGAAAGCAGAAAGGTCCCTTTACCTTTAACCCAAAAAACGCAACCTGAAGTGTCTGTAACCCGAGGTATGACTGTACTTTGGAACGTCCAGGATTCAGAAGGGAATATACCCATTTCTGGGACAGCTCAGTGGGTTAGAGCATGGGATTCTTTAAGGCCAGGGTTCTGGGTTCGAGTCCTGTGTTGGGCCAAGGGATTCCTGCACCACGGAGGGTCGGGCAAGATCACCCCCTTACTCCTCAATTCTATGATCCGCGTTGACATGAACCTCGTTGTACAAGAGGCATCCGGGTGCTTGTTGGCACATCGCCCTCCCATGCCATAGTCATGATGACCAAGCAAGGCAGAGACAGGAAAGACTGGCTACCCACCCACCAAGCGCCAACACAAAACAGAAGGAAATTCTGGTTTGCCCAACCACGCAGGGTTTCTGGAGTGCAACAGAAGAGGGTGCCAGCAACACCCACCCACAACAGGACCGCTCCTGGCTCAAGAGAAACCAGGGTGGATAAAAACCAATGATTAAAAAACACACACCAAAAAACGGAATTTTTATTTACTTAAATTGGATATTTTTTTTTTAAAATTAAATTGGATTTTAAAAATAAAATGCTTTTGGAGGAAAAATCATTCCGAAGATTTTCTCTTAAAGTTACATTCTAGTCCAAAGGCTAGAAAATAAGGATTTGTTTTAAGTTTTTCATGTGTGCTAAAGCTCAGGTTTTTTTTTATTGTTTAACCACATCAGTTAGCAAACATGGACACATATGCTATAATGTTATTGTTTTAGCCAAACGAATTGTTTAAATTGTTACGATTATTTTTCTCCTTCCAATTAAGTACAGCAGAAAAGTTGTCCAAATATAAACAGTCAACAATTTCGCAACAATTTCACAATTGCCTGTCTGTGTATTTCGAATAGTATAACCAAATCAGTCATTTTTGATATAACTGTAAAAAAAATGACTCTGAGAATTTATTAATCCAAAAATGAAACGGGTTGTAAATATTAAGATTATACCAGCAAGAATGACTCTTTCTGTAAAAAATAATAATGATTTAAATCAAGTCTTACTGACTAGTGATTTAAATCGAGGGCAACCAAAATGGTCAAAGGCCTGGAAACGATGCCTTCTGAGGAACGGCTAAGGGAGCTGGGCATGTTTAGCCTGGAGAAGAGGAGGTTAAGGGGTGATATGATAGCCATGTTCAAATATATAAAAGGATGTCACATGGAGGAGGGAGAAAGGTTGTTTTCTGCTGCTCCAGAGAAGCGGACACGGAGCAATGGAGCCAAACTACAAGAAAGAAGATTCCAGCTAAACATTAGGAAGAACTTCCTGACAGTAAGAGCTGTTTGACAGTGGAATTTGCTGCCAAGGAGTGTGGTGGAGTCTCCTTCTTTGGAGGTCTTTAAGCAGAGGCTTGACAACCATATGTCAGGAGTGCTCTGATGGTGTTTCCTGCTTGGCAGGGGGTTGGACTCGATGGCCCTTGGGGTCTCTTCCAACTCTAGGATTCTATGATTTAAACCAAACCCACCCTGAGAGAACCCCACCATTCCATACCCCTCCACACCTCCTTTTGAGCAACCCAGCAAACATTGCAGGCTTCTAGTCCTCAAGTTCCTATTCCGTGAGCACTAAGAAAAGCTGGATGCTGGATAGAGAGATTGCGCCAAGTTAGCACGTCGACAGGATTTCCCTTTATTCTGTGAATTCAGGTATTTGGCAAAAGAACGGTTCTAATAGTCATGGGGGAAAGCCAGTAAGGCGCCACGGATGCCGAGACTTCTGTGATATCAGCAGGCTTGCCTTCTTGGCACTGAGGACTAGCGCCTTGGTTTCAATTTAATAAAAACCAACATTCTCAGGGAGCAGGATCCTGTGTCCCAGGGGTCTGCAACCTCAGGCCCATGGGCCACAAGGGTCATTTAACCGGCCCATGGACCCGCACTTGGTTCCCATGCGCTGCACTAAACCGGCGCAGAGCACAGCAGAGCAGGGACCGCTCTCCACGACGCTGGCCGGCTTCCCATTGGCTGCAGGAAGCTCCGCATGCCTCCTCCGCACCGGAAATAGAGTTTGCGCATGTGCGCGCACGCGCACTCCGGCCCACCGCAGTGTCTGCAGGACCATAAACCGGCCCAAGCCACAACAACTTTGTTGACATCTGCGGTCCAGTACAGTGGTGCCTGGCAAGACAAAATTAATTCGTTCTGCGAGTTTTTTCGTTCTGCGAGTTTTTTCGTCTTGCGAAGCACCGCTGTGTATTGACGGTTTCCCATAGGAATGCATTGGCGGTTTTTTAAAAAAGGCGCAAGACGTTTCGTCTTGCGAAGCAAGCCCATAGGGAAATCCGTCTTGCGAAGCAGCTCAGAAAACGAAAAACTCTTTCGTCTTGGGAGTTTTTCGTCTTCCGAGGCATTCGTCTTGCGAGGTACCACTGTAACTATGTTTTGTGCTGCTGGTGCAACTGTGGCGTTCAAATAGCTGCCTACCAAACTCCTCACGCCGCTAGTCCTCAATCTTGTTCCTGTTTTGTTGTTTTCGTTTCAACTGTTTACTCGCTTTTACCACATTGCGTTTCACCCTGTGAAGCACCCTGAGATCTTGTGAGAAGGCTGGTACATAAATCTAAACTACAACAACCAAGCTTTGCTGAAGGAAATCTGCTCTTATATCTTATTACTGATTTTAGACCATGGTCAGAAAACTTTTTCAGCAGGGGCCGGTCCACTGACCCTCAGACCTTGTGGGGGGCCGCACTATATTTTGAAGAAGAGAAAAATGAATAATTTCCTATGCCCCACAAATAACCCAGAGATGCATTTTAAATAAAAGGACACGCTCTACTCGTGTAAAAACATGCTGATTCTCGGACAGTCCGTGGGCCGGATTGAGAAGGTGATTGGGCCGGATCCGGTCCCCGGGACATACCGTATTTTTCGCTCTATAAGACGCACCAGACCACAAGATGCACCTAGTTTTTGGAGGAGGAAAACAAGAAAAAAATAATTCTGAATCTCAGAAGCCAGAACAGCAAGAGGGATCGCTGTGCAGTGAATGCAGCAATCCCTCTTGCTGTTCTGGCTTCTGGGATAGCTGCGCAGCCTGCATTCGCTCCGTAAGACGCATACACATTTCTCCTTATTTTTTAGGAGGGAAAAAGTGAGTCCTATAGAGCAAAAAATACGGTAGTTTGCCTACCCATGTTCTAGAGCCTTAAGGTCCTAATATTCTCATCCCATCTCCCCAATCCAGGGTCTTTGTGTGGACACCCAATGGCAGAGATTTTTGCTGGACGCAGCAATTCCCTTTTGTGCCTGAAGAGAGCTCTGTAGGCTGGGCACAAACAGCCGCAGCGAGCCCAAGGTTCCCCGTTCAAATCCTGACATGCCTCCTCTTGTGACAATGCGAAGGCTCGCGTTACAATTAAATTCATTAACGCTGAATTGCATTATTTGCTCTCTATTTTTTTTTTAAAGGGAAACTAAACTATGCAAATCAAAACAACAACACTTCTTGCCCTCTCGAGAGCTTGGGAGTGGCTCAAATGCTTCGCCACCGCGTCCGTGGGTATAATCCCTACAAACAACCGGGCGAGGTAGGCTAGGCTGAGAAGCTGGTAGATGGGAAAAGAATCATGGAATCAAGAGTTAAAGGACATGATCCGCAATGGGGGGAAAGCAAGGAAGATGCAAAGGCAGGCTAGCAAAGAGGTTTGGCCTGAGGAGAAGAGAGTCGTGAGGGCCAGAGGGGGTCATTTCACCCCTTGGCCTAAATGCATAGATCAGGGGTAGGCAACCTTGGGACGCGGGTGGCGCTGTGGGTTAAACCACAGAGCCTAGGACTTGCCGATCAGAAGGCCAACAGTTCGAATCCCCGTGACGGGGTGAGCTCCCGTTGCTCGAACCCTGCTCCTGCCAACCTAGCAGTTCGAAAGCACGTCAAAGTGCAAGTAGATAAATAGGTACCACTCCGGCGGGAAGGTAAACGGCGTTTCCGTGTGCTGCTCTGGTTTGCCAGAAGTGGCTTTGTCATGCTGGCCGCATGACCCGGAAGCTGTACGCTGGCTCCCTCGGCCAATAAAGCGAGATGAGCTGTGGACCTTACTTAGGCTCATAGCAAGCACAGAGTCCAAGACATGCAGGCAAAGCAGAAGATGCAGAACCGAAGGGAAGCAACGAAGATTTCCCAATGTTTGCCACCATCCCCAGAGAAATTCTAGCCGACTCTACGATTCTTAGATTCTAGGATGAAATTATCAGTAAGAAAAGTTATCCGACAATGGACGAACAGTGGATTAAATCTTGCGGAAAGCTTTCTGAACACCTGGGCAGGCTTGTCTTCAAACAAAAACGCTTTTCGCCGGCACCAAAATGAGGCCAGCAAAGGCCTGAGATTCAGAGTGAGGCCAGAAAGAGCCATGTCGAAATCAAGCCGGTTGTCTGTCTCAAGGCCTGCAATCCCAAATTTTGCAGCACACAGGCTGCCCAAGTCTACTCGACCTGCACTCTGAAAAGTCTTGCGTTCTCCCCCCTCGCCTATTCTTACCGCCTGCTCGCCCCCCCACCAAGAGATACTGCAGCCCGTTTGGAAACGGTGCAATCATCGCAAAAAGACAGGCCTGAGCAGGCAGCTCGCCTCTTTGGGGTCCCTGCAGGCTTTGCGGAGACCTCTGGAAGCGTTGCAGCCCAGAGAGAGGGAGGAAAACGAGAAGGACTAGAAGGCAAGAAAAGCAGAGCCGAATGCAGCCCCTTTCTTCAATTCCACATGCATGTTTCCTTTAAGGAAAGGAAAGACGAGTGGGAGCCAGCCACTTAACGACCGCATTTGCTCTCTGTTCCCTCGCGAAATGCAAGCACGTCTGTTCGGCGAGGAATGTGCTTGCTGGATGGTTTTCTTGCACCATGCTGAAGCTACCCAGAATTACACAGGCCCACGAAGGGCGGCGTCAAAATCCTGTCCCAGTATTTGGACCCAGGTGCTCTGAAAGGGGGTTACCCATCAATAGGAGTATAGCATCTAGATCAAGGGAAGTCATAGTGCCACTGTCTTCTGCTCTGGTCAGACCTCACCTGGAGTACTGTGTCCAGTTCTGGGCACCACAGTTCAAGAAGGACACTGACAAACTGGAACGTGTCCAGAGGAGGGCAACCAAAATGGTCAAAGGCCTGGAAACGATGCCTTATGAGGAACGGCTAAGGGAGCTGGGCATGTTTAGCCTGGAGAAGAGGAGGTTAAGGGGTGATATGATAGCCATGTTCAAATATATAAAAGGATGTCACCTAGAGGAGGGAGAAAGGTTGTTTTCTGCTGCTCCAGAGAAGCGGACACGGAGCAATGGATCCAAACTACAAGAAAGAAGATTCCACCTAAACATTAGGAAGAACTTCCTGACAGTAAGAGCTGTTTGACAGTGGAATTTGCTGCCAAGGAGTGTGGTGGAGTCTCCTTCTTTGGAGGTCTTTAAGCAGAGGCTTGACAACCATATGTCAGGAGTGCTCTGATGGTGTTTCCTGCTTGGCAGGGGGTTGGACTCGATGGCCCTTGTGGTCTCTTCCAACTCTATGATTCTATGATTCTAGGTTTGGAAACAGCAGCAAGTACCAACAGTAGAAGAACGGCGACAGAAGGTAATGGAATATGCGGAAATAGCTAGATTAACGGGGGAAATTTGACAACGGGGCGATGAAACACATTTCAAAAAGGATGGGGAAAATTTATGTCATCCACAGGAAGGGTAAGGTGAAACAGTGAAACCTCATAATGTGAAATACAAAGAAAATATCTGGATAAAGAAAATAATAAAATGTACAATGTGATTAATGTAACCAATGGTAAGTAAAGGTAAAGGGAGCCCTGACCATTAGGTCCAGTCATGGACGACTCTGGGGTTGCGCTTTATTGGCCGAGGGAGCCGGCATACAGCTTCCGGGTCATGTGGCCAGCAGGACTAAGCCGCTTCTGGCGAACCAGAGCAGCGCACGGAAACGCCGTTTACCTTCCCGCCGGAGTGGTACCTATTTATCTAGTTGCACTTTGGCATGCTTTTGAACTGCTAGGTGGGCAGGAGCAGGGACCGAGCAACGGGAGCTCACCCCGTCATTGCGGGGATTCGAACCGCCGACCTTCTGATCGGCAAGTCCTAGGCTCTGTGGTTTAACCCACAGCGCCACCTGCGTCCCATTATTTATATAACAACCAAGGGTAGTTGTGAATAAATACAGACATACAATAAGAATTGTACATAGAGGAGGATTTATTTGACTACAGACACACTATGGACAAATATGAAAGAAGAACAATAATATACAAAACAGATGAAGACCATGAGAACAAGTTAGATGTGATCTAAAAGGCCAGAAGAGGGAAGGAAGAAAGTTGGCTCTGGGAAGCAGATTTAAATGTGAAATATATGTGCATGTGGAGTGTGCAAATGAAAATCAATAAAGAATATTATACAGGGGGAAAGGAGGTTGCTGTAACAGGGTGGTGATGATGGTGAAAAGACCATCTCGCCTCCCGTCCACCTGGTCAAACCCACAGCTAATACTTTGGGTGGAAAACCAAGGATTTCAGGTGAGCAAAAACAAAACCCATCGCTGTTCCTAGGTCTTAATCCTGTGCATGTTTTTACCCAGCGCTTGGAACAACCAAGTTGGGTGAAACGATGCTCGCCGAACTAGAACCATAGAATTGTAGGCTTGGAAGGGACCCCGGAGTTATCTAGTCTAACCCCCTGCAATGCAGGAAAGCTCAACAAAGCACCCACGACAGCTGGCCATCCAGCCTCTGCTTAAACACCTCCGACAAAGGAGAGTCCACAACCTCTTGAGGGAGCCTGTTCTACTGCCTAACACAGTCAGAAAGTCCTGGGTTCAAGTCCCACCCCCTGGAGGAGGAGAGAACAAACTCAATGCGGCAGCTCTTGAGATATTGGAAGACGGCTATGCTATCTACTCTTGTTCTCGTCTTCTCCAGAACGGGTGGGTGAAATGAACATGAAACCAAGTTCATTTGGGGGGGCGAGGCAGAACTTTGTGAAGCCTTTCTAAGTTCATCTTCAATATCATTCTCTTACCATTAAGGAAGGGACGCAGGTGGCGCTGTGGGTAAAAGCCTCAGCGCCTAGGACTTGCTGATCAGAACGTCAGCGGTTCAAATCCCCGCAACGGGGTGAGCTCCCGTTGCTCGGTCCCTGCCCCTGCCAACCTAGCAGTTCGAAAGAACGCCAGCGCAAGTAGATAAATAGGTACCACTCTGGCAGGAAGGTAAATGGCGTTTGTCTTTAAAAAAAAAATTCTGGAAAATTAATAAAACTTTTTGAAAAATAAAATAAAAGACCTTGTGGAAATCCACCCACATTTCTGCACAAATTTCTCCTGTACACACACATCGCCACTATGCATTTCTGCAACGTCCCCCGATAAAATGTGCTTGTGGTTTTCGCTAATGTGAACATTACTCTGCGCCCAGAGCGTAGCCTCCCCCCCCCCCCCCAGTTCGAGAATTGCACCTTGCAAAATTCCGGTGAATTTCAGAGGGCGGTTGCATTTCGGCTTCCGAATTGCTCCAGAAAGGTTTGCCTTTTGAAACGCAAGCCGAATCCGGTTTCTCCCCCATTCCCAGCTATACGTGGCAAAAGATCCCAAAGAGGGGCCTAGCTGACAAGCAGGCGTCGCAGTCCGCCCCCCCCCCCCATTTCCCGGCAGAGACCACGTGCCTCATTCTTCCACACCCAGCGCAGAAATGCAGTGGGATGGCTAGAACGCTAATCCGTCGAAATTGGAAGAAATCCCAAAAACCACCTTCTATATAGACGCACGGCTTTCTAAGGTGTGGGGAACAGTTTGCAGGATTCAGCCGACCACAGGCGTATTGGCAAGGTGGATGGGGAGGAAAAATTTGCCGAGAAACAAGAGCTTGTTTACTCTTGTTACCGGAATGACAATGTGCAAGAAAAAAATGTGATCCTTATGTTTTACAGTCATACCCAGTGTTACGTTTGCTTCATGTTACGTTTTTTTCAGGCTGCGTCCCGCGGCGACCTGGAAGTACTGGAAAGGGTTACTTCCGGGTTTCGCAGCTCGCACACAAGTGCTAAATTGTGTTTTGTGCACAAGCGCCAAATCACGCCGCGCACCTGCGCAGATACGGCACTTCAGGTTGTGGGCTTTTCGTGTTGCGAACCGGCCCCCGGAACGTATCCTGTTCGCAACCAGAGGTACCATTGTATTAGGGATATACAGTGGTGCCCCGCAAGACAAATGCCTCGCAAGACGGAAAACCCGCTAGACGAAAGGGTTTTCCGTTTTTCAATGCGCTTCGCAGGATGAATTTCTCTATGGGCTTGCTTCGCAAGACGAAAATGTCTTGCGATTCCTGGGTTGTTTTTTTCGCTCCCCACCCCCTTTTTCTAAGGCACTAAGCTGCTAATAGCCTTTTAGCAGCTAATCCGCTAATCCCTTAAGCCTTTAATACCCGCTAATAGCCGCTAAACCGCTAATAGCGCTAATCTGTCAATGGGCTTGCTTCGCAAGACGAAAAAACCGCTAGACGGAGAGACTCACGGAACGGATTCTTTTCGTCTTGCGAGGCACCACTGTATAGGATAGGAAAATGCCCCCTTCAGATTTGTTCACCTAGCTCAGGACTGTCACGACTGAAATCCCGGTGAGCCCATGCCGGTTAGATGGGTTTCTCTAGCCCTAGATGGAGGTAACCCTAATCCTAGCTAGGGACAAAAACTTTCATTTATGTGATTACACACACACACACACACACACACACACACACACTCTTGTGCGTGCATATCTTACGTGACACGTGTAAAGATATACCTTTAAATACATATATATTATTAATTCTAATTAACTGAAAGTAGGGGAAAGGAATAATGCCTGTTTAGACACCCCCCAACCCATAAAGAAGGCTGATCGCCAAAGAATGGATGCTTTTGGATTCTGGTGCTGGAGGAGACTCTTGAGAGTCCCATGGACTGCAAGAAGATCCAACCTCTCCATTCTGAAGGAAATCAGCCCTGAGTGCTCACTGGAAGGACAGATCCTGAAGCTGAGGCTCCAAGACTTTGGTCACCTCATGAGAAGAGAAGACTCCCTGGAAAAGACCCTGATGTTGGGAAAGATGGAGGGCACAAGGAGAAGGGGACGACGGAGGATGAGATGGTGGGACAGTGTTCTCGAAGCTACCAGCATGAGTTTGACCAAACTGCGGGAGGCAGTGGAAGACAGGAGGGCCTGGCGTGCTCTGGTCCAGGGGGTCACAAAGAGTCGGACACGACTAAGCGTCTAAACAACAACAAGGTCAGAACCAGCACTTTGAATTGGGCCTGGAAACTAATTGGTAGCCAGTGAAGTCGGACTAGATCAGTATAATATGCTCAGACTGTCTTCCTTCGGTGAGCAAGCTGGGTGCTGAATTCTGCACCGGCTGAATCCCCCCCCCCCCCCGCTCTCCCAAAGAGCACCTTGCTCAGGCGCCGCAGAACACCCCCCCGGAGGGGGCATAACCAGTGGTGAGGCACCAGTGGGGGTTATATCCTTATAGACAGCATCTTAAAAAGCAGAGACATCACCTTGCCAACAAAGGTCCATATAGTCAAAGCTATGGTTTTCCCAGTAGTGATGTATGGAAGTGAGAGCTGGACCATAAAGAAGGCTGATCGCCAAAGAATGGATGCTTTTGAATTCTGGTGCTGGAGGAGACTCTTGAGAGTCCCATGGACTGCAAGAAGATCAAACACATCCATTCTGAAGGAAATCAGCCCTGAGTGCTCACTGGAAGGACAGATCCTGAAGCTGAGGCTCCAAGACTTTGGCCACCTCAGGAGAAGAGAAGACTCCCTGGGAAAGACCCTAATGCTGGGAAAGCATGGCAACAGCAGAAATGGCACAAAATCCCACAGGCCTTTGCAAGCGCAATCCCATGAGCCTTTGCACTGGGTTTTGGAGAGCTGGAGTCTGAGCAAAGTCTGGAGGGAGCAGCTGTGGTGGCGCTTGGTGGGCGTTGGGTTCTTTAAAGGGGTTTCGGATAGTTTTTTGAGGGTGTTTGCAAGCTTTTTTCAAAGGTGTTTCTGGTATAAGTAATTTCACTTACACACGTGGTGCCTGTAATAATAATAATAACAATAATAATTTATTATTTATACCCCGCCCATCTGGCTGGCTTTCCCCAGCCACTCTGGGCGGCTTCCAACAAAACACTAAAATCCAATAACCTATTAAACATTAAAAGCTTCCCTGAACAGGGCTGCCTTCAGGTGTCTTCTAAAAGTTTGGTAGTTATTTCTCTCTTTGACGTCTGGTGGGAGGGCGGGTGCCACCACCGAGAAGGCCCTTGGAGCCGGACCTCAGTGTCCGGGCAGAACGATAGAGGTTAAGGCTAGAGAATATGACAAATTCTTCAATTTCAATTATCTCAAGTGTTGTTTCACACACAGAAGACGGGAGGGGAACAGATGTCAGCTAAACGCCAGGAGAAACTTGCCACGGCTGTTCAGGCTGCCTCAAGGTGGTGCTGGGCTCCTTTTTTGCTGGAGGTACTTAAGCCACCTGCCATGGATGCTGTAGACCACGCGCCCAGCCGGGGGCCATATTGGACGACGACAGAGATCCCTGCCCAGCCACATGGTCCCAAGAGCTCCAGAACGGGAGCCAAGTGGGCTCTCTGCCCAAACGCTCGCCAAGCCCAGACCGGCTGGGCTCTACCTAGCAGGTGTTCCCCAAACCGGTGGGGCAGGTCCTCAGTGCATTAGGCCGCATTGGAGGCGCGTCAGCCAACGCAGAACGCAGGCAGGGCAGAGCCCCGAAGCAAATCCGGCAGAGCCAGCTCTTCCACTTACACAGGGCAATCGGGATGAGGCGGCACGTCCCCCGAGCCAGAAATGCAAGCAGCCTTTCTCGGCCGACGTTTCAGAAGTAGGGCAAGTCGCAATGGGATGTTGCAACGGGAGGCTGCCTTAGAACAGGTTGCTCCACCCAAGGGAGTCCATGCCAGGTGTCTCCTCTGTGACACCAGGGGACTGCGCTCAAAGCCCATTAAAAACTTATGGTCTGTGTGTGTGGTTTGGGAGCTGCCCAGTCAGGCAAAAATACAACGGTGTCCAGGATTGTAAAGACTGCGGAGAGAATAATTGGGTGCCCTCTTCCCACCTTGGATCAAATCTATGCTTCCAGGTGCCATAAGAAAGCTGCAGAGATAGCGCAGGATAGTGCGCACCCCGGAAATGATCTCTTTCAACTTCTGCCTTCTGGAAGTAGGTACAGGGTTGTAAAGACTAGGACAAGCCGCCTGAGAAACAGTTTCTATCCAAATGTGATTTGGGTTTTAAACACACTGTAAGGTAGTCTCTAGGGGACGCAGGTGGCGCTGTGGGTTAAACCACAGAGCCTAGGGCTTGCTGATCAGAAGGTCAGCGGTTCAAAACCCCACAACGGGCTGAGCTCCCGTCGCTCGGTCCCTGCTCCTGCCAACCTAGCAGTTCGAAAGCACGTCAAAGTGCAAGTAGATAAATAGGTACCGCTCCGGAGGGAAGGTAAATGGCTTTTCCGTGCGCTGCTCTGGTTTTCCAGAAGCGGCTTAGTCCTGCTGGCCACATGACCCGGAAGCTGTACGCCGTCTCCCTTGGCCAGTAAAGCGAGATGAGCGCCGCAACCCAAGAGTGAGCCACGACTGGACCTAATGGTCAGGGTCCCCTTTACCTTAAGGTAGTCTCTATGGGAGTATATTGTATTCAATTATGGGGTATCAGAGTTTTTAGGGGGTTAACCAGGCTGGGATAGCAGGCTTGTTGGTTTTTGAATGTCTGGTGTAGATTTTTTCAATTTCGTTGTTCTGTATGGGACAATGACAATAAAGATTATCGTATCGTATCAGAACGCAATTTCCAGGTACCTGAGCTTGGGCTTTCTTTCTGAACTCAGGTCCTTCTGTCCCAACTTGACTTGTTGAGCGCCCAAGGTGCCCAGTCCTGGGCTTGGAATGAACAAAGGTCACTGAGCTGGTTCAAAAGCAGGGGTCAGCAAACTTTTTCAGCAGGGGGCTGGTCCACAGTCCCTCAGACCTTGTGTGGGGCCGTAGTATATTATGGGAAGGGGGGGGGGGGAAAGAACGAATTTCTGTGCCCCACAAATAACCCAGAGATGCATTTTAAATAAAAGGACATCTGAAGCCTGAACCCAGGACCTTCTGCATGCAAGGCAGAGATGCTCTACCTCTGTGGTATGGCCCTTGCCTTCAACTCACTTTTTTACTTCCTCTACCCCATTCCCATTTCATAATGTGAAAACCTGGACTGGATGAATCCCAAACCAGAATTAAGATTGCCGGAAGAAATATCAACAACCTCAGATATGCAGATGACACAACTTGGATGGCAGAAAGTGAGGAGGAATTAAAGAACCTTTTATTGAGGGTGAAAGAGGAGAGCGCAAAATATGGTCTGAAGCTCAACAGCAAAAAAACTAAGATCATGGCCACTGGTCCCATCACCTCCTGGCAAATAGAAGGGGAAGAAATGGAGGCAGTGAGAGATTTTACTTTCTTGGGCTCCATGATCACTGCAGACGGTGACAGCAGCCACAAAATTAAAAGACGCCTGCTTCTTGGGAGAAAAGCAATGACAAACCTAGAGAGCATCTTAAAAAGCAGAGATATCACCTTGCTGACAAAGGTCCGTATAGTTAAAGCTATGGTTTTCCCAGTAGTGATGTATGGAAGTGAGAGCTGGACCATAAAGATGGCTGATCGCCAAAGAATGGATGTTTTTGAATTCTGGTGCTGGAGGAGACTCTTGAGAGTCCCATGGACTGCAAGAAGATCAAACCTCTCCATGCTGAAGGAAATCAGCCCTGAGTGCTGACTGGAAGGACAGATCCTGAAGCTGAGGCTCCAAGACTTTGGCCACCTCATGAGAAGAGAAGACTCCCTGGAAAAGACCCTGATGTTGGGAAAGATGGAGGGCAGAAGGAGAAGGGGACGATAGAGGACGAGATGGTGGGACAGTGTTCTTGAAGCTACCAACATGAGTTTGACCAAACTTTGGAAGGCAGTGGAAGACAGGAGTGCCTGGCGTGCTCTGGTCCATGGGGTCACCAAGAGTCAGACACGACTAAACGACAACAACAACAAATGCAATCTTAAGTTCGTGTTATTCAATATCCCTGGTACAACTTATATGTCCTTTTGCACACAGGTATAAATCACTTGAGCCATTGTAAACGACCTGCACAATATTGTCGAGTGAAGGCAAAAGGTAAAAGTAGTAGGACCTCTGAACGGTTGAGTCCAGTCAAAGGCGACTACGGGGTTGCGGCGCTCATCTCGCTTTCAGGCCGAGGGAGCCGGAAGACAGGAGTGCCTGGCGTGCTCTGGTCCAGGGGGTCATGAAGAGTCGGACACGACTAAACAACAACAAAGTCATTTCTTGGGACTGTGGCCACTGTCGCCTGCTGACAGCTTCAAGAAGCCACAGGTGACAGCTGAGTGCAGGATGGGGACCAAAGGTGGATAAATGACCCCAAAAGGAGCACTACCCAGCAGTGGCGTAGCGTGGGTTGTCAGCACCCGGGGCAAGGCAAGTAATTTGCGCCCCCTAACCCGGGGCAAGGCAAGTAATTTGTGCCCCCCCCGCTGCACTGTCCCTCCCCCAGATAGTCCCTCGCTCTCTCTCCGCACCGCACCGCACGCCTGGCACCCTCCTCTCCACAGTGGGCGGCGACCCGGCGGCTCGGATCGGATTTGCACAGCCAGCACTGCAGTGAGAGAGAGTGAGCCAGGTAGGGGGGAAAAAGCTGCGAGTGCGAGTGCCCCCCCCGATGTTGCGCCCGGTGCAGTCGGCCCCCCTGCACCCCTCCACTACGCCACTGCTACCCAGAGGTACTACCCCCTCCCCTAACACCCCATACATCCCACAGTAGGAATTACATAGACCAGACGTGTGGCAAGTCTGTTTTGGAGGCCTAATCCGGTCTTATCCAGCCCCTGTGGCAGTCTATTTATTGGGGTCAAATCCTAAAAAAAGCTCAACAACTTCAATCTAAAAAAACAAACAAACTTTGGTTCACTTCATTAAATCTGGCCCTCTTTGAAAAAATCTTGGGCACCCCTGATATAGATGTACCGTATTTTTCACTCTATAAGACGCACCTAATTTTTAGAGGAGGAAAACAAGAAAAAAAATATTCTGAATTTCAGAAGCCAGAACAGCAAGAAGGATCGCTGCGCAGTGAAAGCAGCAATCCCTCTTGCCGTTCTGGCTTCTGGGATAGCTGCACAGCCTGCATTCGCTCCATAAGACGCACACACATTTCCCCTTACTTTTTAGGAGGGAAAAAGTGAGTCTTATAGAGCAAAAAATACGGTAAGTATCTAACACACTGTGGAACTCCCTGCTTATTGACATCAAGAAGGCTCCATCGCTGTATCCTTCTTTTTGCCTGCTAAAAGCATACTTGTTTAGACGGGCCTCCCCAAATATTCAGAAAGCTGATGCAAGTTTCAACTTGCTTTGAAGTCCACTGTTATGTTAACTTTTAAATTACTGTTAACTTTTCCCCTATCGGCAACTTTGTTGTTTTATCTCTTTTTTGTAAACTGCTTTGAGGGTTGTTGGTTGGTTTTTTGTTGCGGTGGTTGCTTACAATCAAGTGGTACATACATTTTAAGGAACAAATAAACGGTATATATGCACACTCAAAGCGCAGGTGGCGACTCTTGCAAAATAGTTGCTGGCTCAGATCCTACGCAAGTCAAAATCTGGCCCAACTGTGGAACCTCCATTGCTCCATCGGTGATGAATCACTTGCACCGACAGCAACCAAGACTTATTCAGTGCAGGCCCAGTGAAATCCAGAGACTCCATTATGTTCAATGGGTCTACTGAGGGTGGCCAATGTACAGATAATATATGTAAATTTAATGTTTCTATTTAATTTTTCTTTCCTTTTTATTTTTTATTTATCAAAACATTTATATGAAAATACACTGTGTAAAATATAACAAGTGTAATTTAGTGTTGAATGAGTCTTGCAACGTACAGGTAATATACGTAAATTTAAGGCTTCTATTTAATTTTTCTTTCCTTTTTATTTTTTATTTGTCAAAAAGTTTATAGGAAAATAATATAATAATATGACACTGTGTAAAATATAACAAGTGTAATTTAGTGTTGGATGAGTCTTGCAACGTACAGGTAATATACGTAAATTTAATGTTTCTATTTAATTTTTCTTTCCTTTTTATTTTTTATTTCTTTATCAAAATGTTTCTATGAAAATAATATAATAATATGACACTGTGTAAAATATAACAAGTGTAATTTAGTGTGTGTGTTTTTTGAACATTCAGAAGTCTAGGTCTTGTTAAAAATTTCTTTTGTTCTATGGGACGAGATATAAATTGTAATATGGTATGTTGTTCTATAATTTTATGAAATACAGTGGTACCTCTGGTTGCAAATGGGACCGTTCCGGAGGCCCGTTTGTAACATGAAAGGAACTCAACCCGCAGCGGCGCGTCTGGTTGCAATTTGCCGCTTCTGCGCATGACGTCATTTTGCACGTCTGCGCATGCGCAAGCGGCGAAACCCGGAAGTAACTCTTTCCGGTACTTCCGGGTTGCCGTGGGACGCAACCTGAAAAAACGTAACATGAAGCAAACGTAACATGAGGTATGACTGTATGTTCAATATATATTTATTATTATTATTTTGATGCGGGTGGCGCTGTGGGTTAAACCACAGAGCCTAGGGCTTGCCGATCAGAAGGTCGGTGGTTCGAATCCCCGCGATGACGGGGGGAGCTCCCGTTGCTCGGTCCCTGCTCCTGCCAACCTAGCAGTTCGAAAGCACGTCAAAGTGCAAGTAGATAAATAGGTACCACTCCAGCAGGAAGTTCCCGCTGGGCTCCCTAGGCTTGCGGATAGCAGCCTGCATCCTGAGACCCGAGGCACACAGCGGAGCGCGCCCCGGGCTTTGGGCAGCTCTCCGCAAGCCGTGGGAGCCCGGCACGAAGTTGCACAGCTCTCCCACGGCTTGCAGAGAACTGCCTGCATCCCAAAGCCTGGGGCGCGCTGAGCTCAGCGTGCCCCGGGCTTCGGGCAGATATCTGCAAGGCTGGGGAGACCGGTGCGACTTCCCGCCGGGTTCGCAAGGCTTGCGGATAGCAGCCTGTTCTGGGGGCTGGGGAAGCTCGGACTTCCCCCGCCCCAGCCCTGCGCCTGGGGGGGGGACAGAATTTCCCCCCCTTTATTTCCCCCCCAAAAAACTAGGTGCGCCCTATGGGGCGAAAAATACGGTATTTGTGGTGCAGAACAATTTTTAAAAAAGAAATTTTTAACAAGACCTAAAGTAGACTTCCGAATGTTAAAAAAACACACACATTTAATCCTGCAGGAAACCGCCAGGGGTCCATATGCAGGGATCAGGGTGCGAGACAGGACGCGGCGGGTGACAGTTCTGCAGCTCAAGGCATCTTCCCGCCGCCAGCGTTGCTTTGTACAAATATCTGCATGGTACTTTTACACCAAGGGATTAACAGAAGCTCTTCAGATAAGCAGAGACAAAACGTGCTTCTATTTGGCCTGGCCCGGAAGCTGCTGCCGGAAGCGGAGGACAGACAGCCATCAGCAGGAAAACCCCTTGGCTAAAACATCTTGACTGGTACTGCTATTTATTACAGTGGTGCCTCGCAAGATGAAATTAATTCGTTCTGCGAGTCTCTTCGTCTAGCGGTTTTTTCGTCTTGCGAAGCAACCCTATTAGCGGCTTAGCGGATTAGCGCTATTAGCGGCTATTAGTGGCTATTAAAGGCTTAAGGGATTAGCTGCTAAAAGGCTATTAGCGGTTTAGTGCCTTAGAAAAAGGGGGTGGGGAGCGAAAAAAAATCTCAAGACTCGCAAGACATTTTTGTCTTGAGAAGCAAGCCCATAGGGAAATTCGTCCTGCGAAGCGCATTGAAAAACGGAAAACCCTTTCGTCTAGCGGGTTTTCCGTCTTGCGAGGCATTCGTCTTGCGGGGCACCACTGTATTTACTTTTCCATAATATTCTTTATTGGTTTTCATTTACACATATTGTGTTACATTTACACCTGCTCCCCAGAGCTGACTTCCCTCCTTCCCTCTTCTGGCCTCTGATATCACATCTAACTTTTTCACATCGTCTTCATCCGTTTTGTATATTATTGTTCTTCTTTCGTATTTGTCCATAGAGTGTCTATAGTCAAATAAATCCTCCTGTACGTACAATTCTCATTATGTGTCTATATTCATTTACAACGACCATTGAACACATTGCACATTTTACTTTTTGTTATTTCCTTTATCCAGAAATTTTCTTTGTATTTCACATTGTGAGGTTTATTTCAGTTCTCTTACCCTTCCTGTGGATGACATAAATTTCTCCCAATCTTTTTGAAATGTTTCATCGCCCTGTTGTTGAATTTCCCCCGTTAATCTAGCTATTTCTGCATATTCCACTACTTTCTGTCGCCATTCTTCTACAGTTGGTAAAGGGACCCCTGACCATTAGGTCCAGTCGTGGCCGACTCTGGGGTTGCGGCGCTCATCTCGCTTTATTGGCCGAGGGAGCCGGCATACAGCTTCCGGGTCATGTGGCCAGCATGACTGAGCCGTTTCTGGCGAACCAGAGCAGCGCACGGAAACGCCGTTTACCTTCCCGCCGGAGTGGTACCTATTTATCTACTTGCACTTTGACGTGCTCTCAAACTGCTAGGTTGGCAGGAGCAGGGACACAGCAACGGGAGCTCACCCCATTGTGGGGATTCGAACCGCCGACCTTCTGATCGGCAAGTCCTAGGCTCTGTGGTTTAACCCACAGCGCCACCCGCGTCCCTTATCATGATGTTTAGCTGGTGATATATTGTCTTTACCATTTTTATTTTTCTTTGTGTGGGTGTTCCCCCTACTTTTATGCCAGCTTCAAGATACATTCATTTATATGTCATAAGGTAAAGGTACCCCTGACCATTAGGTCCAGTTGTGTCCGACTCTGGGGTTGCGGCGCTCATCTCGCTTTATTGGCCAAGGGAGCCGGCATACAGCTTCCGGGTCATGTGGCCAGCAGGACTAAGCCGCTTCTGGCGAACCAGAGCAGTGCACGGAAACATCATTTACCTTCCCGCTGGAGCGGTACCTATTTATCTACTTGCACTGGTGTGCTTTCGAACTGCTAGGTTAATTTCGAACACTGTCCCCAAACTTGCAACAGGGAGCTGGGGAGAGCTCGACCCTGAACAGATTTTGGGCGCACACTGGTGGGAGGTTGCGCTTATGGAACAACGCTGTTTAGTGCAGCCTTGGATACAACCCATAACGGCCAGAGCTCTCACCGCAAATGTATAAACAGTCTACTGAAGAAAGAACCAGCACTCTGCTTACGCTCAGAGAAACTCCTTGAGCTGTAACATGGCGCAAGACTAAGCAAGCCCTGACGTAAAGGTCGCAGGGCTGATTCATCACTCATCTTATCATCATCATCATCATCATCAATTTTATTTATACCCCGCCCTCCCCGGCCAGAGCCGGGCTCAGAGCAGCTAACATCAATAAAATCGAAGTAAAAACATAATAGGGGGAAAAGAAAAGAAAAAAAACAATTTAAAGTACAGGTTAAAATGCAATTTAAAATGCAGCCTCATTTTAAAAGTAGCCCATAGATCAAAACCGTAAGGGGAGGGAAACAGAAAGGTCAGACTGAGTCCAAACCAAAGCCCAGGCGGCACAGCTCTGTCTTGCAGGCCCTGCGGAAAGATGTCAAGTCCTGCAGGGCCCTGGTCTCTTGTGATGGAGCGTTCCACCCAGTCGGGGCCAGTACTGAAAAGGCCCTGGCCCTAGTTGAGACCAATCTAACCACCTTGAGACCTGGGACCTCCAAAATATTGTCGTTTGTGGACCTTGAGGTCCTCCGCGGGGGATATCATCACTATCAATTTTATTGCACCAGCTAAAGGCCACAGCATCATTCACAAAGGGAACAAAGAGAAAGCAGCAATAACCATAAAAAAACATAAAAACATCAGGCGCTGCAGATACAATGAGCCATGATCACTTCTCCTAAAAATTATTTGTTGCGTACGATAGAATAGCAAGGGGTTCTCAGGTACAATGTGCTGGCTTAAATGTCCGAATCACCTTTGCAGTTGACCGCAATTTTATCTAGTTCTTTTTGTGTGATCTTCTTAGCTGCCAATGCATATAAAGGGACCCTGACCGTTAGGTCCAGTCGGGGCCGACTCTGGGGTTGCGGCGCTCATCTCGCTTTATTGGCCGAGGGAGCCGGCGTACAGCTTCCGGGTCATGTGGACTAAGCCGCTTATGGCGAACCAGAGCAGCGCACGGAAACGCCGTTTACCTTCCCGCTGGAGTGGTACCTATTTATCTACTTGCACTTTGACGTGCTTTCGAACTGCTAGGTTGGCAGGAGCAGGGACTGAGCAATGGGAGCTCACCCATCATTGTGGGGATTCGAACTGCCAACCTTCTGATCGGCAAGTCCTAGGTTCTGTGGTTTAACCCCTGCCAACCCATATAGTGCTGTTTTATAAGTTACGAAGTCATCGGTATAACTCAGCAGCCATTTCACCCTTTCCGCCCTGCCCGAGTGTGTTCCATTTGTGAGCAGGGCTTTTAGAAATCGGCCTCTCGGTTCTATATATAGCGGGCATTGCAATAAATAGTGGCACAGGTGCTCTACGCAAGGTTCCCACATAGGCAAAGTCTCTCGTTGTACTGTACTTTGCCGTATCGACCATCCACCACCGCCAAGGGCATCGATTGAATCGCAATTCTGTAAAAGCTATTCTTAGTACGGCAAGTCGGAGCTTTGTCAAATAACTAGCTCAGATGCGCCCCGTTTTGATAAGTGGGAACCATGGTTAACTTTTGGCAGAGGCAACCGTGGTTAAATTTCTGCACCGGACCTGAAGAGACAATCTCTCAAGTGCCACTTATCCATCTTCATGATCACCTGAAGATCTTGTAACTGATACAGTGGTACCTCGGGTTACATACGCTTCGGGTTACAGACTCCGCTAACCCAGAAATAGTGCTTCAGGTTAAGAACTTTGCTTCAGGATGAGAACAGAAATCGTGCAGTGGCAGCAGCAGGAGGCCCCATTAGCTAAAGTGGTGCTTCAGGTTAAGAACAGTTTCAGGTTAAGTACGGACCTCGGGAACGAATTAAGTACTTAACCTGAGGTACCACTGTATCTGGTCAATCAAACTTTTTCAACAGGGGGCCGGTCCACTGTCCCTCAGACCTTGTGGGGGGCCGGACTATATTTTGGGGAAAAAAATATATAACAAATTCCAATGCCCCACAAATAACCCAGAGACGCATTTGAAATAAAAGGAGACATTCTAAAAACACGCTGATTCCTGGACCGTCCGTGGGCTGGATTTAGAAGGCGATTGGGACGGATCCGGCCCCCGGGCCTTAGTTTGCCTACCCATGGTCAAGAGGCTCATCTTATCCGGGTATTGCAAAAGGAAATGAGGGTTTTTAGAAGCACCCAGGAAGAGGGGAGATTCAGCTCTGTGAGGGGAAACAGGGCATCTCTTAATGACTCTCAGCATCCTTTAAAAACTACAGGATTCTCTGGGGGGAACGGGATTCTCTGGGAGTTGGACTAGATGACCGCTGGAGGTCCCCGTCCAACTCCACAATTCCATTCTTCTAACTAGACATCATCTTAAAAAGCAGAGACATCGCCTTGCCGACAAAGGTCCGTATAGTTAAAGCTATGGTTTTCCCAGTAGTGATGGATGGAAGTGAGAGCTGGACCATCAAGAAGGCTGATCGCCAAAGAATGGATGCTTTTGAGTTATGGTGCTGGAGGAGACTCTTGAGAGTCCCATGGACTGCAAGAAGATCAAACCTCTCCATTCTGAAGGAAATCAGCCCTGAGTGCTCATTGGAAGGACAGATCCTGAAGCTGAGGCTCCAAGACTTTAGCCACCTCATGAGAAGAGAAGACTCCCTGGAAAAGACCCTGATGTTGGGAAAGATGGAGGGCGCAAGGAGAAGGGGACTACAGAGGACGAGATGGTCGGACAGTGTTCTCAAAGCGACTAACATGAGTTTGACCCAACTGTGGGAGGCAGTGGAAGACAGGAGTGCCTGGCGTGCTCTGGTCCAGGGGGTCACGAAGAGTCGGACACGACTAAACGACAACAACATTGCTGTTAAAAGTGGCATAACTGTGCTCGAATGCCAAAGAGCAGTTTTTGACTCCCAAAACTGGACTAGTCACCTTTGGAGAATCTGCAAGCATCTCTCACCAAAATAACACACACAAAAGCATTTAAGAGCTCCAGTTTTAAGCCGCTGCCTAGGAAAATTGCAAAGAGAAAATAATACTGCCGCTAAAGAACTTGGCTGGGGTGTGGATCTCAAAAGGTGGGCTGGTTTTTATATATATATATATATATATATTTCATTTCGTTCCCACTCTCCTGGGCACAGAAGGGATTAAGCAAACTTTAAATCTCCTACACGTCGCCTGGGCGGAAGGAACGCAGAACGCAGCCCTAACTAAACCACAATCTCTCCTCCTTCGCAGGTTGCTCCAAAACAAAAACCCAAACATCTACGATCCCCTTTCCTCTGGCAAATCCTCAAAATCCAGAGATGTGTGCAACACCCGATCTGCTCTCAGAATTCTGCGTGAGGTTCTGGTCGCCTCGGTCCTGAAAGGAGTTCGAAAAGGTTGATGGAACAGGACAGATCAAAGGGGTCGCAGCGACTCCCCTATGAAAAAAAGGATGCAGTATTTTGGGAGGGGGGTTAGTTTAGAGAAAAGGTGAGTAAGGGGGAAGATGGAGGTGAATAAAATTATGCACGGCATCAGTGCTATTTTTCTAGAAGAAGTGCCCTTGTAACAACAACAGTGACCACCTGAGAGGCGCTGGAACCAGGGAGGATTTGATTTAAAACAAATTGATTTAAATCATGGTTTAAATCACTAGTCAGTAAGACTTGATTTAAATCTTTTTCTCCCCCCCCCCCCCCCCCAGAAATACTCATTCTTGCTGGTATAACCTTAATATTTACAACCAGATGAAGGTTTCATTTTTGGAACGTTAAATTTTCAGAGTAGTTTTTACAGTTATATCAAAAAGTACTGATTTGGTTATACTATTAGAAATACAAACAGACAGATAATTATCAAATTATGGTGAGGTTTAATAAGTTGACTGTTTATATTTCGACAACTTTTCTGCTGTACTTTATTGGAAAGAGAAAAATAGTCATTTCCTTAATAACAATTTATTTAACTAAGACAGTAACATTGTAGCATATGTATCCATGTTTGTTAACTGATGTGGTCAAACAATTATGCACTCTCTCTCTCTGTGTATCTATCTGTCTATCTATCTATCTATCTATCTATCTATCTATATATGGTAAAGGGACCCCTGACCATTAGGTCCAGTCGTGGCCGACTCTGGGGTTGCGGCGCTCAACTCGCTTTATCGGCTGAGGGAGCCGGAGTACAGCTCCGGGTCATGTGGCCAGCAGGACTAAGCCGCTTCTGGCGAACCAGAGCAGCGCACGGAAACGCCGTTTACCTTCCCGCCAGAGCGGGACCTATTTATCTACTTGCACTGGTGTGCTTTCGAACTGCTAGGTTGGCAGGAGCAGGGACCGAGCAACGGGAGCTCACCCCGTTGCGGGGATTCGAACCGCTGACCTTCTGATTGGCAAGCCCTAGGCTCTGTGGTTTAACCCACAGCGCCACCCGCGTCCCCTAGAGACTACCTTACACTGTGTTTAAAAACCAAATCACATTTGGATAGAAACTGTTTCTCAGGCGGCTAGTCCTAGTCTTTATAACCCTGTACCTTCTTCCAGAAGGCAGAAGCTGAAAGAGATCATTTCCGGGGTGCGCACTGTCCTGCGCTATCTCTGCAGCTTTCTTATGGCACCTGGAAGCATCGATTTGATCCAAGGTGGGAAGAGTGCACCCAATTATTCTCTCCGCAGTCTTTACAACCCTGGACAGCATTGTTTTCCCCCTGACCGTGCAGCTCCCAAACCACACACACAGGCCATATATTTACTGAGTTTTAGCACACATGAAAAACTCAAAACTAATTCTTATCTCCTGATGAACAGCCTTTGGACTATAACGTAACTTCAACAGAAAACCATCTTTACGAAGAGTTTTGATCCAAAAGCATTTTGTTTTAAAAACCCAATTTAAATAGTAATTAAAAAATCAGATTTAATTTTTTTTTTTAAAGAACGGAAGGGAGGGGTTAAAGTTTGCCGATGGAAAGAGAGGATTTTGCAATGATTCCCGGAGCGTGTGTGGATGGGCAGAAGGGATTT